>NC_139640.1:20003234-20637734 GCF_964638095.1 Poromitra crassiceps
CTTTGTAAGTTTTTAGATCAGGGAAGTCCAGAGTTGACACACAAAAAGTTTGGGCTCATTCGGGCAAATGGCCTAGGACGAGTTCGTTTTTTTTTTTTTTGAGAAAGTCCAAGATGGCGGGAAATCTAGCAGACTTAAATGGGCGGGGCCTATATGGATAGATGCGTATTGATCCAAGGAATCCCTGAGAAGTGAGATTTTGAGTATAGGCCACACGGTTCAGAAGATATGCGGCATAATGCGAAATGGTCTGTTATAGCGCCACCATCTGGTGGATTGGTGTATTCTTTTTTCTCTGAGTAGGGGGTGACCTCTTGAACCTATGTGGAAAGTTTAGGTGATGTGGAGGGTATGGTTTCTGAGATCCACACACTTTTAGGGCAAAAAAACAACAAAAACAAATAAACAATATAGCCGCAAGCGGCGATGCGGGGTCCAAGCTTCCGGTGACTTGGGGGGTATATGTCAGATAGTGCACATTTATTCAGACTTGGTATATGCACAAGTAAACAAAGTTTGGTTGAGATCCGGTGACCTGACGGTTTCCAAGCAGTACTAGTAGTAGTAGTAGTAGCAGTAGTAGTAATAGTGTTGGTAGTAGTGGGAGTGGTAGCAGTAGTAGCAGCAGAAGTACTAAGAATAGTAAATGGTAAATGGTAAATGGACTGCATTTATATAGCGCTTTTATCCAAAGCGCTTTACAATGTGCCTACATTCACCCATTCACACACCGAAGGCGGCCAGCTGCCACGCAGGGTGCTGGCACAGCCATCGGGAGCAATTTGGGATTCAGTGTCTTGCCCAAGGACACTTCGACGTGCGGACTGGAGGAGCCGGGGAACGAACCACCAACCTTCTAATTAGTGGACAACCCACTCTACCTCCTGAGCCACAGCCGCCACTAGTAGCCAATAGTAGTAGTAGTAGTAGCAGCAGCAGCAGTAGTAGTGGTGGTTGGCTGTTATAGCGCCACCATCTGGTAGATTGGTGTAATTTTTTCCTCTGAGTAGTGGGTGATGTCTTGAAACTTGAAGTAGTACTTGGATAGAAAGCAGTTTTTGTGTACAATATCCCTTTAAGTATCTGGACAGAAAGTGGTATTTGGGTAGAACATACTGTCAATACGACAAGTACTTCTCTGGCTCTGCAGATACATATAATATGGTCTACAAAGTTAAATACAACAGTCTGGATAGTTCACTTGGTAAAGCACATGACTTATGCTAACTAAAGACCATTGCTGCTCAAAGTTCAAACCCCACGTGGGATGAAAAACTTTCAACTTCAGACAGGTAAGTCAGTAACAGTAATTAAAACCCCACATGCTGCCTCCTTATTTTGCGGTGTTTCATGAACTTTTTCAATATCTTGGAAATGTTAGCTGGAGATTGCGTGGCTGTGTTCAAGAACGTGTTTTGCAACAGGAGAGGTTAGTTCTTGTCTCATGATGGAGCTTTTGTGTTCTGAAATCAGAATTTTCAGTTGTCATTGTGTCTTTCCCACACACACATCAAACCATAGGGCGTAGTGGCGTCCACTACAGAAGGTTGATGGGGTTTATCCCTGAAATTGCTTTTGGTGACTATAGCCAGCACCCTGCATGGCAGCTTGTCATGCAGTCCATTTACCATTAAGGACATTTTTGTATTACACACATAATGCACCACTTTACATTAAAAGTATGCCCTGAATGGAGGTGTTTGAACTAATTGGTGTGGGTTGTGCTGTTACAATGAGCACATGAGTGACAAGGATAATTCAGATTGAATTCTCTTTTTGGACCTTTCACATGTGAAGACACAATAATGTATTGGAATGTTTTTCCTCTCTCATCTGAAAGAAGGCTCCCAGCAAACACAATTACATCATGATGATGTTCTGATATCATCTTTCAGTGACGTCCAGGACTAGGCCAAATCACAGCCGATTTGAGGATCATTTAGACATCTACACAGGAATGTCAAGATGACGTCGAAATATGACATTACCATGAATAGGCATATTCAGTTATTCTGCTATGTACACAGTGTGTATTCAGCAGCGTTATACATAATTATATCCAGATTAACCTTTATTCTACATTTTCAAAAAATAAAACAGTTACCTGGCCGTGGTTTGAACCCAGGACCTCCAGCTTTGGGGTCTGCTACTTTACCCCTACACCATCCTTCCACAGCAATGACGAGGCACGGATGTAACCTTATTATGGCATAAACTTGTTTTTATTCAAACGTGGGTGTCAAGTCTTTGTGGATCGGGCATTACTGTGTGACATCTAAACCAACTGTGTATTATGTTACAGCAGATGCAGAACCCCAAAACACATTAACCCCACCCAAAATGCTACATTCCAACTTCCAGTAGTAGTAGTAGTAGTAGTAGTAGTAGTAGTAGTAGTAATAGTAGCAGAAGTAGTAATAGTAGTAGTAGTAGTGTTGGTAGTAGTGGGAGTGGTAGCAGTAGTAGCAGCAGTAGTTGTAATTGACCGGTTAATGAGTTGTGGGCAATTTAGTGTTGGCGTGTGTTTCATTAAAAGTTTCGAGATTTATCATGTCAAAACGGTTTCACGTATCCAAAACCCTTTAATAACCTTAGGTCGGGGTAGTCCATAGATGACCCAGAAAAAGTTTTGTGTGATTTGGCCAAACGGTCTAGGAGGAGCTCGCAAAAGTAGGTTTTTGATAAAATTCAAAATGGCGGAAAATCAACCACACAGAAATGGGCGTGGCCTAGTGGGTTAGATACATGATGCTCCAGGGAAACCAGTAGATGTGGAATTTTGATTCTACAGCTCGCAGTTCAGAAGTTATGGACCGACAAACGTTAAATTGGCTGTTATAGCGCCACCGTCTGGTGGATTGGTGTAATTTTTTTACTCTGAGTAGTGGGTGATGTCGTGAACCTGTGTGGAAAGTTTGGGTGATGGGGGGTGTATGGTTTCTGAGATCCACACACTTTTAGGGTAGGAAAAGAACAAAAGCAAATATACAAAAGTTTAGACATTTATCATTTCAAAACGGTTTCACGTATCCAAAATCCTTTAATAACTTTAGGTCGGGGTAGTCCATAGAAGTCCCAGAAAAATCCCCTTGTGATTTGGCCAAACGGTCTAGGAGGAGTTCGCAAAAGTAGGTTTTTGATAAAATTCAAAATGGCGGAAAATCTAGGCACACGCAAATGGGCGGGGCCTATATGGATAGATGCGTATTGATCCAAGGAATCCCTGAGAAGTGAAATTTTGAGTATAGGACACACGGTTCAGAAGATATGGACCATAACGCGAAATGGTCTGTTATAGCGCCACCATCTGGCCGATATGGGTAATTTTTTGTTTCTGAGTAGTGAGGCACATTTACAATCTATGTGCCCAGTCTGGCTACGCTGAGCATTACAGTTTCTGCTGTACATACAGTTTTACCGGAGAAGAAGAAAAAAAAAAAAATCGGAACAGATACAATAGGGATCCACGCACTTCGTGCTTGGACCCCTAAATATAGCCGCAAGCGGCGATGCGGGGTCCAGGCTTCCGGTGACTTGGGGGGTATATGTCAGATAGTGCACATTTATTCAGACTTGGTATGTGCACAAGTAAACAAAGTTTGGTTGAGATCCGGTGACCTGACGGTTTCCAAGCAGTACTAGTAGTAGTAGTAGTAGCAGTAGTAGTAATAGTAGTAGTAGTAGTGTTGGTAGTAGTGGGAGTGGTAGCAGTAGTAGCAGCAGAAGTACTAAGAATAGTAGTAGTAGTAGTAGCAGCAGCAGCAGTAGTAGTGGTGGTTGGCTGTTATAGCGCCACCATCTGGTGGATTGGTGTAATTTTTTCCTCTGAGTAGTGGGTGATGTCTTGAAACTATGTGGAAAGGTGGGTGATGTGGGGGGTATGGTTTCTGAGATCCACACACTTTTAGGGCAGGAAAAGAACAAAAGCAAATACACACAAGTTTAGACATTTATCATTTCAAAACGGTTTCACGTATCCAAAATCCTTTAATAACTTTAGGTCGGGGTCGTCCATAGATAACCCAGAAAAAGTTTCGTGTGATTTGGCCAAACAGTCTAGGAGGAGCTCGCAAAAGTAGGTTTTTGATTAAATTCAAAATGGCGGAAAATCTAGGCACACGAAAATGGGCGTGGCCTATATGGATAGATGCATATTGATCCAAGGAATCCAGGATAAGTGAAATTTTGAGTATAGGACACACGGTTCAGAAGATATGGACCATAAGGCGAAATGGTCTGTTATAGCGCCACCATCTGGTGGATTGGTGTATTTTTTTTTCTCCGCGTAGGGGGTGACCTCTTGAACCTATGTGGAAAGTTTAGGTGATGTGGAGGGTATGGTTTCTGAGATCCACACACTTTTAGGGCAGAAAAAGAAGAAAAACAAAATGATTACATATTACTCGTTACTATTTTCAAAAGTAATATTATTACTTTACTTAGTAATTCGTTACATACTCGTTATATTTCTTCTGCGTTACATTCCACACAAATGGCAATAGGCCTTTTTCACTGCAGCGATTTTGTGTCTAAAAGGCAGGAGGTAACACAGGTGCACCAAGATGTTAATTAGGGCTTCCAACTTCCAGTCCATTTAGGTGTTCCAGTGCCGGAGCCCTAATTAGTTAGTTGGTTGCACCTGTGTATACTCTGTCTTCTAGACACAAATGGCCATTGTGAAAAGGGCCCATAGCGTTTTTCTCATCAAAATGCAGACTTTGCCGTGCGAATGTGTGAACTAGGTCTATTATGTGCCGTTCCATTTAAACTAATCGCTTTGCCAGAGCACAGCTTCTTACAGAGATGCTTGATGAAGAGCACACCTGGCTCAAAGTGATGACAAGATGCAATCTTTTAAACAGCTTCTGTTTTATAGAATGCAGTATAATGCACTGCCAATGCAAACTCAATACGTATAGGCTACATCTTTGCGTAACAAGTTTGTGTCACAAATAACGTTAGCTCTGCAACATTAACATTAACCTGACAATAATAACAGCAATGTTTGATGTCCACCAGCTTGTGAGTTTTTACGTTATCTCTGTATTTTAACAGTTTTCCGGTTTCTGTTGTGCTGTCCTCTCGTCTCGTAACGTTAACGTTAGGAAGTTTGAGCTCGTGTTTTTCACAGTGGAAAGAGTGTTAGTAGCCTACCTGTCCTGGGCACCGTTGACATTTGACTTTGATGTTCGTGTCACCTTTCTTCCCGACAAAAACAAAGTCATGGGAATATATCCAGCCACGGATTTTCCTCCTTGGCTCAGCAGGGCAGAGAGGGAGGTGTGCTCTGAATGTGCTCTGCGGTGACGTCACCTTGTTTTGGGAGCGTTAAAAGCCATGCTGCTTGTGATCAGTGAATGCCGACTGCATGTCGTTTTGCAGCGCAGCGGCATCACAGAATGGACTCAACAAAAGATGTAACAACTTGTTTTATCTTGAAGTAACGGTAATAGTATTACTTATATTCTATTAGTAATTTGTTACACTACTCGTTACTTGGAAAAGTAATATTATTACAGTAACTCGTTACTTCCCAACACTGGTGACGAGATGACATCAGAGTGGTCTGAACCACTGGTAGGATGAGTCCTGGAGCTGGTGGATTCAGTGTTTTGCTCAGGGACTCATCAGCAGGGTGAATGCTTGCCGATAATGCAGATTTGAACCCCTTATCCCGCTCAAGGACTTTCTCCCTACACAATACACCGCTCTCTTGCCTATAAATGCGTAAGGCCCAATGACAGACTGCTGTACTGTAGATAAGATTCTTTCTTGAAATTGTGTAGGGCAACGTTTAACGATGTAGTCAGCTGCACTTATTTCCTAACTAGATTTCCTAATAAATGTTTTGCAATCTTGAGAGAAAACCCTTTGTATAAAAGTTGCATTTGCATTTTTATTTATTTATTGTCAGCTCAAGTTTGTACATGTACAGTATTTAATATAGTAATGATTTGGGTCTGAAACATTAAGTTTGCATTTATTTGAACTGAATTAAACATTCTGATTCTTCTCTGTATCTATATTTTGAAGTGAAATATAATCACATTCTCAAATTGTGAAACGATCCACAGAACCCAGAATCTGTAAGAAACGTGTTTCCCATTGCATGTTGAGAACACAGCTGGCCCTCAATTAAACATGACTTTGGCTGATTGTCAAAAAATACAAGGCTGTTGGTTCATTTGTCTAACCTATGCTTTTGTTTTGTGATGGGACCCATTTTCAGGTGGGCCAAGGGGGGCAACGTGCTCCCAGAGGTGATGGGTGACACCTACGAGGCGATCGTGGATCACTCCTTCTTCACTGAGCCCGTGTCCTGTGAGGTCACCAATGCCCTGGGCCACACCAACATCAGCAGGAACGTGGACGTCTACTGTGAGCGTTTCCTTTTTTTATATATATTTTATTTACAGTTTTATGTTAACACGTTCACTGCCACTGACGTATTAATACGTCAAAAAAAATCCAGCGGTTCACTGCCATTGACGTATTAACACGTTAAAGAGCATGGAGCAGGGTAATTCCTTTGCTAAATGTATACTTAACCTTGTCCCTATGTATATTTGAAAAGTTAATGCATCATTAAAAAAAAAAAAAAAAAAGTTTGAAAAAAAATATGGAGAAAAACACCTTCCTTTTTCAGAAGGAAATAACAGACTTTTATTCTGTTAAGACAAAGTCTGCTACGTCACAGTGGGGAGTGGCTCCCGCGTGCGTGTGTCCCTCTCCCCTCCCACTGCATGGTCAAATCAGTCGCATATTCAGGACAGATAGTCAGGTCAGGTACTACGCTAGTCAAAGTCAATCAGTCAGCCAGTTAGTCGGTCGGTTAGTTGGTAGGTTAATCACTAGTTCGTTTTTAGTATATAGTTAGTCATTTAGTCAGTAGCTGCCTGTAGTAAGTCGTTGTCAGTGAGTTTTGGGTCGGGTGTCGCCAGGTTCCTGCATGCAGATAACAAGTCAGCTCCACTCTGCTGCTGCTGCCTGTCTGCGTGACACTCTTTCTATCTCTCTCTCTCTCTCTCTCTCTCTCACTCGCTCTCTCTCTCTCACTCGGTGTGTGTGTGTGTGTGTACCTGCTGTCTGCGCGGTGACACGCTCTCTATCTCTCTTTTTCGTCTCTCTCACTCGCTCCGGGAGGGAGGGAGGGGAAAGAGCGAGTGGAGGGGCCCTCCGTCAGTCCCCCTCTCTCTCTCACTCGGTGTGTGTGTGTGTGTGTGTGTGTGTGTGTGTGTGTGTGTGTGTGTGTGTGTGTGTGTGTGTGTGTGTGTGTGTCTACGCTGTGTGACACGCTCTCTCTTCACTCGAGGGAGGGGGAGGCTGCGGCTCTTTCCTCCCCGCACAGCACAGCACAGCACCGCTGCTCTGCTCTGCTCTGCTCTGCTCTGCTCTGCTCTGCTCTGCTCTGTAGGGGTGGGCGATACTGCAAAATTTGGTGTCGATCCGATACCAAGTAATACTGGTCCAGAATTGCCGATATCGATACCGATACCGATACTTTTTACTATTAAATATGGCTTATGAACTTTCATGTAGGGGAGAGCAGTGTGTCATCAATAGGTTTATCAATTTATCAACCACTATAAATTATGACCGCTACAGTTTGAAAATGTAACATTAACCAATGCTGAAGATCCTTAATATTAATTCAACTACTAACCTATATATACCTGGATATTATTTTCCTCTGTGAAAAGACTGCCCGTGGAGTCTATCTCTGTGTTGAGGGGGGGGGGGTGTCTGTCTGATATTTCCCTCCTCCCCTTCTTTTCTGCAGGTCAGAGCTCTCTTTCTTGTTTCTCAGATGCTTAAACGAGTTGGTACTGTAGTAGGCTAGTGGTCCCACAGTAGTGGACAGCCTGCATGCAGCTACGTCACACTTCACAACAATACTGATGTAAAATAACCAAACGATCTGCTCCTGTTCCTTTGAGCCATCACGTAATGGCATGTGTGTTTTTGTATGCGATTGTGCGCGTCGGATTTCAATCCCACTCTGTGCTCTGCTGCTTGCCTTCCTTTACAAGACCCGCCCTGCATATCGTTCAAGCACTATTATTGGCCCAGGCACGTATACTCTGTTTCAGTGCACATGTGATGACACGACAACAGCAAATCCGAGGCGGAGAAGCCCTGCATGAATGCACGCAAAAAAGATCGAAAAATCGATATTTTGATGTCAGGATCGATCTTCAAAACGAGACTCAGGTATCGGGAGTATCGATATTTTGGGATCGATCCGCCCACCCCTACTGCTCTGCTCTGCTCTGCTCTGCTCTGCTCTGCGCCGGGCTGTGTGCAGCCTGGGGTCTGCTCTGCTGTGCGGGAGAAAGAAGGAGGAGGAGAAACCGCCACCTCCACAGCCAGCCACCTCACACACCCCAACTGTGCCCGGCTCGCATGCCTCTCGGTCGGCTGGCCGGACAATATGCACCCCGCTGCAGCTTCGGGAGGTTTTCTCACTGTGTTCGGGACTTCGAAAACTCGGCCAGATGGCTGGACACATACGTCACTTTTGCGTGTGTGTGTGTGTGTGTGTGTGTGTGTGTGTGTGTGTGTGTGTGTGTGTGTGTGCGTATCGAATTACAGTCCGCACCTCGGCCCGCCTCCGCTCGCCTCGCTTGCTTTCTCAACTCTCTCCGCGGTCCGTTGTTTCATAGCTGGGCTGTTCCTGCTCTCTTTCACTGTCAAAATTAGGCTGAGGCCATCGTATTCATGTACATAAACATTTGCTACCTCCTCTTCCTCCTGAAAACCGCCGTTAGCATCCATAGTGTGTGACTGACAGCCCTGACCTAAGTGATGACAGACAGAGGGACAGACGGGCATGCCTGGCGACTCCCCACTCTGACGTCAGAGTTTTGGGGTCCAAGATGTCAAAATAAAAGTTCAAAAAATAAAACGACCCCAGAAGTCACTGTAGTGTATATGTAAGTGTCTTAATGTGAAAATCAAGTTCCTCCATAATTCACCTACACATTGACTGATTGGGGTCTCTAACCTGCCCCATGCTCTTTAAGTGCCATAGCCGAGGTATCTCGTCTTACATAATCCAACGCTTGAGTGCCAGAGCCGAGATATCTCGTCTTACATAAACATTTTTTTTTTTTGACGGTGGGACATCAATCAACAACTTTTACATCTTCGAGATCACTATTGGAGCAAGAGAATGTGTATAATCTATTTTACCGACCCACTAAGTGTTGACAGTGCTCCCCCAGACGAGCGAAATCAAAGAAAAAACTGCCGCGGGAGCAATTGCCATTCAAGGAAATGGCGAGGCGATTTTACAGTAATCCATTCCGGACTTGAGAGCGGCCGCGCAGGCAGCCGCACACAGAGAGCGGAGAGCGATTTGCAAAATAGATTATAGGTGAAACACACTTTGAAACACCTCAGAAAGGCCAGAATCAACATCTGCCCATCGCCCACGCATTCCCCGGCCCATCTTGACTCGCACAAGGAGCGTCCGCACGCAGGCAAGCAGGCAGGCAGGCACGCAGGCAGGCAGGCAGGCAGCAGCAACGCGCTTCTGACACGCCCGCTGTAGAGCCAGGAGGAAGGAGGAGAAGACACACGGAGGGAGGAGTTTGAATGAGAGGGGTGTTCCCTGTTGTTATGGAGGAAATTACTGTTCAAAACTATTGTTTAGAATGTCTGACGGTCTTACTGATGCCAAAAATGAATGGTTAAAGTGAGTGTTCTATCGAGTTTCACAAGAAGCCATTTATCTCTGAATAAATTTCCAGACGCTGAAACCATGCTGTACTCAACGGCTAATATCTACATAACTACTAACTCTGCAAACTAACTCTTTTAGACAGAGAAAGCACACATTCTATTAGTTATTTTTAGATGATTGGTGTTCATGAATTCTTAACAGAAAATAATCCTCGGCTCTTGTAAAATGAGCCAGAATCCTCAAAAAAAAACCTGGCACAACTTACCTACAGGATGAAAAAATGGCTGGCACTCAATGTGTTAATACGTCAAAAAAATCGATTTTTTTTTTTTGACGGTGGGATTTGCATCTAACCCTTTTACATCTCTTATATAAGTATTGGACGTGTACAACGTGTACAACCCATTCCACCGACCCACTAAGTGGCGACAAGGAAGGAGGAAGGCAAGCAAAAAGCAGTGTGACGAAGCCATTCTCATGAAAATGGATTGGCGAAAACGCTTTCGTTTTCGCGCTGATTGCTGGCAGTGCGGGATTGCAAATTTGCATAATAGATCACGGATGGAACACACTTTGAAACACGCAGCATAAATATGACCAGAATCGCAAAAGCTTCTCTCAACCAAAACTCCAAGAAGCGAGCGAGTCCATCCAGACTTCCTCAAACAGCGGCCGCGCAGACAGGCACAGCAGCAGCAAAGCAATGAGACTGGTGACGCGAGGTTACAGCAGCAGCAACGAGCTTGTGACACGGCCGCTGCGGCCAAGAGGACACACACGGAGGGAGGAGTTGGAAGCAACTCTCCCTCTCGCTCTCTCCCTCTCTCTCTCTCTCTCTCTCTCTCTCTCGCTCTCTCTCTCTCTCCCTCCCTCCCTCCCTCTCTCTCTCTCTCTCTCTCTCTCCCTCTCCCCCTCTCACTAGGATTAACTACAGTAAAAAAAAAACGTCTGGCAGTGAATGTGTTAATACATAGACAGTGTGAGACAAAGAGGGAAAGAAAAAAGAAGAAAAAAAATCATAAAAATCATGGAAATTAGACAATGACAACAAAACAAGACAAATCAAGACAAAACAGGAGACTGACTACCAGACATGTATATGCTTTTTTAGGTATGCGGTATCTTTCAAAATGTCACCCATCACCCCTAACCTCGTCGAGGTAGGCCATAAACGGGTCCCAAACAACTAGAAATCTCCAGAGTGAGTCTCTCCATCCGTATAACAGAGGTCATGTCCGCCAGCCACAGCTGGGAAGAGGGTGGGGAGGGGGACTTCCACTCCTGCAGTATGAGTTTCTTAGCAACGATTGTCCCCTGTGTCAGAGACTGCTGCTGCAGCCGCAGGGAAGTCCAAAGGGGACTCCGAGCAGCCGAAGATGGCGAGTTCTGCTTCCGGCCGAAGGGTTATTGTGTAGGCCTTAGAGTACCAGTCAAATACCATGGCCCAGAATCTGGTCAGTGAGGGGTATAGTGTCTCTCTGCTGTGATATTATGGCTGGTGCATAATGAATGGAGACGATTAACACGGAGATCTGTTAACGATGCTTTACTTGCGTACTGGTGTGGTACATGCTGGTGTACAACATTACACTGAACGGTAGAGGGCGTACTTTTACAAGATAGTGGATATGTCACTACATTACAGCCCTCCCTTATTTCGAATAGACATTCAGGTACCATAAATTTAATGAACAATAGAAATAATAAAATATTATTTTTCTCTTTTCAAGTTAAACCAAACTCTGAACTAAAATGCCTGTGAGTCTTTCCAATACCAACATGTTACTATGTTTCCATGTTTTCAGCAGTGATACTTAAACTATTCACAGTTTCTTGTGTACGTCCTGAGTCACATCTCGATTAGTCTCTTAGAACAGACGAGTTGGCTTCCGCAATTTTCAAATGCTTCCGCCATACCGTCTGTACTTCGTGGGGGAGAATCATGCACCAACCGGAATGGGAAGCAGAAAGGCGGGTCTTCCGCTCAGTAGTCCAATCAGAATCCAATATGCCGGCAGAAAGGCGGGTCTTCCGCTCATTAGTCCAATCAGAATCCAATATGCCGCATTCGCATGTCGTGATTGGTCGGATTCCGTAGAACTTCCTTCCAGTCTGAAGGTTTTTTTTCCCAACTTCCTTGTGCATGTTCTGGGGGTGTAACGTACAGACTGTATATAGCTGCATTCGCCGGATGTAGATGATACAGTCTGTTTTAAGAGACTACATCTCGATGAGACGTCGTGGCGGTCTCCTGTTCATCCTCACCGAGTGTCTGGGCTGAATGAGGGCCTCGACATTGACATTATTCTCATGGTGATGATTCTCAAAGTCTGGTGGGTCTGGAGGTGGTGAGTCCAGATCATCCTCTTCACCGGATGTCCCTGAGTGTGGTCCCAGTGAACCTGAAGATGGCACCATTTTGAAGTGTGAAGAGTTTCGTGTTATTTCATGTCCAGCGCTAGCTGCCGTCACCATTGATCCTTTGATCGTCACAACGGTGTAGGGCTTGGCCTTGTAGGGAGTCATGAGCTTGCCTTTCACCAGCTGGCGGCAGAGTACAGTGTCTCCTGGTTTGAGAGTGGAGGGTCGTGCTCTGTTCACGCGATCAGCATTCTCTTTCATGCGTTGCTTGGCACGCTGATCTCTGTCGTGTAGGCTGGCGTCCGTCGCTGAGTGTTGGGTCATAGGAGGAGTGGGGAGAGTGGTGAGGAGCTTTCTTCCAAACAGTAACTAGGCTTTAGTTACTTGAGTGGTTCCATGGGGGGTTGCGCGGTAGTTTCTGAGAAAACTGTAAAGATCCTGTTTCCAAGGCCGTCCTTCTGAGTGTGTGGCTGTGATGGTCTTCTTCAACGTTTTCATGAAACGCTCTGCCTCTGCATTTGCTCTTGGCCAATATGGTGTTATCTTTCTGTGCTTGAATCCAAGGTAGAGGCTGAAATCTTTGAATGATTGTCCATTGAATGGGGGTCCATTATCTGTCTTTACCACAGTCGGTATCCCAAAAGATGAGAAGATCTTGTCCAGTTTGGGGATCACAGTGGTGGCTGCTGTGGACTTGACTATCTCCACTTCAGGGTATCTGGGGTACTCATCAACGACTACAAGTAATCACCTGACGGGAAAGGACCTGTGAAGTCAATGGAGACGTTCTCCCATGGACCTTTGGGGAGTTCATACATTTTTAGTGGTTCCATGTGGTTCTGAGCAGTTGCTGCTTGACATGGCATGCAGTGTCGTATGGTCTTTTCCACCATTTCGTCTATGCCTGGAAACCATACCTTCTCTCTCAGAAGCTGTTTGGTCTTGACAATGCCCATATGACCACTGTGGACTAGGCTGACAGCTTTGTGGTGAAGGGAGGTTGGCAGTACAAGCCTTGTACCTCTGAGAATTACATTCTCTTCTGCGTTGACTGTCAGTTCGTTTCGCAGGCGGTAGAGTGCTTTCAGTGTCTGATAGTCAGCATCTTCTTTCTCGCCTGGTGCGTTTTTCCAGTGTCCTCCGCTTAGGAGATGCATCACTTTACATAGCGCTGAGTCTTTCTTAGTCTCGGTTTGGACTTCCTCAAGTGTCATTGCCTTTGGAACGGCATTGTCGATGACGAGATTCACATATTCTTCAGCCATGCGAGAAGATCTGTGGGGTGTGTCACCTTCGACAGGATGCCTTGACATGTAGTCAGCAGGGTTGTCCTTTCCGGCTTTGTACTTGATCGTATAGCTGTAGGGTTGCAGCCTGAGTCACCAGCGTTCTAGTCGAGCTGGGGGCGTGGCTTTCGGATTGTTGAAAATCAGCTCAAGCGGCTTATGGTCAGTGATGACTGTGAAGTGTGAGCCATAAAGGTACAAATAAAAATGTTCACATCCCCAGAGGATTGCCAGAGCCTCTTTCTCCGTTTGTGAATAGCGCTGTTCGACTGGTGTGAGCGCTCGACTGGCATATGCGATTATACGGTCACTGTCATTATTGTTGAGGCTGCGCTGGCGCCTAAACCAACCGGGCTGGCATCGACCAGTATTGTTGAGTGTTTGGCTGGGTCGAAGTAGGCCATTGTTGTGTTTTTCATCAGCTGCTCTTTCAGCTTTTCCATCACTGACTCTTGTTGGGGTCCCCATGACCAGGTGGTATCCTTTTTAGTGAGTTTGCGTAAAGGCTGTGAAATCGTTGCATAGTCAGGGATGAAACGTGAGCAGTATGTTGTCATCCCGAGCAGACTGCAAACTTCTGATGTGTTCTCAAGTGGAGGAAGGTTCTCGATGGCAGTGATCTTCTTGGGATCTGCAGAGATGCCTTTTGCTGAGAAGATGTAGCCAAAAAACTCAAGCTGAGGTTTGCTGTACTCACACTTCCCAGCATTGAGTGTGATATTTTGTTCTCTCAGTCTCTGGAATACAGCTTTGAGGCTGCTGTTGTGTTCTTCTTGTGTCTTTCCATAGACAATGATATCGTCGCTCATGTTCCTGACATTAGGAATACCCTGTAGCAGCAGGTGTATGACATTTTGGAATACTTCAGCAGCAGAGTTGATACCGAAGTTGAGTCTGGTGTATCTCCAGAGGCCTGTGTGTGTGGTGAAGGTAGTGATGTACCTTGACTCTGGATGCAGTTCGAGTTGATGGTAGCCAGCATTTAGATCGAGCTTGGAGAACACCACAGCTCCATTCAGGTCATGAATGAGATCATCGATGGTTGGTGTGATGTGACGTTCTCGCTGTATCGCCGTGTTTGGTAGGCGCATATCGACACATATCCGAACCTTTTCTGGGCTCTTGGGTTTTGGAATGATTACGATCGGAGACACCCACGGTGTTGGGCCACTGACTCGTTCAATTATGCCTTTCTCTTCTAGGTCATTTAGCTCTCCTTCCACCTTTTTCCGCATGTGGAAAGGAATCCTCCTATGTGGTTGCACCACTGGCATCACCGAGTCATCAACATGCAGCTTCACTTGAAAGTTTTTAAGCTTCCCTATGCCTTGGAAAAGGTCTTTGTATTCATGGATGAGCTGGCTTGGGGATGTCTGGATTTCAGTGGACATGGAGTTCACAATGTGCAATAGTCCAAGGGCTGTTGCTGTCTTGCGACTCAGTAGTGAACCATGATTTCCCTGTATCACGTGGAATGTATCTTCCTGTATTAGTTTCATCTCAGAGCAGATTGTTGCTTTGAATTCTCCTCTCACTGGAAGAGCAGCGGATGAGCCGTAGGGATAGATTTTTGCATTGGATGGTTGCAATTTACAGCTGGATTTTAGCTGATCATAAGTGATGTCATCAATTATGTTCACTGATGCCCCAGAGTCAATGATGACGTCAACTGTTGTGTCCATGATCTTTACTTTAGAGTGTTTAAGTTTTGCCTGGTCCTGTAGTGTGCATACAACATACAGATATTCATCATCCGAGCTGTTTGGAGTATCAGGTTTGTGAGATGTTTGCTCCTGCTCAGTTTGTCCCTGCACTTGATGCACTCTGTGTTTTGGGCGCAGCTGTTTATCCGCATTCATAGAAGTGAATTCTTTATTCTGTGATCTGCAGCACTTTTGAAAATGGTTAAATTTTCCACATCCTTTGCATTTTTTCCCTTTTGCTGGGCAGTTTGTTTGTCCGCCTTCATGTGGAAACTGCCCTCCACAGTTATTGCACATTTTGTTTTCACGTTTCACATTTGGATATTTATTTGCTTGTCTTTGACTTTGGAAGGTTTTCTTCTACACAGCACGTACTGAGAAATCTGATTGAGATGTAGCTGTCTCCATCCCTGTAGCTTGCTTGTCTGACAGCTCTTGGGCCCTAGCTGCATCCAAAAGCTTTTGAAGTGTCATGTCACAGTATTTCAGCGCCGCCCTGCGGAGGCGTGCGGAACTGCAGCTCAAGATGATCTGTGACTTTATTTCTCTGTCAACGTCTGCAAACCCACAGGTGGACGCTAGTTGTCTCAGCCGTGTGTGGTAGGCGTCTAAAGTTTCACTTTCGTTTTGCCTAGCTTGTCTGAAGACATATATCTCATATTCAGTATTGACTTTAGGGCAGAAATATGCACACAGTCTCTCAACAGCCGTATCATAGTCTTTGGCGTCACCCGTGTTTGGCAGGGTGTCAAATACGTCATTCACATCGGGTCCCGCATAGTGTAGCAGCAATGCTCTTTTGCGAGTAGCATCCTTTATATCCAATGCCACAAGGAAGTTTGTGAAACGAGCTATCCACTTCTTCCACCTCAAGCCTATAGAGCTGGGTTCATTGTGCACATCGAATGATGGGAAATGTGGTAGACTGGCCATGGTATGCGTTGCCCCTGTTCTATTCCGCTTTGTGCGTCTTCTTGTCATTAGCTGGGCGTGTAGCCAGCTTAGCCGCCGTGCGTCTTGTTAGCTGGATGGCTAGCTTTAGCTTTTAGCTGTGTTTTGTAGCCGGTGGCTAGCTTTAGCTGTGTCTTTGCCAGCGTAGTTCGCTTACTGCATCTCCAAAACGAGAGGCTCCATCCGTTCTAGGTGCGGTTTCCTCGTCGCCAGTTATAGTGTCTCTCTGCTGTGATATTATGGCTGGTGCATAATGAATGGAGACGATTAACACAGAGATCTGTTAACGATGCTTTACTTGCGTACTGGTGTGGTACATGCTGGTGTACAACATTACACTGAACGGTAGAGGGCGTACTTTTACAAGATAGTGGATATGTCACTACATTACAGCCCTCCCTTATTTCGAATAGACATTCAGGTACCATAAATTTAATGAACAATAGAAATAATAAAATATTATTTTTCTCTTTTCAAGTTAAACCAAACTGAACTAAAATGCCTGTGAGTCTTTCCAATACCAACATGTTACTATGTTTCCATGTTTTCAGCAGTGATACTTAAACTATTCACAGTTTCTTGTGTACGTCCTGAGTCACATCTCGATTAGTCTCTTAGAACAGACGAGTTGGCTTCCGCAATTTTCAAATGCTTCCGCCATACCGTCTGTACTTCGTGGGGGAGAATCATGCACCAACCGGAATGGGAAGCAGAAAGGCGGGTCTTCCGCTCAGTAGTCCAATCAGAATCCAATATGCCGGCAGAAAGGCGGGTCTTCCGCTCATTAGTCCAATCAGAATCCAATATGCCGCATTCGCATGTCGTGATTGGTCGGATTCCGTAGAACTTCCTTCCAGTCTGAAGGTTTTTTTTCCCAACTTCCTTGTGCATGTTCTGGGGGTGTAACGTACAGACTGTATATAGCTGCATTCGCCGGATGTAGATGATACAGTCTGTTTTAAGAGACTACATCTCGATGAGACGTCGTGGCGGTCTCCTGTTCATCCTCACCGAGTGTCTGGGCTGAATGAGGGCCTCGACATTGACATTATTCTCATGGTGATGATTCTCAAAGTCTGGTGGGTCTGGAGGTGGTGAGTCCAGATCATCCTCTTCACCGGATGTCCCTGAGTGTGGTCCCAGTGAACCTGAAGATGGCACCATTTTGAAGTGTGAAGAGTTTCGTGTTATTTCATGTCCAGCGCTAGCTGCCGTCACCATTGATCCTTTGATCGTCACAACGGTGTAGGGCTTGGCCTTGTAGGGAGTCATGAGCTTGCCTTTCACCAGCTGGCGGCAGAGTACAGTGTCTCCTGGTTTGAGAGTGGAGGGTCGTGCTCTGTTCACGCGATCAGCATTCTCTTTCATGCGTTGCTTGGCACGCTGATCTCTGTCGTGTAGGCTGGCGTCCGTCGCTGAGTGTTGGGTCATAGGAAGAGTGGGGAGAGTGGTGAGGAGCTTTCTTCCAAACAGTAACTAGGCTTTAGTTACTTGAGTGGTTCCATGGGGGGTTGCGCGGTAGTTTCTGAGAAAACTGTAAAGATCCTGTTTCCAAGGCCGTCCTTCTGAGTGTGTGGCTGTGATGGTCTTCTTCAACGTTTTCATGAAACGCTCTGCCTCTGCATTTGCTCTTGGCCAATATGGTGTTATCTTTCTGTGCTTGAATCCAAGGTAGAGGCTGAAATCTTTGAATGATTGTCCATTGAATGGGGGTCCATTATCTGTCTTTACCACAGTCGGTATCCCAAAAGATGAGAAGATCTTGTCCAGTTTGGGGATCACAGTGGTGGCTGCTGTGGACTTGACTATCTCCACTTCAGGGTATCTGGGGTACTCATCAACGACTACAAGTAATCACCTGACGGGAAAGGACCTGTGAAGTCAATGGAGACGTTCTCCCATGGACCTTTGGGGAGTTCATACATTTTTAGTGGTTCCATGTGGTTCTGAGCAGTTGCTGCTTGACATGGCATGCAGTGTCGTATGGTCTTTTCCACCATTTCGTCTATGCCTGGAAACCATACCTTCTCTCTCAGAAGCTGTTTGGTCTTGACAATGCCCATATGACCACTGTGGACTAGGCTGACAGCTTTGTGGTGAAGGGAGGTTGGCAGTACAAGCCTTGTACCTCTGAGAATTACATTCTCTTCTGCATTGACTGTCAGTTCGTTTCGCAGGCGGTAGAGTGCTTTCAGTGTCTGATAGTCAGCATCTTCTTTCTCGCCTGGTGCGTTTTTCCAGTGTCCTCCGCTTAGGAGATGCATCACTTTACATAGCGCTGAGTCTTTCTTAGTCTCGGTTTGGACTTCCTCAAGTGTCATTGCCTTTGGAACGGCATTGTCGATGACGAGATTCACATATTCTTCAGCCATGCGAGAAGATCTGTGGGGTGTGTCACCTTCGACAGGATGCCTTGACATGTAGTCAGCAGGGTTGTCCTTTCCGGCTTTGTACTTGATCGTATAGCTGTAGGGTTGCAGCCTGAGTCACCAGCGTTCTAGTCGAGCTGGGGGCGTGGCTTTCGGATTGTTGAAAATCAGCTCAAGCGGCTTATGGTCAGTGATGACTGTGAAGTGTGAGCCATAAAGGTACAAATAAAAATGTTCACATCCCCAGAGGATTGCCAGAGCCTCTCTCTCCGTTTGTGAATAGCGCTGTTCGACTGGTGTGAGCGCTCGACTGGCATATGCGATTATACGGTCACTGTCATTATTGTTGAGGCTGCGCTGGCGCCTAAACCAACCGGGCTGGCATCGACCAGTATTGTTGAGTGTTTGGCTGGGTCGAAGTAGGCCATTGTTGTGTTTTTCATCAGCTGCTCTTTCAGCTTTTCCATCACTGACTCTTGTTGGGGTCCCCATGACCAGGTGGTATCCTTTTTAGTGAGTTTGCGTAAAGGCTGTGAAATCGTTGCATAGTCAGGGATGAAACGTGAGCAGTATGTTGTCATCCCGAGCAGACTGCAAACTTCTGATGTGTTCTCAAGTGGAGGAAGGTTCTCGATGGCAGTGATCTTCTTGGGATCTGCAGAGATGCCTTTTGCTGAGAAGATGTAGCCAAAAAACTCAAGCTGAGGTTTGCTGTACTCACACTTCCCAGCATTGAGTGTGATATTTTGTTCTCTCAGTCTCTGGAATACAGCTTTGAGACTGCTGTTGTGTTCTTCTTGTGTCTTTCCATAGACAATGATATCGTCGCTCATGTTCCTGACATTAGGAATACCCTGTAGCAGCAGGTGTATGACATTTTGGAATACTTCAGCAGCAGAGTTGATACCGAAGTTGAGTCTGGTGTATCTCCAGAGGCCTGTGTGTGTGGTGAAGGTAGTGATGTACCTTGACTCTGGATGCAGTTCGAGTTGATGGTAGCCAGCATTTAGATCGAGCTTGGAGAACACCACAGCTCCATTCAGGTCATGAATGAGATCATCGATGGTTGGTGTGATGTGACGTTCTCGCTGTATCGCCGTGTTTGGTAGGCGCATATCGACACATATCCGAACCTTTTCTGGGCTCTTGGGTTTTGGAATGATTACGATCGGAGACACCCACGGTGTTGGGCCACTGACTCGTTCAATTATGCCTTTCTCTTCTAGGTCATTTAGCTCTCCTTCCACCTTTTTCCGCATGTGGAAAGGAATCCTCCTATGTGGTTGCACCACTGGCATCACCGAGTCATCAACATGCAGCTTCACTTGAAAGTTTTTAAGCTTCCCTATGCCTTGGAAAAGGTCTTTGTATTCATGGATGAGCTGGCTTGGGGATGTCTGGATTTCAGTGGACATGGAGTTCACAATGTGCAATAGTCCAAGGGCTGTTGCTGTCTTGCGACTCAGTAGTGAACCATGATTTCCCTGTATCACGTGGAATGTATCTTCCTGTATTAGTTTCATCTCAGAGCAGATTGTTGCTTTGAATTCTCCTCTCACTGGAAGAGCAGCGGATGAGCCGTAGGGATAGATTTTTGCATTGGATGGTTGCAATTTACAGCTGGATTTTAGCTGATCATAAGTGATGTCATCAATTATGTTCACTGATGCCCCAGAGTCAATGATGACGTCAACTGTTGTGTCCATGATCTTTACTTTAGAGTGTTTAAGTTTTGCCTGGTCCTGTAGTGTGCATACAACATACAGATATTCATCATCCGAGCTGTTTGGAGTATCAGGTTTGTGAGATGTTTGCTCCTGCTCAGTTTGTCCCTGCACTTGATGCACTCTGTGTTTTGGGCGCAGCTGTTTATCCGCATTCATAGAAGTGAATTCTTTATTCTGTGATCTGCAGCACTTTTGAAAATGGTTAAATTTTCCACATCCTTTGCATTTTTTCCCTTTTGCTGGGCAGTTTGTTTGTCCGCCTTCATGTGGAAACTGCCCTCCACAGTTATTGCACATTTTGTTTTCACGTTTCACATTTGGATATTTATTTGCTTGTCTTTGACTTTGGAAGGTTTTCTTCTACACAGCACGTACTGAGAAATCTGATTGAGATGTAGCTGTCTCCATCCCTGTAGCTTGCTTGTCTGACAGCTCTTGGGCCCTAGCTGCATCCAAAAGCTTTTGAAGTGTCATGTCACAGTATTTCAGCGCCGCCCTGCGGAGGCGTGCGGAACTGCAGCTCAAGATGATCTGTGACTTTATTTCTCTGTCAACGTCTGCAAACCCACAGGTGGACGCTAGTTGTCTCAGCCGTGTGTGGTAGGCGTCTAAAGTTTCACTTTCGTTTTGCCTAGCTTGTCTGAAGACATATATCTCATATTCAGTATTGACTTTAGGGCAGAAATATGCACACAGTCTCTCAACAGCCGTATCATAGTCTTTGGCGTCACCCGTGTTTGGCAGGGTGTCAAATACGTCATTCACATCGGGTCCCGCATAGTGTAGCAGCAATGCTCTTTTGCGAGTAGCATCCTTTATATCCAATGCCACAAGGAAGTTTGTGAAACGAGCTATCCACTTCTTCCACCTCAAGCCTATAGAGCTGGGTTCATTGTGCACATCGAATGATGGGAAATGTGGTAGACTGGCCATGGTATGCGTTGCCCCTGTTCTATTCCGCTTTGTGCGTCTTCTTGTCATTAGCTGGGCGTGTAGCCAGCTTAGCCGCCGTGCGTCTTGTTAGCTGGATGGCTAGCTTTAGCTTTTAGCTGTGTTTTGTAGCCGGTGGCTAGCTTTAGCTGTGTCTTTGCCAGCGTAGTTCGCTTACTGCATCTCCAAAACGAGAGGCTCCATCCGTTCTAGGTGCGGTTTCCTCGTCGCCAGTTATAGTGTCTCTCTGCTGTGATATTATGGCTGGTGCATAATGAATGGAGACGATTAACACAGAGATCTGTTAACGATGCTTTACTTGCGTACTGGTGTGGTACATGCTGGTGTACAACATTACACTGAACGGTAGAGGGCGTACTTTTACAAGATAGTGGATATGTCACTACATTACAGCCCTCCCTTATTTCGAATAGACATTCAGGTACCATAAATTTAATGAACAATAGAAATAATAAAATATTATTTTTCTCTTTTCAAGTTAAACCAAACTGAACTAAAATGCCTGTGAGTCTTTCCAATACCAACATGTTACTATGTTTCCATGTTTTCAGCAGTGATACTTAAACTATTCACAGTTTCTTGTGTACGTCCTGAGTCACATCTCGATTAGTCTCTTAGAACAGACGAGTTGGCTTCCGCAATTTTCAAATGCTTCCGCCATACCGTCTGTACTTCGTGGGGGAGAATCATGCACCAACCGGAATGGGAAGCAGAAAGGCGGGTCTTCCGCTCAGTAGTCCAATCAGAATCCAATATGCCGGCAGAAAGGCGGGTCTTCCGCTCATTAGTCCAATCAGAATCCAATATGCCGCATTCGCATGTCGTGATTGGTCGGATTCCGTAGAACTTCCTTCCAGTCTGAAGGTTTTTTTTCCCAACTTCCTTGTGCATGTTCTGGGGGTGTAACGTACAGACTGTATATAGCTGCATTCGCCGGATGTAGATGATACAGTCTGTTTTAAGAGACTACATCTCGATGAGACGTCGTGGCGGTCTCCTGTTCATCCTCACCGAGTGTCTGGGCTGAATGAGGGCCTCGACATTGACATTATTCTCATGGTGATGATTCTCAAAGTCTGGTGGGTCTGGAGGTGGTGAGTCCAGATCATCCTCTTCACCGGATGTCCCTGAGTGTGGTCCCAGTGAACCTGAAGATGGCACCATTTTGAAGTGTGAAGAGTTTCGTGTTATTTCATGTCCAGCGCTAGCTGCCGTCACCATTGATCCTTTGATCGTCACAACGGTGTAGGGCTTGGCCTTGTAGGGAGTCATGAGCTTGCCTTTCACCAGCTGGCGGCAGAGTACAGTGTCTCCTGGTTTGAGAGTGGAGGGTCGTGCTCTGTTCACGCGATCAGCATTCTCTTTCATGCGTTGCTTGGCACGCTGATCTCTGTCGTGTAGGCTGGCGTCCGTCGCTGAGTGTTGGGTCATAGGAAGAGTGGGGAGAGTGGTGAGGAGCTTTCTTCCAAACAGTAACTAGGCTTTAGTTACTTGAGTGGTTCCATGGGGGGTTGCGCGGTAGTTTCTGAGAAAACTGTAAAGATCCTGTTTCCAAGGCCGTCCTTCTGAGTGTGTGGCTGTGATGGTCTTCTTCAACGTTTTCATGAAACGCTCTGCCTCTGCATTTGCTCTTGGCCAATATGGTGTTATCTTTCTGTGCTTGAATCCAAGGTAGAGGCTGAAATCTTTGAATGATTGTCCATTGAATGGGGGTCCATTATCTGTCTTTACCACAGTCGGTATCCCAAAAGATGAGAAGATCTTGTCCAGTTTGGGGATCACAGTGGTGGCTGCTGTGGACTTGACTATCTCCACTTCAGGGTATCTGGGGTACTCATCAACGACTACAAGTAATCACCTGACGGGAAAGGACCTGTGAAGTCAATGGAGACGTTCTCCCATGGACCTTTGGGGAGTTCATACATTTTTAGTGGTTCCATGTGGTTCTGAGCAGTTGCTGCTTGACATGGCATGCAGTGTCGTATGGTCTTTTCCACCATTTCGTCTATGCCTGGAAACCATACCTTCTCTCTCAGAAGCTGTTTGGTCTTGACAATGCCCATATGACCACTGTGGACTAGGCTGACAGCTTTGTGGTGAAGGGAGGTTGGCAGTACAAGCCTTGTACCTCTGAGAATTACATTCTCTTCTGCGTTGACTGTCAGTTCGTTTCGCAGGCGGTAGAGTGCTTTCAGTGTCTGATAGTCAGCATCTTCTTTCTCGCCTGGTGCGTTTTTCCAGTGTCCTCCGCTTAGGAGATGCATCACTTTACATAGCGCTGAGTCTTTCTTAGTCTCGGTTTGGACTTCCTCAAGTGTCATTGCCTTTGGAACGGCATTGTCGATGACGAGATTCACATATTCTTCAGCCATGCGAGAAGATCTGTGGGGTGTGTCACCTTCGACAGGATGCCTTGACATGTAGTCAGCAGGGTTGTCCTTTCCGGCTTTGTACTTGATCGTATAGCTGTAGGGTTGCAGCCTGAGTCACCAGCGTTCTAGTCGAGCTGGGGGCGTGGCTTTCGGATTGTTGAAAATCAGCTCAAGCGGCTTATGGTCAGTGATGACTGTGAAGTGTGAGCCATAAAGGTACAAATAAAAATGTTCACATCCCCAGAGGATTGCCAGAGCCTCTCTCTCCGTTTGTGAATAGCGCTGTTCGACTGGTGTGAGCGCTCGACTGGCATATGCGATTATACGGTCACTGTCATTATTGTTGAGGCTGCGCTGGCGCCTAAACCAACCGGGCTGGCATCGACCAGTATTGTTGAGTGTTTGGCTGGGTCGAAGTAGGCCATTGTTGTGTTTTTCATCAGCTGCTCTTTCAGCTTTTCCATCACTGACTCTTGTTGGGGTCCCCATGACCAGGTGGTATCCTTTTTAGTGAGTTTGCGTAAAGGCTGTGAAATCGTTGCATAGTCAGGGATGAAACGTGAGCAGTATGTTGTCATCCCGAGCAGACTGCAAACTTCTGATGTGTTCTCAAGTGGAGGAAGGTTCTCGATGGCAGTGATCTTCTTGGGATCTGCAGAGATGCCTTTTGCTGAGAAGATGTAGCCAAAAAACTCAAGCTGAGGTTTGCTGTACTCACACTTCCCAGCATTGAGTGTGATATTTTGTTCTCTCAGTCTCTGGAATACAGCTTTGAGACTGCTGTTGTGTTCTTCTTGTGTCTTTCCATAGACAATGATATCGTCGCTCATGTTCCTGACATTAGGAATACCCTGTAGCAGCAGGTGTATGACATTTTGGAATACTTCAGCAGCAGAGTTGATACCGAAGTTGAGTCTGGTGTATCTCCAGAGGCCTGTGTGTGTGGTGAAGGTAGTGATGTACCTTGACTCTGGATGCAGTTCGAGTTGATGGTAGCCAGCATTTAGATCGAGCTTGGAGAACACCACAGCTCCATTCAGGTCATGAATGAGATCATCGATGGTTGGTGTGATGTGACGTTCTCGCTGTATCGCCGTGTTTGGTAGGCGCATATCGACACATATCCGAACCTTTTCTGGGCTCTTGGGTTTTGGAATGATTACGATCGGAGACACCCACGGTGTTGGGCCACTGACTCGTTCAATTATGCCTTTCTCTTCTAGGTAATTTAGCTCTCCTTCCACCTTTTTCCGCATGTGGAAAGGAATCCTCCTATGTGGTTGCACCACTGGCATCACCGAGTCATCAACATGCAGCTTCACTTGAAAGTTTTTAAGTTTCCCTATGCCTTGGAAAAGGTCTTTGTATTCATGGATGAGCTGGCTTGGGGATGTCTGGATTTCAGTGGACATGGAGTTCACAATGTGCAATAGTCCAAGGGCTGTTGCTGTCTTGCGACTCAGTAGTGAACCATGATTTCCCTGTATCACGTGGAATGTATCTTCCTGTATTAGTTTCATCTCAGAGCAGATTGTTGCTTTGAATTCTCCTCTCACTGGAAGAGCAGCGGATGAGCCGTAGGGATAGATTTTTGCATTGGATGGTTGCAATTTACAGCTGGATTTTAGCTGATCATAAGTGATGTCATCAATTATGTTCACTGATGCCCCAGAGTCAATGATGACGTCAACTGTTGTGTCCATGATCTTTACTTTAGAGTGTTTAAGTTTTGCCTGGTCCTGTAGTGTGCATACAACATACAGATATTCATCATCCGAGCTGTTTGGAGTATCAGGTTTGTGAGATGTTTGCTCCTGCTCAGTTTGTCCCTGCACTTGATGCACTCTGTGTTTTGGGCGCAGCTGTTTATCCGCATTCATAGAAGTGAATTCTTTATTCTGTGATCTGCAGCACTTTTGAAAATGGTTAAATTTTCCACATCCTTTGCATTTTTTCCCTTTTGCTGGGCAGTTTGTTTGTCCGCCTTCATGTGGAAACTGCCCTCCACAGTTATTGCACATTTTGTTTTCACGTTTCACATTTGGATATTTATTTGCTTGTCTTTGACTTTGGAAGGTTTTCTTCTACACAGCACGTACTGAGAAATCTGATTGAGATGTAGCTGTCTCCATCCCTGTAGCTTGCTTGTCTGACAGCTCTTGGGCCCTAGCTGCATCCAAAAGCTTTTGAAGTGTCATGTCACAGTATTTCAGCGCCGCCCTGCGGAGGCGTGCGGAACTGCAGCTCAAGATGATCTGTGACTTTATTTCTCTGTCAACGTCTGCAAACCCACAGGTGGACGCTAGTTGTCTCAGCCGTGTGTGGTAGGCGTCTAAAGTTTCACTTTCGTTTTGCCTAGCTTGTCTGAAGACATATATCTCATATTCAGTATTGACTTTAGGGCAGAAATATGCACACAGTCTCTCAACAGCCGTATCATAGTCTTTGGCGTCACCCGTGTTTGGCAGGGTGTCAAATACGTCATTCACATCGGGTCCCGCATAGTGTAGCAGCAATGCTCTTTTGCGAGTAGCATCCTTTATATCCAATGCCACAAGGAAGTTTGTGAAACGAGCTATCCACTTCTTCCACCTCAAGCCTATAGAGCTGGGTTCATTGTGCACATCGAATGATGGGAAATGTGGTAGACTGGCCATGGTATGCGTTGCCCCTGTTCTATTCCGCTTTGTGCGTCTTCTTGTCATTAGCTGGGCGTGTAGCCAGCTTAGCCGCCGTGCGTCTTGTTAGCTGGATGGCTAGCTTTAGCTTTTAGCTGTGTTTTGTAGCCGGTGGCTAGCTTTAGCTGTGTCTTTGCCAGCGTAGTTCGCTTACTGCATCTCCAAAACGAGAGGCTCCATCCGTTCTAGGTGCGGTTTCCTCGTCGCCAGTTATAGTGTCTCTCTGCTGTGATATTATGGCTGGTGCATAATGAATGGAGACGATTAACACAGAGATCTGTTAACGATGCTTTACTTGCGTACTGGTGTGGTACATGCTGGTGTACAACATTACACTGAACGGTAGAGGGCGTACTTTTACAAGATAGTGGATATGTCACTACATTACAGCCCTCCCTTATTTCGAATAGACATTCAGGTACCATAAATTTAATGAACAATAGAAATAATAAAATATTATTTTTCTCTTTTCAAGTTAAACCAAACTGAACTAAAATGCCTGTGAGTCTTTCCAATACCAACATGTTACTATGTTTCCATGTTTTCAGCAGTGATACTTAAACTATTCACAGTTTCTTGTGTACGTCCTGAGTCACATCTCGATTAGTCTCTTAGAACAGACGAGTTGGCTTCCGCAATTTTCAAATGCTTCCGCCATACCGTCTGTACTTCGTGGGGGAGAATCATGCACCAACCGGAATGGGAAGCAGAAAGGCGGGTCTTCCGCTCAGTAGTCCAATCAGAATCCAATATGCCGGCAGAAAGGCGGGTCTTCCGCTCATTAGTCCAATCAGAATCCAATATGCCGCATTCGCATGTCGTGATTGGTCGGATTCCGTAGAACTTCCTTCCAGTCTGAAGGTTTTTTTTCCCAACTTCCTTGTGCATGTTCTGGGGGTGTAACGTACAGACTGTATATAGCTGCATTCGCCGGATGTAGATGATACAGTCTGTTTTAAGAGACTACATCTCGATGAGACGTCGTGGCGGTCTCCTGTTCATCCTCACCGAGTGTCTGGGCTGAATGAGGGCCTCGACATTGACATTATTCTCATGGTGATGATTCTCAAAGTCTGGTGGGTCTGGAGGTGGTGAGTCCAGATCATCCTCTTCACCGGATGTCCCTGAGTGTGGTCCCAGTGAACCTGAAGATGGCACCATTTTGAAGTGTGAAGAGTTTCGTGTTATTTCATGTCCAGCGCTAGCTGCCGTCACCATTGATCCTTTGATCGTCACAACGGTGTAGGGCTTGGCCTTGTAGGGAGTCATGAGCTTGCCTTTCACCAGCTGGCGGCAGAGTACAGTGTCTCCTGGTTTGAGAGTGGAGGGTCGTGCTCTGTTCACGCGATCAGCATTCTCTTTCATGCGTTGCTTGGCACGCTGATCTCTGTCGTGTAGGCTGGCGTCCGTCGCTGAGTGTTGGGTCATAGGAAGAGTGGGGAGAGTGGTGAGGAGCTTTCTTCCAAACAGTAACTAGGCTTTAGTTACTTGAGTGGTTCCATGGGGGGTTGCGCGGTAGTTTCTGAGAAAACTGTAAAGATCCTGTTTCCAAGGCCGTCCTTCTGAGTGTGTGGCTGTGATGGTCTTCTTCAACGTTTTCATGAAACGCTCTGCCTCTGCATTTGCTCTTGGCCAATATGGTGTTATCTTTCTGTGCTTGAATCCAAGGTAGAGGCTGAAATCTTTGAATGATTGTCCATTGAATGGGGGTCCATTATCTGTCTTTACCACAGTCGGTATCCCAAAAGATGAGAAGATCTTGTCCAGTTTGGGGATCACAGTGGTGGCTGCTGTGGACTTGACTATCTCCACTTCAGGGTATCTGGGGTACTCATCAACGACTACAAGTAATCACCTGACGGGAAAGGACCTGTGAAGTCAATGGAGACGTTCTCCCATGGACCTTTGGGGAGTTCATACATTTTTAGTGGTTCCATGTGGTTCTGAGCAGTTGCTGCTTGACATGGCATGCAGTGTCGTATGGTCTTTTCCACCATTTCGTCTATGCCTGGAAACCATACCTTCTCTCTCAGAAGCTGTTTGGTCTTGACAATGCCCATATGACCACTGTGGACTAGGCTGACAGCTTTGTGGTGAAGGGAGGTTGGCAGTACAAGCCTTGTACCTCTGAGAATTACATTCTCTTCTGCGTTGACTGTCAGTTCGTTTCGCAGGCGGTAGAGTGCTTTCAGTGTCTGATAGTCAGCATCTTCTTTCTCGCCTGGTGCGTTTTTCCAGTGTCCTCCGCTTAGGAGATGCATCACTTTACATAGCGCTGAGTCTTTCTTAGTCTCGGTTTGGACTTCCTCAAGTGTCATTGCCTTTGGAACGGCATTGTCGATGACGAGATTCACATATTCTTCAGCCATGCGAGAAGATCTGTGGGGTGTGTCACCTTCGACAGGATGCCTTGACATGTAGTCAGCAGGGTTGTCCTTTCCGGCTTTGTACTTGATCGTATAGCTGTAGGGTTGCAGCCTGAGTCACCAGCGTTCTAGTCGAGCTGGGGGCGTGGCTTTCGGATTGTTGAAAATCAGCTCAAGCGGCTTATGGTCAGTGATGACTGTGAAGTGTGAGCCATAAAGGTACAAATGAAAATGTTCACATCCCCAGAGGATTGCCAGAGCCTCTCTCTCCGTTTGTGAATAGCGCTGTTCGACTGGTGTGAGCGCTCGACTGGCATATGCGATTATACGGTCACTGTCATTATTGTTGAGGCTGCGCTGGCGCCTAAACCAACCGGGCTGGCATCGACCAGTATTGTTGAGTGTTTGGCTGGGTCGAAGTAGGCCATTGTTGTGTTTTTCATCAGCTGCTCTTTCAGCTTTTCCATCACTGACTCTTGTTGGGGTCCCCATGACCAGGTGGTATCCTTTTTAGTGAGTTTGCGTAAAGGCTGTGAAATCGTTGCATAGTCAGGGATGAAACGTGAGCAGTATGTTGTCATCCCGAGCAGACTGCAAACTTCTGATGTGTTCTCAAGTGGAGGAAGGTTCTCGATGGCAGTGATCTTCTTGGGATCTGCAGAGATGCCTTTTGCTGAGAAGATGTAGCCAAAAAACTCAAGCTGAGGTTTGCTGTACTCACACTTCCCAGCATTGAGTGTGATATTTTGTTCTCTCAGTCTCTGGAATACAGCTTTGAGACTGCTGTTGTGTTCTTCTTGTGTCTTTCCATAGACAATGATATCGTCGCTCATGTTCCTGACATTAGGAATACCCTGTAGCAGCAGGTGTATGACATTTTGGAATACTTCAGCAGCAGAGTTGATACCGAAGTTGAGTCTGGTGTATCTCCAGAGGCCTGTGTGTGTGGTGAAGGTAGTGATGTACCTTGACTCTGGATGCAGTTCGAGTTGATGGTAGCCAGCATTTAGATCGAGCTTGGAGAACACCACAGCTCCATTCAGGTCATGAATGAGATCATCGATGTTTGGTGTGATGTGACGTTCTCGCTGTATCGGCGTGTTTGGTAGGCGCATATCGACACATATCCGAACCTTTTCTGGGCTCTTGGGTTTTGGAATGACTACGATCGGAGACACCCACGGTGTTGGGCCACTGACTCGTTCAATTATGCCTTTCTCTTCTAGGTCATTTAGCTCTCCTTCCACCTTTTTCCGCATGTGGAAAGGAATCCTCCTATGTGGTTGCACCACTGGCATCACCGAGTCATCAACATGCAGCTTCACTTGAAAGTTTTTAAGCTTCCCTATGCCTTGGAAAAGGTCTTTGTATTCATGGATGAGCTGGCTTGGGGATGTCTGGATTTCAGTGGACATGGAGTTCACAATGTGCAATAGTCCAAGGGCTGTTGCTGTCTTGCGACTCAGTAGTGAACCATGATTTCCCTGTATCACGTGGAATGTATCTTCCTGTATTAGTTTAATCTCAGAGCAGATTGTTGCTTTGAATTCTCCTCTCACTGGAAGAGCAGCGGATGAGCCGTAGGGATAGATTTTTGCATTGGATGGTTGCAATTTACAGCTGGATTTTAGCTGATCATAAGTGATGTCATCAATTATGTTCACTGATGCCCCAGAGTCAATGATGACGTCAACTGTTGTGTCCATGATCTTTACTTTAGAGTGTTTAAGTTTTGCCTGGTCCTGTAGTGTGCATACAACATACAGATATTCATCATCCGAGCTGTTTGGAGTATCAGGTTTGTGAGATGTTTGCTCCTGCTCAGTTTGTCCCTGCACTTGATGCACTCTGTGTTTTGGGCGCAGCTGTTTATCCGCATTCATAGAAGTGAATTCTTTATTCTGTGATCTGCAGCACTTTTGAAAATGGTTAAATTTTCCACATCCTTTGCATTTTTTCCCTTTTGCTGGGCAGTTTGTTTGTCCGCCTTCATGTGGAAACTGCCCTCCACAGTTATTGCACATTTTGTTTTCACGTTTCACATTTGGATATTTATTTGCTTGTCTTTGACTTTGGAAGGTTTTCTTCTACACAGCACGTACTGAGAAATCTGATTGAGATGTAGCTGTCTCCATCCCTGTAGCTTGCTTGTCTGACAGCTCTTGGGCCCTAGCTGCATCCAAAAGCTTTTGAAGTGTCATGTCACAGTATTTCAGCGCCGCCCTGCGGAGGCGTGCGGAACTGCAGCTCAAGATGATCTGTGACTTTATTTCTCTGTCAACGTCTGCAAACCCACAGGTGGACGCTAGTTGTCTCAGCCGTGTGTGGTAGGCGTCTAAAGTTTCACTTTCGTTTTGCCTAGCTTGTCTGAAGACATATATCTCATATTCAGTATTGACTTTAGGGCAGAAATATGCACACAGTCTCTCAACAGCCGTATCATAGTCTTTGGCGTCACCCGTGTTTGGCAGGGTGTCAAATACGTCATTCACATCGGGTCCCGCATAGTGTAGCAGCAATGCTCTTTTGCGAGTAGCATCCTTTATATCCAATGCCACAAGGAAGTTTGTGAAACGAGCTATCCACTTCTTCCACCTCAAGCCTATAGAGCTGGGTTCATTGTGCACATCGAATGATGGGAAATGTGGTAGACTGGCCATGGTATGCGTTGCCCCTGTTCTATTCCGCTTTGTGCGTCTTCTTGTCATTAGCTGGGCGTGTAGCCAGCTTAGCCGCCGTGCGTCTTGTTAGCTGGATGGCTAGCTTTAGCTTTTAGCTGTGTTTTGTAGCCGGTGGCTAGCTTTAGCTGTGTCTTTGCCAGCGTAGTTCGCTTACTGCATCTCCAAAACGAGAGGCTCCATCCGTTCTAGGTGCGGTTTCCTCGTCGCCAGTTATAGTGTCTCTCTGCTGTGATATTATGGCTGGTGCATAATGAATGGAGACGATTAACACAGAGATCTGTTAACGATGCTTTACTTGCGTACTGGTGTGGTACATGCTGGTGTACAACATTACACTGAACGGTAGAGGGCGTACTTTTACAAGATAGTGGATATGTCACTACATTACAGCCCTCCCTTATTTCGAATAGACATTCAGGTACCATAAATTTAATGAACAATAGAAATAATAAAATATTATTTTTCTCTTTTCAAGTTAAACCAAACTGAACTAAAATGCCTGTGAGTCTTTCCAATACCAACATGTTACTATGTTTCCATGTTTTCAGCAGTGATACTTAAACTATTCACAGTTTCTTGTGTACGTCCTGAGTCACATCTCGATTAGTCTCTTAGAACAGACGAGTTGGCTTCCGCAATTTTCAAATGCTTCCGCCATACCGTCTGTACTTCGTGGGGGAGAATCATGCACCAACCGGAATGGGAAGCAGAAAGGCGGGTCTTCCGCTCAGTAGTCCAATCAGAATCCAATATGCCGGCAGAAAGGCGGGTCTTCCGCTCATTAGTCCAATCAGAATCCAATATGCCGCATTCGCATGTCGTGATTGGTCGGATTCCGTAGAACTTCCTTCCAGTCTGAAGGTTTTTTTTCCCAACTTCCTTGTGCATGTTCTGGGGGTGTAACGTACAGACTGTATATAGCTGCATTCGCCGGATGTAGATGATACAGTCTGTTTTAAGAGACTACATCTCGATGAGACGTCGTGGCGGTCTCCTGTTCATCCTCACCGAGTGTCTGGGCTGAATGAGGGCCTCGACATTGACATTATTCTCATGGTGATGATTCTCAAAGTCTGGTGGGTCTGGAGGTGGTGAGTCCAGATCATCCTCTTCACCGGATGTCCCTGAGTGTGGTCCCAGTGAACCTGAAGATGGCACCATTTTGAAGTGTGAAGAGTTTCGTGTTATTTCATGTCCAGCGCTAGCTGCCGTCACCATTGATCCTTTGATCGTCACAACGGTGTAGGGCTTGGCCTTGTAGGGAGTCATGAGCTTGCCTTTCACCAGCTGGCGGCAGAGTACAGTGTCTCCTGGTTTGAGAGTGGAGGGTCGTGCTCTGTTCACGCGATCAGCATTCTCTTTCATGCGTTGCTTGGCACGCTGATCTCTGTCGTGTAGGCTGGCGTCCGTCGCTGAGTGTTGGGTCATAGGAAGAGTGGGGAGAGTGGTGAGGAGCTTTCTTCCAAACAGTAACTAGGCTTTAGTTACTTGAGTGGTTCCATGGGGGGTTGCGCGGTAGTTTCTGAGAAAACTGTAAAGATCCTGTTTCCAAGGCCGTCCTTCTGAGTGTGTGGCTGTGATGGTCTTCTTCAACGTTTTCATGAAACGCTCTGCCTCTGCATTTGCTCTTGGCCAATATGGTGTTATCTTTCTGTGCTTGAATCCAAGGTAGAGGCTGAAATCTTTGAATGATTGTCCATTGAATGGGGGTCCATTATCTGTCTTTACCACAGTCGGTATCCCAAAAGATGAGAAGATCTTGTCCAGTTTGGGGATCACAGTGGTGGCTGCTGTGGACTTGACTATCTCCACTTCAGGGTATCTGGGGTACTCATCAACGACTACAAGTAATCACCTGACGGGAAAGGACCTGTGAAGTCAATGGAGACGTTCTCCCATGGACCTTTGGGGAGTTCATACATTTTTAGTGGTTCCATGTGGTTCTGAGCAGTTGCTGCTTGACATGGCATGCAGTGTCGTATGGTCTTTTCCACCATTTCGTCTATGCCTGGAAACCATACCTTCTCTCTCAGAAGCTGTTTGGTCTTGACAATGCCCATATGACCACTGTGGACTAGGCTGACAGCTTTGTGGTGAAGGGAGGTTGGCAGTACAAGCCTTGTACCTCTGAGAATTACATTCTCTTCTGCGTTGACTGTCAGTTCGTTTCGCAGGCGGTAGAGTGCTTTCAGTGTCTGATAGTCAGCATCTTCTTTCTCGCCTGGTGCGTTTTTCCAGTGTCCTCCGCTTAGGAGATGCATCACTTTACATAGCGCTGAGTCTTTCTTAGTCTCGGTTTGGACTTCCTCAAGTGTCATTGCCTTTGGAACGGCATTGTCGATGACGAGATTCACATATTCTTCAGCCATGCGAGAAGATCTGTGGGGTGTGTCACCTTCGACAGGATGCCTTGACATGTAGTCAGCAGGGTTGTCCTTTCCGGCTTTGTACTTGATCGTATAGCTGTAGGGTTGCAGCCTGAGTCACCAGCGTTCTAGTCGAGCTGGGGGCGTGGCTTTCGGATTGTTGAAAATCAGCTCAAGCGGCTTATGGTCAGTGATGACTGTGAAGTGTGAGCCATAAAGGTACAAATGAAAATGTTCACATCCCCAGAGGATTGCCAGAGCCTCTCTCTCCGTTTGTGAATAGCGCTGTTCGACTGGTGTGAGCGCTCGACTGGCATATGCGATTATACGGTCACTGTCATTATTGTTGAGGCTGCGCTGGCGCCTAAACCAACCGGGCTGGCATCGACCAGTATTGTTGAGTGTTTGGCTGGGTCGAAGTAGGCCATTGTTGTGCTTTTCATCAGCTGCTCTTTCAGCTTTTCCATCACTGACTCTTGTTGGGGTCCCCATGACCAGGTGGTATCCTTTTTAGTGAGTTTGCGTAAAGGCTGTGAAATCGTTGCATAGTCAGGGATGAAACGTGAGCAGTATGTTGTCATCCCGAGCAGACTGCAAACTTCTGATGTGTTCTCAAGTGGAGGAAGGTTCTCGATGGCAGTGATCTTCTTGGGATCTGCAGAGATGCCTTTTGCTGAGAAGATGTAGCCAAAAAACTCAAGCTGAGGTTTGCTGTACTCACACTTCCCAGCATTGAGTGTGATATTTTGTTCTCTCAGTCTCTGGAATACAGCTTTGAGACTGCTGTTGTGTTCTTCTTGTGTCTTTCCATAGACAATGATATCGTCGCTCATGTTCCTGACATTAGGAATACCCTGTAGCAGCAGGTGTATGACATTTTGGAATACTTCAGCAGCAGAGTTGATACCGAAGTTGAGTCTGGTGTATCTCCAGAGGCCTGTGTGTGTGGTGAAGGTAGTGATGTACCTTGACTCTGGATGCAGTTCGAGTTGATGGTAGCCAGCATTTAGATCGAGCTTGGAGAACACCACAGCTCCATTCAGGTCATGAATGAGATCATCGATGTTTGGTGTGATGTGACGTTCTCGCTGTATCGGCGTGTTTGGTAGGCGCATATCGACACATATCCGAACCTTTTCTGGGCTCTTGGGTTTTGGAATGACTACGATCGGAGACACCCACGGTGTTGGGCCACTGACTCGTTCAATTATGCCTTTCTCTTCTAGGTCATTTAGCTCTCCTTCCACCTTTTTCCGCATGTGGAAAGGAATCCTCCTATGTGGTTGCACCACTGGCATCACCGAGTCATCAACATGCAGCTTCACTTGAAAGTTTTTAAGCTTCCCTATGCCTTGGAAAAGGTCTTTGTATTCATGGATGAGCTGGCTTGGGGATGTCTGGATTTCAGTGGACATGGAGTTCACAATGTGCAATAGTCCAAGGGCTGTTGCTGTCTTGCGACTCAGTAGTGAACCATGATTTCCCTGTATCACGTGGAATGTATCTTCCTGTATTAGTTTCATCTCAGAGCAGATTGTTGCTTTGAATTCTCCTCTCACTGGAAGAGCAGCGGATGAGCCGTAGGGATAGATTTTTGCATTGGATGGTTGCAATTTACAGCTGGATTTTAGCTGATCATAAGTGATGTCATCAATTATGTTCACTGATGCCCCAGAGTCAATGATGACGTCAACTGTTGTGTCCATGATCTTTACTTTAGAGTGTTTAAGTTTTGCCTGGTCCTGTAGTGTGCATACAACATACAGATATTCATCATCCGAGCTGTTTGGAGTATCAGGTTTGTGAGATGTTTGCTCCTGCTCAGTTTGTCCCTGCACTTGATGCACTCTGTGTTTTGGGCGCAGCTGTTTATCCGCATTCATAGAAGTGAATTCTTTATTCTGTGATCTGCAGCACTTTTGAAAATGGTTAAATTTTCCACATCCTTTGCATTTTTTCCCTTTTGCTGGGCAGTTTGTTTGTCCGCCTTCATGTGGAAACTGCCCTCCACAGTTATTGCACATTTTGTTTTCACGTTTCACATTTGGATATTTATTTGCTTGTCTTTGACTTTGGAAGGTTTTCTTCTACACAGCACGTACTGAGAAATCTGATTGAGATGTAGCTGTCTCCATCCCTGTAGCTTGCTTGTCTGACAGCTCTTGGGCCCTAGCTGCATCCAAAAGCTTTTGAAGTGTCATGTCACAGTATTTCAGCGCCGCCCTGCGGAGGCGTGCGGAACTGCAGCTCAAGATGATCTGTGACTTTATTTCTCTGTCAACGTCTGCAAACCCACAGGTGGACGCTAGTTGTCTCAGCCGTGTGTGGTAGGCGTCTAAAGTTTCACTTTCGTTTTGCCTAGCTTGTCTGAAGACATATATCTCATATTCAGTATTGACTTTAGGGCAGAAATATGCACACAGTCTCTCAACAGCCGTATCATAGTCTTTGGCGTCACCCGTGTTTGGCAGGGTGTCAAATACGTCATTCACATCGGGTCCCGCATAGTGTAGCAGCAATGCTCTTTTGCGAGTAGCATCCTTTATATCCAATGCCACAAGGAAGTTTGTGAAACGAGCTATCCACTTCTTCCACCTCAAGCCTATAGAGCTGGGTTCATTGTGCACATCGAATGATGGGAAATGTGGTAGACTGGCCATGGTATGCGTTGCCCCTGTTCTATTCCGCTTTGTGCGTCTTCTTGTCATTAGCTGGGCGTGTAGCCAGCTTAGCCGCCGTGCGTCTTGTTAGCTGGATGGCTAGCTTTAGCTTTTAGCTGTGTTTTGTAGCCGGTGGCTAGCTTTAGCTGTGTCTTTGCCAGCGTAGTTCGCTTACTGCATCTCCAAAACGAGAGGCTCCATCCGTTCTAGGTGCGGTTTCCTCGTCGCCAGTTATAGTGTCTCTCTGCTGTGATATTATGGCTGGTGCATAATGAATGGAGACGATTAACACAGAGATCTGTTAACGATGCTTTACTTGCGTACTGGTGTGGTACATGCTGGTGTACAACATTACACTGAACGGTAGAGGGCGTACTTTTACAAGATAGTGGATATGTCACTACATTACAGCCCTCCCTTATTTCGAATAGACATTCAGGTACCATAAATTTAATGAACAATAGAAATAATAAAATATTATTTTTCTCTTTTCAAGTTAAACCAAACTGAACTAAAATGCCTGTGAGTCTTTCCAATACCAACATGTTACTATGTTTCCATGTTTTCAGCAGTGATACTTAAACTATTCACAGTTTCTTGTGTACGTCCTGAGTCACATCTCGATTAGTCTCTTAGAACAGACGAGTTGGCTTCCGCAATTTTCAAATGCTTCCGCCATACCGTCTGTACTTCGTGGGGGAGAATCATGCACCAACCGGAATGGGAAGCAGAAAGGCGGGTCTTCCGCTCAGTAGTCCAATCAGAATCCAATATGCCGGCAGAAAGGCGGGTCTTCCGCTCATTAGTCCAATCAGAATCCAATATGCCGCATTCGCATGTCGTGATTGGTCGGATTCCGTAGAACTTCCTTCCAGTCTGAAGGTTTTTTTTCCCAACTTCCTTGTGCATGTTCTGGGGGTGTAACGTACAGACTGTATATAGCTGCATTCGCCGGATGTAGATGATACAGTCTGTTTTAAGAGACTACATCTCGATGAGACGTCGTGGCGGTCTCCTGTTCATCCTCACCGAGTGTCTGGGCTGAATGAGGGCCTCGACATTGACATTATTCTCATGGTGATGATTCTCAAAGTCTGGTGGGTCTGGAGGTGGTGAGTCCAGATCATCCTCTTCACCGGATGTCCCTGAGTGTGGTCCCAGTGAACCTGAAGATGGCACCATTTTGAAGTGTGAAGAGTTTCGTGTTATTTCATGTCCAGCGCTAGCTGCCGTCACCATTGATCCTTTGATCGTCACAACGGTGTAGGGCTTGGCCTTGTAGGGAGTCATGAGCTTGCCTTTCACCAGCTGGCGGCAGAGTACAGTGTCTCCTGGTTTGAGAGTGGAGGGTCGTGCTCTGTTCACGCGATCAGCATTCTCTTTCATGCGTTGCTTGGCACGCTGATCTCTGTCGTGTAGGCTGGCGTCCGTCGCTGAGTGTTGGGTCATAGGAAGAGTGGGGAGAGTGGTGAGGAGCTTTCTTCCAAACAGTAACTAGGCTTTAGTTACTTGAGTGGTTCCATGGGGGGTTGCGCGGTAGTTTCTGAGAAAACTGTAAAGATCCTGTTTCCAAGGCCGTCCTTCTGAGTGTGTGGCTGTGATGGTCTTCTTCAACGTTTTCATGAAACGCTCTGCCTCTGCATTTGCTCTTGGCCAATATGGTGTTATCTTTCTGTGCTTGAATCCAAGGTAGAGGCTGAAATCTTTGAATGATTGTCCATTGAATGGGGGTCCATTATCTGTCTTTACCACAGTCGGTATCCCAAAAGATGAGAAGATCTTGTCCAGTTTGGGGATCACAGTGGTGGCTGCTGTGGACTTGACTATCTCCACTTCAGGGTATCTGGGGTACTCATCAACGACTACAAGTAATCACCTGACGGGAAAGGACCTGTGAAGTCAATGGAGACGTTCTCCCATGGACCTTTGGGGAGTTCATACATTTTTAGTGGTTCCATGTGGTTCTGAGCAGTTGCTGCTTGACATGGCATGCAGTGTCGTATGGTCTTTTCCACCATTTCGTCTATGCCTGGAAACCATACCTTCTCTCTCAGAAGCTGTTTGGTCTTGACAATGCCCATATGACCACTGTGGACTAGGCTGACAGCTTTGTGGTGAAGGGAGGTTGGCAGTACAAGCCTTGTACCTCTGAGAATTACATTCTCTTCTGCATTGACTGTCAGTTCGTTTCGCAGGCGGTAGAGTGCTTTCAGTGTCTGATAGTCAGCATCTTCTTTCTCGCCTGGTGCGTTTTTCCAGTGTCCTCCGCTTAGGAGATGCATCACTTTACATAGCGCTGAGTCTTTCTTAGTCTCGGTTTGGACTTCCTCAAGTGTCATTGCCTTTGGAACGGCATTGTCGATGACGAGATTCACATATTCTTCAGCCATGCGAGAAGATCTGTGGGGTGTGTCACCTTCGACAGGATGCCTTGACATGTAGTCAGCAGGGTTGTCCTTTCCGGCTTTGTACTTGATCGTATAGCTGTAGGGTTGCAGCCTGAGTCACCAGCGTTCTAGTCGAGCTGGGGGCGTGGCTTTCGGATTGTTGAAAATCAGCTCAAGCGGCTTATGGTCAGTGATGACTGTGAAGTGTGAGCCATAAAGGTACAAATAAAAATGTTCACATCCCCAGAGGATTGCCAGAGCCTCTCTCTCCGTTTGTGAATAGCGCTGTTCGACTGGTGTGAGCGCTCGACTGGCATATGCGATTATACGGTCACTGTCATTATTGTTGAGGCTGCGCTGGCGCCTAAACCAACCGGGCTGGCATCGACCAGTATTGTTGAGTGTTTGGCTGGGTCGAAGTAGGCCATTGTTGTGTTTTTCATCAGCTGCTCTTTCAGCTTTTCCATCACTGACTCTTGTTGGGGTCCCCATGACCAGGTGGTATCCTTTTTAGTGAGTTTGCGTAAAGGCTGTGAAATCGTTGCATAGTCAGGGATGAAACGTGAGCAGTATGTTGTCATCCCGAGCAGACTGCAAACTTCTGATGTGTTCTCAAGTGGAGGAAGGTTCTCGATGGCAGTGATCTTCTTGGGATCTGCAGAGATGCCTTTTGCTGAGAAGATGTAGCCAAAAAACTCAAGCTGAGGTTTGCTGTACTCACACTTCCCAGCATTGAGTGTGATATTTTGTTCTCTCAGTCTCTGGAATACAGCTTTGAGACTGCTGTTGTGTTCTTCTTGTGTCTTTCCATAGACAATGATATCGTCGCTCATGTTCCTGACATTAGGAATACCCTGTAGCAGCAGGTGTATGACATTTTGGAATACTTCAGCAGCAGAGTTGATACCGAAGTTGAGTCTGGTGTATCTCCAGAGGCCTGTGTGTGTGGTGAAGGTAGTGATGTACCTTGACTCTGGATGCAGTTCGAGTTGATGGTAGCCAGCATTTAGATCGAGCTTGGAGAACACCACAGCTCCATTCAGGTCATGAATGAGATCATCGATGGTTGGTGTGATGTGACGTTCTCGCTGTATCGCCGTGTTTGGTAGGCGCATATCGACACATATCCGAACCTTTTCTGGGCTCTTGGGTTTTGGAATGATTACGATCGGAGACACCCACGGTGTTGGGCCACTGACTCGTTCAATTATGCCTTTCTCTTCTAGGTCATTTAGCTCTCCTTCCACCTTTTTCCGCATGTGGAAAGGAATCCTCCTATGTGGTTGCACCACTGGCATCACCGAGTCATCAACATGCAGCTTCACTTGAAAGTTTTTAAGCTTCCCTATGCCTTGGAAAAGGTCTTTGTATTCATGGATGAGCTGGCTTGGGGATGTCTGGATTTCAGTGGACATGGAGTTCACAATGTGCAATAGTCCAAGGGCTGTTGCTGTCTTGCGACTCAGTAGTGAACCATGATTTCCCTGTATCACGTGGAATGTATCTTCCTGTATTAGTTTCATCTCAGAGCAGATTGTTGCTTTGAATTCTCCTCTCACTGGAAGAGCAGCGGATGAGCCGTAGGGATAGATTTTTGCATTGGATGGTTGCAATTTACAGCTGGATTTTAGCTGATCATAAGTGATGTCATCAATTATGTTCACTGATGCCCCAGAGTCAATGATGACGTCAACTGTTGTGTCCATGATCTTTACTTTAGAGTGTTTAAGTTTTGCCTGGTCCTGTAGTGTGCATACAACATACAGATATTCATCATCCGAGCTGTTTGGAGTATCAGGTTTGTGAGATGTTTGCTCCTGCTCAGTTTGTCCCTGCACTTGATGCACTCTGTGTTTTGGGCGCAGCTGTTTATCCGCATTCATAGAAGTGAATTCTTTATTCTGTGATCTGCAGCACTTTTGAAAATGGTTAAATTTTCCACATCCTTTGCATTTTTTCCCTTTTGCTGGGCAGTTTGTTTGTCCGCCTTCATGTGGAAACTGCCCTCCACAGTTATTGCACATTTTGTTTTCACGTTTCACATTTGGATATTTATTTGCTTGTCTTTGACTTTGGAAGGTTTTCTTCTACACAGCACGTACTGAGAAATCTGATTGAGATGTAGCTGTCTCCATCCCTGTAGCTTGCTTGTCTGACAGCTCTTGGGCCCTAGCTGCATCCAAAAGCTTTTGAAGTGTCATGTCACAGTATTTCAGCGCCGCCCTGCGGAGGCGTGCGGAACTGCAGCTCAAGATGATCTGTGACTTTATTTCTCTGTCAACGTCTGCAAACCCACAGGTGGACGCTAGTTGTCTCAGCCGTGTGTGGTAGGCGTCTAAAGTTTCACTTTCGTTTTGCCTAGCTTGTCTGAAGACATATATCTCATATTCAGTATTGACTTTAGGGCAGAAATATGCACACAGTCTCTCAACAGCCGTATCATAGTCTTTGGCGTCACCCGTGTTTGGCAGGGTGTCAAATACGTCATTCACATCGGGTCCCGCATAGTGTAGCAGCAATGCTCTTTTGCGAGTAGCATCCTTTATATCCAATGCCACAAGGAAGTTTGTGAAACGAGCTATCCACTTCTTCCACCTCAAGCCTATAGAGCTGGGTTCATTGTGCACATCGAATGATGGGAAATGTGGTAGACTGGCCATGGTATGCGTTGCCCCTGTTCTATTCCGCTTTGTGCGTCTTCTTGTCATTAGCTGGGCGTGTAGCCAGCTTAGCCGCCGTGCGTCTTGTTAGCTGGATGGCTAGCTTTAGCTTTTAGCTGTGTTTTGTAGCCGGTGGCTAGCTTTAGCTGTGTCTTTGCCAGCGTAGTTCGCTTACTGCATCTCCAAAACGAGAGGCTCCATCCGTTCTAGGTGCGGTTTCCTCGTCGCCAGTTATAGTGTCTCTCTGCTGTGATATTATGGCTGGTGCATAATGAATGGAGACGATTAACACAGAGATCTGTTAACGATGCTTTACTTGCGTACTGGTGTGGTACATGCTGGTGTACAACATTACACTGAACGGTAGAGGGCGTACTTTTACAAGATAGTGGATATGTCACTACATTACAGCCCTCCCTTATTTCGAATAGACATTCAGGTACCATAAATTTAATGAACAATAGAAATAATAAAATATTATTTTTCTCTTTTCAAGTTAAACCAAACTGAACTAAAATGCCTGTGAGTCTTTCCAATACCAACATGTTACTATGTTTCCATGTTTTCAGCAGTGATACTTAAACTATTCACAGTTTCTTGTGTACGTCCTGAGTCACATCTCGATTAGTCTCTTAGAACAGACGAGTTGGCTTCCGCAATTTTCAAATGCTTCCGCCATACCGTCTGTACTTCGTGGGGGAGAATCATGCACCAACCGGAATGGGAAGCAGAAAGGCGGGTCTTCCGCTCAGTAGTCCAATCAGAATCCAATATGCCGGCAGAAAGGCGGGTCTTCCGCTCATTAGTCCAATCAGAATCCAATATGCCGCATTCGCATGTCGTGATTGGTCGGATTCCGTAGAACTTCCTTCCAGTCTGAAGGTTTTTTTTCCCAACTTCCTTGTGCATGTTCTGGGGGTGTAACGTACAGACTGTATATAGCTGCATTCGCCGGATGTAGATGATACAGTCTGTTTTAAGAGACTACATCTCGATGAGACGTCGTGGCGGTCTCCTGTTCATCCTCACCGAGTGTCTGGGCTGAATGAGGGCCTCGACATTGACATTATTCTCATGGTGATGATTCTCAAAGTCTGGTGGGTCTGGAGGTGGTGAGTCCAGATCATCCTCTTCACCGGATGTCCCTGAGTGTGGTCCCAGTGAACCTGAAGATGGCACCATTTTGAAGTGTGAAGAGTTTCGTGTTATTTCATGTCCAGCGCTAGCTGCCGTCACCATTGATCCTTTGATCGTCACAACGGTGTAGGGCTTGGCCTTGTAGGGAGTCATGAGCTTGCCTTTCACCAGCTGGCGGCAGAGTACAGTGTCTCCTGGTTTGAGAGTGGAGGGTCGTGCTCTGTTCACGCGATCAGCATTCTCTTTCATGCGTTGCTTGGCACGCTGATCTCTGTCGTGTAGGCTGGCGTCCGTCGCTGAGTGTTGGGTCATAGGAAGAGTGGGGAGAGTGGTGAGGAGCTTTCTTCCAAACAGTAACTAGGCTTTAGTTACTTGAGTGGTTCCATGGGGGGTTGCGCGGTAGTTTCTGAGAAAACTGTAAAGATCCTGTTTCCAAGGCCGTCCTTCTGAGTGTGTGGCTGTGATGGTCTTCTTCAACGTTTTCATGAAACGCTCTGCCTCTGCATTTGCTCTTGGCCAATATGGTGTTATCTTTCTGTGCTTGAATCCAAGGTAGAGGCTGAAATCTTTGAATGATTGTCCATTGAATGGGGGTCCATTATCTGTCTTTACCACAGTCGGTATCCCAAAAGATGAGAAGATCTTGTCCAGTTTGGGGATCACAGTGGTGGCTGCTGTGGACTTGACTATCTCCACTTCAGGGTATCTGGGGTACTCATCAACGACTACAAGTAATCACCTGACGGGAAAGGACCTGTGAAGTCAATGGAGACGTTCTCCCATGGACCTTTGGGGAGTTCATACATTTTTAGTGGTTCCATGTGGTTCTGAGCAGTTGCTGCTTGACATGGCATGCAGTGTCGTATGGTCTTTTCCACCATTTCGTCTATGCCTGGAAACCATACCTTCTCTCTCAGAAGCTGTTTGGTCTTGACAATGCCCATATGACCACTGTGGACTAGGCTGACAGCTTTGTGGTGAAGGGAGGTTGGCAGTACAAGCCTTGTACCTCTGAGAATTACATTCTCTTCTGCGTTGACTGTCAGTTCGTTTCGCAGGCGGTAGAGTGCTTTCAGTGTCTGATAGTCAGCATCTTCTTTCTCGCCTGGTGCGTTTTTCCAGTGTCCTCCGCTTAGGAGATGCATCACTTTACATAGCGCTGAGTCTTTCTTAGTCTCGGTTTGGACTTCCTCAAGTGTCATTGCCTTTGGAACGGCATTGTCGATGACGAGATTCACATATTCTTCAGCCATGCGAGAAGATCTGTGGGGTGTGTCACCTTCGACAGGATGCCTTGACATGTAGTCAGCAGGGTTGTCCTTTCCGGCTTTGTACTTGATCGTATAGCTGTAGGGTTGCAGCCTGAGTCACCAGCGTTCTAGTCGAGCTGGGGGCGTGGCTTTCGGATTGTTGAAAATCAGCTCAAGCGGCTTATGGTCAGTGATGACTGTGAAGTGTGAGCCATAAAGGTACAAATAAAAATGTTCACATCCCCAGAGGATTGCCAGAGCCTCTCTCTCCGTTTGTGAATAGCGCTGTTCGACTGGTGTGAGCGCTCGACTGGCATATGCGATTATACGGTCACTGTCATTATTGTTGAGGCTGCGCTGGCGCCTAAACCAACCGGGCTGGCATCGACCAGTATTGTTGAGTGTTTGGCTGGGTCGAAGTAGGCCATTGTTGTGTTTTTCATCAGCTGCTCTTTCAGCTTTTCCATCACTGACTCTTGTTGGGGTCCCCATGACCAGGTGGTATCCTTTTTAGTGAGTTTGCGTAAAGGCTGTGAAATCGTTGCATAGTCAGGGATGAAACGTGAGCAGTATGTTGTCATCCCGAGCAGACTGCAAACTTCTGATGTGTTCTCAAGTGGAGGAAGGTTCTCGATGGCAGTGATCTTCTTGGGATCTGCAGAGATGCCTTTTGCTGAGAAGATGTAGCCAAAAAACTCAAGCTGAGGTTTGCTGTACTCACACTTCCCAGCATTGAGTGTGATATTTTGTTCTCTCAGTCTCTGGAATACAGCTTTGAGACTGCTGTTGTGTTCTTCTTGTGTCTTTCCATAGACAATGATATCGTCGCTCATGTTCCTGACATTAGGAATACCCTGTAGCAGCAGGTGTATGACATTTTGGAATACTTCAGCAGCAGAGTTGATACCGAAGTTGAGTCTGGTGTATCTCCAGAGGCCTGTGTGTGTGGTGAAGGTAGTGATGTACCTTGACTCTGGATGCAGTTCGAGTTGATGGTAGCCAGCATTTAGATCGAGCTTGGAGAACACCACAGCTCCATTCAGGTCATGAATGAGATCATCGATGGTTGGTGTGATGTGACGTTCTCGCTGTATCGCCGTGTTTGGTAGGCGCATATCGACACATATCCGAACCTTTTCTGGGCTCTTGGGTTTTGGAATGATTACGATCGGAGACACCCACGGTGTTGGGCCACTGACTCGTTCAATTATGCCTTTCTCTTCTAGGTCATTTAGCTCTCCTTCCACCTTTTTCCGCATGTGGAAAGGAATCCTCCTATGTGGTTGCACCACTGGCATCACCGAGTCATCAACATGCAGCTTCACTTGAAAGTTTTTAAGCTTCCCTATGCCTTGGAAAAGGTCTTTGTATTCATGGATGAGCTGGCTTGGGGATGTCTGGATTTCAGTGGACATGGAGTTCACAATGTGCAATAGTCCAAGGGCTGTTGCTGTCTTGCGACTCAGTAGTGAACCATGATTTCCCTGTATCACGTGGAATGTATCTTCCTGTATTAGTTTCATCTCAGAGCAGATTGTTGCTTTGAATTCTCCTCTCACTGGAAGAGCAGCGGATGAGCCGTAGGGATAGATTTTTGCATTGGATGGTTGCAATTTACAGCTGGATTTTAGCTGATCATAAGTGATGTCATCAATTATGTTCACTGATGCCCCAGAGTCAATGATGACGTCAACTGTTGTGTCCATGATCTTTACTTTAGAGTGTTTAAGTTTTGCCTGGTCCTGTAGTGTGCATACAACATACAGATATTCATCATCCGAGCTGTTTGGAGTATCAGGTTTGTGAGATGTTTGCTCCTGCTCAGTTTGTCCCTGCACTTGATGCACTCTGTGTTTTGGGCGCAGCTGTTTATCCGCATTCATAGAAGTGAATTCTTTATTCTGTGATCTGCAGCACTTTTGAAAATGGTTAAATTTTCCACATCCTTTGCATTTTTTCCCTTTTGCTGGGCAGTTTGTTTGTCCGCCTTCATGTGGAAACTGCCCTCCACAGTTATTGCACATTTTGTTTTCACGTTTCACATTTGGATATTTATTTGCTTGTCTTTGACTTTGGAAGGTTTTCTTCTACACAGCACGTACTGAGAAATCTGATTGAGATGTAGCTGTCTCCATCCCTGTAGCTTGCTTGTCTGACAGCTCTTGGGCCCTAGCTGCATCCAAAAGCTTTTGAAGTGTCATGTCACAGTATTTCAGCGCCGCCCTGCGGAGGCGTGCGGAACTGCAGCTCAAGATGATCTGTGACTTTATTTCTCTGTCAACGTCTGCAAACCCACAGGTGGACGCTAGTTGTCTCAGCCGTGTGTGGTAGGCGTCTAAAGTTTCACTTTCGTTTTGCCTAGCTTGTCTGAAGACATATATCTCATATTCAGTATTGACTTTAGGGCAGAAATATGCACACAGTCTCTCAACAGCCGTATCATAGTCTTTGGCGTCACCCGTGTTTGGCAGGGTGTCAAATACGTCATTCACATCGGGTCCCGCATAGTGTAGCAGCAATGCTCTTTTGCGAGTAGCATCCTTTATATCCAATGCCACAAGGAAGTTTGTGAAACGAGCTATCCACTTCTTCCACCTCAAGCCTATAGAGCTGGGTTCATTGTGCACATCGAATGATGGGAAATGTGGTAGACTGGCCATGGTATGCGTTGCCCCTGTTCTATTCCGCTTTGTGCGTCTTCTTGTCATTAGCTGGGCGTGTAGCCAGCTTAGCCGCCGTGCGTCTTGTTAGCTGGATGGCTAGCTTTAGCTTTTAGCTGTGTTTTGTAGCCGGTGGCTAGCTTTAGCTGTGTCTTTGCCAGCGTAGTTCGCTTACTGCATCTCCAAAACGAGAGGCTCCATCCGTTCTAGGTGCGGTTTCCTCGTCGCCAGTTATAGTGTCTCTCTGCTGTGATATTATGGCTGGTGCATAATGAATGGAGACGATTAACACAGAGATCTGTTAACGATGCTTTACTTGCGTACTGGTGTGGTACATGCTGGTGTACAACATTACACTGAACGGTAGAGGGCGTACTTTTACAAGATAGTGGATATGTCACTACATTACAGCCCTCCCTTATTTCGAATAGACATTCAGGTACCATAAATTTAATGAACAATAGAAATAATAAAATATTATTTTTCTCTTTTCAAGTTAAACCAAACTGAACTAAAATGCCTGTGAGTCTTTCCAATACCAACATGTTACTATGTTTCCATGTTTTCAGCAGTGATACTTAAACTATTCACAGTTTCTTGTGTACGTCCTGAGTCACATCTCGATTAGTCTCTTAGAACAGACGAGTTGGCTTCCGCAATTTTCAAATGCTTCCGCCATACCGTCTGTACTTCGTGGGGGAGAATCATGCACCAACCGGAATGGGAAGCAGAAAGGCGGGTCTTCCGCTCAGTAGTCCAATCAGAATCCAATATGCCGGCAGAAAGGCGGGTCTTCCGCTCATTAGTCCAATCAGAATCCAATATGCCGCATTCGCATGTCGTGATTGGTCGGATTCCGTAGAACTTCCTTCCAGTCTGAAGGTTTTTTTTCCCAACTTCCTTGTGCATGTTCTGGGGGTGTAACGTACAGACTGTATATAGCTGCATTCGCCGGATGTAGATGATACAGTCTGTTTTAAGAGACTACATCTCGATGAGACGTCGTGGCGGTCTCCTGTTCATCCTCACCGAGTGTCTGGGCTGAATGAGGGCCTCGACATTGACATTATTCTCATGGTGATGATTCTCAAAGTCTGGTGGGTCTGGAGGTGGTGAGTCCAGATCATCCTCTTCACCGGATGTCCCTGAGTGTGGTCCCAGTGAACCTGAAGATGGCACCATTTTGAAGTGTGAAGAGTTTCGTGTTATTTCATGTCCAGCGCTAGCTGCCGTCACCATTGATCCTTTGATCGTCACAACGGTGTAGGGCTTGGCCTTGTAGGGAGTCATGAGCTTGCCTTTCACCAGCTGGCGGCAGAGTACAGTGTCTCCTGGTTTGAGAGTGGAGGGTCGTGCTCTGTTCACGCGATCAGCATTCTCTTTCATGCGTTGCTTGGCACGCTGATCTCTGTCGTGTAGGCTGGCGTCCGTCGCTGAGTGTTGGGTCATAGGAAGAGTGGGGAGAGTGGTGAGGAGCTTTCTTCCAAACAGTAACTAGGCTTTAGTTACTTGAGTGGTTCCATGGGGGGTTGCGCGGTAGTTTCTGAGAAAACTGTAAAGATCCTGTTTCCAAGGCCGTCCTTCTGAGTGTGTGGCTGTGATGGTCTTCTTCAACGTTTTCATGAAACGCTCTGCCTCTGCATTTGCTCTTGGCCAATATGGTGTTATCTTTCTGTGCTTGAATCCAAGGTAGAGGCTGAAATCTTTGAATGATTGTCCATTGAATGGGGGTCCATTATCTGTCTTTACCACAGTCGGTATCCCAAAAGATGAGAAGATCTTGTCCAGTTTGGGGATCACAGTGGTGGCTGCTGTGGACTTGACTATCTCCACTTCAGGGTATCTGGGGTACTCATCAACGACTACAAGTAATCACCTGACGGGAAAGGACCTGTGAAGTCAATGGAGACGTTCTCCCATGGACCTTTGGGGAGTTCATACATTTTTAGTGGTTCCATGTGGTTCTGAGCAGTTGCTGCTTGACATGGCATGCAGTGTCGTATGGTCTTTTCCACCATTTCGTCTATGCCTGGAAACCATACCTTCTCTCTCAGAAGCTGTTTGGTCTTGACAATGCCCATATGACCACTGTGGACTAGGCTGACAGCTTTGTGGTGAAGGGAGGTTGGCAGTACAAGCCTTGTACCTCTGAGAATTACATTCTCTTCTGCGTTGACTGTCAGTTCGTTTCGCAGGCGGTAGAGTGCTTTCAGTGTCTGATAGTCAGCATCTTCTTTCTCGCCTGGTGCGTTTTTCCAGTGTCCTCCGCTTAGGAGATGCATCACTTTACATAGCGCTGAGTCTTTCTTAGTCTCGGTTTGGACTTCCTCAAGTGTCATTGCCTTTGGAACGGCATTGTCGATGACGAGATTCACATATTCTTCAGCCATGCGAGAAGATCTGTGGGGTGTGTCACCTTCGACAGGATGCCTTGACATGTAGTCAGCAGGGTTGTCCTTTCCGGCTTTGTACTTGATCGTATAGCTGTAGGGTTGCAGCCTGAGTCACCAGCGTTCTAGTCGAGCTGGGGGCGTGGCTTTCGGATTGTTGAAAATCAGCTCAAGCGGCTTATGGTCAGTGATGACTGTGAAGTGTGAGCCATAAAGGTACAAATGAAAATGTTCACATCCCCAGAGGATTGCCAGAGCCTCTCTCTCCGTTTGTGAATAGCGCTGTTCGACTGGTGTGAGCGCTCGACTGGCATATGCGATTATACGGTCACTGTCATTATTGTTGAGGCTGCGCTGGCGCCTAAACCAACCGGGCTGGCATCGACCAGTATTGTTGAGTGTTTGGCTGGGTCGAAGTAGGCCATTGTTGTGTTTTTCATCAGCTGCTCTTTCAGCTTTTCCATCACTGACTCTTGTTGGGGTCCCCATGACCAGGTGGTATCCTTTTTAGTGAGTTTGCGTAAAGGCTGTGAAATCGTTGCATAGTCAGGGATGAAACGTGAGCAGTATGTTGTCATCCCGAGCAGACTGCAAACTTCTGATGTGTTCTCAAGTGGAGGAAGGTTCTCGATGGCAGTGATCTTCTTGGGATCTGCAGAGATGCCTTTTGCTGAGAAGATGTAGCCAAAAAACTCAAGCTGAGGTTTGCTGTACTCACACTTCCCAGCATTGAGTGTGATATTTTGTTCTCTCAGTCTCTGGAATACAGCTTTGAGACTGCTGTTGTGTTCTTCTTGTGTCTTTCCATAGACAATGATATCGTCGCTCATGTTCCTGACATTAGGAATACCCTGTAGCAGCAGGTGTATGACATTTTGGAATACTTCAGCAGCAGAGTTGATACCGAAGTTGAGTCTGGTGTATCTCCAGAGGCCTGTGTGTGTGGTGAAGGTAGTGATGTACCTTGACTCTGGATGCAGTTCGAGTTGATGGTAGCCAGCATTTAGATCGAGCTTGGAGAACACCACAGCTCCATTCAGGTCATGAATGAGATCATCGATGTTTGGTGTGATGTGACGTTCTCGCTGTATCGGCGTGTTTGGTAGGCGCATATCGACACATATCCGAACCTTTTCTGGGCTCTTGGGTTTTGGAATGACTACGATCGGAGACACCCACGGTGTTGGGCCACTGACTCGTTCAATTATGCCTTTCTCTTCTAGGTCATTTAGCTCTCCTTCCACCTTTTTCCGCATGTGGAAAGGAATCCTCCTATGTGGTTGCACCACTGGCATCACCGAGTCATCAACATGCAGCTTCACTTGAAAGTTTTTAAGCTTCCCTATGCCTTGGAAAAGGTCTTTGTATTCATGGATGAGCTGGCTTGGGGATGTCTGGATTTCAGTGGACATGGAGTTCACAATGTGCAATAGTCCAAGGGCTGTTGCTGTCTTGCGACTCAGTAGTGAACCATGATTTCCCTGTATCACGTGGAATGTATCTTCCTGTATTAGTTTAATCTCAGAGCAGATTGTTGCTTTGAATTCTCCTCTCACTGGAAGAGCAGCGGATGAGCCGTAGGGATAGATTTTTGCATTGGATGGTTGCAATTTACAGCTGGATTTTAGCTGATCATAAGTGATGTCATCAATTATGTTCACTGATGCCCCAGAGTCAATGATGACGTCAACTGTTGTGTCCATGATCTTTACTTTAGAGTGTTTAAGTTTTGCCTGGTCCTGTAGTGTGCATACAACATACAGATATTCATCATCCGAGCTGTTTGGAGTATCAGGTTTGTGAGATGTTTGCTCCTGCTCAGTTTGTCCCTGCACTTGATGCACTCTGTGTTTTGGGCGCAGCTGTTTATCCGCATTCATAGAAGTGAATTCTTTATTCTGTGATCTGCAGCACTTTTGAAAATGGTTAAATTTTCCACATCCTTTGCATTTTTTCCCTTTTGCTGGGCAGTTTGTTTGTCCGCCTTCATGTGGAAACTGCCCTCCACAGTTATTGCACATTTTGTTTTCACGTTTCACATTTGGATATTTATTTGCTTGTCTTTGACTTTGGAAGGTTTTCTTCTACACAGCACGTACTGAGAAATCTGATTGAGATGTAGCTGTCTCCATCCCTGTAGCTTGCTTGTCTGACAGCTCTTGGGCCCTAGCTGCATCCAAAAGCTTTTGAAGTGTCATGTCACAGTATTTCAGCGCCGCCCTGCGGAGGCGTGCGGAACTGCAGCTCAAGATGATCTGTGACTTTATTTCTCTGTCAACGTCTGCAAACCCACAGGTGGACGCTAGTTGTCTCAGCCGTGTGTGGTAGGCGTCTAAAGTTTCACTTTCGTTTTGCCTAGCTTGTCTGAAGACATATATCTCATATTCAGTATTGACTTTAGGGCAGAAATATGCACACAGTCTCTCAACAGCCGTATCATAGTCTTTGGCGTCACCCGTGTTTGGCAGGGTGTCAAATACGTCATTCACATCGGGTCCCGCATAGTGTAGCAGCAATGCTCTTTTGCGAGTAGCATCCTTTATATCCAATGCCACAAGGAAGTTTGTGAAACGAGCTATCCACTTCTTCCACCTCAAGCCTATAGAGCTGGGTTCATTGTGCACATCGAATGATGGGAAATGTGGTAGACTGGCCATGGTATGCGTTGCCCCTGTTCTATTCCGCTTTGTGCGTCTTCTTGTCATTAGCTGGGCGTGTAGCCAGCTTAGCCGCCGTGCGTCTTGTTAGCTGGATGGCTAGCTTTAGCTTTTAGCTGTGTTTTGTAGCCGGTGGCTAGCTTTAGCTGTGTCTTTGCCAGCGTAGTTCGCTTACTGCATCTCCAAAACGAGAGGCTCCATCCGTTCTAGGTGCGGTTTCCTCGTCGCCAGTTATAGTGTCTCTCTGCTGTGATATTATGGCTGGTGCATAATGAATGGAGACGATTAACACAGAGATCTGTTAACGATGCTTTACTTGCGTACTGGTGTGGTACATGCTGGTGTACAACATTACACTGAACGGTAGAGGGCGTACTTTTACAAGATAGTGGATATGTCACTACATTACAGCCCTCCCTTATTTCGAATAGACATTCAGGTACCATAAATTTAATGAACAATAGAAATAATAAAATATTATTTTTCTCTTTTCAAGTTAAACCAAACTGAACTAAAATGCCTGTGAGTCTTTCCAATACCAACATGTTACTATGTTTCCATGTTTTCAGCAGTGATACTTAAACTATTCACAGTTTCTTGTGTACGTCCTGAGTCACATCTCGATTAGTCTCTTAGAACAGACGAGTTGGCTTCCGCAATTTTCAAATGCTTCCGCCATACCGTCTGTACTTCGTGGGGGAGAATCATGCACCAACCGGAATGGGAAGCAGAAAGGCGGGTCTTCCGCTCAGTAGTCCAATCAGAATCCAATATGCCGGCAGAAAGGCGGGTCTTCCGCTCATTAGTCCAATCAGAATCCAATATGCCGCATTCGCATGTCGTGATTGGTCGGATTCCGTAGAACTTCCTTCCAGTCTGAAGGTTTTTTTTCCCAACTTCCTTGTGCATGTTCTGGGGGTGTAACGTACAGACTGTATATAGCTGCATTCGCCGGATGTAGATGATACAGTCTGTTTTAAGAGACTACATCTCGATGAGACGTCGTGGCGGTCTCCTGTTCATCCTCACCGAGTGTCTGGGCTGAATGAGGGCCTCGACATTGACATTATTCTCATGGTGATGATTCTCAAAGTCTGGTGGGTCTGGAGGTGGTGAGTCCAGATCATCCTCTTCACCGGATGTCCCTGAGTGTGGTCCCAGTGAACCTGAAGATGGCACCATTTTGAAGTGTGAAGAGTTTCGTGTTATTTCATGTCCAGCGCTAGCTGCCGTCACCATTGATCCTTTGATCGTCACAACGGTGTAGGGCTTGGCCTTGTAGGGAGTCATGAGCTTGCCTTTCACCAGCTGGCGGCAGAGTACAGTGTCTCCTGGTTTGAGAGTGGAGGGTCGTGCTCTGTTCACGCGATCAGCATTCTCTTTCATGCGTTGCTTGGCACGCTGATCTCTGTCGTGTAGGCTGGCGTCCGTCGCTGAGTGTTGGGTCATAGGAAGAGTGGGGAGAGTGGTGAGGAGCTTTCTTCCAAACAGTAACTAGGCTTTAGTTACTTGAGTGGTTCCATGGGGGGTTGCGCGGTAGTTTCTGAGAAAACTGTAAAGATCCTGTTTCCAAGGCCGTCCTTCTGAGTGTGTGGCTGTGATGGTCTTCTTCAACGTTTTCATGAAACGCTCTGCCTCTGCATTTGCTCTTGGCCAATATGGTGTTATCTTTCTGTGCTTGAATCCAAGGTAGAGGCTGAAATCTTTGAATGATTGTCCATTGAATGGGGGTCCATTATCTGTCTTTACCACAGTCGGTATCCCAAAAGATGAGAAGATCTTGTCCAGTTTGGGGATCACAGTGGTGGCTGCTGTGGACTTGACTATCTCCACTTCAGGGTATCTGGGGTACTCATCAACGACTACAAGTAATCACCTGACGGGAAAGGACCTGTGAAGTCAATGGAGACGTTCTCCCATGGACCTTTGGGGAGTTCATACATTTTTAGTGGTTCCATGTGGTTCTGAGCAGTTGCTGCTTGACATGGCATGCAGTGTCGTATGGTCTTTTCCACCATTTCGTCTATGCCTGGAAACCATACCTTCTCTCTCAGAAGCTGTTTGGTCTTGACAATGCCCATATGACCACTGTGGACTAGGCTGACAGCTTTGTGGTGAAGGGAGGTTGGCAGTACAAGCCTTGTACCTCTGAGAATTACATTCTCTTCTGCGTTGACTGTCAGTTCGTTTCGCAGGCGGTAGAGTGCTTTCAGTGTCTGATAGTCAGCATCTTCTTTCTCGCCTGGTGCGTTTTTCCAGTGTCCTCCGCTTAGGAGATGCATCACTTTACATAGCGCTGAGTCTTTCTTAGTCTCGGTTTGGACTTCCTCAAGTGTCATTGCCTTTGGAACGGCATTGTCGATGACGAGATTCACATATTCTTCAGCCATGCGAGAAGATCTGTGGGGTGTGTCACCTTCGACAGGATGCCTTGACATGTAGTCAGCAGGGTTGTCCTTTCCGGCTTTGTACTTGATCGTATAGCTGTAGGGTTGCAGCCTGAGTCACCAGCGTTCTAGTCGAGCTGGGGGCGTGGCTTTCGGATTGTTGAAAATCAGCTCAAGCGGCTTATGGTCAGTGATGACTGTGAAGTGTGAGCCATAAAGGTACAAATGAAAATGTTCACATCCCCAGAGGATTGCCAGAGCCTCTCTCTCCGTTTGTGAATAGCGCTGTTCGACTGGTGTGAGCGCTCGACTGGCATATGCGATTATACGGTCACTGTCATTATTGTTGAGGCTGCGCTGGCGCCTAAACCAACCGGGCTGGCATCGACCAGTATTGTTGAGTGTTTGGCTGGGTCGAAGTAGGCCATTGTTGTGTTTTTCATCAGCTGCTCTTTCAGCTTTTCCATCACTGACTCTTGTTGGGGTCCCCATGACCAGGTGGTATCCTTTTTAGTGAGTTTGCGTAAAGGCTGTGAAATCGTTGCATAGTCAGGGATGAAACGTGAGCAGTATGTTGTCATCCCGAGCAGACTGCAAACTTCTGATGTGTTCTCAAGTGGAGGAAGGTTCTCGATGGCAGTGATCTTCTTGGGATCTGCAGAGATGCCTTTTGCTGAGAAGATGTAGCCAAAAAACTCAAGCTGAGGTTTGCTGTACTCACACTTCCCAGCATTGAGTGTGATATTTTGTTCTCTCAGTCTCTGGAATACAGCTTTGAGACTGCTGTTGTGTTCTTCTTGTGTCTTTCCATAGACAATGATATCGTCGCTCATGTTCCTGACATTAGGAATACCCTGTAGCAGCAGGTGTATGACATTTTGGAATACTTCAGCAGCAGAGTTGATACCGAAGTTGAGTCTGGTGTATCTCCAGAGGCCTGTGTGTGTGGTGAAGGTAGTGATGTACCTTGACTCTGGATGCAGTTCGAGTTGATGGTAGCCAGCATTTAGATCGAGCTTGGAGAACACCACAGCTCCATTCAGGTCATGAATGAGATCATCGATGTTTGGTGTGATGTGACGTTCTCGCTGTATCGGCGTGTTTGGTAGGCGCATATCGACACATATCCGAACCTTTTCTGGGCTCTTGGGTTTTGGAATGACTACGATCGGAGACACCCACGGTGTTGGGCCACTGACTCGTTCAATTATGCCTTTCTCTTCTAGGTCATTTAGCTCTCCTTCCACCTTTTTCCGCATGTGGAAAGGAATCCTCCTATGTGGTTGCACCACTGGCATCACCGAGTCATCAACATGCAGCTTCACTTGAAAGTTTTTAAGCTTCCCTATGCCTTGGAAAAGGTCTTTGTATTCATGGATGAGCTGGCTTGGGGATGTCTGGATTTCAGTGGACATGGAGTTCACAATGTGCAATAGTCCAAGGGCTGTTGCTGTCTTGCGACTCAGTAGTGAACCATGATTTCCCTGTATCACGTGGAATGTATCTTCCTGTATTAGTTTAATCTCAGAGCAGATTGTTGCTTTGAATTCTCCTCTCACTGGAAGAGCAGCGGATGAGCCGTAGGGATAGATTTTTGCATTGGATGGTTGCAATTTACAGCTGGATTTTAGCTGATCATAAGTGATGTCATCAATTATGTTCACTGATGCCCCAGAGTCAATGATGACGTCAACTGTTGTGTCCATGATCTTTACTTTAGAGTGTTTAAGTTTTGCCTGGTCCTGTAGTGTGCATACAACATACAGATATTCATCATCCGAGCTGTTTGGAGTATCAGGTTTGTGAGATGTTTGCTCCTGCTCAGTTTGTCCCTGCACTTGATGCACTCTGTGTTTTGGGCGCAGCTGTTTATCCGCATTCATAGAAGTGAATTCTTTATTCTGTGATCTGCAGCACTTTTGAAAATGGTTAAATTTTCCACATCCTTTGCATTTTTTCCCTTTTGCTGGGCAGTTTGTTTGTCCGCCTTCATGTGGAAACTGCCCTCCACAGTTATTGCACATTTTGTTTTCACGTTTCACATTTGGATATTTATTTGCTTGTCTTTGACTTTGGAAGGTTTTCTTCTACACAGCACGTACTGAGAAATCTGATTGAGATGTAGCTGTCTCCATCCCTGTAGCTTGCTTGTCTGACAGCTCTTGGGCCCTAGCTGCATCCAAAAGCTTTTGAAGTGTCATGTCACAGTATTTCAGCGCCGCCCTGCGGAGGCGTGCGGAACTGCAGCTCAAGATGATCTGTGACTTTATTTCTCTGTCAACGTCTGCAAACCCACAGGTGGACGCTAGTTGTCTCAGCCGTGTGTGGTAGGCGTCTAAAGTTTCACTTTCGTTTTGCCTAGCTTGTCTGAAGACATATATCTCATATTCAGTATTGACTTTAGGGCAGAAATATGCACACAGTCTCTCAACAGCCGTATCATAGTCTTTGGCGTCACCCGTGTTTGGCAGGGTGTCAAATACGTCATTCACATCGGGTCCCGCATAGTGTAGCAGCAATGCTCTTTTGCGAGTAGCATCCTTTATATCCAATGCCACAAGGAAGTTTGTGAAACGAGCTATCCACTTCTTCCACCTCAAGCCTATAGAGCTGGGTTCATTGTGCACATCGAATGATGGGAAATGTGGTAGACTGGCCATGGTATGCGTTGCCCCTGTTCTATTCCGCTTTGTGCGTCTTCTTGTCATTAGCTGGGCGTGTAGCCAGCTTAGCCGCCGTGCGTCTTGTTAGCTGGATGGCTAGCTTTAGCTTTTAGCTGTGTTTTGTAGCCGGTGGCTAGCTTTAGCTGTGTCTTTGCCAGCGTAGTTCGCTTACTGCATCTCCAAAACGAGAGGCTCCATCCGTTCTAGGTGCGGTTTCCTCGTCGCCAGTTATAGTGTCTCTCTGCTGTGATATTATGGCTGGTGCATAATGAATGGAGACGATTAACACAGAGATCTGTTAACGATGCTTTACTTGCGTACTGGTGTGGTACATGCTGGTGTACAACATTACACTGAACGGTAGAGGGCGTACTTTTACAAGATAGTGGATATGTCACTACATTACAAGGGGCAGGACCAAAAAGCATGAGACAGCGTGCTCTCCGACACATGACACCTGACACACAGTGGTGAGACAGATGGATAAATCCTATGCAACTTATAGTTAAAATAGTGAAGACGGTGAGTGACCTTAAATTGGATCAGTTGGTGTCTACTATTAACTGAGCAGAGTTGTATCACAGACAGACTCCTATCCCATATAATGTCAGACAAATCTGTCTACTGTGAGCGTTTCCTCAGACTCAACCAATCAAATACCTGCGGCTGCGCACAGATGACATGAGATATCTGCTGTGTTCATTTCATATCAGAAGATGGCATGTCATTTAAAATCAACCATACAGTGGCGATCGCCCAATTTATAATAACTAATAATAATAATAATCATGTTTTCTGCCAGTAAACAGTTTCCCCTCATCTCCATACACACACCCCCCAGTCTGTCAACCAGTGAGATGGCTCTAACTTACTCGCTTTGAGAGAGACCAGCCTCGGTATGTGCCTTTAAGTATGCATGAGACCCAGTATGGCCGGCCCCGCCAGTCATGAAAAGCAGCGAGAAGCTCTGTCTGATGCTGACGTTTCGTCCGTTGCCTTACCACAGGCATTTTCCCCGTGAAAGTCTGCGTTATAATCCGTGTGCCCTTGGGAATCTGCTGTCTGGAATCTGGCCATCTCCTCTACTCTGTGCTTTCCTCTCGTCTCGTCACGTCACCTCTCTTCGCATCAACAGTCCGGTAAACTGAATCCACTGACAGCCGTGAGTTGTTGGAGAGTGTTGATCGTTTGCTAAACGAGACCTGACCTGACTATACTTTTCTTTACTGACTTTCTTCTTGTTTTCTGCGGGTTTGGAGTGTGTGGAGTACTTCCTTGTTTTGTTTCTATTTGGAGAGTAACCGCGAAATCCCGGAAGTGGAATTATTTTTGTTAAGGGAAAAACTGTACTCGTTTCACTGGATTGAACTGAACTGACTTGATTGTTCGAAATCCCGGAGTGAACCATTTTTGTTTGATGAACTTTTCGTGCCTTTGCCTTCATTCTAATAATAATCCGAATTTCAAACTGAGTTGCTGGTGTTGGGTGAATTTATTGCATTGTCTCATTCCCTTGAATTTGAGTGTTTATATTGCTGTGTGTTGCATTTATGGTGGCTATTTAATCTTTATTGTGCATTCAAATAACCGGGTTAAGGGTTCATGTGTTTTTTTACATGTATCCTTTGTGGGGTTTTGACACTGACAAACTATTTGACTGGTCAAACCGCTACAATACGCTGCAGTAGAAATTGCTTGCTATTGTCAATGACAGTTTGTTTTAGTATAAATGTAACTGATCATTTTGATTAGGCTGTGGCTGACAAGAATGCCTTTTCGTAACATTTACACAGGGTTCCCACGGGTCCTTTAAATCATTGAAAGTTTGTGAATTTGGGGGGGGGGGACTCAAGGCCTTGAAAGTTTTTGAAAATAGACATAAATAGACATAGGTGTGAATGTGCAAGAAAATAAGTTTGTTTGATTTGTTTTAACTTAAAGCCACAATCAGTAACTTTTTCACCTTAATATAACAGCTTTTTAGTTATTGAGGATGGTAGAGTGACTTGTAACAGTGAGAATGTCACCTTTACTGGTCACACACCGCCCTCCAAAGGCCTCTCCTGGGACTAAGCAGTTTCCTACCTGCTTCCCGGAGGCAAGATGTGCGCATGCGGTCTACAGCGGGAGCCTTGTTTTCCTGGAAACAAGGAAGTAACTCGATTCGGATTTGCTACGAAAATGACGTTTCACGGAACTATGGATTATTATTTCATCACGTGGTGAGTACCCGATGTCACAACATAGAGCATAGTACATAGAGCTTTCTGGCGCTGTGTTTTGTTGACTTTGAACGGCGATATCGATACTATTGCACGCAGAGGGCGCAGTTTCTCCAATAGCAAAACTTGGAAAAGTTACTGATTGTGGCTTTAATGTTCGCAAATAGGCTACATTCCGCTGCATGTGTGTCTCCCGCCGTCCCCGTCTCGTGCGCCTCCTGCCTCGACAAAGTGTGACAGTCACGTGCCTGCATGACCGATTGAGGTCGAATGATGCAGGTTAGCAGTGAACACGATCACATGACAAATCCATCCAGTCTATTGGTTTGAATCCGAACCCAACGAGGCAGCTACGGAGGGCTTTAGGTGCCAAGTACTTTTTTTAAAGTGCCTTCTCCTTTTAAAGGGTTTCCCGAGCGACTTCCCAGATGGTTCTGTGAAACAAATCATCTGGCAGCTTCAGGTTAGCTTACTGGTCAAGCAAGGGAGAAAGGTCATGTTAAGCGATGTAATGTTAACTATGCCATAGTGGGTCCTTGAAATTGAAGGAATTGAGCCAGGAAAGTCCTTGAATTTGATGTTTAAGAAGGCGTGGGAACCCTGTTTACAGCAAATCCCATAGGAAAATGAACACAGCTATAGAAGGCACCATATAGACAGTCTGCATGTCTGGGAACGCCCATACAGGCACTAGGAATGCCCACAATAGACGCTGGGTTAGTCTGGGGGCGGGGTCAGGGTGGGGTAAATTCCCCCGTTCTATCCATTCAGCAAAGTTAGAATTTAGCTGATAGCCCAGCCCAGGCAGACACGATCTGGGATTTAACCACCGCAGTAAATGCACATCTGAGCAGACGTCTTGTGTTCTGCTCTAGAACCCCCAAACCTGTAGTTTAGAGCCGCAGCACCGTCTTTTGGTGAATCAGCCCATGAGATATATCGGCGGTTTTACCTCACTCGCGCGCGAACCGTTTAACATTTTGTGATCGTTCCCAGACATGCCGACTGTCTCTATTGACCCATGGCACAAAAAAGAAAGGGATGCAGATTTCATCCGGATTTCATACTGATCATTTATACATGAAGCATTTCTGCCACAGCATTTCAAAATCTCCTGTCTCCTGTTGTTGTTGTCTTGCAGTCGGGCCCAGGATGGCAGCAGAGCCCCAGTCCCTGCAGGTGGACCTGGGGTCTGACGCGGTCTTTAACTGTGCCTGGATGGGAAACCCCTCTCTCACCATCGTGTGGATGAAGCGCGGCGCAGGAGTGGTATGCATTAGAAACCCCTCTCTCACCATCGTGTGGATGAAGCGTGGCTCAGGAGTGGTATGCATTAGAAACCCCTCTCTCACCATCGTGTGGATGAAGCGCGGCTCAGGAGTAGGGCTGGGTTAAAAAAAATCGATTCTCTGATTTTAAATCGATTTTTATTGTAATCCTTCGATATCGATTCATATGTCCAGAGATCGTTTTTTTTATTCAAAAAAATAAAAAATCTTTAAATAAACAGGCTATAATATTATAGGCTGTGTGTGGTAGTTGAAACATAGTTTCAAGTTGACATTTATTTATGTTTGTAGTTGAAACAAAAACATAAACACTGTAGGCTACATAAATGGAAATGTTTGATCATTAATATCTACTTTTAGAAATGATATAGGCTGAAATCAAATCACTGTGCATAATTGTGAAAGTGTCTTTATTGACAGATGAAAAGGCTGTTATTTACCCTTTGTCACCACCTGGTGAGTAAATATATGTGTAACTAAAACCATTAAAATTGACAACCGGTCCGCAACTTTTTTTCCCATGTATCTACCGGTCCTTGGCGCAAAAAAGGTTGGGAACCCCTGTGTTACATAACTGGACAGTCATGTAATTCAGGTTACAGCTCAAAAACATGTTTTAGTATCACTAACCAAATCGATATTGAAATTAATCGAATCAGAAATCGAATTGAATCGGGATTAATCAATTCGGAACCTTGTGAATCGGAATCGAATCGATTCTTGAAATTTAAACCAATACCCAGCTCTACTCAGGAGTGGTATGCATTAGAAACCCCTCTCTCACCATCGTGTGGATGAAGCGTGGCTCAGGAGTGGTATGCATTAGAAACCCTTCTCTCACCATCAGGTGGATGAAGCGTGGCTCAGGAGTGGTATGCATTACCACACATGACCTCCACATTGCACTCAGACGCAATATTCCATCACGGGCGTTCTCTCGCGCATCAATACAGTCCACTTCAGCAAATTGAGCTTCTCTCGTTCAACGTTATCCCCCGCACCACCGCCTCGGCAAAAAGGGGCGAATTATAAAATACAGTAGTAGATGCTGTGAATTATATTTCCCCCAGCTATTGCATTACTTTTCAGGATTCAATTCTATTCAATTCACTCTACTGTAGGTGTGCTCAGGATAAAAAACAAGACAGGACATCAGCTTATACCCCCGTTCAAAACACATTTCCAGCAAAAAAATACACAAATCAGCCAGTCAAGGCCAGTTACTAGACCTAATAGAAGTGCAAATAATAACAAAATATAATAAAACTAGCCATCTATGCGCGCTCGATTCCTAGGCTCACCCGCTGCACCTCGCTAGCTCGGCCGCTGCAAGGACAATGTTGTTGTTGTTGTTTTTTAAATAGCAGCTCCAATAGTCATGCAGCTCAGCAGACAAACCCAGCTATCCTTGGACTATCAAAATATGCCATGATAGATTCACAACAATCGTTCTTGGAAAATAATTAATTCTGTTTGTCGTTTTTGTCAGGCTTGGTGTCGGAAGACATGTGGATCTATTCGCGGATAGTTGATGGCCAAGGCAAACTTGGTAACTGAAGTCTCGAGAAGTAGGGAAGTTGTGGAACTTGATAGCTAGGTCTGCAAGGTTCGAAGTTGGGAACGGTTGCAGAGTGTTGTCGCGAGATTCGTTTATGAACAACTACTGAGGACCTGCAGAAACAAACCTTTATAGATCCCGAACATGACATCACCTGTGTTATGACATCACCAGCGAGGCCATTCGAAAGGCATGACTGAGACGAATCATGACATCATCACCGTCTGCGACATCATCAGTGATCCATGACATCATAGTAGGTACGACGACATCATAGTAGGAATGATGACATCACAGTAGGAATGATGACATCATCCTAACAGTACCCTCCCCTCTACGGACGCCACCTGGCGTCCAATGAGGCCATCAAGGATGGCATCTGGAGAACAGAAAATCTGCAGGTTCTGGTGGAGGGGCTCCTCAGCAGGTGGTTAGATGCAGGTGGTTAGACCCCAAAGGGGGCAACATGCCTCATGTATGAAAGGGTACACACTTCAAGTATTGCCCGGGTCAAGCTCAGGGGAAGCAACCGTGAGCTGACCGGCACAGGCACCCAATTACATATTTGGTGAGGGCTTGGAATGCAATTGTGTGTAGGGAAACAGTGGATGAATAAATCCAGAAGAAGGTGGTAAGGCAACATAAAGGTTGCCAACTGCCATAAAACACCACAGAAGAAGAAGAAGAAGAAGAAGAAGAAGAAGAAGAAGAAGAAGAAGACGAAGAAGAAGAGGAGCGCTCCAAACTTGGAAGAATCCAAAGGGACTGCAGGGGGGGGTGTCGCAAGCTCAGAGAGCGGGGCTCCAGAAGGCTCCGCACAATCCAAAGGCTGAGCCCCAACCAATGCCGCCGTCTCCGAAGGCAGAGCCACAGGGGGCTCTGACTCAGCGAGGCCTGCCCTCCCGACCTGTAATTTGGGCAGGACACCCACCGTCTCCTTCTTTGAACGCCTCTTCTTTGCTCCTGACCGAGGGCTGCCGACACTACGGGGACCTCCCAGCGTCAAGCTGGAACCTACGTGTGGGTCAAGAACTGGAATTGGCTGCTGCTGAGGTACGGGTTCAGACTCGGCGAGGGGAAGGTCCACAGGTTGTGCAGGGCCAGCAGACTCGGAGGCCCCCTGCGGGGGGACGGAGCTGATCTGCAGGCAGTGATCGAACCTCTCAATGAGACGATCGACAGTCCTCTCCAACTCCTTAACCCTCTTGGAGAAACACTGCCACTCCTGGGTCCTGCAGGGAACGCTGCCCAACCGTACGGGTTTCGGGGCTGGACTCTTAGAGCCTTGACAGAGCCTTGACCCGCTGAGAGTCTCACAGGCCGGCGAGTGGTGGACCCACTTACTGGACGCCGGGGGCAGGAGGAGAGGTAATGCCCGGCTCGACCACAGTACAGGCAGCTCCGGGTGTCCAAACGGCGCTGCCTCTCCTCTGGTGTGATGCGAACCCTGCCGGTCAGATCACGGTACAGATGGCTGCTGGGACTCAAATGTGGCTGCCCCTGCTCTGGGATGACGCGAACTCCCCCCCAGAGTATGCGCTTAGGAGCTGGCGGCGGCCGAGAAGCAGGGCTAGTAGTAACGGCCGCGGTAGCTGGGGGGAGAAGCAGGTCTGGAAACCTCCAGAACGACAGTGCGCTCGGAAGCTGGGGCAGGAGGAGCGGAAGACTGCGGAATGACACCCTCAGGAGGATTTAGTCCGTCGAGACGATCTAGCCGGTTAACCAGGAGGGCGTACCGATCCTCGGCCCTGGAAGCCAGATTCTGGATTGTGCTAACCAGGAGGGCGTACCGATCATCGGCCTTGGAAGCCAGAGCCTGGATTGCTTCTTCCTGGTGGGCAATCAGCTCAATTATTGTTCGAAAGGCCTCCCTGATTGGCGGAGATGTATCCGCTAGATCCGGTTCAGAGTTGTTCATACTGTCAGGCTTGGTGTCGGAAGACATGTGGATCTATTTGTGGATAGTTGATGGCCAAGGCAAACTTGGTAACTGAAGTCTCGAGAAGTAGGGAAGTTGTGGAACTTGATAGCTAGGTCTGCAAGGTTCGAAGTTGGGAACGGTTGCAGGGTGTTGTCGCGAGATTCGTTTATGAACAACTACTGAGGACCTGCAGAAACGAACCTTTATAGATCCCGAACATGACATCACCTGTGTTAGGACATCACCAGCGAGGCCATTCGAAAGGCATGACTGAGACACCTATGAATCATGACATCATCACCGTCTGCGACATCATCAGTGATCCATGACATCATAGTAGGAACGACGACATCATAGTAGGAATGATGACATCACAGTAGGAATGATGACATCATCCTAACAGTTTTTCAATTTTGGGCCCATCTCCAATGATGTTTTATTTCAAGGTAGGCTACACATAGCGTGCACGGCTCTCCCTGAAGGCTAAACACACACACACACACACACACACACACACACACACACACACACACACACACACACACACACACACAAATAAAGCTTGCATATGAAAAGGTTCTAATAAAGCGCTCAGAATAGTGCACAGTGCAGCACAGTGACTTGGAATGACTTGAAACATACCAATAATAATAAAAACTGTAAATCAATCAAACCTTTATTGACAGACACTTGGTCCATAGATGTCACATACACAATTACAAAAAGCACATAAGAGCACAATAAAAGAACAAAAGTACATTATAAAAGAGAGTCATACCAGAGTTTCCACATATGTGACTGGTATCTCACAGTGCTTAGCCCAGGATCAGTGAGCACCTGGGCTTTTTCAGCAAGCATGCAGTCATTATAGGCAACCTGAAGTTTATGCATGCTTGCCTTCTTAAACTTTACCCACAAGGGGGTACTATAGATAGGGGTACAGTAAGCCCTAAAGAGTGTGATCTTCACATCATCAGAACAGGAGTGGAATTTCTTGACCAACATGTTAGCCTGAATGTATAACACACGCCGCTGTCTATACATATCATCATCATCACCCATATGGTCAGTGAGTGGCCCAGATATTTGGTTTTGTCACAGACACATAGAGCATGCTCAGACAAAAGAAAAACAGGAAAAGCAAGATCCCGGTCCTCTTTCGTTCTACAGATCATAACAACACTCTTCTTAGCATTGTATTTCACATCAAATTGGACCCCGTAATCAGAACAGATATTCAGCAGATGTTGAAACCCAGCGCTGCTGGGGGAGAAGATCGCCAGGTCATCCGCATACATAAGGTGGTTAATCAAGGCGTTACCGATCATACATCCTGTTCTGCAGCCTCTTAGCTGGACAGAGAGATCATCCATATATAAATTAAAGAGAGCAATTGTAAGAAGACACAACCGAACGAAAATTGCCAAAACTCTTGAGCTTGTCCCTTCTTGTACAGTACAGTACAAAATCCACCCCCGCATGCTCCGCCCCTGCATGCTCCACATGCCGCCTAAGTGCCGCTATCCTTTTGGGGTCAGTGTAATTGGTGTTGGGCTCAATGGGGGAATTAAAGCATCTCCAGCATCTCCTCTGACCTTTGAACCCATTTCCTGGACATGCAGGTGCTCAGCAACAAGAACACGCTGACACTGAAGGCGGTGAAGCAGGAGGATGCTGGGAAGTATGTGTGCCGGGCCGTGGTCCCAAGAGTCGGCGCCGGGGAGAAGGAGTTGTCGCTCACCGTGAACGGTAAGCAGCATAGCACTCCCAAAGCCGCTCAGTCCCACACCACACTGGATCCAGACTATATTAAGCCTTTAGGAATAACACATGCTCGCTCTGTTATATGCCCTGGGAACAGATGACTTGGGATGAGGGAAACAAATTTGGCCTTTCAAAGAGTCAGAATCGTGGGTATTTTGGCATAAAAATGATTTTGAGCCTTCCAGTCATCACTTGGGGGAAGAAAAAAAAGTGGTTTATGCACGCTTTGGGATTAAAAGAATTACCGGAATGGTGATGTGTGAATGCTGGTACAAATCCGGTTTTTATTGTTCCTTTGAGAAGCTGTTTTGAGAAACCGAGCAGGACAAATGTTATGACAAAGGTAATAAAGCATCATTCCATTGATTTCTAATGGTCAATTTCCTTATCTCAGCCCTGATTGCAACCTTTTTGAATTAATCAGTACATACAAACACTTGGACAGCCAGCATTTTGACAAGCTCCTCAGTAGCAGCTCACTTTCTGCAGGCAGGGAGGGCACCATACATTCACTGCACAATATTGAGGTGGGCAAGTATCTGTAGCATCGACAGTGTTTCTCAAACTAAAAATTATAAGTATTTTTTAGGGCTGTCAATCGATTAAAATATTGAATCGCGATTAATCACATGATTGTCCATAGTTAATCACGATTAATCGCAAATTAATCGCACAATTTTTTATCACAGTTTTTTAAACTGATATTTTTCAAGTTTTTAATACTCTTATCAACATGGGAGTAGACGAATATGCTTGCTTTATGCGGATATGTTTGTTATTATTGGAACAATGATAAGTACTGTCCAGAATATTCTTCAGAATAACCTCAAGGGTGTGCATGCTGAACCATACTGTATAGTGAAGTAGAAGCATATAGGCTACTGTAGTAAGCTGCATAATTAGCCTACTGGTTCATCTGAAGAAAAGAGCACAGGAGCAGCTGTGTGCCAGCTCTCTCCCCCTCTCTCTTTCGCTCTCGGTCTCTCTCTGACTCTGGTCTGATAGCCCTCCTTGTCTGTATGTCTCGCTCGCTTTCTCTGCCTCCCCCCCCGCGCTCCGTCTGTCTGTCTCTCTCTCTCTCTCTGCAACGGTCTGATCGCGCTGATGCGCCTGTCGTGTTTTGAATGCATCGAGAGAAGAAGGAATTAACCACAGAGACATGACGTCTATTTAAAGTATTGTTTTATTTGCATGTGATATCTGACATGGCTCTCTGATAGAGTCATGGAGAAAGATGGTCTTGAGGGTGTTCTTTCTGACCTCTAAAACCTCTGAACCTCTGTATTTAAAAACTTTCTAAATTGAGCCTCCTCCTCCTCCTCTCAGCCTGTCATACCCCACTCTCTCATCCAATCATCTCCCTGCTTAGATGAGTATGTGCTGTCTGTCGAACCACTACAGTGTGTCACCTGTCAATCAAACCCCCATCTGACAGCTGTCTCTTTCATCTTTGAAAGGGCCTGCACAGCTTCTTGCTCTTTCCTGCTTAGATGTCCCCCAACAAATGGTGTTATCTGTATTTACGATGGCTTGCAGGATCATTTTTCCCCCAGTATCCCCACTATCTCCTCTCAGTATCACAACAGAATGTGTGCATGTGACTGCTTGAGTGCCTTTGAGCATGTGCGCTCATCCTCTTATAAACAATACAGCTGTTGCTTCTGTGTATGCTTAACCCCCTAAACTGTACTTTTGTGTGTTACTCTCCTAGTCACCCTAATCAAGCCTTTTGTTGCTCCCTGCTTTTACTGCTCCCTCCCCTCTGGCGTTAAGGAGTTGGAATGTCTCCATCTGTCTTTTCATCTGCTCTGGTTAATTAATCCCAGTAACTAACTGCCCTCCTCTCTCTACCCTGTACACCATAACTTAATACTTAAGAATCAAAGACAATTATAAGATAGTGTAGTAGGGGCGGTGGCAGCCCAGATACGACACGCCCTCTGTTTCTCTCTCTCACCCTAAATGTGGGACATTTTCTCAATTTTAAGCTGAACTTGCCAACATTATACCCATTTTCTTCCTCCTTTTCTGCTCACGGGGGTTTCTTTCTGCTTGCTATCAACGTTACTGCTTCCTGATTTCCCAAACTACGGGTCGGACCAAGGCTGAAACTTCAAAGAAAGTGCATGCGTTAATCGCGCGTTAAAAAGAATAGTGGCGTTAAAAGGAATTTGAGTTAACGCGTTATTATCGCGTTAACGTTGACAGCCCTAGTATTTTTCAAAAGGTGGATTGCAGTGGAATTAAAATATGTCAAAGGATTCTGCAGGAATTTGTTTCAAATGCTATGCTACGTTTCCTCGTCAAAAGGCTTCTCATGTCCCAGCGAAGCGCTTTAGGTGGAATAAGAACTGGAGGCTCGTGCAGGTTAGCTCAGCCGAGCCTAAAATCCATTTGGGGTTCTGAAAATGGGGTCCCCCAGTCAAAAAATTCAAAAAGCAGTGAGGGTGGCGTAATCTCGGGGTGACCGAGCCCAGGCCAACAGCGACTTTGTGCTGGAACAAGAAGTCTAAAGAGGGTAATTATCTTTGGAGAGGCAGCGGTGCACAGAAGACAATTGTATACAATGCAGTGCAGTGCAACTCCACCATTCTGCGTCTCCCGCTGTTTCTTTCTCTCCGTGTTGTTTGTGTAAACGGTGACAGGCCAGGCCCCGCGGGGTCTTCTCTGAGGATAAAAAAAAACAACACAAAACACGGAGCGCAGTTGAAACGAGAGAAAAGGAAATATTTGATTTCTCATGGTCAGCGCTTCTTCAGATTGCGAGAGCCTCTGGAGCTGCCAGGGCTGTCACTGCTCGTCGCGGCGCAGGAGCCAAATGTCAGGCCATTGCAAGAGTGTCTCAATCTCATTGTGCGGTGGGAGGAAACAATGTCGATTCTCAAACACCTTATCTGTCCCCTGGACCCACTACTACTCTTCCTCCTGTCGGCGTTTGAGGCTTTTGTCCATTCTTGAATAGATTGATGGTCTGCTGCACTACATTATTAAGTTGAGATGACAAGAAAATACGTGTTTCCATCCTTTCAAAGCATTTTCCAAAGCTGTTTGAATATGACATTTTTACCATGCCATAGTATTTGTGAAAATCTGGTTCTGGGCGTGTGGGTTTTCTCTTATGCTTGCTGGGAAAACGGTGAATTCCGATCATCACAAGGCAAAAGAACCACTAATAAAAACCCAAATCAAATTTATTTTCAGTAAAGAGAAGCATTCATTCATGCCCCCCACTCCCCATTCAACGAGCCTATATAGTACCTTCATATAACATACAATGCATCACTTTGATACCGCTTAGTAAGATGTATACTATAAATTTAGATGACAAATGTATGCCGGCCTATAAAAGGTGTGTGAACCCTGTGAAAACCAATTAAAATCAGCAAATGAATAATGTCACTGGTTCTGTACTGTAAATATGATGTGAAACATGCCTCTGCCCTTGGCGCTGCCCCCTCCTGGAGCAGTTCATGCATGTTGCTGTGATCGCCAGGAATATGTATGGCCCAAGTTTCTGCCTCGGCATGTGCCTCCACAGGTCCTCCCACTATCTCCAGCACCCAGACCCAGCAGGCGCTCTACGGGGAGAAGGGTCAGATCAAGTGCTTCATCCGCAGCACCCCGCCCCCCGACCGCATCGTGAGTCCCTTGCACCTCTCCTCCGTTGCCTCGGACTCATTCATTTCAGCATGCAAAGAGATAGTCCAAAATGTCACTGTTCTAGGAAGGAGAGGACAGGATTGTCACCGAGCAACAGAGCCCATCCTTCTGAAATGTAATGTAATAAAACCTGCTCCTGCAATATTCAGATAATATAATAATAGCTTCAGACTAGCGATGTCCGATATTATCGGCCTACCGATATTATCGGCCGATATTAGCATAAAAAATTTATATCGGAAAATATCGGTATCGGTTTTCATGCCGATAATAACAGTTACAACTTTAACACAACATGCATATATTAAACTCTTCAGCTACTTCTGCTCTCACTAAAAATGTAAAAATAATATATAAGTGATGTGATGTATAGTTTCACAACAGGAGATATGTAATGTAACTTGTTACCTGAAATTTTGGTGAAAAAAAGCCTGCTTATATCGGTATCGGTTGATATCGGTATCGGAATATTAAGAGTTGGACATTATCGGATATCGGATATCGGTAAAAAAGCCAATATCGAACATCCCTACTTCAGACTGATCATTCTAATGAAACATGCATAACAAGAGCCCCCATTTTGGAAACAAACACCATGTACTGTATTGTAATAATGTAAATATCAGTCTAATAATGATGTTATTACAATACACAACCGTTATCTCAGGCATGTCTAAAGTCCGGGGGCCAAGTGCGGCCCGTGGACTGATTTTAATGGCCCAAGGCTTGTCTCTCAAAATATACTGTACTATATACAGTATGTGGCCCTCCACACAGTGTCGGTTAATCAAGCAAGTTCACTTTGCGTTTTTCCCCTTCACCTAACGATGACAGCACTATCATATACAGTAGGTTGTAGACAAGCACCAAGTAGTAACAATGCAGGTGGAACTATAGTTTTCAGATGGTAAACAAAATCAATTGTAATGTCTGTGATTTCTTTTTAACCAATATGATGCGAGTAGCAGCTTACAGTTCTTTACCGTAGTGAGCGGCAAATGAGCTGAAGAGTGGGACTAATAGAGACAGTCCGCTTGTCTGGGAACGCCCACAAAATGTTAAACGGCTGGTGCACGAGTGGGGTAAAACCGCCCATATATCTCATGGGATGACTCAGCAAAAGACGGTGCTGCGGCTCTAAACTACAGGTTTGGGGGTTCTAGAGCAGAACAAGACGTCTGCTCAGATGTGTGTTTACTGCGGTGGTTAAATCCCCGATCGTGTCTGCCTGGGCTGGGCTATCAGCTAAATTCTAACTTTGCTGAATGGATAGAACGGGGGTTTTTACCCCACCCTGACCACGCCCCCAGCCAGGCTGAGCCAGCTAAACCAGCGTCTATGACAAGACGTGGCCTCAACCTATAGGGGCAACCAGGCTCTGTCCAACGACTAGAACACCATTTAAAGCATAGAAACATGAGCCATTGATAATTACCATTGTCAGTCAATGCAGAGTCTCGCCAATAGCTATTAAAATTTGGTAACATTACCCAATAGGTTGAGGACAATTAAGTTCACATATGGATAATATATAGAACATTTGAATATGGCTACACAGGAGCAAAAAAAAAAGTGCCTCTTGAGAAGAAAATTGAATTGAATTTGCACTCGCTAGATGACACTTTATTTGCAGTGGTGCTTATGAGGCATTAAAAGGCATTATTAGCACATTAAAAACACTTACACTGTATACTATAATAAACATAGAAAAATGAGTTGATTATTGAAGGTGCAACTGTAGTGAGTGACATGAAACTAAATGTACATTTCTGGGGCCGGTTTCACCAACTGGTCTTAACTATGCCTGGTCGTAACTCCTGCGTCGGTCTTAGTGAAGACCAGTCTTTAGAGTGGACTTACACCTGTTGCACCAACAGGGCTTACGTCTGGTCTTAACTACGCCGGTCGTAGCGATGTGCGTCCATGTGAAAGCATGGGAATGCCCACCGGAATGCGACACGTGACCTGCTTAGAAGAGTGTGCGTCAAATGACGCTCCGCTGATGGGTAATCGGCTGTAATAGTGTGGCTAATGTTAGCGGCTAACTGTTACTTGTCGTTACTTTACATGGCAGTAAAACGCTACTGAATGACCAAATTGATTTAACTTTGAACCATTTCGATTTCCACTTTCCATACATACTTTCCATACACTTTCCCAGCATTGGTTAGTTGTTAACGTCGTGACTATATTTATAACGTTTATAACGTACTCCGGTTTGTGGTTTATAATTGAGGGCTGAATACAGCCGTGCTGAGGGGTTGTGACTATCGCGCAACACACAGGTGAAAACTCTATACTGCATCTTATGCCTGCTCTGGACTAGGCGTAATATTTCCGACCGGTCTTAGTGAGAAAAAGGCTTACTGTTGGTGTTGGTGCAACCGGCGTAGCTGTTAGGTCGTAAAGTTACGACCGACTTAGCTTAAGACCAGTCGTAAGACCAGTTGGTGCAACCGGCCCCTGATGTTTTTATGTGAATTAAGAAAGGGATTTAGTGGATTGGAGTCTACTTGCAATGCTTGACCACACCATGCTTCCCTGGCCCTCAGGCCTGGTCCTGGAAGGAGACGGTGCTGGAGTCCGGGACATCCGGGCGCTACACGGTGGAGACGGTCAGCACGGAGGAGGGGGTGATCTCCACGTTGACCATGAGCAACATCGTCCCCGCAGACTTCCAGACCATCTACAACTGCACGGCCTGGAACAGCTTCGGCTCCGACACGGAGATCATACGCCTCAAAGAGCAAGGTGAGCTGCACACCACCAAGAGAGGACACACCCTCTGTTTGTGTTAGACCCGTCATAGGGCTTCTGGGAAGGTAGCGACTGTGTGTGTGTGTGTGTGTGTGTGTGTGTGTGTGTGTGTATCTGTAGCCATGAGAAATGCAATCATATATCAGGCCCGTCTTGAAATTTTCGAGGGGTGAGAAGAACCAGAGGGGCATACAGTAAAAGTGACATTTGACCAACTTCACAGGAGAGCTAAAACAAAAAATTACCATACTTTGTCCCAACTTTTATTAATTAAATTCAATCTTTAATATGAAAATGTCATAAACATGTGGATGACAATATACTTAATGAACAATATTTTGACATTTATTTAAAAAGGGGGTTTCTATCTTTTCTTTTTTTAATTGGAAAAAATAAATAGATGAAAAAAATCATCAGGACCAAAAGGGCTTCACTGCACTAAGGGCCCCATAGTACAGTGTGTTCAGTGTTAGGGTCTTTTGGATTTTGATTAGTAACTCTGGAGTGGTTTAGAATTCCCGTGTGCCCTTTTGGCAGTAGAAAGAGCTCATCAAGAGCTTTCAATTTATATAAATTATTTTCAACTAATTTTCACCCAAAATGTCAATTTTTGGATTGAAGTTGTCAATGGCCAAGATTTTTGTGCCAACATTCAGTATTTTAACATCTCAGGGGCTTACTGACTGACTCACTAGCCGTTTTCACACACAGATCGCGCAAAATTGCAGTTCAGAAGGCCCGCAAAACCGGCAGCCTCGCCACAGAAATTGCTTTCACACACAGCCAAGCAGCACTGCCACATTCCCGTCCTGGGGTGTGCTTTCAAGTGACATCCACCCCTCCCGGATTGAAAGGCGAGCGGAGGCATTTCCACCGAGCTCCTTGTAACATACTGTGTGTTGTCTCACTACACCACACTAACACACTGATGTGATTCGCTTTTCTGTATCCGTCGTGTCCCAACGGAGCTTCCGTAGGTCTGCGGAGTCAGGCAGAATAAACAACATGTCTCCCAGCTAAGTCGTGTTTGTGTCTGTCAAGTACATTACATGGTGTCAGAAGTGGGATTGTCGCCAGCTCAGCTACTCATGGGCAGGAGGCCACGTGATAAGCTGCCTACTGCTCGTGAGCTACTTGCACCAAGAGGATATGACCCCCACAATGTCAAGCATCTGCTGGACACGAGCAAAGACATTCAAAAGTTCTACTACGACCAAAAGAGAGTAGGCAATTCTCGTGTTGCTCTTCAGCCTGGGGATGAGGTTAGGATGCAGCCACATCCTGGCAACGACAAGTGGTCCCCTGGAGTAATAGTGAAACCCCACAGTGCTCCGCGCTCCTATGTTGTGGACTGTGGAGATAGAGAGTACCGCCGCAACAGTCAACATCTTCGCGTGAGCACTCCAGCCGCTAACCATCCTCGCCGCTGGGTACAGGAGGAACCATGGACTGAAACATTAGGCCCACCAGCTGAGGAGTCACAACCTCCAGCTGTTCCTGGAACACCCCACTCCCCACCCAAACCGCCACTGAGCCCCACTCGAGCCCAGCCACCTGGACTGAATGTTACTAGGCGGGGCCGAGTTGTTAAACCTCCAGATAGACTCAATCTCTAAGTGATTTATGTCATGGACTGAATCTATAAGTGCTTAATGTGACTGTTCTGTTTGCACTTTAAATACACTCATTTCCAGGTTATTGCCAAAGTCATTAGCTAAAGTAAAGTTCTCGCAATGACTGTTATTTTCATTAATTATTATAGTACTGCAGTTTGATAGTCTTTTCTAATTGAAGTCTAATAATCTAAGTTAGTGTAAAAATAATTGAAAATAACAAACAAGCAGTTTTGATTTAAAAAAAAGTTTAGAGTAGAAATTCATGCATGTGTTATTGTGTGTTGTTTTGGCTAAAAGAAGGGAGATGTAACATACTGTGTGTTGTCTCACTACACCACACTAACACACTGATGTGATTCGCTTTTCTGTATCCGTCGTGTCCCAACGGAGCTTCCGTAGGTCTGCGGAGTCAGGCAGAATAAACAACATGTCTCCCAGCTAAGTCGTGTCCGTGTCTGTCAAGTACATTACACTCCTCGCCCCAATGAATATTTTCATAGGTTAGTGTTGCCTAGGCTACTGAACGAATTCATTCAACAACCAAACATCGCTGATGTATGCCAGCCAACGAGGTGCAGCTGCGGTTGTTAAGGATAAGCTGATAAAGCTGCGCTCGTTAAGGATCAGATAAAACGCGAAAGTGTTGTCCACATGCATGGTAACAAGGCTTTCAATATTCATCTGATCGACTTTATGCATCACAGATGCACCATCATGTAGCCTATTAGAGAGCCGCAGGGATGACGTATTTTTGTAGGCTGAATGCGGAAGTCCCGAACTTCCTGGTTCTTCACTGTTTCTGTCTATGGGATTTTTGAATGGGTTTTTGGCACGATGCTTCAAATAATGTCTGTGGGCAATGCAAGATTAATCAAACGCGAACCAAGGTTCAGCGGGATAATCTTCACACATGAGGACCACTTTCATGAGTTTTGTAGCGTAAATGCGAGCCCTAGAAGTAAAAAGCTTGAGCTAAGCTAATCCAGAACTACACACTGTCGCATAGGCTTCCACGTCACGTCAGCACTCAACCTGGACTGTTGTTGGATGTGTGCACTGATTACCCCGGGCTGAACGGGGCTGAACCAGGTGAGGGAAAGAGAATTTCCGTGTTCGTCCTTTGAGTGGTGACGTTATTGACGTATATATCCCCATCGACTCAACAGTGTAGTCTCATTTAGCCGTTTGCTAGCTAGCCACCCTTTTAACGGCACATAAAAGCTTCAAAACTCATAAAAGTGGTCTTCATGTGTGAAGATGATGTTACTAAACACTGGTTCGCGTTTGATTAAGCCAGCGTTGCCCAGAGAGATTATTAGAAGCATCACGCCAAAAACCCATTCAAAACTCCCATAGGCGGAAACTGTGAAGAACCAGGGCTGTTAGCATCAATGATTTCCGGACTCGTTACTGCAGCTCTCTATTAGGTATGCTACGAGGCTAATTCTTATCTTTTGGTTCCAGTTTTTTGTAAAGCAAATTATTCCCATCAAGTAGCCTAATTAGGGGCCGTTCTGAAAGACGACGCCCCCATATCAAACAGCTGCAGTCTGCATAACGTTCGTTGGGGGAATATTAGCCTATAGACTATAAATGCACATGACTATAGCGTTAGTAGTTTTTGTAAGGGAATGCACAGAGCTGGTTTCCAGAGGGAATATCCTCAGACCAACTCGCCACAGACCGATATAGTCCTCTGAAGCTTATTATTATATCCATTAATTGTACCTACTAATGTCAACATTGTTTGAGCATAAAGCCTAACCTACTTACTAGGCACGGAGCATTCCTCCTGGCGTCCCTGCAGTCATGATTGTATAGGCTGCTTTTTTTACTTTCACTCATGCACTTTCTTGCTGCATGAGGTGATTTCCCCTGTAATTTTTTTATGAACGAGCTGACCATTCGCACCGTTCCGGCTTGCTGCTCCGACGCTTTCAAGTGGAGGCGGGTTACCTGGTAATCCGGTGCTGACACTAGGTCGGCTGGTGGAAAGAAAGGCGTACAACAATTACCCACCAATGCGCGTTCAGAACTTTCACATCGGAGGCGCGGATCCTATTTTCCGTGCATTTTGCGGCTTTCAAGGCCGGTGTGAAAGCGCCTACTGACTCCCCATTGTTGAAACATGCATGTGAGTAATTTAGCAGCAGCAGGAGTCTGGGTCCGGCTTAAAGGGATAGTTGTGAGTTTTTTTGGAACCCTAGCCCTATTTGCTACTTACCAATGATGACCTTGGTAGATTCTCAGCACGATTCATACTGTTCCTCATACTAGGCTCACTGACATTCACTTTGTGTGCAGTGTAGAGTCAATCTCAGTGAGCCTCAGTCAGCTTGCAGACAGGAGCGTGACCCCATTTACCTTGTATTGGTTTCTGGCTAACTCTCTGGAGCTAGTAAGAGGATCAGCATGGATTGTGCTGAGAAAGGACTCTACCAATCAACATCATCATTGGTAATTAGCAAATAGGGCTAGTGTTCCAGAAATTAGAACTATCCCTTTAACTAGGCTTGCCTAGTCTTGTTTAAAATTGACCATTTTTATTCCAAAACTTTACAGGTATCTATTGCTTTTCCCCATAAAATGTATCCCTGTCAGAGTTGAAAAAGTACCTGAAACAGCATTTAGAGTTGCATCATAGGACAGAATTATCTCTACCCTTGTCGAAGTGTAGAAATGTATACACAATGTAGAAGAATGACTATTTTGATCAGTTGCACTGTTATCAGTCTACCTACAATAGAGATAGTGTAGTGATGAAATTCTAGACAAAACAATAAAAACATTATCTGATTTGGGTCAGAGAGACAACATCTAATCAAATGGGGGGGGGGGGGGGGGGGGGGTTCTGTGGCCTTGATTTGAAAAAGGTGCAGTCCACCTGTCTCTCACTGTATTGATGCAGACATAAATACATGTGTGTGTGTGTGTGTGTGTGTGTGTGTGTGTGTGTGTGTGTGTGTGTGTGTGTGTGTGTGTGTGTGTGTGTGTGTGTGTGTGTGCGTGTGCGTGTGTGCGTGTGTGTGTCTATGGGGGGTCAAGAGAGAAAGAATGACTAAGGAAGGAAGGAAAGAGAGAAAAGGGAGGTTCATTTAATTCCTGGAGGTAATGTGTATCTTTTAACTTTAAAGTCGAACTGAACCTGTTCGTCACGTGCATATGAGTCCGTTTCAGACTGAAAACATAGTTTGTCTAAGATGACAGGTTGAGAGTAGTATCATGTCGATGATTTTATTTGACAATTCTGGGGACTGGATTGGGCTTTAGCCAATCCTGGGTGTGTTCCGCCTCCAAATCGAGTGGGATTCAGTGTGTTGTGGCGCTCATCCCCTCGGGAAGAGCCTGGTGACGCAAGGTTAGTGGCTGAGTGGAGCTCAGCGAGCCCCAGGCAGCCAGCTGCCTTCATGTTGCCGAGTGGAGAGTGCAGCACGTCGGCCTGGAATCTCCAAAGTGCGACCCCTGACAACCAAGCTCTCGGATGCGCGCGCCATTATCGCTGCTGTAAATACGATATCCGTGGAATGCGCGTTTTAACGAGCCAGTTACATTTCTTTGCATTCTTAGAGATTATAGTTTTTGTTTTTTGTTCATGTTTCTAACAATTGACCAAGTTAGTAGTTAGTTTATGGAATAGGAATTCTGCCAGATGACAGGCACTAGGTGCCATTTTCTACTTCATTTGGGAGAGAAAATTATCCTGAAATGAAGATTTGATTGGCAGCTGCATGTCGTGATATGATTGGTTGAAATGGGGTAGAAATGTGATAGTACTAGGTGACGTCAGCAAACTGTACATTACTGTTATCAATGAAATCTTGAAAAATGAACTTTTGAAGTGAAAAAGTGTGAAAAACTAAAGAAATTAGATTGTTGTGATTTTGTTTGCATACATTATGAAATAGGTGCACTGCATACCCAGGTATTTGAACTAAAAGAAAATAAACGTCATTTTTGGGTTCAGCTCGACTTTAAGAATATTACAGAGATACTGTAATTGGTGGCACGAGGGCCGTGACTCTGAGCTTCTTTACTCGGGAAAAGGTCATCCAACTCCAGCTGTGAGACTCACACCTTCTGCAGCTCGGTGCGATCGCCCCTTCCAATTGGAATCTCACTTGCATATGAGCTCTTTGATATCTATTCATCCACATCTTCTGATATTCTTCTTCTCCTGTTATAAATCAGGAAGCTCAAAACTATTACGCTTTCAACAATTAGCGATCAAATTCTAGCAATCTTTTATTTTATTCACCCCCCCCCCCCCCCCCGCATCACCTCCGAATCTTGACCCGACTAAAGAGGGTGGAGCTCTCTAAGTTGCGTCTTTAAAATGCCACACTTAAATGATATTTCCTGATGAGGCTGTCAAACCGACTTAAAGATCCACAGTTTCCAGCTGGAGGCCGTCCAGGGCTCCTATCATGATCTCCACGCTGGAATGATATGAAGAAAAAGCTTGGCAGAGGGCCACGTGTTGATGCTAATGGTACTTAGCCTGCAAAGAGTCAACACCAGCCTCATAAATAATGAAAGTAATTCTGCTTGTGTGTGTGTGTGTGTGTGTGTGTGTGTGTGTGTGTGTGTGTGTGTGTGTGTGTGTGTGTGTGAAATAGCGGGAAAAGGAGGGAGTAGCTAAAAGTGGGCTCTCTCTGAAACGTTCCTCCCTGTGTTTAAAGTGGCCTCCCTCTGAAACATCGCCCCCCTGTGTTTCCTCAGAGACACTGCGCCTGGCTGTCATCATCGGCGTGGCGGTGGGGGCCTTCCTTGCTCTCACCGTGCTCATGGGGACTTTAGGCGCCTTCTGCTGTGCCCGATTCCAGAGAAGTAAGATCCCACCCATGGGTAAAGGAACAGTTCACCCAAAAATGGAAATTCTGTCATCATCTATACTCTACTCGCTCTCATGCGAGTTGAAACACAGGTGACGTTTGTCCATATAACACACATGCCAGCACAACTGGAGAGAAAACCAGTCACCATTGACTTCAGCTGTACTGCACTGAAGTCAATGGTGACTGCTGTAAGACCCGCTGTTGCAGGATTACACAATTTTTATTTGATCTAAAAAAAGGTATAAATGTTTGTTTTTTGTGTCCCCCCCCCCCCCCTCCCTCATAAACATAGTCATTGGGTTCTATTGTTCAGTCTAACAATGCTATTGGATAGGATATTTGTATATAAGTCCCGCCCACAAGGTCATGATGTATCACAACTTCCAGAACTTGGCTGAGAATTAACCACCTTTGTTTCATTGGACTGGGTTTATCAATTCTAAGTAAGTAAAATGCCTTTAATTTTGTTGTTGTGATCAGTAAAATGACTAGAACATGTACATATGTTGTTATTGTGAAATACATTCCCAAAATATTATATTATATATAATATAAATATTATATTAATATTATTATTTCCATAAAACCTTACAAAAACATAAATTTTTTGCAAACACTTCATTATCATCTCCAAAGGCCTCCTACAACACCATCTGAAAGGTTGATTTGTTTTTGTTTGTTTACTATGTCTGGGTTTTACAGGGTTATTATTAAGCATAAACAATTTATTATATGGACAAACTTCAGCTGTATCCCAACTGGCATGAGGTTGATTGGATTATGACAGAATTTTCATTTTTGGGTGAACTGTTACTTTAAGGCTCTGGGCCTGACAAAAGAGAAGACCCCCCCCCCCCCCCCCCCCCCCCCCCCATATTGTAGTAGTGTTTTGGTAAATGAGTTTTTATTGTTTATTGACATTGTTCATATTTGATTTATGTCATACTCAAGGTAGGAAATCCTACCCAGAAGACAGCAAAGCTATATGCAAACGTCTTCTTTACATTGCTGCCACCCAGCACCTCTTTAATAATACATTGTTGTACCTTTTATGAATACATCCTGAAAACGCAGACATAAAGTGATGTAGCGATGATAAAAAAAAATCATTGATGGATTTGCATAAGCAATGTTGCCAACATGTTGGCAGCCCTCGTCCAAATCAAAGGTTACAGCAACTGGACAAAAGAGAACATCCATGATGTTGATCCATAGTGTTATGATAGCAGTCAGCTGCTTCATGCTGTTAACATCATAATTATCTCCAAACCAACTAGGCCACATTCTTAGTACTGTACTGTAACTGTCAATATCAACAGTCTTTCACGTTCGTATCAGTATGCTAACATTCAAGTTGTTTAGATTAGCTTAACCTTTTCAAAAGTTAAAACCAGAGCCGTATAATAGAAGAGTTCCGACATGTGAGGTCTCCAGACCATATTTCAAGAAGAAGGCCACTCATGCATAATCCGATCATCCCCTGACGACAGTCAAGTTCTAGCATAACGTGGCCAGTCAAAGCCCTAGTATGACGTCTGCTATGACGTCAAATATGACGTCAGTTAATCCTCATATATATAGCAAGGGTTCTACGTCACCTCTCTCTCTCTCTGGCCGATCATAGCAGCAGTAGCTTCACGGCAGTCCATCTCCCTTGGAGCGTCCTCCGAAGCGTTGTTTTGCACCATATCTGGAGACCGAATCAGCACCCTCAAGCCTTCTCTACCCGTGGAAATCCCCCGCAGATTCCTCAACGCTCCCACTCCATTCCTGGCATGTCGAGCTCCGAGCCAGAGCAGTCCATGGACAGCGACAGCAGCTTAGCCAACGATCGGCCACGGTGCGTTCTTGCTTTCCGAGACGTCTGATGAAGACGTTGGCGAAGCGACCGGACCACAGGCCGCCAACGCAGCCACGATGAAAAGGCCCGGCGCGCGTTCCCGTGGCACGGGGCGCGCCACTGCGACGGCCCGTGGAAGAAGAGCAGATGACGAAGTGCCGCGTGCGCCCGGTCGCCCAAGAACGCGTGCGAGCGTGCCAGAGGGGGAGGCCGCTCGGCGCGGACGTGCGAGAGGCCGCGGACGAAGACCAGCAGAGGCAGCCGCTCCGAGAGCGGGGAGACGCCGGGGAAATACAGGCCGCGGGGCCACCGCGAGACGCCATGTCCTTCCTGGTCGCACTGACCTCCAGGCCGCCGCCCCGGAAGCGGAAACGGCCCCATTCGTAGCTCCGCCGAGCCGACAGGGGTCGTCAAGAGCCATTCTGCTGTCCCTGCTAGATGCAAGCATTAAGTCGATGGATGCGAGCAGATCAGTAGAGGCTCGTCTGAGGGCCCTGGAAACCCCCCCCCCATTTCCCCCCACGTTCGCCGCAGCCCAGCCGGCGCAGCAAGCTGACGTGCTCCTCACCACCGCCCGACCCGCCCAGATGAACACCCTGGCGTCCGCCATGCCCGCCATCCCATTTGGTATGCCTTTTGTTTCTCCCTGTGCCAATGTGTCTCCCAGATTGAGGTCCCAGATTTTGAAGGGCAGAGACATCAATTTAGTTAGCATACTCCTGCCATCCCCCGAGTGCAAAAGGAAGGTCGCGGTTGACCCAGATGGCCCTGTCTATTTAAAGTCGTCCGACCCCCGCCTGCCCAAAGACCTTTCCCTATGTGACTTCCTGAGCACGTTCGGCGTCTACCGCGACGTGATCTGTGAGGTGTACCCAGAGCGCCGCTACGAGCTAGATACATATATAGCGCTAATAGTGGACCTCTACTCCAGCCACGGTAAATTATTCTACCAGTATCATAAAGCATTCTCCGCTAAAGCCGCCCTGATGATCACCCGGGCTAATACGCGGCTTAACTGGTCCATTATGGACATGCAGATCTTCACGTCGCTGGTTAGCGGGCGGCTGGCGAACACCTGCTACTCGTGCAGCGAACCGGGGCACTCTGCACAATTCTGCCCAAAGGCGGCCTTTCAGTCCGGCACCGCCCCCTCCCGGGCGCCCGGCACCAGCGGGTCCTCCCAGGCGGGCAATCAGGTGCGTAACCATGGCCTCAACTCGCTCTGCAAATATTTCAATGAGAACGTGTGCACGGCCCCTAACTGTTCCTTCCTGCACTCATGTAGCTTCTGCGGGGACGCCCACCCCCGCTCCACCTGCCCGCGAAGGAACCGCCCCCCAAAGCTGCCCCCCAAGAGGGAGAGATCGGGCTTCCGGGGATACTAAAACCCCACCCCTCCACCCCCATCGACGTCCCAGCTCTAACACAGGAGCTGTCCCTTCATCCCAACCGCCCTTTCGTCGACTACTTATTGTCCGGCCTCTCCCAGGGGTTCAGGGTAGGCGTAGTCTCCCCCCCCCTGGCCCCCCACATATCAAAAAATTTGCAATCCGCCCTCAAGGAACCCGAAGTAGTCTCCCAACTTCTCGCCAAAGAATTATCTAAGGGATTCCTAATCGGCCCCTTCAAGTCCCCCCCCTTCCCGGTGTTCCGGACAAGCCCAATAGGCATCGCCACGCGCAAATATTCCGGCAAGAAAAGAATGATAATCGACCTCTCGGCACCCCGGCACGGCCCCACCCCCAGCATAAATAGTCTAATTCCCCCCGAACCCTTCTCCCTCCACTACGCCACAGTAGACCACGCCATCCTCCTTATTAAGTTTGCGGGGAGAGGCGCCCAGCTCTCTAAGGCCGACATCTCGGACGCGTTCAAAGTCATGCCCATCCATCCCTCCCAATGGCCGCTGTTCGGAATCAAATGGGAGTCGAAGTTCTACTTCGCGGTCAGGCTCACGTTCGGCTGCAGGAGCAGCCCCGCCATCTTTAACTCCCTATCAGAAGCGCTATGCTGGATCCTGCTTAATAACGAGCGTCTCCCCGCCGTGCTCCACATGCTGGACGACTTTCTGCTGGTGGACCCCCCGTCGGTCCCCTCGGTCTCCCTAATTAAACTGAAGGGGGTGTTCCGAAAGCTAGGCGTGCCTCTAGCAGAGGAGAAAACCGCCGGCCCCGCGTCATCACTCGAATTCCTGGGCATCAACCTCAACTCCGAGCTCATGCAAGCCTCTCTCCCCCTCGAGAAGCTCACCCGGATCCGCGAAATCGCCCAGGCTCATACGTCCGCCACCCACGTCACCAAACGGGAGCTCCTGTCCCTCCTCGGCCACTTACATTTCGCCATGCGCATAATTCCCCAGGGCCTCTCATTCATTTCTAGGCTGCTCGACTTGGCGTCCTCGGTCCCCGGGCTCCTCGACCCGGTCACCCTCGACGGGGGCTGCCGGTCCGACCTCCGGTTCTGGTCTCACCTGTTATCGGACTGGAACGGGGTTTCCTTCTTCTACGAGGACGTCGTGTCGTCGGCTGACAACCTGACATTTTTTACAGACGCGGCCCCGTCCGCGGGCTTCGGGGGGCTTTTCGGAGCCCGGTGGTTCACCGGCCCATGGCCGCGGCAGTTCGCCGGGCTGGACCAGTCCTCCGCGCTGTACGAAATCTACCCAATAGTGGTCGCATGTCACCTGTGGGGGCGTCTCTGGGCAAGGAAACGGATAGCCGTAAAATGCGACAACGCAGCGGTGGTTGCCATAGTCAATAAGGGGCGTTCAGCATCCCCGGACATCATGCCTTTCGTGCGGCGCCTGACCTGGCTCTCAGTCGCCCATAATTTCATTATAGTAGCCCAGCACCTCCCCGGTCACTCTAATATCCTTGCTGATCATCTCTCCCGTTTCAATTTTCAGGCGTTCCGCAGACTCTGCCCCGAGGCCGACCCATCTCCAACGCCGATCCCTCCATTCTCCGCCCTCACCCTCTCGTAAGCCAGCCCCCCCCCGTCCTACCCCCTCATCACCACAATCCCCTTCTCACCAATCTACTCCACACTGCCCAACTCTTCATCAGGAATGGTCTGGCCAGTTCCACGGTCAAAGCCTACGATTCGGCCTGGCGGTCATTCGCTTCGTTCTGCGTCTCAGTGGACCTTCCCACTTACCCGGTCCTGCTCCCCACGGTATGCGCGTTCATTAATTTTTGCGCAACCACCCGACGCCTGTGCCCCCGTTACATCCGCAGCCTAGTGGCGGGGATCCAGTTCCACGCAAGGCGATACGACCCCGCGTTCCCCAGCCTGTTCTCTTTCGCCATCATCAAGTCCCTGCTAAAAGGGATCACTAAGGCTTTCCCGTCCGCCCCAGACGCCAGGCGTCCCATCACCCTCCCCGTGCTGCGGCAGCTGCTGACCCGCTCGAGAGAGGCCAGCCCCTCACCACTGATAAATGCCCTCCTAGAATGCGTATTTTCCCTAGCCTTTTACGGATTCCTCAGAGTCAGCGAGTTCACTTCCCCCACAACGTTCGACCCCGCACGGGATGTGACCCTGGCCGACCTAAAGTTTTACCCCGACCACTACAGCATCGCCCTCAAACACGCCAAAGCAGGCGGGGCATGCTCCATTGTCATCGCCCGGAACAATTCCCCCTTCTGCCCCTTCTCGTCCATGGCTCACTACGTCAGACTCAGGCCTCAGACCGGTCCCTCGGCTCCCCTGTTCCTCATCGCACCTTGTCACCACATGACAAGATCCTGGTTCATCCTGCACCTCAAGCAGACGCTCCAGCAATGCAACCTCCCGACAAAGAACTACTCCAGCCACTCCTTCAGGATCAGAGCGGCCACCTCGGCCGCCGAGCAAGGAGTGTCCTCTGCCTCCCTCCAGCAAATGGGCCGCTGGTCCTCATCGGCATTCTCCAGCTACATCCGCCCGGAGCAGGCGGCCATACTGGCAGCCCAAAGAACCCTGCTCCCTTAAATCGGTGAGCATGGCAACGAACAGTGTCCCGGACTTCCGTCCCAAATAATGTCTCGTTGGTGGTGGCTCCCCGAAAAGCACGGCGCCCAGTAAGGCGCAGTAAAATCTCCCGGTTAAATTTTTGGGGGAAAGAGAGAGAGAGAGAGCCAGAGAAAGCCAGAGAAAGTCAGGGCCAGTCAGAAGGCCAAGCCAGGGGGCCAAGAAGGCCAAGTTAAAATGGTGAGGCGGCCAGGAAGGCCAAGCCGGGAAGCGCCTTAAGTCAGGTAAGGCGCCATGGCGGCCAGGAAGGCCAAGCCGGGAAGCGCCTTAAGTCAGGTAAGGCGCCATGGCGGCCAGGAAGGCCAAGCCGGGAAGCGCCTTAAGTCAGGTAAGGCGCCATGGCGGCCAGGAAGGCCAAGCCGGGAAGCGCCTTAAGTCAGGTAAGGCGCCATGGCGGCCAGGAAGGCCAAGCCGGGAAGCGCCTTAAGTCAGGTAAGCCCGACCGAGTTGGGAGCGCCAGCCGCAAATAGCTGTAAGTCGCTAAAAAGGTCGAAGGCCGGAAAAGTACAATCGAGAAGCGCCAAGACGGCCAGGTAGGCCAAGCTGGGAAGCGCTATCGCGAGGTGCCAAGGCAGCCAAGTAGGCCAAGCCGGGAAGCGCCAAGTTAAACATTAATGTATCAAGGGAAAAGCATGTACCAAGATCGAAGGCCCGACCGAGTTGGGAGCGCCAGCCGCAAATAGCCGTAAGTCGCTAAAAGGTCGAAGGCCAGAAAAGTACAATCAACTACCGGCGCCTGCAGATCTCAATTAACCTCCGGTAATCAGATGTTCCTTTTGGGGGATCTCCTAGCCTATGCAGGTGCCCTCCTCTTGCCTCAAGAGCAGCGCCACTGGCCAATGGAGTCAAGCGCCAAAGTATTTGCCATGCATGCCGATTGCTAAATAAAGTTTGTCTAATCCTACCAACTGGCCTCTCATGATTGAAGTGAGGTCTCCAGACCATATTTCAAGAAGAAGGCCACTCATGCATAATCCGATCATCCCCTGACGACAGTCAAGTTCTAGCATAACGTGGCCAGTCAAAGCCCTAGTATGACGTCTGTAATGACGTCTGCTATGACGTCAGTTAATCCTCATATATATAGCAAGGGTTCTACGTCACCTCTCTCTCTCTGGCCGATCATAGCAGCAGTAGCTTCACGGCAGTCCATCTCCCTTGGAGCGTCCTCCGAAGCGTTGTTTTGCCCCACCCACCTCCCCAGTCCGCCACCAACGAGTCTTGACTCCTGATCCCCTACGGGGGGGGATCTCCTAGCCTATGCAGGTGCCCTCCTCTTGCCTCAAGAGCAGCGCCACTGGCCAATGGAGTCAAGCGCCAAAGTATTTGCCATGCATGCCGATTGCTAAATAAAGTTTGTCTAATCCTACCAACTGGCCTCTCATGATTGAAATCCATTCACTCCAATGGACCAGTTTTTTTCCAGGAAGTAGAAAGTGGAACTCTTGAGTAAAAAAAAGCAGCACTGTCGAGTTGCAGCAAAAATAGACAGTTTGTGTTGTACTCTGAAAGGGTTTTTCATCCCTTGAATCAAATTGTACATTAACAGCTTTATTTTAGCATGCAAAAGTAGCGCGAGACCCATTCCTGGCTGTTCATTGGCTAATGAGTCTCGCATTTTGGTCCTCCGCTGACGCCACTCTCTTACTAGAGGACACTAGTTAAAACTATCCATTGGCTACAAATAAAACAATTTGACATAGTTGGCTTGATAAATTTATTATAATGAAGTAGCTGACTGCGAACATTACAGTAGTGTTATGGATCAACAGCATGAATTTTCCTTCAGTCCAGTCTAGCCTTTTATTTGAACTTTAATGGCTAATTTGGCCTCTGACTCTGCTCGTCTCTTGACGATTTCGAAGGATAATTGTGGTGTGTATTTTTACAGTTTATGTCCAAAGATGTCCACCCATTGAGTTTGCCATTGTTTCATCACTGTCCTGCAGGGCACATTCTTTTCATCCCATGCGTGTGACATCATAAATCACTATGAAATGTGCTGTTACATAGAGGTTGGTGGTCTAGTACATGACCTCCTGCCATTGGAGTAGAATGGGAAAATTATACAGATTTTTTTTTTTTTTTGCTGCTTTCCACAGAGGATGTCCACCTGGTCATGTCCTCTCTGCCGGTGTCCCTCTCGCGACAGAGAGATATCAAAACAGACAGTAAGGCCCTTACAAAGAATCAATCATTTTACTCAGCACACAGCATTGCATGCATTACACAGTACAGTACTCTCATCAGTATACACAGTACTCTCATCATTATACAGTACAGTACTCTCATCAGTATACAGTACAGTACTCTCATCAGTATACACAGTATTCTCATCAGTATACACAGTACTCTCATCATTATACAGTACAGTACTCATCAGTATACACAGTGCAGTACTATCATCATTATACAGTAAAGTATTCTCATCAGTATAAAGTACAGTACTCTCATCAGTATACAGTACAGTACTATCATCATTATACAGTACAGTACTCTCATCAGTATACATTACAGTACTATCATTATACAGTACAGTACTATCATCATTATACAGTACAGTACTCATCAGTATACAGCACAGTACTATCATTATTATACAGTACAGTACTCATCAGTATACAGCACAGTACTATCCTTATACAGTACAGTACTCTCATCAGTATACAATGCAGTACTATCACCATTATAAAGTAGAGTACTCTCATAAGTATACAGTACAGTAATCTCATCAGTATACAGCACAGTACTATCATCAGTATACAGTACAGTGCTATCATCAGTATTGTCATTTTACTCAGCACACAGCATTGTATCATTATACAGTACACTACTATCATCAGTATTGCTGCCTTTATCCTCTCTATAGCACCTTAACACCATACTATCCCGTCCATACCTAATTTGCCCACAGGGAATAATCTCAATGCTTACAGTACTTCCTTTGGTAAGGTACGCCTACGATAAATACATGCAATTGTGACGAAGATTAAAATAATAATAATAAAAACACACCAATGGCATGTAAATCAGCTGCAGCCTACAGGCTCTACAGATCAGTTTGGTTGCCAATTATAGCAGATGGATAGTAGCTAAAAATAACAAAACATGTTGGATAGAACAAAACATGTTAGACATGTAGGGTCCTATATCGTCGTACGGCGCTATCGTTTGTGCAGCCGTTTGCGTGCCTCTTATGCTATCTTCACTGCGTCTTAAGCTATCGTCTGCCTCCACCATCCAGTTTTGCGCTGGAATCTAAGCGAGAGACAGGTGTACAGTAGGTGTGGCCTAGGCATGTCCGTGCCCCTCTTATCCTATCATCTGCCTCCCGCAAGTGTCATTTTGTGCTATGGCGAAGATACCATCACCATGTTCCGAGAGTTTTTGTGGATGCGTTGCACTCCTTATCACCCTCATTGTGGTAAACAGATTGTGAGGAGTTTTTGTGTATGCGTTGAACTCCTCACCACCCTCGTGGTAAGATCTGAGAGAAGCTGTGGCTTTTGAAGCCGCCATGAGGGCATTAGCAGGGGGATACGGTGTGATACAGGGCCAATGCCTCTATCAGCCATTGCCAATCAGTGACATCACTCTCGCTCTCTCTCGTTCACTCATTCTCTCTCTATGTCTCTCTCTCTTAGATCTCAAAGGAGTGGTCTCCACAAAAAACGACATCCGGGGGGAGATTGTTCACAAGGATCACAATGCAGCACGAGAGAGTGAGGAGCACACCACCATCAAGCAGATGATGGTGAGTGAACGCACTGTGACAGACTTTCATCATCAGCCAGTAAATGTTTGACAAATCAAAGCATTGAGGGTCTGCTGCACCCACACAACCGTCTTTGGTTCTTGCCCTCAATTTAACATCTGATGACCAATGACCTAATGAAGACCCTCCTCCGTGAGTAATGTTTTTGCTGTGTGATCCAGATTGACCGTGGCGAGTTCCAGCAGGAGCCTGTGCTGAAGCAGCTGGAGGTGCTCCAGGAGGAGGAGGAGGAGTTCCAGCACATCAAGGTGGGGGGTGAAGAAGAGGCACATCAAGGGCAAATGACAAACACAGGGAGGGGGAGTTTGACCCAGGAGGAAACAGCCTGGCTCAAATTCAGAGAGCCCGTTTACTCATCTAGTTTTGCAAGAGCAAAAGTGGCATGCTTCAATAAGAAATGTCTGCATATTTGGCTACAGTGTAAACACAACCCCTGTTAAGTCTTGTGGGAGCAAGTAGGAGCACATGCGCCTGGCAGAAGTCACAGCACAAATGGGCTGTTCTCACATCACAGCGCTGTTTCCGAGGCCTGCTCAGTCAAGTTATGATGGGGAAATTCAAATCTTTGCAGTCATTTCAGTTAATTTAATTTTCACTGTCTTCAAGAGCCATTTGTCACCAGTAATTCATTGCCACCGAATTGTACTATTTACTAAACTGCATCCAAAGGAAGACGTTAGGGATACCTGGTAGAATTCCAAACACTTTGTTAACATTTGCACCTATTATTCAGTTCACTGCTATAGTACTTCACTCTAAACAACTGGGTCAGGCGTAAAGGTAGAACTAAACCGCCTACGCCCATACAAGGGCGTGCGGCTCAATTTCGAACTAAACCGCCTACGCCCATACAAGTGCGTGCGGCTCAATTTTGAACGAAACCGCCTACGCCCATACAAGGGCGTGCGGCTCTATTTTGAACTAAACCCCCTATGGCCATACAAGGGCGTGCGGCTCAATTTTGAACTAAACCGCCTACGCCCATACAAGGGCGTGCGGCTCAATTTTGAACTAAACCACCTACGCCCATACAAGGGCGTGCAGCTCCATTTTGAACTAAACCCCCTACGCCCATACAAGGGTGTGCGGCTCAATTTTGAACTAAACCCCCTACGCCCATACAAGGGCGTGCGGCTCAATTTTGAACTAAACCGCCTACGCCCATACAAGGGCGTGCGGCTCAATTTTGAACTAAACCGCCTACACCCATTACATTTTCTTACTGAACTCTTTGGGAAAATTAGTCGGAAGAGATAACCATGAGATATTTATGTCTATATGTCTCCATTAGCTCTGTAGCGGGAGCGCAATTATTTAAGTCCAGTTTGATAAGTCAGACCCTTATTATACTCATTTAGTCAACCATGTACAGTCGCTGGCTGCGACTGTGAGTGATTTGCAGCGGAGTTACATCTGAATCCTGTCATGTGATAGATGGCTCTCTTACTCACCTTGTGAAACATTACAGCACGTCTAAAGGTGTATAGGAACAACCACGATTGTCTAACAAAACCAGGAAGCAGAAAAAAGCAACAATCTCCCATCAGAAAAGGTCCATTGCACAGCTCCATGGCACGGCTCAAACGCTGGTCCAGCAGCTTTTATCCATACGGGATTGGACTCCATTACAGCAGGGGGGGGGGGGGTGCCTGTCACTCAAACGTGAAGGATTTTCTTTTCACCACGCAACAAGTCGCTTGTCCTCAGGAAATACTAATACAGTTCATAAACTCTTGACGCCGTCTACATTTCAGCCGGTAGATTGCTCCTGACATACAGTAGGCTACACAGACAACCAGTCGTCCCCCCGCGCAAGACGAACGAGCGACCCGGGCTTCCCTCTCTCATAGCGGGGTGAATCTCTCTCACACCGGTGTTACGGTAAAAGCTGTGCCCACGGGCGAGTTTGACCGGAAGGGGAAACAAAATCATTATGGGGTTCATAGTTGAGTGTAACACTGGCCAGTATCCGCCATCAAAGGCATTTATTCGGGTCAGGAGCCGTGAAGATGACTTAATTTACCAAGATGCCATTTCCTCCGCTTTCTGGTCAGAGACTGCGGTTTTTGGTGAAAACGACCTACATTCAGGTGTCGATAACTAAAGAACGGATGAAGGTAGAATCAAACTATTTTTTTTTATATGAAAGTCGAGGCGATCTTCTTTCTTTTGGGATATTGAGTCTTTACGTAGTCATAGAAGAAAATATTCTGTGGGTCTTGGAAAATGAATTAAAATGATCAAAACCCCTGGCGGAGGTTAGTGACTTTTTCTGAAAAACTGTGGCGGAGAATAAGTTAAAGTGTGACTTTCTGTCAGGAGGCTTTCTGGCCATTATTCTGTTCATTCTTTTGAGCCATTGAGCCTCTCGTTTTTCTCTCCTTCTTTCTTTCTGAGATGTTGATCTTCTCCATCTCCAAGGTCAAATGTGTCACACACTAATATGTCCTCCTGGAGTAGAGCATTTCTCACTCTTTCACCTGAGAGTACGATTCCTTTCTACCATACATTTCTATTAGTTTGTTTCTGTTTCTTTTCTTTTTTTGCAGTAGCTTCCAGACACAAATGAAAATAATCTACAGCCGTGATGGCAAAATGGTGCAGGTTTTTTCTTTTAATGGAGGCAGGCATACAGTAGATTCAAACAGTTTATTTCAATGGCAATAATAGAGAGAGAGAGAGAGAGAGAGAGAGAGAGAGAGAGAGAGAGAGAGAGAGACACACACACACACACACACACACACACACACACAGATTATCAACAATCCTGCCGTTTATTTGCTGCCCAATAGTGGATATTGCAGATGACTTCACAGCATGGGCTTTGTGAGTCACAGGCAGATGACTCTCACCATTAAAGCATGTTATCTGCTGTTTCATGTCGCACAAATTAGCCTGTTTATTAATTTCTCATGTTCATCCCATTTTCTAATTACTGTCAGCTTGTCTACTTTTTGACCTTCAAGGGAGAAAATGAGAAAATGTACAGACCGCTTGAGAAAACCACACGACGTCTTGAGTTGCAGTTCCATATTTTCATGTTTCAGATATCGCTTTAGGACTTAGGAGGAATGATTTACTGTGAAGACTCAAACAGAAACTATACTGTGCAAGTCTTAGGCACCCAAGTTGTTTTATACCCATTTTGTCATAGATATTTGACAATATTTGTTTTGTGTGTCAGTAGACTGCTCTTTATTAGACTCAGCTCTCAGTCTTAATCCGTTTCACTACTGTAAGACTGAGAATATTACTATTTAAATCTTTTCATAACGTTAGGTGGTGCTGTTGGAAGCCTTGCATCGGAGAACCAATCATGAGTGTTGTGGGCGGGCCTGCTTTCTGGGAGCAGTGACGCTCATGAAAACCGGTGCTGTCGCGTTTGCGGAGAAACATATTAATCACTTAGAAACAAACATAACCTGTTAATAGGACGTGTTTCATCCGGCCCCGGCGGCTAGAGGTCTTTCCCCCAGCGATAAGCCCGACTCCCGAGGCTACGTTACAGAGCCTGCTGATGACTCACAGTAGCAAGCAGACCACTTCCGGGTAGGAAAAATTATTGTAAAATAAACAACAGGTATAAACTCTCTTTGCAGCACATCAGTGTCTTGCTCTATATTGGAACTATGAAACATTGCATTGCCGCTATCAAATAAAATTCTAATAATAAATGTAGGCGTGTCTGCTGCCGGCCGTTCTCGCCGGGCTCTGAACCAGATTTGGAATAGTAAATTCCCAGACGTTTGGTGGTTAGGTGGCGCTGTTGGCGCCGCTCACCAAACGTCTGGAAACCGAGACTAGCTCTTTATAGTATTTATTACATTATTTTTGAAAACATCTTCAAATCTACAGATCTCTTTTGCACAGGAGTAGTTCCATGTTTGCTCACGCTCGTCTCTTAACAGTAGCAACTCTTCTAAATAATGAATTTTCTTTGTGCTTCTGCCACATGTTCGCACATCACAGGACCCCACCAATGGCTACTACAGCGTGAACACCTTCAACGAGCACCACGCCACTCCCACCATGTCCCTGGCCAGTAACCAGACGGCCGAGGTGGTCCGGAGCCCCCCGCCCAGCGGCACCATGACCCTGGGCAAGCAGCGGGTCCCCACCGGCATGTCCTTCACCAACATCTACAACACCCTGGGCGCCGGGCCCAACCGCTTGTACGACTACAGCCAGCGCTTCGTGCTGGGCATGGGCAGCAGCTCCATCGAGCTGTGCGAGCGGGAGTTCCAGCGCAGCTCGCTCTCCGACTCCAGCTCCTTCCTGGACACGCAGTGCGACAGCAGCGTCAGCAGCTACAGCAAGCAGGACGGCTACGTGCAGTTTGACAAGGACAGCAAGACCTCTGCTGCTTCGTCCTCCTCCCACTACTCCCAGTCCTCGTCCCAGAACTCGGACCTTACCAGGCCTCTGCAGAAACGCATGCAGACCCACGTCTAACATCTAACGCCCGGTTGGGAGAAAGCGGAGTGTTTCGAAGGAAGCGCCTCGCGCCTACGTGGGGGTAGATTATTATTTTTTCAATTGTTTGGGTTTGGTATTCCGACAGACGGACATGACACGGTACATGGATGCCAACTTCTGAAGCTACACGCGCTGAAGAAACAGCCGGAATCAAAAAGCAAACACCATAATCATAAGAGCCAACTTGAAAAAAGTTAAATTAAAACAATTTATCAAACTAAATTCATGACAATCATTTGTCTGCTTCCTCCACCCCTGAATCGATGACGAACTCAGTCATTTAACTGCTGTAACCCCATTCTGTTTAACTTGGCGGACTGCCTTCACATTATGCACCTCTAGGTGCATAATTATGCTTATGAGAAGATCAAACCTGTAAAAAGAAATAAGCAGCTTTTTTTTTTTTATCATTGAGAAAACTCTGGGTGCTGTGTGCTCAGCTGCTGTTTTGGCATTTGAAGCACAGGGGGCGACGATGACGATGGCTTTCCTTGTAGGCTACCTAATAAAGAAGCAGGAGAGGAGAATGAACAATGTGAGCTGGCACGGCAACAAGCTCTACTAGATGTCACTCATTACCTGTAGATCTGTTACCACCTGTTACCTTGGCAACTTTCAATGCTTACTGGATTACAAATTGCGGTCTCTTTCTTGTACAATGTGCCGTATTTACTTTTTCTTCTCTCTAATGGCTATTTTTTATTTTTTACTTTGTGAGAGATTTCCCCCCCCCCTTTCGCTGTATGCCTCATGAAGGGAGAATGGAGAAGTGGATGTGCCATCTTGTGCATCACACACAAGGTCGACATTTGGATGCTTTTGTACAACTCCACCTGCTGTTTGTTGAAGTATTATTTTAGGTTTTTTCCCCCTCTCTGAAAGGACCTGACAATGTTTCTGGATCTGTACTTTTCCCATTTAATGTGAGACACTTGTGTCTCACACGTGTGTGTGTGTGTGTGTGTGTGTGTGTGTGTGTGTGTGTGTGTGTGTGTGTGTGTGTGTGTGTGTTGTATCTCTGGGAAGCATTTTCCAGCTGCCAGAGCGGTTTCTCATTTCCATACTTGGCTGATAACGTGTTGTTTACACTCGAGCTCTGTAAAACCCAGCATTTCCTGTACTGTGATTTGACTACTGAATGACAAGGGGTGAAGATGGAGGAAGATTCTTGCCGTCTGACATGTCCGATCTTCCGGTGACTCTCATGCCCACTGTTTTAAGTGAGCCAAAGTGCTAGAGCCAGAGACAAAATGCTATAATTAGTTTTTGAAGCAATGACAGTTAGATTGCTGCCCTCAAGAACAATGACTGAAAAGGATGAACAAAGACGTTCGCTTCGTCAGCTGGAGTACTACTATGAGGAAGTTAAGATAAGCCTATCTGGAATGATTACGAGTGCCTGGGTTGTTTCACTAGGCCATCAGTCAAAGCAGCTATATAATAAAGTCATGCTACAACAAGCAAGTAGAATCCAAAGGGTAATCAGCCAATAGAGAGCCGCAGGAAAGAGTCCGGAAATCATCGATGCTAACACTCCTGGTTCTTCACTGTTTTCACCTATGGGATTTTTGAATGGGTTTTTGGCGCAATGCTTCTAATAAGGTCTCTGGGCAATGCAAGCTTAATCAGACACGAACCAGTGTTTAGTAATATCATCTTCACACATGAGGACCACTTTTATGAGTTTTGAAGCTTTTATGTGCCGTTAAAAGGGCGGCTAGCTAGCAAACGGCTAAATGAGACTACACTGTTGAGTCGACGGGGATACTGTATATACGTCAATAACGTCATCACTTCAAAGGACGAACACGGAAATTCTCTTTCCCTCACCTGGTTCAGCCCGTTCAGCCAGGGGTAATCAGTGCACAGCAGCGCACACATCAACAACACTCCAGGTTGAGTGGTGACGTGACGTGACGTGGAAGCCTATGCGACACTGTGTGTAGTTCTGGATTAGCTTAGCATGAGCTTTTTACTTCTAGGGTTCGCATTTACGCTTCAAAACTCATGAAAGTGGTCCTCATGTGTGAAGATTATCCCGCTGAACAATGGTTCGCGTTTGATTAAGCTTGTATGCCCAGAGACCTTATTAGAAGCATCGCGCCAAAAACCCATTCAAAAATCCCATAGACGAAAACAGTGAAGAACCAGGAAGTCCGGGACTTCCGCATTCTGACTACAACAATACGTCATGCCTGCGGCTCTATGACTATCAGAGAGCTTCCTGTTTGCCAATCATTCATTCATACCAAACAGCTCTCAGCTATAATTAAGCTGTGTCACCTTTCCATAATATCATGAAGGGCTACATCTATGCCATTTCACCACTATCACTGCACTGTTAGTAGGCCAGGAAATACACACATGGCTATTATTAGCTTAGCTAAGCCTTTGGGTAAGCTTCACGCCCAACAATTGAGCGCGGTCATTTTCAGTGACTCAGGCTGATGTCAAAGCTGTCACCTCTGAGGTAAAGAGTCAGGCCTTCAGACACACTGCTGCACTGCTGGCCTCCAGCCCTGTTTTCATACAGCCTAGTGGGCAAGCAATGCCCAAAACACACACACACGCGCACACACACACACAATTACCTCCTGTAGGTCCACGATCCTCTGCTGCAGATCCACCCTCATAGTGTATTCCTCCTCCCATCTACATGACAAAAGTGAACATTAAATGTTAACAATCTTTAATTACAGTAACCATAATTTGATATGAGAGAGCGAGAGAGAGAGAAAAGAGAAAAAGAGAAAAAGAGTTAGCCCAGTGATTAGCTACAGTATATATACAGCGCACCACCTTTAGCCAGACAGTTCTGTCTGTCAAGGGTGGCAAACTCTGGAACACAATTCCATCCGCCATAAGGGAATGTCCAACACTAGGCATGTTTAAGGGTCAATTGAAGAGATGGCTGACGTCCACTCAACTATGTACACATCACTAGGGTATAGAACAGTACGCTTATACTGTATGGATATGTGTGTTCTCTGTATTTTTTATTTTCTTTCTCTTATATCTGTTCAGTAAGTCTATGTAGATCTTACATTTTAGCTGTATTGTTGATCCCAAACTCAGGTTTTACTATCCGATTGTATATTCCTGTATATTTGTACTTTGCACTTTACACTTAGCTATGTCGATCTCAAACTCAGGTTATTAGTATCGGATTGTATATTTCTGCATACTTGCACTTTTCATTGTGTTTAAATTTTAAATATGTATTTGTTGCACTATGTTATTTTTTACCCCTATCAGCTAGCCTGTATCATCTGGCAGGGGGACTAACAATGGAAATCAGTCTTGTGACTGCAATTGTTGTGCATTAAAAAAAAAAAAAATGTTCATTGTACACCTGTCCCATATCAAACAAATAAATAAATTGAAATTGAAATTTCACTAGGTGGGCTGGAGGAGGTGAGTGAGTGAGTGAGTACTGACTGATTCACTGACTGACGGATTATGCGTTCTGATGAATTTTGTTTATGATGCATCCGAGATGATTGGCCCATTAATCTGAGTGCAGCACCCCCTAGTGGCGAGTTTTTTTTTTTTTTTTTTTACAAATGCAATTAACTCATTGAGTGCCAATGACGACTTTAGTCGTCAATTCGGATAGTAACGTTGAGTGCCAATGACGACTAAAGTCGTCAATTGCGTTTTTTTGACGGTGGGACATGGATCAAAGCCAGATCCATCTCCTGTAAAATTTTGGGGCATGTTGAATGTGTATAACCTATTTTACCGACCCATTAGGTGGCGACAGTGCTCTCCAGATTAGAGAAAGGCGAGGAAAAAAGAGAGAAGAAGTCATGAGGAAACGGAAATCGCATCGATATGCATGAAGCATAACGTTAGCTGTGCCTGTGAACAGCAGTCAATCTGCTGCCACAATTGAGCCCCTCCGTCTCCGCTGCGATAGCCCCTCCATATGATTTAGTTGCTGACACCAGCGTCTTTCTGAAAAGTTACATTATTCTCAGCTGGGAGCCGGCGACACGCTATGAAAAAGCGGGGGGATGCAGCGCACTTTTCAGTGCAGACAGAGCAAACGCAGAGCAAACGCAGCAGAGCGCCAGAGACACTCCCACGGAGGAGGAGGAGGGGGGTGGGGCACGCAGGGCAGTATACAACCATTGACAGTAAACACAGACCCAGACAGCAGCAGGCTCGATAGACAGAGAGACAGGCAAACAAGCTAGAATATCTGATGCCCACCAGCAGTAAATCAAGACCAGCAAGAAGGTGTAGGGTCTGCGCACGCAGGGGCCAGCGCTGCTGGCTGCAGCTAAAAAATATTATTTGGCCAAACAAAATTCCTTTGTTTTCACTGTTTTATTGAAGGAAATTATTTTTGAGGTGTCATTACATCAGAAAATATTAGCTTCAGAGTCAATGATGTGCTTGAAATGCTTAATTTCACAAAAGGTGGAATATCTCAGCTTCTAAATTGAGGAGATCATTGTAGACTACAGGAGGGGGGGGGGGGGCACACACCCCCCAATCACCATCAACGGCACAGTGGTGGAAAGGGTGGACAGCTTCAAGTACCTGGGAGTCAACATCCACCAGGACCTGACTTGGGCCGGCCACACCGCCACTGTTGTCAAAAAGGCCCAACAGCGAATACACGGACTCAGGCGCCTGAAGAAATTTGGGCTAAGGCCAGAAATCCTTACAGACTTCTACAGAGGCACCATTGAAAGCCTGCTGACTGGCTGCTTCACCACCTGGTACGGGAACTGTACCACCATGGACCGCAGGGCGCTACGGAGAGTGAGACGCGCGGCCCAGCACGTAACAGGAAGTGAGTTGCCAGAACTGCATGAACTGTATAAACAGCGGTGCCTCAGGAGGTCCCTGAAGATCATCAAAGACACAAACCACCCCCACAACAGCCTGTTCTCCCTGTTACCCTCAGGGAGAAGATACAGGGTTCCAAAAGCACGCACAAATTGCTTGAGGAACAGTTTCTTCCCGCAGGCCACAAGACTCCTTAACATACACAAATAGTGTAGTAGCCGTACTGTACCGCACTGTAGCTGCTACCATAACGTATGTCTAATGTTTAATTGTATGTTTAATAAGGAATATGCAATTTGCACCTGTATGTCAAATACGCCGAAATTTAAAACGTCGAGTTTAATTGTATGTTTAATAAGGAATATGCTATTTGCACCTGTATGTCAAATACACAGAATTTAAAATGTTTAAGCACGTCTAAAGTATGCACATGACATGTGCACCTATGTGCAGTGAATATGCCACTGTCTCTGACTTGTCTTATCACTATACTGCCTTATTGCTTGTTGTGTCTCTTGTTGTTTTTGCACTCATATGCCCTGTCACATTTGTACTATGTTGTAAACGGAGTCCTCAGCACAAGAATTTCACACGTGATAGTTGTACCATGGAGTGACAATAAAAATCTTGAATCTTGAAACGTGTGTTTTTGCTAAAATCAACCTATATTCTCCAGCTGATAACTAAAGAACGGAAAATGATATCAATAAACTTTTTTTTGCAGATGATAGAAGAGAGTCTCATCGTTCTTTGTGCGTGTTCGGTGTTTACATAGTAATATCACACAATATTCTGTGGGCCTCGAGAAATCACTGAAAACGCTCTGAAACTCTGGCACTGGGAGCATCCGTTCTCCAAAAGTGGCTGGCACTCAATGAGTTAAAAATATTTTGCAGTGCACTATGTTCCTTTCTTGTTTGGGAATGTTTCTGGAAATGATTGCATTATTGATATACTGAAAATGTAGCCTAATTAAATAGAATTATCAACAATAACAATCAAGGAAGTTACATGCTTGTAGGCTAAAGAAGAAGAAGAAGCAACCAACAACCAATACGAATTGTTTAATCTGGCAATAAAGAAATGTGAACTTGACATGCTATTTTAATAGCCTACTAAAAAATGCACCTCCCACTATACAGCAAAGATAGGAGTCAATGTTTCTTGATATAATCATTGCCATTCACATCAGAATAATTAGTCTAGTCATTAAGTTTGCTGATAATATTTCTATCATGTTAAGTCTGTGTTATGTTAACTGGTGTATTCAGAGCAAATAGGGAGATATAGAGCATTATCATCACGCTATATATCTCCCCGTTTGCTCTGAATGAGTGAGAAAAGGAGAAAATACTGAATAATTACATCACAACAGTATCCTAATGTTAATTTAAAATGAGATATTCCTCTAAATATGGCAACAACGACAAAAAGTAAAAAAATCTGGTGGGGCCCACAAGTGGGGCCAAATGTGACCAGGTCTAAATAACTGACAACGCCACCTAGGGAGTTTCACCCAAGGAGATACCAGGGCTTTAATGCCCACAGATAAACCATACAGATATGTTTACAATGGTGAAAGACCAATGAGAGGAGCAGAGACGTGGTTTCCAGGTATAAAAGTGTATTATTTATTAGAAAAGCTCAGACTAGTTGCAAATGCCAAATGATTAAGATTTATTCAAACATAGTGCTAAAAACAGCTAAGTTGCAAAAACATGGAAATGCACCTTTAAAATGTCCAAGCTACTAAGGGGGAATAGTAAAAGCAAAGGGCACTGGAACTGGAGGTGCTCTCCATCACTGGTCGAGGGCTGCCGGTTGGTTTAGAATAGCTTAGGTAGGCGATAGATTAGCTACAGCCTAACTATAGGCTGACCTGTTATAGTGTTCAGGCAAAGATCAGACTAGAGCAGAATAGGAGAGGCCAGACTAGGCTGTAGATTAGCTAGATCCCATATGTCCCAGTTAGCTCTGGTTAACTCATTGAGTGCCAAGGACGTCGATCGACGTCAAAGTAAATAGTGACGTAGAGTGCCAAGGACGTCGATCGACGTCAAATACGTTTTTTGACGGTGGGACGTGGATCAAAGCCTCCTTTATCTCCTGTACAAATATTGTAGCTATTGGATGTGTATAACCTATTTTACAGACATTAGGTGGCGACAGTGCTCTCCAGAATTTTCAAGTTTGTAAGACACGTCTTGGTGAAATCAAAGACAAATTTCCACCTGTGGACAATAAAGTTTTCGTATCGTATCGTATCGTATCGTATTAGAGAAAGTTGAGGCAAAAACAGAGAAGAAGTCGTTGGGGAAACGGAAATCGCATCGCATCCGTATGCATCGATATGCATGAAGCATAACGTTAGCTGTGCCTGCAGCAGCCAATCTGCTGCCACAAGTGAGCCCCTCCGTGTCCGCTGTGACAGCCCATCCGCATGATCAGCCGTGGAGTTGTTATTATTCTCAACTGGAAGCATGGGAGCCGGTGACAAACACACGTGGAACGCTGTAAAAAAGCTGGATGTAGCGCACCCTTCACTGTGCACAGCAAACGCAGCAGAAAGCCACCAGACACTCCTACGGAGGAGGGGTTTGCAGTTGAGGGAGGGGGGGGGGGGGGGGGGGCACGCAGAGCAGCACAAGCCAGAATATCCGATGCCCACCAGCAGCAAATCAAGACCAGCAAGAAGCTGCAACCAGCAGCGCACGCAGGGGCCAGCGCTGTTGCAGCTAAAAAATATTATTCTGCCAAACAAAATTCCCTGGCCTTCACTGTTTTATTGAAGGAAATTATTTTTGAGATGTGACTACATCAGAAAATTAGCTTCAGAGTCAGTGATGTGCTTGAAATGTTTAATTTCACAAAAGGCTCATTATCTCAGCTTCTAGAAAAAAACGGCTGTTTTTGGTTAAATCAAGCTATCTTCTCCGGCTGATAACTAAAGAACGGAAAATTATATCAATAAACCTGTTTTTGCTGATGATAGAAGAGAGTCTCATCGTTCTTTTTGCGTGTTCGGTGTTTACATAGTAATATCACACAATATTCTGTGGGCCTCGAGAAATCACTGAAAAAAGCTCTGAAACTCTGGCACTGGTCTGTTCTCCAAAAGTGGCTGGCACTCAATGAGTTAATGTCTAGAGTAGTCAGTTTGTCTGATCCCCCCCCCCCCTCTCTTTCTCTTTCTCCCTTCCCCTCTTCTCCCTTCCTGTTCTCTCCTCTCCCACATTTCCCATTCCCCCCCACCTCCTCTCTTTCCATGCTCTTTCCTCCCCCACATCCCACCGCTCTCCCCCCTCCCTTCTCCTGCTCTCTCCTCTTTCTCCCCTCCTCTGCTCCTTCTCCTTCTCCCCAATTTTTCCCCATTCCCTGCCACTTCCTGCTCTCCCCTCTCTCACATTCCCCCTGCTCTCCCTCCCCTGCACCCTCCCACCTCTCCTTCTCTGTTCCCTCCTCCCCCACATTTCCCATTTTCTCCCCACCTCCTCCCTCTCCCTGCCCTCTCCTCCCCCCACATCCCCCCGCTCTCCCTCCCTCCTCCACTCTCCTGCTCTCTCCTCTCCCCCCCTTCCCCCACTACTCTAAAGCATAGTACACATTCTACTCCAAAGCATGGCACCCATTCTATCCCCTCCAATATTCCGCCACTATTTAAAGCATGGCACCCATTCTTCCCGAAAGCGAGGCACCCATAAGCTCTATATGTGAACATGTGTTTATTTGGCAAAGGGACTCACTACTAAAGGCTTGCAGCCAGTTAAATTAGGCATAGTTTGGTTGCTAAGAAATCGACATATGTCCGTTTGCAAGATGTGTGTCTATATTTCTCTATCATATAATTGTTCGATGTGTTATTATTACTACTATACTTTGTTAATGTTGTGTCAGCTAGCCCTCCTTTCCCTGTTCTCTCTATATAGTCTTCCATACTCCTCTATACTCCCATACTCTTCCATACGCTCTCTCCTCTCCCACATTTCCCATTCTCTCCCCACCTCCTCTCTCCCCCTGCTCTCTTCTCCCCCACACCCCCCCCTTTCCCGTCTCCTGCTCTCTCCTCTTGCTCCTTCCCCACCTTCTATACCCTCCAACATTTCCCATTCCCTCCCCACCCCATCACTCTCTCACATCCCCCCTGCTCTCCTCCCTTCTCCTGCTCTCTCCTCTGCTCTATCCTTCATTTCTATATTTCTCTATCAATTGTTCAAATGTTATTTTTTTTATGTATATTCTTGCTACTGTTGTGTCAGCTAGAATTAGCTAGACATTTTTTCTGTGAAGCCCTCTGAGACATGCTTGTGAATTAGGGCTATATAAATAAACTTGACTTGACTTAACTAAAGTGAGTGAGGGATCGACTGGATAGCATAAAATACAAGAGTTTAAGAATAAAAGTACCTACCCCACCAAGCATGTACAACAAACACACACACAATTAAAGTGCTTGGTGCAAAGGGTGCTTGAACACGGCACACTGCAATGGCACACACACGCATGCAAATAAAGAAGGAAGAGGCAGGTAGGGAGGGCCCGCAGCTCACACCAGTCTAAACCCACACCCACTCCAGTGGCCAGGCCTATGCGGGACACAAAGGGAAAACTTAGTTCTGGACAAGTTGACAACAATTCATCTTTTACTAAATTAAAGGTACACTTATAGGACAGTAGAAGGGCAGAACAGCTAGCACAGCAGCTTATGTTCTGTACAAAAAGAAAAGGCACAATTAGCCACAGACAAACATATGACATAACATATGAAATGCTTTTAGCCAATTACTAGACTCACCACAGCAGTTAGCATTGGGATATGAACAGCTCCTGCTACCCAGACCCAGGACAGATACACAGTAGCCTGTCTAAGGAATAAACAAACTCCATAAACACAAGGAGACATGCAATGTGCATCAATTAAACATAATTCTCACTACATACCTTCCTCCAATGGAGGTTTGGAGGGGAATACACCAGAGAGAGAAGCCAGCCTTAGCCTACTTTAGGGGCTGGCCAATTGAGGGGCAGGCCAATTGAGGTAACCGGAAACACCTGGTGTGTGGAGATTAGTGGGCGGGACCCATAGGTGTAGGTCACCCTGCCACAATCTACCCCCCCACTATTTATCGGCGTCCCGACAATAAGAAAAATCTAATCCCATGGCCTAAAAATTGAAAGAATGCTGCTCAAGCCGGGTACCTGGGAATGCAAAACCCCAACCGTGCCTGACCTTGGTGGTCATGGCAGATGAGGGTTAGGATATTTCTCCACAGTTGGCCGGGAAGTCCTCCTTGGTGCACTTGATGCATTCCCTGTGGAGGGAGAAACAGTGGCCGGTTCAGCATCTGCCAGAGGGCTCGCAGGTGCTGGTGTGGGCAGGTGTGCCTGGATGTCTGAGGGTGGCGGTACGATCACCCAGAGGCCTTGGTTGTCTTCATCCTCCTCTGCGACTTCCCGTCTCCGATCCTCCACCGGGCTTATTCTCTGGTTTGGCCTGGCAGCAGGCAGGTGGCCCAGTGGGGTGCCGCGTCTATGTGCCGACAGGCCGCAGTGCCGACAGGTCGCAATGCCGATAGCCCACAAGCAGAACCAGCTGAGCGAGGCGGTGTGCAGCGTGGCAGTGGAGCTAACCTCTCCCAGCGCCCACGCCAAACCTAACCTCCCCCCATGCCTAAACATAACCTCCCCCAGACCCTAACCCAAAACCTAACCTCTCCCAGCCCCCACGCCAAACCTAACCTCCCCCCATGCCATGCCTAAACCTAACCTCCCCCAGACCCTAACCCAAAACCTAACCTCTCCCACCCCCACGCCTAAACCTAAGGTCGGCATTGCGGGTGGTCGGCATAGCGGGTGGTCGGCATAGCGGGTGGACCCACCCAGTGGTGCATGGATCGGAGGCTGGGAGGATTGGGCTCGAGCGCAGCACTCACGCTGGGGCTTGTCCGCTCGTCTGTTCCCACCACGCACAGTGTCTTCTCCGTCCTCTCCTCGCATCCCTTTTCTTCTGCCGGCGGCTCCGAGGTAGTCCAGGAGGGGCTTGGTTTAGCGGCATGGAGCCATTGATGCCGCCTCCTAATGTGTGGCTCTGCACATAAGAGGGGATTCATTTTCTTGAAAATGTCTGGTTCCCTCGATGTGGGTGGGCAGCTCCTTGTGGGTGGCTATACTGCACGGGCTGGGCCAAGGGGATGACACGGTCATTCTCACAGTTACTTGAAAAGTGGCCCAGTTGCTGGCAACGTCTACAGATTATGAGACCGTCACGTGAAGGTCGTGGCTGCCTACGGGGATTGTGCAACTGGTTAAGGCTTTCATAAAGCTTGCCAATTTGCTCCTGCTGTACCCTCAACATTTGTTTCAACTCTGTCAATTCAGGGGGGCAACTATGCATCCCACTGGACCCACATGGCACCCATGACTCCCTTTACTGTACCCATGGGAGCACTGGTGAAAGTGGGCCGGAACCGTCCGGAACTCAGTTCCGTTAAGAAATTCTGTGCCTGAACGGCGTTCCTGGAAGACACGCAGCTGCTGTCAATCAAAATCCGATTGCTGCAGAAGCAATCACGATTGCATAATTTGGAAGGAAACACATCTGTGGTGACGTTATGTCGTTAGGGTAACATAAACAACAGTAGTCTCTCTCATAAATTGCTTCTAAAGTGTTTTAGACCTGTGGTTTTAATCCGTGCTGTGTAGGCTATAAGCACGCAGCTTCTGATGGCGCTGCTGCTGCTCGGCTGTCTGTCCATACTGCGTTATTTCGAAACCCACATAGGTTAAGCCAAAACCACGCCCTGTGTCCGCCTACGCAGCAGTCAAGCGCCGGGATTGGCCAGGAGAAAGTCTTTTGTCTTCTTTTGACAGCTCGAATCTCCCACACCACAACCACTGCACAGCACACAGCCCAGCGATTTCATGAACCAACTGAATTGCTTTTGATAGCGGACATTGAAATGAATGATGGTCACATACCTTCCTTAGTGTATTAACGCTAATGAAAACGTAATACAAGCTTTTAACACATTTCCCACACCACAAACACTGCACCCAGCCCAGCGATTTTACTAGGCCTAACCAAATTGCTCTTGATAGCGGACATTGAAAATAAATTACTGTAATATATTAACGCTAATGAAAACTTAACACAAGCTTTTAACACACAAACGATTTTTAAACATATTTATTTCAAAACATCATTGTAAAATTCAGGGCTTTAGCCAAAGCTTCAATAACAGAGCTCAGCTGACAGTTGAACTTGCAAATAAAAAATCTAAAAAATGTAAAATTAAAAATACAATAGGCTACAGCACATAGGCCTAGCTTCTTCTTTTTTTGGCACAGCTATTCATTCCCCCCAGTCCAGCAGTTTGTTCCAGGCCAGTGAAGTCCCAACAATCTACAAAAACATGCAATAATATAAAATCATAGATACAAAGTTGAATCATACACAATCAATAAAGCCAAAAGTAAATAGTTAGCCTTCCCAATGGCCAGCAGCATCTGTTATTCTGTCCTTATAATAAGCACTGAGGCGGGTGGTCAGAAAGTCAAATAACCGCAACAACACCAACAACTACAGCGAGGCTGCAATGAGGATATATTATTGAAAGACAAAATCCTACATTGCACCAAAGCATACTATGTAGCCTACCACGGTTATTCATAATAGTTCACACAGGAGAGAAACAATTTAATTGTTAAGTGTGTGGTAAATGTTTTGGTCAAAAAGGAGAGTTGATATCACACATGATAGTCCACATACGAGAGTATGTTGTTGTAATGTTTAAATAGGCCTAAATAATTCACTATACATATTGTCAAGTGTTTCTAATTTCTACACCATACAGGCATTCAAAAGATTGATGTGTGTGTTCAGGGATGCATGAAGCTGGGGGCGGGAGGAGGACAATATGAAACGATGAAGGTTGGGGTAGTATAGTTCCTGTAAGAAATTCAAACCACTTTCACCCCTGCTGGCTTCCCATCTCGGCACGCATCAAATTCAACACACTGCTACTGGCCTACAAGGCGGTGTACCGAACACCTCCTCCGTATCTGCAATCTCTAGTCAGGTTCCAAACCTCACATCGCTCCCTTCGCTCCTCCACCCATCCAGATCGCTCCACCGCGACATGTGCTCAAAAGTCGCTCGTCCCGATCGTGACTCTTCTCCTCCCTGGCACCACAATGGTGGAACTAGCTCCCCCCTTCAGTCAGAACGGCCAGATCTCTGCCCATCTTTCGGCGAAGACTAAAAACTCACCTTTTCAGGCTACATGTGCGCACCTGGGCCCTTCTTGCACTAACATCTTGCCATAAAAACTACTAATGTTACTTATTCCTTCTCAAACGACTTTCTACAAAGTGCTACTCTAGTCCATCAAAATATCTTAGCTGTCATTGATTGTGTTGCATAGTTGTTTACCGTTGATAAATTGTAAATCGCTTTGGATAAAAGCGTCTGCTAAATCAGAGGTTCTCAAATGTTTTTCAGCCAAGGACCCCTTACAAGATAGGAAATATACCGGGGACCCCCTCATTCTGATTTGTGATTTTGGGCTAAGCTTAATTGTTTTCACGGTAATGTGCTTGACTTTTAAATTGATACATTTGTTAGATTACAATTAGTAATCCATGAACCATTTTAGATTTAAAGCATAAAATATTTTTGTTGAACTATGAAGCTTTTGTAACAATCCCCCCCCCCCTGAAAACTTTTCGCGGACCCCTTTGCAAAGTGCCACGGACCCCCATTTGAGAACCAATGTGCTAAATGACATAATATGTATGTATTTATAAAAAAGAAATTACCCAGCGCACACCAGGATAAGAAAGATGGACACTTTATTTAGTTACATAAAAAAACAAGAAACAAGGCGAACAACTCGTTTCAAAGGTTATTATTCATCAGGTTCGCTATGAGTGTGAGACTGATGATGCATGACATGTGAAACGCGTTGTTCGCCTCGTTTCTTGTGTTTTTAAATGTAACTAAATAAAGTGTCCATCTTTATCCTGGTGTGCACTTGACAAGTTCTTTTTTATTCTTGTCAATCAGCACCAGCCAGCACCCAGGAGAGTGGCACTGCTGTGCACAGGGCTTTCAGCTTTATGTATGTATTTATGTATAATGCATTCCTTGCATCATATGCTATAGTTTTCTCTTGCAGTTTTCTAAGCAAAATGTTCTGTGGATTCAGAAATCAGGGCAAGGAAGTACTGAAGGCAAAAAGTTTGAGGGTCTGGCTGCAGCTGCGGAGCATTTTTGACAGACAGGGAGGCGGTGTCTCTCCCCGGACGAGGTCTGATGACCATACATCGGATAATCATCTGAAGTTATCCGTTATTTTCACATCCCAAAGTAACTAGTAACAGCCCATTTAAATTTCAGCAATTCAGCATAAAGTAATTAGATTACTAGTGTGTATAACTGTGTCTGCGAGACCAGTAGGTGGTGCTCTTTCCTCATTTCTCAGCACCAGAGTCTACTGAGCTTCTCTTTCAGCAGCATTCAACAGCTCAAGAGAACAGAGAAGAGGAGAGAGAAGAGACGAGAGAACAGAACATAGGAGAAACAAAATCCCATTTCATCACATTTGTTGTTCTTAATTCAACATAAATATGAATATTATTAATCATAATCGACTTGTCAAAAAACTCTATGATTCTCTTTTGATTCAAATAAAATCTTCACATGCTGAAAGGGCAAAAATGATTCAGATACAATATATTCAGCTCTGATGTGTCTATGGCCAGCAGATGGAGCTGTTTTCTCATAAGTCTCAACACCTGACTCCACTGAGCATCCTTTTCAGCAGGTCAATAGAACAGAGCATTAGGGGCCCTATCTTCGCGCTGGTTTAACGCCATGCCTGTTATAATTGTACTGGACATAGTGCCACATGCCAAAAACGGGCATTTCAGCGCTAAAATGTGGGGATAGATGGCATTATCCTATCGTTGCGCTAAGAGCTTTTAAAAGCACCTCTTATGCGTTAAATACCTCGCTGCACTTGAGCGCACCATAATCTCCGTGCTGCGCAGCGCAGAGTAAAATTCCTTTTCGATATGTCATTACACACAGCCTTGCCACACCATCAAATTCTGCTGGTAAAATTGGGTATTGGCAGATAATTCAGTGAGGTAATCAACTATAACTCACTGAGAAACTTTTATCACATCACAAAGAGGGAAATTAATTGATAAAACTCGTTCGGACAATGGACATAGGCTATTTACGTTCACCTATCCACCCTTATAGGACCAGCCGGGTCCTGAGGTCCGCCGACCAGGGTCTCCTGGTGGTGCCCCGCACCAGACTAAAGACAAAGGGGGACTGAGCCTTTGAGGCGGTTGCCCCAAAGCTCTGCAATGAGCTCCACCAGGACTTAAAAGCCTCTGCTTCTGTGGAGATCTTCAAGGGGCAGCTGAAGACCCACCTTGGCGTTTTGACTTTTGTAGATTGAACTGTTGATTTTTTACTCAGAATCTCTGAGTCTGCATGTTGTGTATTATCTTTATGTCCTTTTTGCTGTATTTTATATTTTGTTGTATTTTTTATTTTGATTGAAACCACTGTGAAGCATTATGTGCATCCGTGCTGAGAAGGGTGCTATACAAATAAAGTTTTACTTACTTACTTACTAACCCGGAGGGTCGTTGGCACCACAGATGATCTGTCAATAAGCTCTCTCCATCTCTCTCTGTCCTCTGCACGAGTGAGTCCACTCTATTACGCATGGAGACAATTCCAGCATATTGCATGCCTTGCACAAACAGCGATCGCGAGACAGGAATCTGATTGGTTTTGATTGATGTAATGCCCAGGCATTGCCTGGCCACACCTGTGAATAATTCTAGTGCTTAAGACCGCCCAAATCCCATTTGCACTGGCATTTTGGGGGCGCAGATGATTTGGCACGGCTCTAATTTGCGCCTGCAGCAGGTGAAGTGAACGTTTCCGAGAATTGCATCCCCACCATATTTCGGGGCTGTTTTAACTTAGAAAACAGGGATGTCATGTCTACCCAGACAATTATATCACTTTTAAACAGTTACATTTCTGTATAAATCATTACAATATGCTCCCGTGAGGTGGGGATGCATTTAGCTGCTGCCCGGCAGGTGTGCAAAACTCGGCATAACACCTGGACAGGGGGACTGCTATCTTCCCTGCCTTAAGGCACACGCAAACAGGTGCGCAAGCGCAAATTGGGGATATCGCCTGTACCAAGATAGGGCCCTAGGTCTCAACAGATGCTGTGCAGAGCTGTTTTGATTAAGTTCATATCTTTAACTTTCAGAGTCTGGTTCACTACACTGTAAAGACATACAAAACAACCCCATCAGTAAAACCCATCCATGACACCAACCTTACTTTATTAAAGCAGTTATTTTTAATGACAACAAAGGGATGAAATTGATGCGTTTGGTTTTTGTGTGTGTAGGCTTTTTCCCCTGCTTTTTATTTTATTATTTGCATTTTTATTGCTGCTATTGGTGCTATTCTATTCTATTCTATTCTATTCTGGGGTACGGTGGCGCAGTCAGTAGCGCTGTCACCTCACAGCTAGAAGGTCCTGAGTTCGATTCTCGCCTGGGGGCGCTGGAGTTGTGACCCCCCAATATCTTCAATGCCTACTGCCCAGGTGGGCTATCTCGTCGAAAGGGCCTTTCTGTGTGGAGTTTGCATGTTCCCCCCGTACCCCCCAGGGGGTTCCTCCGTACATAACCCTCCACTAAAAAAAAAAAACATGCAGAAGATCGTCATCCGACCAGTGACGACAACATCTGAAGTTGGTCCAATGATGGTCCCCGGGCGCTGGAAAGAAATAGCGACCACTGCTCCTGGCCTGCCCCCTGGAGGAAAGGACAAGCCTGGATGGGTCAAATGCAGAGGACATATTTCACCGGCCACCGTCAGCATGAGTGTGTGTTGTGGCCGCATGCATGCAGAGGCGGATCTTGAACCAGGCAGAACAAGCAGTCGCTTGGAGCCCCGTCCACTAGAGGGCCTCGCAGACCAGAGCATTTATTTTTTAGTATCTCCCGAGTCCGTGCTAAAATTGCATCAGAACGACAAATTCATGAATGATGGCTGTCTCGGGCCGGGGCCCCCCCCCCTCAGTCCCCACTACTCGACTATTCCATGAATTTACTGCCGGATTGGCTGGTGTGACGGGGGAAGGAGGGCCCCCGGCACGTCACCAACCAATGATCACTTCACTTCTCCATGTGTAGGAAGTAAACAGGAGCAGCTAACAGGAGCAGGAGCAGGAGCTGCTAATGTTAGCGTTAGTGAAGAGGAGCTGGAGGAGGATCTTCTACCGGCGGTAGCAGGTCCAAGTCACGCACAAGGAGCTGCAGCAACTTGTAGTAGTGTTAGTGTTGACACTGCTGCTAGTGCTAGCGAAGAGGAAGAGGAGGCTGGACTGGGAACTGACACTGAAGAGGAAGTGGCTGAGTCTGACAGTGACGTCGGCGATACGGATGACAACTTTAATCAACAGACTGTCACTGACAACGAAGATGGCAACAATGAAGATACTTTAGAACCAGAACCAGTGAGTAGCACTTCAACTTGTATTATTGAAGATGATCCAGCACTCTGGCCAAAACAGCTGTCAGACAAAGAGCGCTGCTCAATAGTGCAGAGAGGACCAGTTCAGGTGAAGGACAGAATATTTCCCCCAAATCAAGAAGGGCGCAGATTCACAAGCAGTCACTATTACATCAACATGAAAAATGGAGAAAAGATCAACAGGTCCTGGCTTGTGTACAGTGAAAAGAAGGACAGTGCTCTGTGCTTTTGTTGCCGCCTGTTTTGGATTCTAGTGAAGAATGAACAAAGATAAAGATATGAAGATTACAAGTGACAAAGATAAAGATATGATTATGAAGATTACAAGTGACAAAGATAAAGATATAAAGATTACAAGATTCACAAAGAGAATGAGAGAGGATGAGCCAAAGCCAAAGATAAAGATAAAAGGTAAACATTTTTAACAGTATTTTGTTTGTTTTTGTGTCTCCACACAATTGACCTCTTATTGTCTTGTGTGTCACTTTAGTAACACAAGATAGAAGACATGACCATGCTCAATTCAACTATCAGAGAACCTGCTTGAAATCCAAGGTAAATGATGACAACCAATAATCTTCCAAATGAATGGACAATAAAGTACAATCTTACCCTACAGAGATCATATTGTTTATGAAAATAAGATTTCACAGTCATTTGTTGAACAGAATATGTTTTGTTGTGTTGTTTTTACAGGACATCATTGGTGTGGTGAAGACTGTACTGGTGAAGAGAGGAGAAGAAGAAATTACAGGTAGGTCTTTCTTAGATAAATAAGGATTTAAAAAGGGGGAGAACAATGGATGCAGAGGGTCATGCCCATTGAATCTGAGGGGGGATGTAACTTCAAACAGCCTCTAAATATGGCAAAAATACGTCCAAAAAAGGTCAAAAAAAATTCCGCCGGCGCCCCTTCAGGGGCCTCCTTCTGTAGCTTCGCCTGGAGCCTCCAGATGCCTAGATCCATCACTGCATGCATGTGTTGTAGTGTGTTCGTGTGACATTAAAACAGCGATGTTAGAGGATAAAAACTAGAATGACCGCAACGCGGACTTATGCCTCCGCCATTAGTTCATTCTGGAGTCCAAATCGCCATTTGAGGCAAATTGGAAGATATTCCGTCAAGGCGCTCCTGTGATGTTGCGTTACAGAGCTTGGAAATTGGGTGTGTGAGAGGTCCCAGTGACCTTGAACTTTGACCACCAAAATGTAATCAGTTCATCCTTGAGTCCAAGTCGATGTTTGAGACAAGTTTGATTAAATTCCGTCAAGGCATTCCTGAGATATCGCGTTAACAAGCTTGAAAATGGCGTTCGAGAGGTCACCTTGACCTTTGACCTTTGACCACCAAAATCTAATCAGAGCATCCTTGAGTCTAAGGCGATGTTTGAGGCAAATTTGATGAAATTCCGTCAAGGCATTGGTGAGATATCGCGTTAACAAGCTGGGAAATGGCGTTTGAGAGGTCACAGTGACCTTGACCTTTGACCAGCAAAATCTAATCAGTTCATCCTTGAGTCCAAGTCGATGTTTGAGACAAGTTTGATTAAATTCCGTCAAGGCATTCCTGAGATATCACGTTAACAAGCTTGAAAATGGCGTTTGAGAGGTCACAGTGACCTTGACCTTTGACTTTTGACCACCAAAATCTAATCAGTTCATCCTTGAGTCTAAGTAGATGTTTGAGGCAAATTTGATGACATTCCGTCAAGGTATTCATAAGATATCGCGTTAACAAGCTGGAAAATGGCGTTTGAGAGGTCACAGTGACCTTGACCTTTGACTTTTGACCACCAAAATCTAATCAGTTCATCCTTGAGTCCAAGTCGATGTTTGAGACAAGTTTGATTAAATTCCGTCAAGGCATTCCTGAGATATCACGTTAACAAGCTTGAAAATGGCGTTTGAGAGGTCACAGTGACCTTGACCTTTGACTTTTGACCACCAAAATGTAATCAGTTCATCCTTGAGTCTAAGTAGATGTTTGAGGCAAATTTGACGAAATTCCGTCAAGGTATTCATGAGATATCGCGTTAACAAGCTGGAAAATGGCGTTTGAGAGGTCACAGTGACCTTGACCTTTGACTTTTGACCACCAAAATCTAATCAGTTCATCCTTGAGTCCAAGTCGATGTTTGAGACAAGTTTGATTAAATTCCGTCAAGGAATTCCTGAGATATTGCGTTAACAAGCTTGAAAATGGCGTTCGAGAGGTCACAGTGACCTTGACCTTTGACCTTTGACCACCAAAATCTAATCAGTTCATCCTTGAGTCCAAGTCGATGTTTGAGACAAGTTTGATTAAATTCCGTCAAGGCATTCCTGAGATATCGCGTTAACAAGCTTGAAAATGGCGTTCGAGAGGTCACAGTGACCTTGACCTTTGACCTTTGACCACCAAAATCTAATCAGATCATCCTTGAGTCTAAGTCGATGTTTGAGGCAAATTTGATGAAATTCCGTCCAGGCGTTCCTCAGATATCGCGTTAACAAACATCGTACGGACGGACGGACGTACGGACGGACAACCCGGATCCATAATGCCTCCGGCCTGGCTATCGCCGGCGGAGGCATAAAAATAAATCACATGCAATCCTCAAAGTATGAGGGTACATAAGCCTAGTTCAGGGGTGGTCAAACTCATTGTAGTTCACGTGCCACATGGGACACAATTAGGTCCCAAGTGGGCCAGACAAAGTAAATCAAGGCATAATAACCTATAAATAACAACATCTCCAACTGTCCACATTTCTTTTAGTGTAGGCTTAATGATTGTGCCTAGAGGTACATTTTAAGAACACTGTTTCACATAGGGTTGTCTCTATAGGCCTATCATTCTTCTAAAATTAATCTTTGTAATGCGATAAAAACAATGAAATCAGCTACCAGATCACCCGAGGTTAACTGTTTTAGGCCTATTGCTTAAACCCTTCAATTTATACAAATAAGCATGTCTAAACACTCTACTTGGTTGGCTTTCCCCCAGTCCAATGGGTTTGTATCAAGTGATCACGGCATTTCTTGCATTTTCTAGCTCTCCCAATTCCACAAAAGTCGGCATTGCTCTCCGTCAAGTGCCCTTAAGCCACCCTCTACAGTGTGTCCCCTACCATTCTTCAGGCCAGGCCAACGGCGCCCCCGCCAGGCTGGCCAGATCACCCCCCCCCCCCCTTCCCCCCCAAGTTGATGTTTTCACCTGGGGTCTTTAGCTGTGGCACACATTTTGAATGCACTGCCCACGAGGTCCGTGGTTGGTCAATTCATATGTCTGTCACGTATGTTTTTTTTTTCTTGGGGTGCAGGCGTTAACCACTTTTGAGGGGGTCATCTCGCCATTCCGAAGTGTCGGCATTCCGATCATTGACTTCTATGCTTTCAGAGAAGCGGCCCCTTTTATCTCCAAAAAATGTTTCGCCGAGAGTTTAGGGTTAGGTTCTGGGGGAGGTTAGGCTTAGGCGTGGGGGGTGGGAGAGGTTAGGTTTAGGGTTAGGGTCTGGGGGAGGTTAGGTTTAGACGTGGGGGCTGGGAGAGGTTAGCTCCAGCCGGTCCCCCGGGTTAGGGTTAGGGTTAGGGTTCTTTCGCAATGGCGAGACAGATCTCAATTTTGTTGGAATGCCGGTATTTCGGAGTGCCGACATTTCGGAATGCCGAGGTGTCCCCCATCAACGTCATCAACATCGTCATCATCATTGTCATCAACATCGTCATCATTGTCATTCACATTATCATCGACATTATCATCATTGTTTCCTGTCATGCTTAACTGGTACATTAACATCAGAACATTGTCATCGTTATTGTCATCTGTTCCGGTGCTTTTCGGGTCTGTGCCGTATATTGCGGATGCCCATAAATAATCTTTATGTTAATTAGTAGTTACAAGTCTTTGTCTATATATTGCGGTTGCCCATGAATAAATCTGTACATGTTATCTTAGCAGCTGGTCATAATGGTGGGGTAGATCTGTTTATTGTTTAGGAGTCTGGTGGCTTGGGGGATGTAGCTATTTTGTAGTCTGCTTGTCCGGGTTTTGGGGGTTCTGTACCAGATGGTAGCAGGGAGAACATGTTGAGTGGGTGGGTTGGGTCCTTGATTATTTTCCTGGTTCTCTTGAGGCAGCGCTGAGTGTAGAGGTCTGCCAGTTCTGGCAGCTCGCAGCCTGTTACATGCTGGGCCGCACGCCTCACTCTCCTCAGCGCTTTCATGTCTTTCATGGTGCAGTTTCCATACCAGGAGGTGAAGCAGCCGGTCAGTAGGCTTTCGATGGTGCCTCTGTAGAAGTCTTTGAGTATTGTGGGTCACAGGCCGAATTTCTTTAGTCGTCTGAGACCGTGCAGCCATTGTTGGGCCTTTTTGGCAACAGAGGTGGTGTGGCTGGACCATGTTAGGTCCTGGTGGATGTTGACACCCAGGTATTTAAAGCTGTCCACTCTTTCCACCTCTGTGCCGTAGATGACCGGGCGGTGGGATCTGGGGAAGGTCATGGGCAGTGTGTAAAGTGGAAACCATTGGGAATGTCCTGACCATCGTTTCCGGCAAAGCACAAGGCGCAGTTGTATTTCTTTGTGCCTATTTAACCCGGAGATAAGGTGTTTAGATAGTGAATATAAAAATATTTATATTCACTATCTAAACACCTTATCTCCTTTTGGTCTAAATATTGATTTTGAACTAAAATGTTTCTTATAATTTTTTGTTTTCCTTACAGGGAAATTGACGTCACTAGGCCTTTTCACTGCATCGGCTGACTAGGATGTACTGTTTATGACGCCCCCTAGGGGTCTGATGCTCAGTTTGCATCCTAGGGCTTATTTGTAAATACTCTGTAAATATTTTGTAATTTGTTTCCACTTGGAGCTGTATTAGCCTTGTTTGGCCCACTATGTGTTTTTTTGCGGTGGGCCTCTTTCGCAGCGGCCATTTTGTGTCTTGGGTGGAGGTGGCGTGGGTGCACCAAAACCTCAATCAGGGTCTCCTGTCTTTGGTTCATTTAGGTGTTCCGGTCCTGGGTCCCTGGTTGGTGGGTTGGTTGCACCTCCTTCCTGCCTTTTGGATGCAGGGTGGCAGCTGTGAAAGAGGTCCTTTGTAACTTTGTAACACCATCTCCTTTGTGAATTCTCACTCTGGATGGTTTTTACCATTCATTGTTTTTACCATTCATTGTTTGATTGGCTGTAAAGGTTCTATATTGTAACTTTTTTGTCATTGGAAAATTGTGCTTTTCACACTTGGATCACTTGTAAGTTCTCATTCACTTGCAGTGACTGACTGATCCTAATTGATTGGCTGCACCTGATTCTAATTGATTGGCTGCACCTGTGGTCTAGGTGTGTCTCTGTTACAAGACTGTGCTCTTCACCTTGTTTGTACATGACTTGACAAAGGCCACCAGGCCGAAACGTTGTCCGTCTATTAAATTCATTGCATCGGAGCCAGAGTGTGCGGTTTCTATTCCTTTTATAGATTCTTGTCCGTCACCGGCACCTCGCTGAGATTTTATGGTGTGCATTCTCTCCATTTTTGACAATTTTCTTTTCAAATGACAAACACCTACATCATATGAGTAGACATTTCTAAGCACCCATTGAACACTGGTGTGCAGAATGGAAAACACTATAGTATGAATGGAAAACACTATATGAATGCTTTATCAGTAGAATTATGCCTTTGCATGTTCAGTGTTACACTTTCACCTGTTGGATGTAAAATATTACCATATAATGTTTTTACGTATACTCAAATAGAAAACAACACACAATAATTTAACAACAAATAATATTTTATTTGTACCCAAAATGTGCAGTCTACTGTAAATCACAGCAAACAGAATGAAAACGGGATGAAATGAAAGAGATAACAGAAAATGTTGCCACCATTCATTGTTCTCCAAACAAACCAGGAGCTCATCTGTGACCCTTCTATAGCAAATTGCTGATTGCTAATTGCACAACAGCCTTTGGAGTTCAGAAATGTGATTGGCAGTGTGTTCTGTGTGAACACCAGAGTTGGGGGTAACGCATTACAAAGTAACGCGTTACTGTAATCACACTACTTTTGTTGGTAACGAGTAGTGTAAGGCACTACTGTACCTAAGTGCAGTAATCACATTACAGTTACTAATCAAACGCTTACCTGGTTACATGCGTACTAGCAAGATAAGTATAGAGAGAAAAGATCTCCGTTTTAATAGCAGATCCTGTGTCCCATCAGACAGGTAATTTAACTGCACAGCAGAATCAATCATGGTGCCAATATTTCAACTTTGTATTAGCATGCAGAACAGCACTATTAGTCGACACATAGCTTATCAGATAACTAACATCATGCATATAGAACAATAAATCATTTTAACCTCCAAAACACATTGACAAACAAACAATTGACACAAAAACACAGTACCCCCAGGGCATGCTGGGAACTCCGCCCACTTTCCTATTCCACGGGTTAAATTTCCCAGAAGGCTTTGCATAACCTTTTACACTCCGTTTTACAATAAATCAGGCTAAAGAGTGTTAGATATAAATATTATGTATTTTAACACAACATGCAATTCTGGAATATCTGAATATTGGACTAAATTAAATTAAATGTAAACGTAAACCATAAGAGAAACCCACATGCAGCGATGGGGTCTGTAAATACCCCTTGTAAATACAACGTGTTCTACTGAAGTGGGTGCAGTGCGGTATGTTCCGCAATAGTCTGCCAGCAATCTGCCAAAAAGCGCCGTCTTCTACAACAAGTTTTTGTTGCGCGGAAGGACAAGAATGTGACACTGCAAACGTTCCCCTGGACAGATAGGGCCCTATTCTCCCACAGGCCTTCGGCACTAAAACGGGCCTTAACCGCAAAAAAACGTGCCTTGCGCCTGTTTTGGGACGATATCAATATGGCTTTACGCTGCCAAATGCGCTTTAGGCCGAATGGGCGTGGCGCAGTCCCAGAATGGGCCAAAGTGGGCGTGTCGGCCTTAAATCTCGGCGTACTGATATCTTGGCACCTGCCTTAAATTTAGCGCTTTGCGCCTTTGAAAACCAGGCCTATTCACTGCGCCAGTGCACTTGTGCCTCTCCCCTGTCACCCTTCTCTGTCTCTCTCTGAAACCAGGCCTATTCAGTGCGCCAGTGCTCTTCTGCCTCTGAGTCACCCTTCTCTCTCTCTCTCTGACTCCCTCGCTCAAACAGACACAACACATAGCAGCACCCAGCTTCCCATAGGAAATAGCAGTTGTAAGTTTACTGCCTGTGAATGTCCACTCCCAGCATGCAATTGGGTCCTCCATTTCGCTACTAAATAGCAACTAAATGAGCCGAAATAGATATAAAAGGTAGATCTAAAATAATGGGTAACACTTTACAATAACGTACACAAATCCTATAGTAGTTACTGATAAACTAACCATTAACTAATCGCCAGTTAATCATTCGCTAATGAAAAATTTGGCATTAGTTTATCACTAGTTAATCATAGTTAATGAGTAGGTAGTCATTAGTTAATGATTAGTATCTAATTTCCTGAGTAGAGTAGTTAATCAGTACCTAATGATTACTAAATTTCAGCTCGTGAATAGAGTAGTTAATCATTACTTAATGATTCCAAAATGTCAGTGCGTGAATGTATTAGTTAATCATTAGTTAATCATTAGTTAATCTTTTTGTGTACCCTATTGTAAAGTGGTGCATCATACTCAGTAGTTTATGAATACTGAATCATTACCTGTCCATTAGTTACTCTTTTCGCACCCTAATATAAAGTGAAAGATATCCTTATCAAATAAACACTCCCTCCAGGTGAGATTCGAACTCTGAACCCCAAGATTGTTAAATTGTAAGTCTGGTTCTCTACCATCTGAGCTAACCAGCCTGTTACTTGGTAGAGCCATACTATAGGTCTGTAGAGTCAGAGACTAAGTATTATGTCCTATCCACATACTACTTTCTGTTCAAGTACTTATAGTTTTTAAGATATATTCCACCCAAATACTACCTTCTCTCCAAATACTTATAGTTTTAAAGGTATATTCCATCCAAATACTACTTCATGTCCAAGTACTTAGGTATGTTTCAGCCAAATACTACTTATGTCTAAGTACTTGTAAGTACTTGGACAGAAAGTAGTATTTGGGTGGAATATACCTTTAAACTATAATACTTGGTCTCAGGCTCTACATTCAATAGTATGGCTCAAACAAGCAACAGGCTGGTTAGCTCAGATGGTAGAGAACCAGACTTACAATTTAACAATCTTGGGGTTCAGGGTTCGAATCTCACCTGGAGGGAGTGTTTATTTGATAAGGATATCTTTCACTTTATATTAGGGTGCGAAAAGAGTAACTAATGGACAGGTAATGATTCAGTATTCATAAACCACTGAGTATGATGCACCACTTTACAATAGGGTACACAAAAAGATTAACTAATGATTAACTAATGATTAACTAATACATTCACGCACTGACATTTTGGAATCATTAAGTAATGATTAACTACTCTATTCACGAGCTGAAATTTAGTAATCATTAGGTACTGATTAACTACTCTACTCAGGAAATTAGATACTAATCATTAACTAATGACTACCTACTCATTAACTATGATTAACTAGTGATAAACTAATGCCAAATTTTTCATTAGCGAATGATTAACTGGCGATTAGTTAATGGTTAGTTTATCAGTAACTACTATAGGATTTGTGTACGTTATTGTAAAGTGTTACCAAATAATGTGTAATGGTAAGACAACCTGCAATTGTCGAACATTTCAATATTGGACCAAATAAAACATGAAATGAAACACCACCCTATGTGAAACATATATGTCCTCTTGAGCCTATATATACCCTGTGTGGATGTAACGTGATTTAGGTAAGTGACAGCGGAACGCGCTTCGGAAGCTTCTACTGTCATCTGCTATACTGTGATGTGCGCTCCAATAACTTCGCTCTACTCCACATTTAGTTTTACAATAAAAACACATTTATGCAATGACTTTACATAATGTAGGGTATATTTATGTGCATCATTCTACCTGCAGCAGGGGAGAGAAAACGATATCTTTCTGGACAAACTTTCACCAATCTAATAGGCTATATTTTTCTAGCTGATGCGTTTAGTACATTATTTTCACTTTGATCTTGCTATAGTGTAGCGTATTTACATGCTTGCAGTATTGAAACTGCAGTTAGATTGGTTTGAGAAGCATAATAATATGGAATAATAGCCTATAATGCAGACAGACAGGCTGGATGAAGGGAGGGGGGGGGGGGGGGGCAGAGCGTTTGGCTTTCGTCTGGTTTTGCGGGATCACTGGAATTGGAGCTAAAAAGGCAAGCGTGCGATTCGTTTATTGCACTTATCCAATGAGCATGACGGTGCATAATTTTACGCCTAAAAGGCGTGGTTGTAATGCTTTGGGCTGCATCTAGCGCCAGCACGACGATATCAAGTGCGCCTTTCCACGCCCACTGCTTTGATCTGCGCCTGCCGCTCGGCCTAGAAACTGCGCCGATGCAACGATAGGGGCCATTGTCTCTTAAAACAGACTGTATCATCTACATCCGGCGAATGCAGCTATATACAGTCTGTACGTTACACCCCCAGAACATGCACAAGGAAGTTGGGAAAAAAAACTTCAGACTGGAAGGAAGTTCTACAGAATCCGACCAATCACGACACGCGAATGCGGCATATTGGATTCTGATTGGACTAATGAGCGGAAGACCCGCCTTTCTGCCGCCATATTGGATTTTGATTGGACTAATGAGCGGAAGACCCGCCTTTCTGCTTCCCATTCCGGTTGGTGCATGATTCTCCCCCACGAAGTACAGACGGTATGGCGGAAGCATTTGAAAATTGCGGAAGCCAACTCGTCTGTTCTAAGAGACTACTGGACAGAAGCAGCTAGCTACGGTAGCCTACGACATAAACCTCTCAAAGCATCTGCAGTGGAAACATGCTAACACAAAGCTGGTTGCAGACCCAAGCTGAGTCGCCTGCCTCGACCCCAAGCAAGCAGCAAAAGCTTTCTTTTCACCAGGTAACATCAAAATCAGAGATGGACAGGCTTGTTGCCTCCTCGTACATGGTAGAGGAAATGTTGCCAGTTTCAACAGTAGAATGAAATCGCCATTTTTCAGAAACATATTGAGCAAAATACAGATGGCAGGGAATGGACAGCCACCATCAGACAGGAAAAGTTTTGCAACCTACCTTATTACGATAGAGATGTGTGCTAATATATGGGCATATATGTAAGGATTAATGTTGTATTGTTAACTGGCAAATTACGTGACAATGCATATCAGGCGATGTTACGGAGTAACGCAAAAGTAATGTAACGAGTAGTGTAACAAATTACTTTCTCCAGGGAGTAATCAAGTAAAGTAAGGCATTACTTTTTTTGAAAGTAATGTGTAATGTGTAATATATTACTTTTTTGAGTAACGGACCCCAACTCTGGTGAACACCAAGAGAGGGAATTCAGGAAGAGTGTGCAAGATATAGAGAATTGTGTGTTGTGAAAAATGTGTGGTTTGGAATGGGAATCTGAGTCTAAAGCAGAAAATGTGCTTGGAGTTCGGCAGAATTGGTTCGGCAGTTGGTACATGAGTTTCAGGTTGTGCACATTGTGTCTGATGTTCCAATTAATGTGTTTAAACAATTGTGAAAAACTGTAATTGAGTACACACAACTAAGCATTTGCTGCACACTACCAAGCAGGCCCGGACTGGCCATCTGGCAATTCTGGCAAATGCCAGAAGGGCCGCTGTGATTTTGGGCCGCTCCGGTCTGACCGCACGTTTATTGATCCCCCTCAATGCAGCCGAAGTACGCTGTCAGTCAGGTCAGCCCAAAACACAGTGGAAAGAGAGATGGGCCGGCCCATTTTGACAGGTGAGTTCTGTCAAGTGGTCATCATGGATATTGCATGGTCTGAGAGGCGGAGACACCGACCCCCCCTTTTCCAAAAGTAGACTTGGGCTGCTCTGTGCAGCGTGCTCCTCCATGTCAAATGTCAATGTAATTAGGCTACATCACTCAACGCGGCCGCGGGGGAATAGATGCATGTCAAATACTGAAACAAAGCAAAAGGTGGCGCGGAAAAGAAAAGAGACAAAACACGTAAGTCTTGAAGCCAATGCAGAAAAATGTTGCATGTGTGTTTTTGGCTGCTGTGCTATGCGTGATTGAATGTGTTTGTGTAGAAGTGTTCTTAAGAGACAATTATTGCTGCCTTGGTGCGGTGCCTCATGCCTGCAGTTGTTGGCGGGCCATGGCCAGTGGTGTGAACTGTGAAAGCTGTGTTGATTAACGTGGTCTCAGGAAAACAAAGCTCCTTCATGCTATATGACCTATAACCAGTGTTTGGAATAACGCCGTTTAAAAGAACGGCGTTAGGTAACGCCGTTATTTTTTCAGTAACGGGGTAATCTAACTAATTACTGTTTCCGTCGTTACAACGCCGTTATCGTTACTGAACGCTAAATGTGGTGCGTTACTATGAAATGATTGAGTAAACTACCCGTAGCCTACATTAGTGTTGTCAAGTGACTGTGAGGACTGAGGAGACCGGGTGGGTTAACATAACGAGATAAACGATTATGATTGGCTAAGGCATAGTCATGTGTTTCATGGTAGCCAATCGGAGCCAGTGTTTTCACACACGAGCCAGGACATTAACAACGAGATAAGCGATTATTGGCTAAGGCAGTCATGTGTTTCATGGTAGCCAATCGGAGCCAGTGTTTTCACACACGAGCCAGGACACATCACACGCGCGACACACACACACACACACACACAGACACACCAAACAGATTCGAGGAAGCAGCAGAAATGGCGAGTCCGGAGCAATCCGATGAAAAGTTGGCATTTTCAAGGTGGTTATATAACGCAAATAGTTACTTTCCCTGGTAACTAGTTAGTTTTATTATAGAGTAATTCAGTTACTAACTCAGTTACTTTTTGGAACAAGTAGTGAGTAACTATAACTAATTACTTTTTTAAAGTTTAGTTTAGTTTAGTTTATTTGTTTAGCACAAATTTAGGTACAAATCTGTGCAAGGTGGGAACGAAGCCTTTGCAGGCGTGTACAGAGTTCCACACCTACTCATATTAATTTCGTGACATGCAGGCTAAACATTCAACAAAAAAACACAGAAAAAGAAAAACTACATGTTAAAGCAGCAAAGCAGTGAAAATAAGGTAATTTGCATCTGAAGCAAAAGCAAGAAGGCTAAGAGGAGAACAAAGTCTGTTCGAGAAAAGTTGTCAAAATCTGTCAGAGAAGGATGAGTACAGGGATCAGGAGGACAGTAGATGTTTCTTCAGGTGCTTTTTGAAAGCAGAATAAGAGGACATTGATCTTAGCGGTAGGCTTAATTCACTCCAAAGCTTAGGACCTCTAAAAGCGATGTTGAATTGGTGCCTTGAAGTCCGTGTGCGCGGTAAGAGTAGATTGTTGTTGCTGTGTCTTGTTTGATATGAATGGACATTTGTGGTGGGAATGAACAGATATTGAAGGGTGACTGGAAGATCATGTTTCCTATATATAAACTTGTGTAGAAATAAGCAGGTTTGATAAACATTCACTTTGTCAATGGGTAATATATTATATTTTTAAAGAGGGGTGCCGAGGGAGCGTATCTATTAGAATGAGATATAAATCTTAGATATTTCTTCTGTATGATGCATAATTTGTTGAGATATGTAGGATCGGTTGCCGCCCAAACAATGTTACAGTAATTTATAAATGGAAACAGAAAACTATAATATAAGGTTAAATGAGCTGAGGAGTGAATTAATTAACGTTCCCAACACTGCCTATAACACAAGAGAATAGAGTACGGTAGTCATTGTAGTATGCTGTCCTCTGGTGCATTAAACGTCACAGGTGTTTTTTTCTCTACTCCAGCCAGGTCAAAATGCAAAGAAAAATATCGTCATTCTTTAAAAAAAATTATAGAAAGTCCTTTCAGCCCTGTCTTCAGTGAAGAGGACATAGAGGTTGATGCAAGGGGCAAGTTTAGTGATAGACTATTTTTCCTTCATGGTAATGCATGAAGATTTAATTTGTGTGGTCTCCCCTTTTTTGTCAAGTCCATTGAGCCTGGACAGTGACAATGTACAAAGTCTGGTGATTATGGATCTTTCCAGGAGGCTGAACAGTTTGGAAAATAGCCTTGGTTACATCTGCTTAATTTAAAATGAGATATTTCTCTAAATCTGGCTTCCAACCCCCCACATTCGCCCCTGGTGGGCTGGTCTGGACCTACTGCCAGGGCCTCTTTTTGGTCCCAGTCCGGCCCTGCTACCAACCATTTACAGCACACTGAAGTGCAACATTGAAAACACAATCATAGAAATGGAACACACCATATGAATGACAATGACTCTGGAGAATGAACCATTTCTCCTTTTGTAAAATGTCTCAGTGTAGGCCTACTTTTTTCATAGTCAAACATAAAACAGCACACAAATATGCAGCAAAAAAAGGTTTCTGGTTGTCTCTCTCTTCAAAGTTCTCCATTGGTCAACAAACAAAACAGAGGCTCAAGGCACTTTTATGCTGCAGTCCTGATTGCAAATTGCTCAACAGACCTGAATGTTTAGAGATTTGAATGTGTTGTAGGTTGATGCTTTGAGATTTGACTTGAGAAGTGTGTGCAACAACTGAACATTGTGTGTAGTGTTTTGACAACAAGGTGGTGTGTAATTGACATCAGAGTGTAAAGAAGGAAAGTCAGAGTCTAATGCAGATAAGGGAGTGTGAAGTAGTGCCAAATTTGGTCGAGCGATTGGTACATGAAGTGAAGGTTGTGCAAATTGTGCAGAATTTTCGCTTTTTGTGTGTTAACAATTGTGAAAAACTGTAAAAGCGGACGAAAAGTCCACAAACACGGCATGGGCATAACATTTAGGTTGACCAAGAGGACAGTGAATTCTATGTAATAATGTCTCAGACTATTTCCAATGATGAAGGCTACTCCCCCTAGTCAATGTCTGATTAACCTGTCTGGGTATTCCATACATTAGATTAAGGTATCAACCGACAACGGAAATAACTCAAGTAGTATCAAAACAAATAATACCTGCATTTGATCCTTTTTGCACACAGATCTAGAAAAAATGATTTGTATGGTTTTGCTCACCACAATCACCACAAGCATCGATTTATTGTGATACGTGAACGATCCACTAGAACAGCAGCTACAACCCATAATCTGTTAATCTGTCTGTGGTGGTCAAGTGGAACGTGGTGCACTGTATGTGACGGAGTTGAAGGAATGAATGAGTGAATGAATGAATGATGTAGGGTAAACAGGTACAGTATTTGTATTGGTATCACTTTATGGATACTGGTATTGGTACTGGTATCATCATTTTTGAAACGATACTCCACCATCCTGTTCGGCCTGTTGATGATGCTTTAACCTGGACACATGTAGCTTCTGCAGTAGTGTCAGCTTGCCTCTCAAGGGACCAAATACTCAACTGCTCAATAATACAGAGAGAATTATAGAACAGATTAAACATGGTTGGAAGGAGACATCATATCAATCCTAAAAACACGACTGACAGCTTGCTGAAGAAATTCAATGTTTATTGTTGCATAAACTGGTAAAAGACCAAGCTTTAAAAGATACAATATGAAGTCTAAATAAAGTACTCATCTATCTATACAGTTTTAAAAGAACAGGGTTAAAATCACAATGTTCTCATTGAAATCAATGCATTACAAAAAAAGACAAATTCAGTACAACTTTCACACCGAACACTGAATAAGCTGCTTTCTCACTGGGAACGATTGCTTTCGTTCCGTTCCGTTCCGCAAACGTGAACGATTGCCCCCCCTCCCCTCTCCCCCGCTGGTCAGCTTTCACATTACAACATTTCTTCTGCGCTCGTAAACGGAACAGAGTGCACTCGCATCATCAACTACAGTATGCCTGGAGTTTATCCTCTCCCGTGTGTTGTCTATGAGGTTGGCTTTCACACTCGCAAGTGTTCCGTGCCTGGGACCACGCTCCCCAGACCACCTTTTCAAGTGGATCCTGTCATGGTTCCCTGTTGTGCGACCGGGCGCAGAACGGAATGGAACACAACATTCACACTCGTCAAATGTTCCGAAACTGGGGTCAATTTGGGGACAAGTGTGCTCGGGAACGGTACCTGGGCGCCAGTGAGAGCGCACCCTAAGATGCTGACTTACATGTAAAGCTGCACTAGAAAATATTTTATGTACAAAATAATCCACCCTGCATGGTGCTGCAAGAGAACACAGTGTCCCATCCCATCTAATGGAGACCCAACAGATTCTCTCTATTTGTCCAAATGATGTTCTGCTGGCAGGTCTGACACTTCTCACACACAGGAAGTGATGAATCCAAACTAAAGAGTTAAATACAAACTGTCTGCTGATCAGCAGTGAGCAACACAGCTCGAGTGCAGCTTTCAAAATAATATGACAAAATAATTGTACCAAAATATATAGACAGTATAGATATATATAGCATAAACTCTTAGAATGAAGGGAAATGTCCGTTTCTTGCTGGGAACAACAAACTTCATTCACCTCCATCACCTGTCTGTATAAAATGATGAAATAAATTCTGTACAAAACAATGTACATTTTTCTCTGCCTTCCACACAATGCATGCTGGGACAAGCTGATCCAGCCCTGACTCTGAATAGGAATAAGCAGGTATAGAAAATACATGTGCGATGTTTGAATAGCAGAGATGCACGCAATTATATGCACACATCTGTACACTTTAAATGCAATGTTGTGTGATGGAAGTAAGAATGTGTGTTTTCTTGTACTCCATCATGTCTCTCTTGTTGTTGTCTGATGCACTTCTCTTTACGGTCCTGCAACACATTATTGTCAATGTACAGCTGCTGTCTGACATGTTCCATTCAACTGTAACACATTTAATTATCTGTAGAATGCAGCATTCAAAAAACAAAAACAAAACATGAATACGTTATGACATTAGCTATAATTTTACCATAGTTTGAGAATAACCAGTATGTTCAGTTCCCAGAGGAGTTGATGCTGTGAATGGAGAATAAACATGAATTTAATAGACACATACATGGATGTGAGACCCACAACACTTTGATACTCCTTTAGTTCAGTAAATGACAGTACCCAGCGAGCATTTTTCGGTTGAAAAGACGTTTAAAAAACGTTTAGGGTCAACGTTGAAAAAACGTGCAAGGAAGGTTTGAAAGTGAAAGTTTTTTCACCCACTATTTGCAGACGTTTATTGAACGTTCAGATTTAGACCATATTTCACCAGGATCTTAAATTAAAAGATCAGCAGCGCACACGGGATTCAAACCCCGCTTTCCCACATTCAAGCCAGTCCGCTTAACGCGCTGAGGTATACATTTTCTTTTACTCTATAGAGAGCTGGGCACATATATACTCTATCTAGCACACAACTTGTAGACTACATGATTGTCGACGATCGGGAGTTAAGTTATTTTATGTGATGTGTACGAGACTATTATATTAATGTAACAGACTAAAATTATGTTGTGTGTGTGTGTTGTCTATAGGCTGTAGCCTATGGCTTCAGAGGTTACTTCATTTAACACCAGAGACTGAGGAGGTACACAGAGCCTCGTATACAGTCTGTTACAATAACATAGCGTGCCCAGAGCACCTCGTTCCGCACTTGGTGCAGACCAGTGCAGACTTGCTTTGGTCTAGTCTAGTCAGTCACGGTTAGTATAGCTAGCAAGTAAGTACTTGCGCATGCACGTTGCGGCAGGAACTGAATTCATTATTTTATAGTATTGCGCTAAACTATTAACCATAGTTGTGTCCTGGAAGCTTTTTGCTGGCACCACATAGCCTATATAGTCCCATATTTATGATATTTCATGTGACATAAAATGTGTTGAAATGTAGTTTTCGTATAGACCAGGGCCCGTATTTATCAAGCTTCCTAGAATTACTCCTAAGAACACTGCTAAGAGTACACTTATGAGCAAAAAAATTCCCAGCTAAAAGCTGCACTTAAAAGTCAGTTATTATGCATCTCACTCCCTCTTTCAGCGAGGTGTAGGACTGAATCCTAAGTGTCAATCTCAGAGCTGATTTACGACAGGTGTGTGTGCCGTAAAGGGAAATGTTGATGACGCAATTCCAAGTACACAGGAATGGCCAATCGCTGAATGGAATCCCTTATACACGAATATCCTAAATAGAGATGATTCAACAGTGAAATGCACAATGGGAGTGTAGCATATATTCACCAATAATTTCAGAAGAAATTATCAACAAAATAATACAAGATAGCCTACATTGAAAATAACTCAAGAATAGGCTAAATGTTTCCTAATCCACCCAATTTACCTAATCCCACAACTGACTCGAAACTGGTGTGCTGTCAATTGACTACCCTATATAGCCAGGTTCTATAGGCCAGTGGTTCTCAAATGGGGGTCCGTGGCACTTTGCCAGGGGGTCCGCGAAAAGTTTTCAGGTTAAATTTTTTTTTTTTTTTTTTTTTTTTTTTTTTTATGCTACATGTTACCGTACTTATTCCTTCTCAAACTACTTCCTACATGGTGCTAGTCTATCAACATATCTTGGCTGTCATTGATTGTGTTGCATAGTGGTTTTCTGTACTGTTGACAAATTGTGATATTGTAAGTCGCTTTGGACAAAACAAAAGCGTCTGCTAAATGACGTAATATATTATTTTTTTTGCAAAATCGTCATAGTTCAACGAAAATAGTTTATGCTTTAAATCTAAAATGGTTCATGGATTACATTCTAATAACAAACCTATCAAATTAAAAGTCAAGCACGTTACCGTGGAAACAATTAAGCTTAGCCCAAAATCACAAATCAGAATGAGGGGGTCCCCGGTATATTTTCTATCTTGTAAGGGGTCCTTGGCTGAAAAACATTTGAGAACCTCTGCTATAGGCTGTATGATGAGCAAACATGGAATCCAAAAGAAAGCCGAATTGGAGGGAGGATGACACGCTGTGCTTAGTGGAGAAGATTCGCGCACGTCTCTGTCTCCTGAATGCCATGATATCAACATCAGTGGTGTCGTCTACGTGATACGCAGGTATACGCCGTATACACACTGCGAAATGACTCAGATTTGCATATGCGCACTGGGAAATGCGCTATGATATGTATCGTTTTCAATTTCCATTCATAAAATTCACCCTGTGCGCTCTGTGTGTTACCCTACGTTCACACACAGCACCCAAGCCTTGCCTTTACCCACGCTTTTAAATAGGCGTCCTTTTTAGTCAATGAGGCTGTGTACACAGGGCGCCTCAACGTGAACCTTCCGTGTACCCACGCCTCGCCTGAGCTGCGCCGATTTTTACGTGAGTTCTATTTTCAAGCCAACTAGGCGCGTGAAGGCATACTTTTTCTGTCAAGCCATGAAAGAAAAACGCGACAATATCCGTGGGAAATGTCAGTCAGAGTCAGTATACCCTCTGAAAAAAGGTAGACTACACCACTGGTCAACATTGCCCTGCTGGCAACTCCTAACCACTTAGGACACCTCCTGAGGACTCCTAAATAGCTGGGGGAGTAGGAGTGTTTCCTAGTATTAAGAAGGTTGATAAAAAGCTTTTATTCTTAAGTGTGAGAGTAGGACTAAATTTCACAAATTCTCAGCACTTAGGACTAAAATGGCACTCTGAGACGCTTGATAAATACGGGCCCAGATTTCAACTCTCAGTTACACAATAAAATGGACAAATGCCAATCCACACACTATCAATATTGCCTCTATTCCAAGCTACAACAAATGTTTTAACAATATGATGAACCAAATTGTGTTTTTTTACACGTTGACGTTGTAACCGCATTTTAGCCGGTTGAAAAGAGGGTGAAATTAGGTCTTAGACGTTCAAACCCAATATCACCCAGATTTCAACTAAAAATCAACGTTGAAAAAACGTTTTGTGCTCGCTGGGTAGCTTGAAAAGGCTGCCAGTAGGCTCTGCTTTACAGTGACAATGCACTGGTGTAAATTTGCCCAGATTAAAGCTATAACACTATGGCGATGCCCAAACTACTGATACCTACACTGCATGTATATACTGTCTGAAAAGTTTTTTGCCTAACTAGTATAGATACAGAACAATAAAACACAGGATAAAATGCTAATGACTAACTAGCTCTCTGGTTAGCAGAAGAGTTTGCATTGAAATGAATAAAACAGGAGGAGATGTCTGAGAGCAGCATGTTGCACAGTACAAACCCCAGCACACACAGGTGACTGTAAACCTGGACACACGTCACATATAATAATATAACTCTCCAGTACAGAAGAGACATTTCAAGGCTCATTAAGCAGACTAGATAGAGACTGATAGACAGACTGATAAACTGTGATGTTTGATCTCAACAGTTAAAAGTGATATTTGCATCATTTAATAATTGTCTGGTAACTATAGACCAATTATACGCCTACGTCACAATGACAACAAACAGCGTCAGATGCGCAAGACGGAGGCAGAAAGACAGACTCCGCGCAGCCCTGTCAAGTAGTTTTCCAGTCGCCCGAAAACTATTCGAGCTAGATATGTCTTCGTGGGGAAAGAGAAAGAGAGAGCAGAAAGTCAGGGTAGTCGCGCCAAGGCAGCCAAGTAGGCCAAGCCGGGAAGCGCCAAGCTAAATTCTAATGTACCAAGATCGAAGGCCCGACCGAGTTGGGAGCGCCGGCCGCAAATAGCCGTTAGCCGCTAAAAGGTCGAAGGCCGGAAAAGTACAATCGCGAAGCGCCAAGGCGGCCAGGTAGGCTAAGCTGGGAAGCGCTATCGCGAGGTGCCCGACCGAGTTGGGAGCGCCAGCCGCAAATAGCTGTAAGTCGCTAAAAAGGTCGAAGGCAGGAAAAGCAAGATCGAAGGCCCGACCAAGTTGGGAGCGCCAGCCGCAAATAGCTGTAAGTCGCTAAAAAGGTCGAAGGCCGGAAAGTACGATCGCGAAGCGCCAAGGCGGCCAGGTAGGCCAAGCTGGGAAGCGCTATCGCGAGGTGCCCGACCGAGTTGGGAGCGCCAGCCGCAAATAGCTGTAAGTCGCTAAAAAAGGTCGAAGGCCGGAATAGTGCAATCAACTACTGGCGCCTGCAGATCTCAATTAACCTCCGGTAATCAGATCTTCCTTTTGGGGGATCTCCTAGCCCATGCAGGCGCCCTCCTCTGCCTCAAGAGCAGCGCCACTGGCCAATGGAGTCAAGCGCCAAAGCATTTGCCATGCACGCCGATTGCTAAATAAAGTTTGTCTAATCCTACCAACTGGCCTCTCCTGATTGAAGTGAGGTCTCCAGACCATAGTTCAAGCAGAAGGCCACTCACGCGTAATCCGATCTCAACGTGGTCAAAAAAATCCTAGTATGACGTCTGCTATGACGTCAAACATGACGTCAGTTAATCCTCATATATATAGCAAGGGTTCTACGTCACCTCTCTCTCTCTGGCCGATCATAGCAGCAGCAGCCCACGGCAGTCCATCTCCCTTGAAGCCGGCCTCCGAAGCGTTGTTTTGCCCCACCCACCTCCCCAGTCCACCACCAACGAGTCTTGACTCCCGATCCCCCACGGGGGGGGGATCTCCTAGCCCATGCAGGCGCCCTCCTCTGCCTCAAGAGCAGCGCCACTGGCCAATGGATCTCCTAGCCCATGCAGGCGCCCTCCTCTGCCTCAAGAGCAGCGCCACTGGCCAATGGAGGGGATCTCCTAGCCCATGCAGGCGCCCTCCTCTGCCTCAAGAGCAGCGCCACTGGCCAATGGAGTCAAGCGCCAAAGCATTTGCCATGCACGCCGATTGCTAAATAAAGTTTGTCTAATCCTACCAACTGGCCTCTCCTGATTGAAGTACAGTGGGATGCCAGAATCGGAAAGCTATTGTAGGAGAGTATTCGGGTCCGCCTATTCACACTTAGTTAATAAAATAATAAACGATAGAGCCAGGCTGTAACGTTATATTTCACCTAATTCTCCCCACATATCCTGTTCTACGCAACTCGAGGGAACATACACAGCCTCGCACACACGCAATAGAACACAACACAACACTGAACAGTCTGTTACACTATCTACAAAGCAAGGACTAAAGTTTTACCGAATCCCGTCAACTCATACTGCTTTTAATGCTAACTGTAAGTGTCTTTGGTTGCAAGCCGAAAGAGGAAATCGTTAAAAATGCCCGACTTTGCAGTGCTCGCTCATTTCATATCAGGTAAACTGTAGTAGGCTGCAGCCACATCGCTCGGTTAGTTAACAACCAAGTAACGTTAAATAATGTCATTATTGAGTTGAACTGATTGGAACGAGGACATCATAAAAAATGCCCGACTTTGTAGTGCTCTTCATAATCAGGTAAGCTGCCTGAAACTGTAGGCTGCTCAACATCGCTCGGTTAGTTAACGGACCAAGTAACGTTACATAATGTCATAATTGAGTTGTGTGCGTTATCAACATAACAATATATCTTTGCAAGTTACAGAATAATTATCTACGCTATCCCCAGTTATAAAGGAATGCACGATATGTATTGCTGGCCATAGGCTTGGCCAATTGACAGCGCCAGTGCGTATGGGTGGGTCTGTAAGACATATCCCATTAAACAACGTTAATTTCGATCCATAACATTGCTTATCACTAGGCGATAAGCTGTGGTAGTAAGCCGAGAACTGCATTTTAAAACTAAAATATAACTGTGTGTTGCAGATGAGCACAGAGCAGTCCTGACAGCGGGGCTTTCACACATTCTCGCTGTCTGTCAATGCAAAGCTACGGCTTTCTGCCTACACGATGCGCGCGCAGCTCAATGTTGACAAGCTGTATAAGGGGTCTATAGAGACAGAGAAGAAACAAGCTCAGTCACAGCTTGTCAGCATGAGTGGAAACAACTCCATTTCACAGTTTGTCTTTAGACCTACATGAGAACAGTTGCTGTGATGGCAGAATTTAGTCAGTGTTGTAACCACATTGACGCAGAGCTCATCTGTGCACGCACAGCAGCTAGCAGGTGTCATATATTGCATAGCGCACCCATAGTGTCTGAGACATTGCAGAAACAAGTTCAGAATGCAACATCACAATATATTGTATTTTAATTTTTTTTTTAACACTGCGGTGATGTCAACTCATTTGTGTGAGAAACTGAGGAAGTCAGGGTTAATTGCCAAGGTATGATCTACCACCTGAAACACCATGATTAGACGGTAGAAAAGAAAAGCAACCAATAATTCTGTTTGATTTCACATCATGGACACCATGGGCGTCATTAGAACTGGGCATTGGGGGGCTTTTTTATTATTATTATTATTATTATTATTATTATTATTATTATTATTATTATTATTATTATTACCTTTATTATTATTATTATTATTATTATTATTATTATTATTATTATTATTATTATTATTATTATTATTATTATTATTATGTATTTATTTTTTTAATTCCCCCGGCCCCCAGATCTATTAATGTGTCATTCATGCTTTAAAGCCCTCAAACATTTCATGATATATAGTTGATCAGAAATGCAACAATTTGTAACTATAGAGCATATATATATAGAAGGAAGAGACATCACTCTCATCACATCGTTCAAATTTTGCATTTGGGGCTAGACTTTGGGGGCAGTTCTATTGAAGTGAATGGGGCAGGCATGGAAAGTCCCACTATCAATCATCATACGTATCTGTGTTGTTTCACCTTTGATTGAAAAATGCTTCCACAGATTGCAAAATCGAACACTGTGATGTGAGTGATGTATTTTCCTTCTTTATAGGTTCCTTGTCTGTTTGTCAATCAAGGCTAATGGTGAAGTTGAACAATTCATGAATTTGATGGGGACTGCCTGGAGCCCTCTCAAGGACCCCTGGTGGTCCCCAGACCACACTTTGAGAACCACTGATGTAGTTTTTCAGTATTCATCTAGAATCTCAAATTGCTGGAAGATTATGCAATTGCCTGTTGCGGGGGGATGGGGGGGGGGGGGGGGGGATGGGGACCTCCCTAATGAGGGCTGGACTAAGCCCCCAATGTCTTCAGACACTAGAAACGCCCCTGATGGACACAATATGGATACACGAACAGACAACTAAATAATTAAACTATTGGCTTAAACTTATCTGACACCTTGGAAGTATTTTAATTGTCTCATTATTAGAATGATCTGGGCATTGATGAGCCAAAGCAAACAGCCAAAGTGACTGAGGTGATTTGAACTGCAGCCTGACTCAGGATTACATCTGTATCATCAGTAATGATGCTGTGATACAGTTTCAGTGAAGAGTTTGTGTCAGTGAGCCAGCAGGCTGAAGGTTAGGGAGGATCATTAAAACTGTACCTGCGGTTGATCATATTTGCATAGATAGCGCTCTCTGCTGGATCAGCATGCTGCCCTGTTGAGGATGATCAGATTATTAAGAATCAAGTTTTTTTTAGGTACATTTATGCATTGCTGGCTGTTCTGTATTATAATGTTTATAATTTGTGTACTCACTATTCTTGTGAACATTTTTCAGCTCAATCAAGGAAAAGGTGATGTCCCTGGATCCACCTGCAGCTCCGCCTGAAATATAGATTTTCACTGGAATTTAAATCAGTCAGTTACTCACCTTAATTTCTGTGATTCTACCATTTCCAACTGCTGCATGGTAACAATAATGTAAATACTCTACCATTGTCAGTGTCTTCAGGGGCGTTGATAATTTCATAGACATCAGCATCACCTACAGGTCAGTACAAATAAAAGGAAAAGTCAAATAAATCACTCTTATCCCATGATACCAACTTGCACCTCATCTCTTCTAACATACGTCTTGTTCAAATGCAGTATGTTCAGTGGGAGATCATTTGAGAGACAGTTGTAAGCAAAGCTATACCATTTTGATTAGAGCCTCGGCATGTTTTGTAGATGTTAGTATCACATTTTGGCTAATCAGATCAATCAGCTTTCTATTGAGTAGAAAGTGCTCGTTATTATTAAGTATAATAATACTTAGTATTAAGTACAACTTAGTACAACTTAGTATTAAGTTGTGAAGAGCAGTCATGATGGTTTGAAGGCTGACCATGTTGAAGAGCACCGTATGCATTCTCTTGATCATCTCTCTGGTCTGTAGTGGAGCTCTGGTTGGTGCTCTGAGACTGGATGAGCCTAATAAATGTAGTAAATGTGGTAAATAACATGGACATTATGACGGTTATGGTTAAGATGAGAGGATTGGTGCTGTACTTACCTGCCAAAACATGGATCTGTGAAAAACACGTGTTGTTATAGTCTTGCTTTACAAACTGTTCCTCACACACTGAATTTAACTAATAATTAACTAATAGTTAACTAACTATCAACTAATGATTAACTAATCTAATCACAAACTGACCAACTAATGATTAACTAATGACTATACTCACAAACTGGCATTACCTAATCATTAACTAATAGTTCCTCATTCGTTCCTCTACTGTACATTTTGTGTACCTAAAGCGCAAATTATGCTTGAGCGAAATCGCCGGTGCTGACGATAGGACGCCCAGTTGCGGTGACCCCCTCGGCGCAGCTCGGCGGAGCAACTCCTCGAAAATGTGACTCTGCGGCGTCAACGCGGACGTGACGTGAACAGCACGAGAGCTGTGATTGGACGTACTTGTTGTGAGGAATGAGTTAACAGTGCTTCTCCCTCATCTAGCAAAGCCTTCTGCAGGCTCACCGGAATGAGTTTTGAAATGGAAGGACAATAAAATGTCCCCCAACCAACATGATTGCAAGTTCTTGGTAAACAACACACCATGACGTCATATGTAATGGACATGAGTGTACCACAAGCCACCTAGTGTTTTTGAGGTGTACCGCAGCCAATGCTCGTTATTATTAAGTATAATAATACTTAGTATTAAGTACAACTTAGTACAACTTAGTATTAAGTTGTGAAGAGCAGTCATGATGGTTTGAAGGCTGACCATGTTGAAGAGCACCGTATGCATTCTCTTGATCATCTCTCTGGTCTGTAGTGGAGCTCTGGTTGGTGCTCTGAGACTGGATGAGCCTAATAAATGTAGTAAATGTGGTAAATAACATGGACATTATGACTGTTATGGTTAAGATGAGAGGATTGGTGCTGTACTTACCTGCCAAAACATGGATCTGTGAAAAACACGTGTTGTTATAGTCTTGCTTTACAAACTGTTCCTCTGCTATTCAGTGTCGTGACATAAGGGAGAGTTGCTCAGTGACTTTGAATAATCAGAGTGTATCCCTCTAATCTATGCAGGAAAAAGTCTCACCCTTGTACTTTCTGTAGAGCCAGAGTAGGATCAGTAAAATGGCAATAACCAGTCCAATGATCAACCACACAGGAAATGAAGAGCTTGCAGGACTGGACACTGCAACTAGAGAGGTAGTATTAAAACAACACACCTGTGACGTCACTATTATATGAACAACACTGAATTATTTTAGTGAAATAACATCATGCAACACAAATTATTTTGATTAAACTCTTAGAAGTCCTTTGACACATCCGCATCAGACTAACAATGAAAGCAGAAATAGAAAATGATTACAATTACCCTACTGTGCTTTCAAAACCTCTGAGTATTAAATCTCTAAGAATTCACATGTACTTTAATAAGACTTCCAGCTGTGAAAGAGTCATTTAAATATGAAGAGTTTCAATCCAAACTGATACACTGTTCAACTTGGACACATATTACTATAGAAAATACAATTCAGTATGAAACCTCAGCTACATAAACATTCTTGCTTAAAATATATTTTGTTTGTTTGTTTGTTTGTTTGTTTGTTTGTGTGTTTGTTTGTTTGTTTTTCAAAATACACAAGCATGTAGGCTTTTTGATACATATCCACATTAGAAATTAGCCAAGGAAATATAATGAAACTTTCAATAACCTCTATTGAATGTTGATTTTTTTTTATATATATATATATATTTTTAAGTGAAACGCACCCTGTACAGTGATGTTGACTGCGTTGCTGAACTCTCCTGATCCAGACTCACACCAGTACACAGCAGACACTAGGTGGGTGATTTTGCATTTGGATCCAGTCATTGAGCCCCAGTCAGATGAACAGGGTGTCAGGTATGCTCTCTCAGTAAACCTCTTCACTGTCCACTCAGTAGAGTTTCCCTCACAGCTCAGAGAGACAGACTCAGAGGAGAAGTGCTGCACTCTGTTGGGACTCACTGTGACAGAAGCTGATGAGCCTCCATCTGAAAGACAACAACACAATCAGAGGTCACACTGACAGCAGAGATATCATGACATATTTAAAGATAATAATGCAATGTTTCAGCCACACAGTAATTATGAGTGAGTGAGTGAGTGAGTGAGTAGTAGGCTAATTTAGGCTGGCTATATGGGCAGAGGGCTCGCCCATGAACGCATGAAACACACTCTCCTCCAGACCAGATAAACTTGGAAAGAAAGAAAGAAAGAAAGAAAGAAAGAAAGAAAGAAAGAAAGAAAGAAAGAAAGAAAGAAAGAAAGAAAGAAAGGCAGGCAGGCAGGCAGACAGACAGACAGACAGACAGGCAGACAGACAGACAGACAGACAGACGCTCACCTCCGGACCAGATAAACTTAGGTTTGCTGTCATCAGTGTAAAACATTGGCTCTCCTCTCCCAGCTCTGCACATATATCCTCCTGTGTGTGTGGGTCCATGAAGGATGTAGGAACCATCTGCAGTGCCATGGTTGCTACGAGGCAGCAGCTCATAGGTGTAGGAGTTGTCTGATAGTTTGGGAACAGCCTTGTACCAGTAGAACCTCCATCCTGCAGATGAAGCTTCAACCTCACAGCTCAGAGTTACGGAGGCTCCAGGACTCAGCCACTCGGGAGAGACCATGAGGACAGGTGTGGGTTTAGCTGTTGGGAAAAATGTGTTCTCAGAATTAAAACATGACATAATGTAGAAGGTGTCAAACATACGGCCCGGGGGCCAGAACCAGCCCGCCAAAGGGTTAAATCCAGCCCACAGAATTACTTTGCAAAGTGTGAAAATTGCACTGAGAAGTCCTTCAATCCAATGTTTCAAGCTCGGGATTTGAAACCTAATATTGATGCATGTGAATGCTAAAGACTGGTTCACAGCATAGGCATCTCAGAAGCAGTGCTGAAGCAGTGCTTCACGGAAGCTTTGAGCAGGAGCCTTGCCATTCACACCAGAAGCACTGTGTTTTGTCCACGCCTGACTCAGTTTTGCCCGCCGCTGCCCTGTCCCTCACAGCTTGCATTGACTTCATGCCTGGCTGCTTGGGTGTAGCGCACTGCACGCTTGAAAAATAGAACAGAAGCTGAAACTATCGCTGCAGCACACGTGCAGCGTAGCTTCAGCGTGGCGTGCGGCTGGTGTGATCGGTCTTGCCTGTTAGCAAGGACGCTGAAATCAAACTGCCTCTGCACTGCGCTGCTTCAGCGTGGCTTCGGCTTATGGTGTGTTCGGGCTGTAAGAGCTACTAGGTGGCGCACGTGGAGACACAGACCGCAGCGTGCTCACACCCTGGCCATAGGCTACTACAGATCTAAGATCTGACTCTTACTTCTGTGTAACCTGTCTGGCTTTATTCCTTATTCATTCTTCAATTTATATATGAAAAAATGCAAAAATAAATGTGCAAAAACCGAAATTCGGACAGTTATTTCGTTTTTATGCCTCCGCCGGCGATAGCCAGGCCGGAGGCATTATGGATCCGGGTTGTCCGTCCGTACGTACGTCCGTCCGTACGGCTGTCCGTCCGTCCGTCCGTCCGTCCGTACGAGGTTCGTTAACGCGATATCTGAGGAACGCCTGGACGGAATTTCATCAAATTTGCCTCAAACATCGACTTAGACTCAAGGATGATCTGATTAGATTTTGGTGGTCAAAGGTCAAAGGTCAAGGTCACTGTGACCTCTCGAACACCATTTTCAAGCTTGTTAACGCGATATCTCAGGAATGCCTTGACGGAATTTAATCAAACTTGTCTCAAACATCGACTTGGACTCAAGGATGAACTGATTAGATTTTGGTGGTCAAAGGTCAAAGGTCAAGGTCACTGTGACCTCTCAAACGCCATTTTCAAGCTTGTTAACGCGATATATCAGGACTGCCTTGACGAAATTTAATCAAACTTGTCTCAAACATCGACTTGGACTCAAGGATGAACTGATTAGATTTTGGTGGTCAAAGGTCAAAGGTCAAGGTCACTGTGACCTCTCAAACGCCATTTTCCAGCTTGTTAACGTGATATCTCATGAATACCTTGACGGAATTTCATCAAATTTGCCTCAAACATCTACTTAGACTCAAGGATGAACTGATTACATTTTGGTGGTCAAAAGTCAAAGGTCAAGGTCACTGTGACCTCTCAAACGCCATTTTCCAGCTTGTTAACGTAATATCTCATGAATACCTTGACGGAATTTCATCAAATTTGCCTCAAACATCGACTTGGACTCAAGGATGAACTGATTACATTTTGGTGGTCAAAGGTCAAAGGTCAAGGTGAGCTCTCGAACGCCATTTTCAAGCTTGTTAACGCGATATCTCAGGAATGCCTTGACGGAATTTAATCAAACTTGTCTCAAACATCGACTTGGACTCAAGGATGAACTGATTACATTTTGGTGGTCAAAGTTCAAGCTCACTGTGACCTCTCACACACCCAATTTCCAAGCTCTGTAACGCAACATCACAGGAGCGCCTTGACGGAATCTCTTCCAATTTGCCTCAAATGGCGATTTGGACTCCAGAATGAACTAATGCGGAGGCATAAGTCCGCGTTGCGGTCGTTCTAGTTTTTAATACGAAACGAACAAACGGAAAAACAGCTGTTTTTGTGTTTGTTTTGTTGAAATAATTAATCATTTTTCAATTTTGGATTATCAATTGAAATATCAAAAGAATGAATGATACACAGATTGCTACTCAGTATGATGCATCACTTTACAATATGGTACACAAAAAGAGTAACTATGGACAGGTAATAATTAAGTAATGATTACCTACCACTCACAAACTGACCATTAACTAACCATTAATAATGATTAACTACTCTAATCAGGAACTGACCAACTAAGGATTCACTAATGATTAACTACTATACTCACACACTGAATTTAACTAATAATTAACTAATAGTTAACTAACTATCAACTAATGATGAACTACTATACTCACACACTGAATTTAACTAATAATTAACTAATAGTTAACTAACTATCAACTAATGATTAACTAATCTAATCACAAACTGACCAACTAATGATTAACTAATGACTATACTCACAAACTGGCATTACCTAATCATTAACTAATAGTTCCTCATTCGTTCCTCTACTGTACATTTTGTGTACCTAAAGCGCAAATTATGCTTGAGCGAAATCGCCGGTGCTGACGATAGGACGCCCAGTTGCGGTGACCCCCTCGGCGCAGCTCGGCGGAGCAACTCCTCGAAAATGTGACTCTGCGGCGTCAACGCGGACGTGACGTGAACAGCACGAGAGCTGTGATTGGACGTACTTGTTGTGAGGAATGAGTTAACAGTGCTTCTCCCTCATCTAGCAAAGCCTTCTGCAGGCTCACCGGAATGAGTTTTGAAATGGAAGGACAATAAAATGTCCCCCAACCAACATGATTGCAAGTTCTTGGTAAACAACACACCATGACGTCATATGTAATGGACATGAGTGTACCACAAGCCACCTAGTGTTTTTGAGGTGTACCGCAGCCAATGCGCCCAGGTAACGTTCGAGTATGCACAGTCTCGCTGCAAGGCTCCAAGTCGAGGCTGCGCAGAACCCTGTCAGCACCTTTATTGTAAAGTGTTACTATTACACTTTACCCTTGTAAAGTGTTACACTTACCTCTACAGCTCTGAGTCCCGGTCCAACCATTTTCTCCACAGGTACGAGTAAATCTTCCTGTATAATCACCCACACAGTCATACTGGACCCGTTCATTGTTCTTGTATTTTGAGTTCACAGTGCCGACAATTACAGCATGAGTGATATCTTCTTTGACGCATGTTATCTCTGAAATAAATTAAATTCAAATCATGAGCCATTCTACACACTGACTGACTGGTGATAATCATAACAATATGATACACTTAGGTACGGTTACATCTTTTTTTATTGATAGTATATTAAATGGCAAATGGCCTGCATTTATACACCATCAGTGTATGAAGGACTGTGAATGGGTGAATGTACCTACTGATTGTAAAGCACTTTTATCAAAAGCGCTTTACAATCAGTAGGTACATTCACCCATTCACAGTCCTTCATACACCGATGACGGTAAGCTGCCACACCATCGGGAGCAATTTGGGGTTCAGTATCTTGCCCAAGGACACTTCAACATGCAGACTGGAGAAGGCGGTGATCGACCTACCAACCTCTTTTATACAAAGAGATTAGTGGACGACCCCTCCCCTCTACCTCCTGAGCTACAGCCGCCCCTTAAGCTGTATTGATATTATTGTTCTGATGGATGTCGGCAACATATTTCACATCTTAAAAGCAACTTCAAGGAATTATGGCACACGTTCTCACTCCAAACTCATCTCACAGAATTGCTTTGTCAAGCGTCTGTGGCGGGAATGGTCAAGGGCTCGTCATCCACAATGAGCTGGGTCTTCCAGCCCCGAGCCGCTAACTCAAAACCAGGGTGGTAAAACCGTATTTCCCAACTCGTCCTGGATGACAAGTCTGAGGGCGTGCTTGACCGTTCCCTGAACCCACAGCTGCAGAGAGTTTTTTAACAGTCCGCCCATGCTGTGTTCCATAAAACGCTGTAGGCTCTGCCGTTCTGAGACGGGTTTGGAATGAGGACGGGCTGAATGATCCAGTTTCAGTGACTCGTCATGAGTAGCTATAATTCCATATCTCCATGGTAGAAACTATTATATATGTTGGAATTCAATAGAGAACAGATCTGCAGCTACTTCACTCTCCAACCAAAGTGCTAAACAAAAGCATGAACAACAATATGAATGAATGACTAATATGGATGAAAGTCATTATTTTAACTTAGCACACACTCTATTTGGAAATATTCATCCCTTTACACAGTGAATGATTCCATAGGGTAACAAACAAACTGGATGTGTTGTCTGCTGTGTTCTTACCTGTACAGTTCTGAGTCCCGGTCCAACCATCTCTCCCACAGGTAAGAGTAAAGCTTCCTGTATAATCACCCACACAGTTATACTGGACCTGCTCGTTGATCTTGTATTTCTGCTTTTCAGTGCCGACAATTACAGCATGAGTGACATCTCGTTCCTGGCATGTTATCTCTGAAATAAATTCAATTCAATTATGAAGAATTCTACACACTGATTGGCTGGTGATAATCATAACAATATGATACACTGCTTCCTTATTACTATGTAGGGTTATATATTTACAGGTAATAATTAAGTAATGATTAACTACCATACTCACAAACTGACCATTAACTAACCATTAATAACTAATGATTAACTACTCTACTCAGGAACTGACCCACTAATCATTAACTAATGATTAACTAATGATTAACTACTATACTCCCAAACTGAATTTAACTATTAACTATTCTTTCACTAATAGTTACCTAAACATCAACTAATAATTCACTACTCTAATCAGGACCTGACGAATGATTAACTAATGATTAACTACTATAGTCACAAACTGGCATTAACTAATCATTAGCTAATAGTTCCTCATTCGTTCCTCATTAGTTCCCTAGTAACTACTGAAAATGTTGTGTACCTTATTGTAAAGTGTTACCATTACACTTTACCCTTGTAAAATGTTACCATTACCTCTACAGTTCTGAGTGCCGGTCCAACCATCTCTCCCACAGGTACGAGTAAAGCTTCCTGTATAATCACCCACACAGTTATACTGGACCTGCTCTTTGTTCTTGTATTTCTGCTTTTCAGGGCCGACAATTACAGCATGAGTTTCATCTCGTTTGTTGCATGTTATCTCTGAAATAAAATAAATTCAAATTATGAGCCATTCTACACACTGACTGGTGATAACCATAACAACTTACAGAGGTACGGTTATATATATATTTTTAATTGATAGTATATTAAATGGTAAATGGTCTGCATTTATATAGCACTTTTATCAAAAGCACTTTACAATCAGTAGGTACATTCACCCATTCACACAGACATTCACACACCGATGACGGGAATGTGCCACGCCATCGGGAGCAATTTGGGATTCAGTATCTTGCCCAAGGACACTTCGACATGCAGACTGGAGGAGGTGGGGGATCGAACCACCGACCTATTTCATCCAAAGTCATTAGTGGATAACCTGCTCTACCTCCTGAGCTACAGCTGCCCCTTACAGAGCATGGTGCAGGTTGGAGACCACATTGCATTAATATGTGGAAGGGCTATATAGCAATGGGATTTCGGGGAACAAAACATTTCTTTTTAATCACACATAGCTGCGTTTAGACTAGTTTTTGTAACCAGCAGGGGGCACTGGTCCATTTCATGGAACTAACACTTGTGATGTCACAGGGATGCAAACTAGTCACCTTTAGGTGACAGTCACATTTTTCAGACCAAAATATGAGGATTTCTGAGTGGTTTTATGTCTGCCCTGGTATCTGTCACCTTTTTTCACTCTCCATGACTTTGCATCCCTGTGTCAGCCGCAGCAGAACATTAACCTCTTGTGATGTCACTCCTGTTGTTATGTCACACGCCCATTTATAAAATGCCACCTTTTCCTCCATATTTATACTCTGGGGGCCTGTGGGGGGGGGGGAACTTTGTCTTTTTGGAGTATTTTCACTGTAATCATGAGCCCAAAATGTATATTCAGATTATTTTTTAACCTGCACCATGCTCTTTAACTCATTGAGTGCCAATGACGACTATCATCGTCAATTCAAATAGTAACGTAGAGTGCCAATGACGACTAAAGTCATCAATTGCGTTTTTTGACGGTGGGATGTGGATCAAAGCCAGATGCATCTCCTGTAAAAATATGGGCGATGTCGAATGTGTATAAGCTATTTTACAGACCCATTAGGTGGCGACAGTGCTCTCCAGATTAGAGAAAGGTGAGGAAAAAACAGAAGAAGTCATGGGGAAACGGAAACCGCATCGATATGCATGAAGCATAACGTTAGCTGTGCCTGTGAACAGCAGCCAATCTGCTGCCACAATTGAGCCCCTCCGTCTCCGCTGCGATAGCCCCTCCACATGATTATTTGCCGACACCAGCTTCTTTCTGAAAAGTTACATTATTCTCAGCTGGAAGCGCTGGGAGCCGGCGACAAAAACGGCGGAACGCTGTGAAAAAGCTGGGACTCGCCTGACACACGCAGCAGAGCGAGCAGAGCCACCAGAGACACTCCCACGGAGGAGGAGTTTGCAGTTGAGGGGGGTGGGGGTGCTGTTTTATTGAAGGAAATTACTGTTCAGATGTTTCAGGTCAGAAAATATTAGCTTCAGAGTCAGTGATTTGCTTGAAATGCTTCATTTCACAAAAGGCTCGTTATCTCAGCTTCTAGTTTGAAACGTCTGTTTTTGGTGAAATCAACCTATCTTCTCCGGCTGATAACTAAAGAACGGAAAATTATATCAATAAACTTTTTTTTGCTGATTATACAATAGAGCCTCATCGTTCTTGGGGCGTGTTCGGTGTTTACATAGTAATATCACACAATATTCTGTGGGCCTCGAGAAATCACTCAAAACGCTCTGAAAGGGCTGGCACTGGGAGCATCCGTTTTCCAAAAGTGGCTGGCACTCAATGAGTTAAGCTGTATTGATATTACTGTTCTGATGGATGTCGACAACATATTTCACATCTTAAAAGCAACTTCAAGGAATTATGGCACACGTTCTCACTCCAAACTCATCTCACAGAATCGCTTTGTCAAGGATCTGTGGTGGGAATGATCAATGGCTTGTCATCCACAATGAACTGGGAGCCGAAAGTTCTTCCAGCCACAAACCCCTAACTCAAAACCAGGGTGGTAGTACCGTCCCCTTGGCGGTATTACCATATTTCCCAACTCGTCCTGGACGACGAGCCTGGATTAACATGAGGATTAACATGAATGGTTGGAGAGACACACAGGCAAAGCGAGCCTGAGTGCATGTTTGATATTTCCATGAACCCACAGCTGCAAAGCGCTTTTTGCGTTCCATAAAAGACTATAGGCTCCGCATAGCGTTATGGAGGTCGCTTGCCAAAGAGGGTCTCTGAGACGGGTTTGGAATGAGGACGGGCTGAATGATCCAGTTTCAGTGACTCGTCATGAGTAGCTATAATTCCATATCTCCATGGTAGAAACTATTATATATGTTGTAATTCAATAGAGAACAGATCTGCAGCTACTTTACTCTCCAACCAAAGTGCTAAACAAAAGCATGAACAATATGAATGAATGAATAATATGGATGAAAGTCATTATTTTAACTTAGCACACACTCTATTTGGAAATATTCATCCCTTTACACAGTGAATGATTCCATAGGGTAACAAACAAACTGGATGTGTTGTCTGCTGTGTTCTTACCTCTACAGTTCTGACTCCCGGTCCAACCATCTCTCCCACAGGTAAGAGTAAAGCTTCCTGTATAATCACCACAGTCATAGTGGACCTGCTCGTTGTTCTTGTATTTCTGCTTTTCAGTGCCAGCAATTACAGCATGAGTGACATCTCGTTTCTGGCATGTTATCTCTGAAATAAAATAAAATCAATTATGAAGAATTCTACACACTGATTGGCTGCTGAAAATCATAACAGTGATACACTGCTTCCTTATTACCATGTAGGGTTATATCTTTATTTTTAGCTGTGGCCAGCAGTCCTCTAAGTTGTGTGTGTGTGTGTGTGTGTGTGTGTGTGTGTGTGTGTGTGTGTGTGTGTGTGTGTGTGTGTGTGTGTGTGTGTGTGTGTGTGTGTGTAGGGGGGGATGAAATGCAGGATGCAGGGGCAGTCAGTACGTTTACATGCACAGTTAAGTCGAGCTATGCTTATAGCTTGATTAGGCCATTTACTCAGACTACTGTCTTGTCCCAGTATACAAGGACGGGTGGGAAATCGATTCTGTTGATGGAATCATGTTGCCTCCGCTACGATAGGTGGTGATATGCACTCTTTCCCCGCAGGCTCGTCCAACTCTAACAACTGGTAGCAGCAAGTTTCTTAACAATGCAGCTATTTCATTAAAACCCTTATAAAACCCTTATAAACCCTTATTGGTACATTTTGGGCTAGCGCAGTGTAATTTTCTGTGTTCGCATAGTTATAAATGTGATATAAATGGTCAAATGGCCATGAATTTTGACATTGGGGGGGGGGGTTGGGGCATATATCAAGAATTTTCACACTTACCACTAGTACCTCAGCTCATTTTTGGCCCCGGGAATCAAAAATGTTTACTGCATTTATGTTATTATCCAGAAATGAATAGATAATTCCCCATTGAAACCCATTATAAAGTGCAAAAAAGTGCTATTTTTACACTTTTTACAAAAAAGCATTTTTTTTATGACTTCCTTCAGATATTTTGGACATAAGGCTTCAAAATTATGGTTTTTAATATTTTTCAGCAGATTGCAACATTTTCTCATGTATGGCATGCATCTATTGCAATCAATTTAGCTGGTTTCTGTTTGTGCTGCATTATGGACCACTACAGCCCAATGGAATAAATAATTTCAGCTAAAATCGTGTTCATATGGATGTACACACACACACACACACACACACACACACACACACACACACATCCATATGAACTCCATTTTAGGGATGGGGCTTTGGGGGGGGGACAGGGACAAAAAAAACGTGCCTATATCGAAGTCAGCTCAAGTTGTGTGTGTGTGTGTGTGTGTGTGTGTGTGTGTGTGTGTGTGTGTGTGTGTGTGTGTGTGTGTGTGTGTGTGTACTGTGGAGTCTCGTCAGCCTACCCCCTGACAAGTGAGAGCGTGAGGACAGCCAGCCACCACAGTGACGTCAGAGCCGGGGGATCCCGACAGAAACGCTGTCTAGGCCGCGTCATCAGTGATAGGTATTTCCCCAATTATCTACTGAATCAGTGGGACCGCTAGCAGCCGGGCGCTGTTAGGAACAGAGCACACGGCTGGAACAGATCCCACAATTAGTGGCCCTAGAAAGCAGACTCCGCTCTGAATCTCACTGTGTGGCCGGCTATCCTCCAGAAGGAAGCGCTCCTTGCTGTCGGGCGGTAAGTCATATTCCCACTCCTCTCCTGGAACATACTAATGTAGTGATGTGATGTTGCCTGACCGCCCCTCTCTCCTCTCGTCCACAGGCACGTTACTGGAGCAATTAAAGAGAGGAACTGAGCCCTGGCTACGTGGTGGGGAGAACCTCCCCTGCGTTTGCCCACAGGCTAACCCCTCCTGCCTGAGTTATCACGTTTATGGACATACGCCATAAGGGAAGAATTTAATTTGGATTGAATAAAACAACGCTGTATGGGTTTACACCTGCTTTTGTGTCTTGGCTTGTATCAGTTACCACAGTACACACACACACACACACACACACAACTTGAGCTGACTTTGATATAGGCCAGTTTTTTTGTCGTGCCCCCCCCCCCCACCAAAGCCCCATCCCGATGTGTCCTAATCATGCACATACTAGGCTAGACAGAGTCTGTTAATGACCTGCATAATCCGAATGCCAGAATGCACCCTTGGCCGGTCAATGAAATGGTCAATTACTAAAAACTGGCATTGAAAGGGTTGAAATTCTGAAAAGTAATGAACATTGAGACATGAGATTGAGCAAACATGAGATTGAGCAAAAAAGGAAAAAAAGATTCTCCCCCTATTGTTGTTGTTGGCCAAAAATGGTTATTACTTGCCCAGAAGGACTCACTCTAATTGACTAAAAATGGTCAATTAGATGGTCTAAAAAATTATACAGTGCATTTTTTTTTAATTGTCACTGAATAAAAAGTAAGAATGGAACAAAGTAAATATTGGTAATAATCTTTTACATAGACCCCACTGTGATAATCCCACCCAAAAACATTCCCTTTGGATTATATTTTGTGCAGAGATTGTGGAAATCTGAAAAAGCAGCAAGTGAAACTGTTTATAGTCAAGACAAACTAGCTTATAAAGGGTTACAATTCTGAAAATGAATAAATATTTTTGGTATGTATAGCTTCATCTGAAGGTATAATGTTTGAAAGAAAAGAAAAGAAAAAAAAAAGAATACATTTCAACATTTTTATCATTAGAAAAATAATTGACCAAAACTGGTCACAGGAAGGGGCGTAGACTATGCAGATAAGTATTAGTTAACCATCTATAAGGGTTAAAAAAGATGATATAATTATACAAACGTTTCACCTCAAAACGATCACTTCTGGCCCTTATAATAGTGTGAGAGAGAGCGCCGATAAACCGTTCAAACGCAGGGATGGTCACGTAACACAAAGCTGCCCCTTGTGAGCTCAATACAGTTGAAACTAAGATATTCCATTCAAAAAGTAATTTTTCTAGACACAGATTTAGCTACTACATCAACGAACATCACATTTAGCTTTAGCTAATCGCTCCCTGGCTGCTAACATAACAGTTTTACATGCTGTTCGACTTCCGGGTCAAAGAACGTTAGCGCATGCGCTGATCGCCTTGTCCAGTTCCAGTCCGACTGGCCTGTATACACGCAGGAGTAAATCGACTACCAATCACATTATCTGGGTGTGTTAGTCGGACTTTTATAACTTTGATTTCAGTCGAGCTATTTACATGCATTTCAAAAGTCCGGTTTTAGGCAGACTAACACAGTAATTTGATTTTTTAAGTGCATGTAAACGTACTGAGTGAATTATCCAGTTTCAGCAGTGACTCGTCATGAGTAGCTATAATTCCATGGGCCCTATCTTCCTAAAAGCACTAATTTAGCGTTTGCACTCGTCTAACGCCGTGCGCAATGCAAATTGGGGGCGGGCACAAGCGCATGCCTGTTATAATTGTACTGGGCATAGGCGTGCCACATGCCAAAGCAGGCGTTTCAGCGTTAAAATGTGGGGATAGATGGCATTATCCTATCGATAGCAATTACTTTGCGCTAAGAGCTTTGAAAAGGACCTCTTACGAGCAAATACCTCGCTGCGCTGGGAGTGCACCGTACTCTCCGTGCAGCGCAGCGCAGTGCAAAGTGAAATTATTTTTGGATCTGTCATTACGCACAGCCTTGCCATGCCAGGACATCAAATTATGCTGCTAAAATTGGGTATTAGCAGATAATTCAGTGAGGCAATCAACTATAACTCATGGAGAAACTTTTATCACATCGCAAAGAGGGAAATGAATTGGGAAAACTTGTTGGACAATGGACATCGGCTATTCACCTTCATAACCCGTAGGGTCGTTGGCACCACAGACGATCTGTCAATAAGCTCTCTCTGTCCTTGCACGCGTGAGTACACTCTATTATGCATGGAGAGAATTACAGCATATTGCATGCCTCGCGCAAATAGCTATTGCGAGACGGGAATCTGATTGGTTTTGATTGACGTAATGCCCAGCATTGCCTGGCCACACCCGTGAATAATTCTGGTAGTCAAGACCGCCCAAATCCCATTTGCGCAGGCATTTTGCGGCGCAGATGATTTTGGCATGGCTCTAATTTGCGCCTGCGACACGTGCCGTGAACCTTTCCGCATCCGCGCCGAGAATTGCCTCCGCAACATATTTCGGAGCTGTTTTAACTTAGAAATCAGGGAGGTCACGTCTACCCACACAGACAATTATATCACTTTTAAACAGTTACATTTCTGTATAAATCATTACAATATGCTCCCGTGAGGTGGGGATGCTGCCGGGCGTGGGTGCAAAACTCGGGATAACACCTGGACAGCGGACTGCAATCTTCCCTGCTTTAAGGCACGCGCAAACAGGTGTGCAAGCGCTAATAGGGGATATCACCTGTACGAAGATACGGCCCTTTATCTCCATGGTAGAAACCATTGTCACAGTGATACATCCTTTGTCCTATGATCCTTATATTTTATATGCCTTTTATTCTATTGTGTGGCTTTTATCATTCTACAGCATGGTTATCAGTATTTGTCAATGATATTTGTTTGCTTTTTATTGTGTGCTGTGTGGTTTTAGTCATGCATTTTCATTTGACTATTGCATGAGTTTGGTGTGTCAATTGCATGATTGACTTGATGGATCATTAAAAGGCAACAGCTGTGAACATGAACTTGACCACACCCCCTTACAGCCTCAAACATTCGGATTGGCTAACAAGGAGACAAGGTGTTTGGAGATGTGCTTTTAAATCATTTGAGACAGGTGTACAGCAGGAGAGAACAACAGAGGAGCGAGGCGACACAGACAGAGCAAATCGATCGAGGCAGGAGTGGCTGGAACGGACCGACGTGGGTGAACCAGACCTGGACCACACACAGCGCCAGACGGGACGCGGAGGCGGAAAGGCTTGGTTCAACGCACTTGATCAGCTAAGTAAAGGAACGTGATCAGCTGAACCAAAGCCTTGTGTGTGTGTGAGCTAACCCCTACGCAAATCCAGACTGAGGGCATCATTTATTCTTTCACAGCCTGACCAGACGCAGCCGGACGAGTCGCCACGGACGGGAAGCAGCTCTACAGCCAACCAAGGGCCGGGCCAGAGTGCTGTGACAGAGTGCTGTGACGGGACGCCAGGGAATAGGACATTGGACCCACCACAGCACCCCAGCAGAGCCTTCTCCTCCTGACATTTTTGATTAGATTTTATCTGGACTTTTAGGAATTGATTGTTGATTATTCTTTGTATTGACCTGGGTACACTTTAATTATTAAACCATTTAAACTTCCCTATTTGTCATTGTCTCACCTTTTTAACAGTGGAACCATTTTAATTGCTGGTATTTTCAAGAACTCTGTGTGACACCATTATATATGTTGTAATTCAATAGAGAACAGATCTGCAGCTACTTCACTCTCCAACCAAAGGGCTAAACAAAAGCATGAACAATAATATGAATGAATGACTAATATGGATGAAAGTCATTATTTTAACTTAGCACACACTCTCTATTTGGAAATATTCATCCCTTTACACAGTGAATGATTCCATAGGGTAACAAACAAACTGGATGTGTTGTCTGCTGTGTTCTTACCTGTACAGTTCTGAGTCCCGTTCCAACCATCTCTCCCACAGGTAAGAGTAAAGCTTCCTGTATAATCACCCACACAGTTATACTGGACCTGCTCGTTGTTCTTGTATTTCTGCTTTTCAGTGCCGGCAATTACAGCATGAGGAGGATCTCCTTTGTTGCATTCTGAAATAAATTCAAATCGATTATGAATAATTCTACACACTGACTGGTTGCTGATAAACATAACACTATGATACACTGCTTCCTTATTACTATGTAGGGTTATATCTTTATGTTTAGCTGTAGCTGCTATAAGTCATACGTGTGTGTGTGTGTGTGTGTGTGTGTGTGTGTGTCTGTGTGTGTGTGTGTGTGTGTGTGCGTTTGTGCGTTTGTGCTCATTCCAACTGACTAACAGAGTGTGTGTGTGTGTGTGTGTGTGTGTGTGTGTGTGTGAGAGGGGGGGCGGGGGTGAAATGCAGGCTGGCAGAGGCAGAAGGCTGAACTTTGCCATGGAGTTTGTTAAAGAGCATTGAAATGGTGAAATGGTATTTTGTCATAATCACAGTGACTTACCCACGACACGGTACTGGGCATTAAATCCTTGGTATGTGACGCTCTTGTCACTTGTGAAGCGCACAGTCATGTTATAACTGGTGGAGTAAAAGGTGGAGGTCTGCCCAAAACACAGCTTTCCCAGAAGCCTGTCACTGGTGCTGGGGCCATCATAGACAGAGATGATATCAAGACAGCTTTCAAGTCTGTGATCAGAGCATAAGAAGTACAGAGGGTGAAGTTCAAGCAGCACAGACAACACAGAAACAGTAGCAGTGACTGTGGAGATTCCATGATAGCATGGAAGGTTCACTGGCATCTTACTTCACAGGTATCATTAAACCTATGATGTGAACCAGGTGGTTAATGACACATAACTCCTTTGATCATTCTATAGGAGGAGAAAAAAACACGTTACAGAAGACAGTCTGAACTGCTGGTCTTATCATATCTCTCTTAGAAAAAATCCTCATTTGTCATCACAGAAACAAGTCCTATAATCCTGACCTTACACTAAATCCCAACTCACTGTAACTCATTGTTGTGTATGATTGCAATCATCTTAAACAACATCATTGATTTTAGTCTGAAACTACAGGAATTATGCAGAACTAACTGTACAGAAGCATCAGAACTGTCAAAATATGGTTATTTTAACACGTTCACTGCCAATGACGAGTTGAGTCGTCAAAAAAAATCCAACGGTTGACTGCCAATGACGAGTTGAGTCGTCAAAAAAAAAAAAAAAAAAATTTGACGGTGGGACGTGGATCAATGCCCCCCACGTCTCCTATAAAAATATTGGAGCCACCGAACGTGTACAACCCATTCCACCGACCCACTAAGTGGCGACAGTGCTCTCCAGACTAGAGGAAGGCAAGCAAAAAGCAGTGTGAGGAAGCCATTCTCATGAAAATGGATTGGCGAAAACGCTTTCGCTTTCGCGCTTGGGAGCTGGCGGTGGGGTTTTGCAAATTTGCATAATAGATTACGGGTGGAACACACTTTGAAACACGCAGCATAAATAAGACCAGAATCGCAAAAGCTTCATCAAAGCTCTCAACAGAAACCCCAAGAAACGAGCGAGCCCATCCAGACTTGCCCAGCGGCCGCCAGCAGACAGGCACAGCAGCAGCAGCAGCAGTGAGCCTGGTGACGCGAGGTTACAGCAGCAGCAGAAACGAGCTTGTGACACGCCCGCTGCAGCCAAGAAGAACACACACGGAGGGAGGAGTTTGAAGGAGAGGGGTGTTTCCTGCTGTTATGGAGGAAATTACTGTTCAAAACTATTGTTTAGATGTCTGACGTCTTACTGATGCCAAAAATGAATGGTTAAAGTGACTGTTCTATCGAATTTCACAAAAAGCTATTTATCTCAGCTTAAATTTTCAGACGCTGAAACCATGCTGTATTCAAGTGCTAATGCCTACATAACTACTAACTCTACAAACTAACTCTTTTAGACAGAGAAAGCACACATTCTATTAGTTCTTTTGAGATATTTTGTGTTCACAAAATCTTAGCAGAAAAGAATCCTCGGGTCTTGAAAGATGAGCCAGAATCCTCAAAAAAACCCTCTGGCAGAAGCTACCTACAGTAAAAAAAAAAACGGCTGGCAGTGAATGTGTTAAGACAAGAAAATAATAATTTCCTTTCAATTCAAAGGGACAAGATGGAGGCATTGGTGACAGGAGTGGTGACGTGATTCTTGAGTTTTTGGGCCGAGGTCACAGAGCATGTCAGCAGATAAATTAATGTCATCAGCAGGGTTCATTAAAGGTGCTGTAAGTATTTTTTTTAAATAAGACACAGTGTTATAGCTCTACATTTTGATAGCCATCACTGATATAGAGTGTTTAGTCAGTAACATGTATCTCCCAGTCCCTCTGCTCTGTCAACAGAAAAGACATTTGTCCAATCCTCTCTCCTGATTGGATAAAAGTGATACCAGAAAATGTATTTTCTGTATACTGCCGAGTGGAGGACCCATGTTACTGACCAAACACTCGCTGTGTCTGAAACACAAGGAAGCTGTCTAAAGGTGGCATTTCTAGGTAGGAAGTTGTAATTAGGCTGAAAAAGCGTCTTTTTGATCCCATGTCAAGAAAGTCGCAGTTTGCCCTGAAACTGAAACGTAAGGTTTAGTTTTGTCAATCGACTACGGTTCCACACTATCAACAACATGGGCTGGCGGGAGAGAGGTAATTTGTGCGACTGGTTGTGCGTAGTCTTTCTGATTTATAACTTATAGTGCTACAGTTTTACCACAAACTGTGACTTTGTTGACTTGCAAAGTTACATTGACAAACATGATATGTGTACCCCGTGGCACAATTCAAACGCTATCAAAAAGAGTCACGTCTATCTACATTCACCACCATTATTTTCTCAGACGCTGGTACGCTGAGAGAGGCAGGAAGTGATGTTCACTTTGGCTCCCTATACAGGAGTGAGCCCAAAGCAAGACATTGAATACATGTTGAACATTTGAGCTATGCAAGACTGAACTAGAAAGGTGGAGGCTGGGGTGGTGGAGGCAAAGCAGCAGCGATGTGGGGCAGCATAGGTGAAGCAAAGTTCGGTTGAGTTCAGCCCTGACAACACGTAGCAAACAAACCGTTTCAATGAAAACGGCGGTGCTTTGAACACCCTGTTGTGTGACGCAAGCATTGCACCTATCTGTTGGATCCACTGTGCCTCTTTAAACCACAGGGTTTATATAAACCTGGCTGCTGATTGGGTAACACCTCTGACACGCCCACCAAACAAGAGACAACATACCTCAAAGCACCGTTGCACACCATTTCAAGGAAACATCAACTCGAAAACCTTAGCACACAGTGCACACCGTTTCGCAGATTGAAGATATATCCCAGTGTAAAAGGAGGCCATATTTAAATTGGCGCCCTGTTGTGAGAATGGCACTGATTGGTGAATGATTAAACACTGGTCCAATCAGCGGCTGTCAGCTGATTACAGCTGAGGCGGCAGGCCTATGACTTCTGTGTCCTGCATGAACTAACGCAATGCTTCATTTTTAGGCCAGGTTCTGAGCTGTCCTAAAGTTCACACACACACACACACACACACACACACACACACACACACACACACACACACACACACACACACACACACATTTAGGATTTCCTCATGACCCTTCTGTAGTATCCACATCCTAAATGCCTTTGAGATAAGACAAATGTCCTAATTATAGTTAACTGGTCCTATGGTTCTGTAATGGCAAAAGTCTACTTTCCTAAAGTCAGATGGCACAGGATTTCAGACTTTGTACGTTTCTGCAATATTCACCCAGATGAACATGCTTACCCCACAATTTGGATATCCAGCTCTAAAATTCCACTGTTTGGTCTGATGTACCATACACAGTCTGCGTTGTTTGGGTAGTTCCCTGGATAGTTGGGGCTGTCAAAGCGGCCTGTGGGGTTGTACAGGTAGCCACCACAGGATGCACCTGAAGAGACATAACATTTCTGATCAATTCAAAATCAAGTACTGGAAATTAAAACACGGACACAGATTAAAACATGTACATTATGTTACTGGTCAAGATGTGTGGTGTGACAGTGAGTAATTTGCTCATAGGGTTCATTCAACACATATCAGCGACAGCTGAAATTAGTTACACGCTTGACAAAAAGGATAATCAGTAAGACAGGCATATTGATGACCAACATTTTATCAGAAGTCACAAATCAAAAGCTTGAGAAATAATGAGATTGACCAAAATTCCTCCTAAAGAATAAAGAAAATATATTTTCTATTTGTTTTAAATGGATACAGTGTGAAAACAAAGTTGGAAGAATGTGTGAGAGAGAATGTCGGCTATAAGACGCCAAAAAAGCGCCGGCTGTAACACATGTTGAGCAACGACACCAGCGCCTGCCGTAAGATGCCGAGGCCAAGGTGGAAGGCCAGAAATAGTCAAAGCCAACAGTGTAGCTACAGGTGTGCCAGTGCCACCCACACAGGCAGCTGGCCTGGCACACCCAGAAAAAGGGGGGAAAATTAAGTTTTTTGTTTCTTTGTATGCAAAACACATCAGCTGTCATGCACAGCCTGTCATAAGTGTCCGACAGTCCACTGACTGTGTGCCCCAGAGCATCATGGGAAACTAGCTAAGCTGTCTAGTAAAGTAAACAAATGCAGCGCCAAATCAAGAAGACATAAAACAGAGCTCACTTTTAAGCTTTTTCGACAAAGGCAAGAAACGTTGCATTGACGAGGAAGAAGACTCGTCGCCCTCCCGCTCAACAAGTGCAGCTTTTAGTGCACCCGTTCCCGCCACTGTATTGGTGGTGGACAGTGGAGACAGACGATGATGAAGATGATGCAGCCGAAACAATGACGTTAACAGCAGGGGACGCAGCCAAAAACACAACAGTGGTTTGTGCAGCAGCAGAGTCAGAGGACACTAACGCTACAGATCTTTCTGCAGTAGACGAACTTGCATGCCAACCAAACATGCATTATTTTCCAACTAGAGCACTCGTTGTAAAAAGTAGGTGTTTTTCAGCTAAATGGTACAACAGATACAGTTGGCTAGAGTACAGCATTAAAGTCGATGCTGTATTTTGCCAGCCTTGCTGCCATTTCACCACTGATGTGAAGAGGGAAGATTTAACAAAGCAGGACTGAGAGACTGGGGGCATATTAACACAGGTTGTGCTTCTACCTGCTAATAATGAGTGTGAAAAGGAACAAACATTGATGGTTATGGTCATATGGTCTTATCTTAATATTCCTCTAAATATGGCTTGAAAAGGCCCACATTTTTTGGGGTGGTGACCAAATGGTTCGCCCCCTGGCACACCCTGTGTTTCTGTGGCACTCCCAATGTGCCAAGTCTGACTACGCCAAAGGTGGGCTAAGACACCGAGGCCAAGTTGAAGGCCAGAAATAATAGTCAACGCACCGGCTTCCTGATTGGTCGATCAGGAAGAAGATGTTTGCTTCATATGTTTGTACACCCTGGAAAGGAAAGCAAGAGTGCTGCATAGTAATAGTTTTTTCTCCACACGTTCTTTCTTTCACTATAGACGGTTTTAACTTGACAACAAAAACATTTGAAATTGAACCCCAGCTCACTTCCTGTTACAGTGTTTGCTATGGACAGAAAAAAAGAAGGAGCAGAGCAGGACTGACAATTCAGTGAAAACCAGGGGCCGGTTGCACCAAGTGGTCTTAACTATGCCTGGTCGTAACTCCTACGTCGGTCTTAGTTAAGACCAGCCTTTAGAGTGGATTTATGCCTGTTGCACCAACACGGCTTACGTCTGGTCTTAACTACGCCGGTCGTAGCAATGCGCGTCCATGTGAATTGCCAGGGAATGCACCCTGATTGGATGATGTTGCAAAAATGTGCCTCGCGACCTGCTTGGAGCGTCACTGTGCCACTACGCTCTATCAGCCACTACTGTATGTGCATCACTACACCCTCCCTGCTCCCACCCTCCCTCGCTCCGGGGGAAAAATGGCGGCGATTGAGCCAGACAGACAGTCTGAATGAAATTGAATGTAACGTTCCCAATTCTATGTATCCAATTCTAAAAAACTAACGGCAACATTTGGGAAGGCTAAGCCACACAACTAGTTCGTTATAATCTAACATCATGCTTCGATGGCGACGTTACGACGGTGACGATGATGGTAAGGACTCAAAAAGGTCTCCGCTGATCGACACGGAGATCTCTGTTACAGGCAGGTGCAACCGGCGTAGCTGTTAGGTCGTAAAGTTACGACCGGCGCAGCTTAAGACCAGTCGTAAGACCACTTGGTGCAACCGGCCCCAGGAGTGTAGTGCTGTGGCAGTGCCGAGTGCAGGGCAGCGGAGCTCCCATACTTTTTCTCCAAGGGTTTGGTTTTACAATAGTAAAATAGGGGGGAGGTTGTTCCTCATATAGGTGTGCTCCCCCAGTTCTCCAGATAGCACTACACACCTGGTGAAAACCGTCTATAACAGCTGACCAGGGGTGGAAGTAACTAATTACAACTACTCAAATTACTCTAATTAAGTCTTTTGTGGGGGTACTTTTTTCAAGTCGGTAATTTTACTCTTACTTAAAGTCCCTGGAAACCAGAAATATTTTTTTATTTTATTTAGCATTTTGAGTTCATCACATCACAGGAACCTATGTTAATAAGCCACCAGCCAAATTCGAACGATGATGAACGTCGCAAAGTATATAAATTTAGGTTTGACAGTCATGGCAAAAGTCATGAGAATCAATTCGATTTTAGGGTGTATTTTCTCCCGCGGACTGTGTGGGCGTGTCCCGTCTGCAGCAGGTCTCCGAGAGAGAGAGAGAGAGAGGGAAACATACTGGACTCTACAGCCCTGATGTGAAGCAATAATCTGTTAATTCTCCGCTTTCTCCGGTTCCCCTTTCCCCTGCTGACAGAGCATGAGTGTGTGTGTGTGTGTGTGTGTGTGTGTGTGTGTTCGCGCGTTGCTCGGCGCATAGCCTACTGACAGAGAGGAAGACATCTCTGCCGCTGCGAGTGCACAGCGCTACTGTGTGTGTGTCATGTGTGTGCGCGCGTGCGTGCATGCGTGTGTGTGACTCGATTAAATCTTATGACATGATAAGATCCTGCATTTTAGCACCGCGCACACCGCTCTCTTCAATGAGGAAATGGAAATCCAGACCTTGTAGAAAAGTGTTGATTTTTGGGGTTAGGGTTGAAAGTAATGTCTCATAATTTCTGAGGCACACAATTACTCACATAAGACCCTAAATTTAATAGTTAGAAGGTTTTTGTGGATTTTGGTTTCCAGGGACTTTAAGTATGCTTGCACTATCATGTAATTCATTACTTTGAAAATCATAATTGAGTACTGAGTACAATTTGAATGAATGTAAATCCAAACATGCAAACCAAAAGGCTATCAACTGATCGCAAATGGACCAATGAAAAAACATGCAATGACACGTCAGGGTTCCGCTTTGGAGAGAGATGAGCACACTGACCACAACAGTGCACGAGTTTTGGAGAAAATAACGAGGAACTCTTTAGCCCTTTTCATAGTAGGGCACTTTTTGAGGGGTCCACGCGCTTTTTTTCTAGTCTGCATTTTTGCCATCCATAGGACCTCTAAAATAAAGATTTTGATGATACCAAGAAAAAAACCTCTCCAAAATGTGTTTTTCCCCCAATGTTTTATTACCCCTATGAGACCCGTGGGTTACCGGCAGGTAACATAGACTGTGGCCCACTCAAATTCTGAGCGAGGTCAAAGGTAGGGATATCATTTGAAACTACACAACCTAAGGTTTCCAATGGGGCCAAGCTTGTCATGCTAGCTTGTCAAGAAGGGGGCTAAATAACTAATGATTCAAAGTCAGACAACATTTTGGCGAGGGAAAAACAGCCATCACCTTTTTCCAAATGGTCCCTTGACCTGTCACCTCAATATGTGAATGGAAATGGGTTATATGGGGGGTAGCCTGCTCTGTACAGACATGCCACATTTATGCTCATCTGATGCAGTTTTGGGCAAGAACCACACCGTTTTTTGCATGCATGTAGGCCTGGAAAAGTGTCATTTCCACCTGTTGCAAAAAAAAAATTGTATTTGACCTTGAGCGAATGAATAGAGAAAGAGAATAGAGAAAATTGTCATCACCTTGAGCGTGTCCATCGTAGAGGAGTGTACTCAGCACTGAAATAAAGATTGAAACCTCATCAGACACTATCAAACTGTCAAAATGACAATCAACAAAGTTAAAACAGCTTGTGTTTCATCAATGTATTGAAACATATTGATTACAGCCACAAGACTCTGCTCTATCAAATACACATTAAGAACAAATCCGAAACTACATCTTACTCTGGATAGTGATGATATCGAACAGGTCAGAGATGCTAAATTATTGGGGGTGGTAATTGATGAAACGCTTTCTTGGTCAAAACAAATTAATAGCATGGTATCTAGAATGAGCATCACTACTTCAATGATCAGAAGGTGTGCTAATCTGATGTTGACTCGTATTACAGCTAAACTGGTAATACAATCTTTAGTCTTATCCCGCCTAGACTACTGCCCAACAGTATGGTCTAGCGCCTCTAAACAAGACCTGGCCAAACTCCAGCTGGCCCAGAACAGGGCGGCATGCCTCACTCTCCGCTGCTCTATGAGGAGCAGTGTAGAGGGGATGCATGCCGCACTGTCATGGATCAAAGTGGAACAAAGAATAGCATGCAGCTTGGTAACCTTTCTGTTTAACATCTGGAACACTGGGAAACCACAGGGCTTACATTCACAACTGTACCCCACTAAGAGTAGACATGGCTATACTACAAGACAGGGAGTAGATGCTCAATTCACTCTACCTCTACCAAAAACCAATGCTCTGAAAAGAACGGTAATGTATAGAGCAGTTGCGCATTGGAATAATCTACCTAGTAATATAACGGTGGCAAGTAGCCTAACACATTTTTGTTTAAAAAAAAAAGTTAAAACATGCAGTGATGAATAATGTGATAACTTTAGGTTATTAATTATTGTACACATATGTTGAATTGTATTGTATTGTACTGCATTGTGCTATGTTATATTATATAACACTACACTGTACTAATTCATAAACTTCTGAAATGTATGATATGTAATAGAGTGAGCTGATTCACTCTCTTTTTGTCTTTGTTGTTATAATTATCAACAATGTTACTGTATTATGTTTTACTATTACTATTTACTTTATTATGACACCAGGAAGAGTAGTCTCACCTTGGTGCAGACTAATGGGGATCCACAATAAACAATGAACAATATTCAAACTGTCAGTGACATGAGACAAAGCACTGATGCTGTGTTCTGTTCACCACAACATTGTCATTATTCTGCAGCATTGGAACACAGAAAGTCAGTGTTGTACTCACAGAATAACAGGAGCCCAGCACAGAACCAGGTGCACCCCATCCTCACATCCAGCTCAGCTCCACTCTGTGTCTCTGCTTCTGACTGACTGTTCCACTTCCTACAGAGTGAGCTTATAACCTCTGTGTAGGAAGAGAGAGACAGAGAGCTGTGGTGAGAAAGAAATCACACCGTGGCAGTGTGAGTTTGTCTAACTTAGTTTAGACCTTCCTTTTTATTGGAAGAGCTCACAAAACGTTTAGTTTGACCTAGACATGTTTTTTATTTGTAGTATAGCAGGCGCAGAAAAGACATGTAATTGTTGCATACGATGTGTATACGACATGAGATCCTTGCATCAGTGTTTCAATAAAGTGACATCAGAGGCTGACATGGTGAGGATTGGGGGTAAGCAATAGCATTGTGTAAACCTTTCTGTTTAAAGTTGACTCTTGTTGATTGTTTACTTTGATGTATTAGATTTACAGGCTAATTATTGGAGGCATAATGTTTGTGGGATGTGAGTAAAAAGATACACATGTTAGATATGTATTTGTGCACATTGTACTTGCATTCACATGTAGTGTACAGCAGGTACATGTGTAGATGTATTTTATTATGTATGATGTGTTTGTATATGGATATGAGCATTTATGTTCATATTGTGTACATATTCTCCATATGGGATTGGATATAAAATGTGTGTTTCCATATGTGTTTCCTTATTAACTGTGTGTGTGTGTGTGTGTGTGTGTGTGTGTGTGTGTGTGTGTGTGTGTGTGTGTGTGTGTGTGTGTGTGCCGTGCATGCATGAGTGTGTGTGTGTGTTCTGCTTTTTCCTGGCGACATCGTACAATACAATAATTGAAGTAGATAGCAGTAACGTTCAAGATGGTCTATAGTGAAGAGGCTTTGCATTATCGTGACCTCTGGTATTATGAGACAGAAGACTGAACAAATGAAGGAGAAGACAAGTAAAGAGGAGAAAAACATAGCAAAGAAGTGCAGGGGGAGGTGGGCAGGACAGGAAGTGGATAAGGTAACAGAGGCCTTCCTCTGTGAGAAGAGAAGTGTGTGTGTGTGTGTGTGTGTGTGTGTGTGTGTGTGTGTGTGTGTGTGTGTGTGTGTGTGTGTGTGCGTGTGCGTGTGCGTGCGTGCGTCAAACACATCATGGGGGGTCGGCCAGGAGAACAAGATGCAGACAGCAAGAGGAGGAGGAAGTGGTCATCACCACTTCCCCTCAAAGCACACAACAGTGTTGTTTTCTGTTCAAACAAATGGATTAACCTCCTTTGATTACTAGTATCTGTTCAAAAGGAGGGGGGGGGGGGGGTTGCGGAGGTGCCGCTCAATCTGATCTGAATGACTTTTTTGACCCTCGATATTGAAACACCTAATGATGCTGCCAGAGATGACTTAAGAGTCTGATTTCACATTGGAAGAAATAACTTCTGCCATTCAATCATTTCCATCAGGCAAAGCTGCCGGGCCTGATGGATTCGTCCTTGAATTGTATAAGACATTCTGTGACATTCTCGCCCCACTCCTCCTCAGAATGACATCTAGCTCTAAGAACGACAAAGTCTTGCCTAAAACACTGTATGAAGTGAACATCTCTCTCATCTTAAAAAAGGGAAAGAGGAAGCGCACCCAGCCAGCTACAGACCCATTAGCGCTCCAGAATTTGGACAAAAAGGTCATCACTAAAACGCTGGCTACCCGGCTAAATAAGCATTTGTCATCCATCATTCACCCTGACCGGACAGGGTTCATCCCAAATAGGTTCTCCTTCTTCAATGTCAGACGCCTCCTCAACACCATATAAGCAGATCAGAGTAAGACCAGTGGTGCAGCGATTTTATCACTTGACGCACAGAAGGCGTTCGATCAGGTCGAGTGGCCTTATATCAGTGATACTCAACTTGCGGCCTGGGAGCCAGATAGGGTGTGATAGGGTGCCAAGTGGCCCCCTGGCCATTTTCTCATATTGAAAACTATCAAGTTTGACTGAGCTCCAGCTAAATTCTCAAATATAGCCAAGTGCTCACCACCCAGGTACTTATATGTACTAATAACTGTTTTGTTGTTGTACTAACTAACTTCACCTATTCTGTGTGCACACAATTGGCTGACACCCCAAATACCTACAATCTGCTACAGAAACATGTGGGAGGTGGGAGGGGGTGTGGTCAGGAAAGGGGCGGGGCTAGGGAAAAGCCCTACCAAACATACTGTAACATATAACCAAAAAAACATCAACAATGTAAGTATGGCTAATATGTTTTAATGTTACAGTTAGTGGAAAAGGGTGAGTTTTCATGCACATCTTGTTCCCTCAGACAGCCATCGCAAACCATAACTTCATAGTCATGTCATTCACAAGTCTCGCATTGGAGGCAATTAGTCAGTGATTTCGGCAAGGCACAGCACAATTTGTTGCCCGAGGAACCCACTCGACCTGATGATGATGATGCAGACGAGTGGACAGGTAGGCTAAGTGTTCTCCATATCCGAAGGTTATGGATAAGTTGACCGCCATTTATTGTCTGTTACCAATGACAGTCATTGTCTGCTACCATTCAAAGTAGGCTAGCTTAATAAGCACTTACTAGTTAGCTAATAGCTTACTAATAGGTATAGCTTAATAATAGCTTACTAGCTAATTCCTATACTTACTACTTCTTATTAGCAAGTAAGCTTAACTAAGCACTAAAAAGTGTTATGATACTAGGAATCTTGCATGCTTGATTCCTAGGGTGGACTCAATCAAAAAACAAATACCTCAGACCTTTGATGAAGAACATGGTTGTCCAAAGAAAAAGAGCAGACAGCTATTTAGAACAGAATGATGATGAGAAAATTGCACTTGGAGACCTAACTGTGAACATTGAACAATACCTTGAAGTGGTGATCAAATAATCCTTACAGAAATCAATGGCAAACCAGAGGTGGTTACATTCAAGCCGAAGGCCTCAAATATTTTGAGTGCATTTTTTGCATGCATCTAAAGGACAATAGTGATGTTGATAAAGAAAAAGTGTGTCTTGTGAAAACTGCTTATTTCCCTATGTATCTTAAGGGTCTGATTTATATGTATTTTTACCTTGTATTTATACTTGATGGTTATGTAACATTTTTGTCTACTATGTGTCTTTTGTTGTGCATCTGTGGCTTGTTTGTAACTTTGATATATCCTGTCTGGAGTCATGTGACTATCACGTGACGGGGCTGGTGTATTTAAACATGGCGTCTTGCTAACTTTTTTCATGTCTGAGGAAGAGCGATAGCTCGAAACGTCACTTGCTGGACGACTAAATAAAAGGTAAATTGGAGCTTCAGTGTGCAGACCTTTCCTTTTTTATTGTTTTTTGGTTCCTGCACCTGCTTTACATTTGTTTGGATGTGTGCGACTGCCTCAAATACTTTGTGAAAACTGCTGCCAGACTGGTAAAAACTGACATAGAAGATATCAAGATTCCCAGAGATGCATATTCCTCATGTGAAAATATAGCATCTGCCAAAGGAAACCCTTCAGCTTCTCCTCAAAGAACTGTTTGCTGGCAAGAACTGTGAGTTAAACATAGCTGCAATAGGACAGGCCATGCGGGCAGCAAGGGCAAGGGTTCTCATCACGCCATTACAGATAGGACTGACAAATGCATCAACAATTGGATCTAGATTTTTGGTGGAAACACTTGGTAACCTTGGATTCTGATCAGGAGGTGAAAAAGTTGAGTCAAGTGCAGCTGCTTCTCAAGGGACATACCTCCCTGGCAATGTTCAAGGCCACTTCACTTCATTCAGTACATTGATGATAATGTTGACCATAACATCAGCACCATTGATGGACACAACACATTCCAAGGTATGGGCATTATAGCTGGAGTTACACCAGAGAGCCAAACCCGTATCTCTGATAGCTGTGACATCATAGCAGCAGTTGGACACATCAATATCCACATGTGGAAATCAGATACCCCTGGCCTTTCATCCATGTCCTATGGGAGGATTGAGAATACCACAGGTGGGTGATTCTCGCTCTGATTCACGCCTTCGTCACCACACGCCTGGACTACTGCAACGGAGTGTTGTTCGGGGTCCCTGCCAAGACCCTTGGCCGGCTGCAGTACGTGCAGAACTCCGCTGCCAGGATCCTTACACGGACCAAACCCTGGAACCACATTACCCCCACCCTGCAGCAACTCCACTGGCTTCCCATAAAACATTGTATCACATTCAAAATTCTCCTCCTCACTTATAAATCCCTGCACGGTCTGGCCCCCTCATACCTATCCGACCTACTCCACCCATACAACCCCCTACGTAGTCTCTGTTCCTCCAACACTGGACTTCTCACCATCCCCCGGACAAATAGATCCACCATTGGAGAGAGCTTTTTCTGTTGCTGCACCTAAACTCTGGAACTCCCTCCCATTTCCCATCCGCGACTCTGGTTCTATAAACATCTTTAAAAGCAAGCTCAAACCCCATCTTTTCCGCCTCGCTTTCTCTGAGCACGGCCTGGGCTCCGGATAGCTCTACTGTACCCTTTTAGCCTCTTTTCTTACTCCTTTTTCTCCCTATTATGTCTCTTTTAGTGTGTTTTGTTCTCATTGTACAGTGTCCTTGAGTCTGAGAAAGGCGATTTTAAAATCAAATTTATTATTATTATTATTATTATTATTATTATTATTATTATTATTATTATTATTCTCATGAACATGGTACAACTCATAGCAAAACTCAAAGATCAGTGTATAGAACCCCCCCCCTGTATATCAAGTAGGATCTAATTTCACCATTCAATTTGAAATTATAATCCATAGGCATCTTGCGCGGTACGCAGGCTCGCCTACCCTGCAGCTTGCCGAGCTGGCCCTGCAGCTCGCACGCTACGCGGCCTCGTCCTGGCTGCTCCTTGATGGCATACTTCAGGGATGCTGGATCACCTGTCCTGGAGCTGGCAACCATGTCCATGGCTGAAGACTGAAGCCAGACTCCCACTTCTTTCAGTGTCTGCCCCTGGGACTTGATGTTAAATGTAAAAATGGTAAATGGACTGCATTTATATCGGTTTTATCCAAGGCGCTTTACAATGTGCCTACATTCACCCCCACTGATGATGTCACAACTGCTTTTATGACATCACTGATGACATCACAACCTCTTATGACATGACTGATGATATCACAATGCCTCTGACATCACTGATGATGTCACAATTTATGACATCCTGATGACATCATCACTGAGACTGTGTGTGTGTGTGTGTGTGTGAGTGGATTTATGACATCACTGATGATGTCATCAGTGGGACAGACAGACAAACAAACAGAGCCCTAGTCCCCTTAGATAGATAGATAGATAGATAGATACTGTAGATAGATACATACATACATACATACATACATACATAGATAGATAGATAGATAGATAGATAGATAGATAGATAGATAGATAGATGTGCACATTTTTTATGTATTTCCAGACACTTTCAGATACACTGTGAGGGAATAAATTCATCACCGTAACACATTTGGAATTGGAAATATGAAACAACAAACGTATTTTTTCTTTTTTCAATGGCAAGCACTTAAATATGCTCAAGGGTAGTGGATATCACCCAAAATGTGTATGATTAACAAATACGAAGTTGTAGCTAACATTGTGAGAAATGCCATGTTGTATTACGACTACATACTTACATGAGAAAAAAAAAATCTGTTCTACTTACAGACTCAACAACCATTTATGTGGAGTCCTTGCCCCCAAAAATGTGGAAATAGACACCAAATCTAGTTGGAGTCAAGATATGGCAAACATTTGAATAATGGCAGCCATTTTGAAAAAACTTAATTTTAACATACTTATTTTAAATCACTAATGTGATTTTCTGGGATTTTTACTATAGTGTTTAGGGCATCAATATAAACATAAAAATGTGAAAATAAATTCTGTTGCAATTAGTTTAAGGTCAAACGTTATTTTCCCTAGACTACAGGTATTAAAGGCCTGAAGGTCGGAGGTATTGAGACGTGTATAGTTTGTACGCCGACGACGTAATATTATACCTACATAACTCAGAACAATCGATCCCCCCTCTCCTAGAATGAATCAGCTCCTTCAGTAAGGAGGAGAAATCACTGGCATAATTTGGTGATTCCGCTGGGAAAAATAAATGGAGGTTCTGGGCTAGTGCATGTTAAAAGTTTGCACCGATTGTACCGTTTTGGGCATTTGTTTCGAAAGGTTATTGGCAAATTGAGCAATGTGTCACATCTGCCTTCTTTCTGACTATCTTTGCACCTTGAATTGCCTTTGTGTATGAAAGGTGCTATATAAATAAAATTTGACTTGACTTGACTTTGCTGTCACACATTCAGGCCCGTATCTTTGCATCGGCGTAGAAACTAGACCGAGCGCCTGGCGCAGCGCTGATCAGTGGGTGTGGACCAGCGCACTTGATATCTTGGTGTTGGCGCTACACGCAGCCTAAAGCATTACAACCACGCCTTTTAAGCGTAAAATTATGCACCGTCATGCTCATTGGATAAGTGCAATAAACGAATCACACGCTTGCCTTTTAAGCTCCAATTCCAGTGGTCCAGTAAAACCAGACAAAGCCAAGTGCTCTGCTCCCCCCCCCCCCTTCATCCCGTCTGTCTGTCTCCATATATAGGCTATTATTCCATAATATTATGCTTCTCAAACCAATCTAACTGCAGTTTAAATACTGCAAGCATGTAAATACGCTACACTATAGCAAGATCAAAGTGAAAAGAATGTTCTAAAGGCATCAGCTAGAAAAATATAGCCTATCCCTATATGATGAGATTAATTAGATTGGTGAAAGTTTGTCCAGAAAGATATCGTTTTCTCTCCCCTGCTGCAATAGGATGATGCACATAAATATAGCCTACATTATGTAAAGTCATTGCATAAATGTGTTTTTATTGTAAAACTAAAATGTGAAGTAGAGCCAATTTATTGGAGCGGACATCACAGTAGGACATGACAGTAGAAGCGTATTACGCTGTCACTTATCTAAATCACGTTAAATCGACGAGGGATATATATACTGTAGGCCCAGGATTACATATATGTTTCACATAGGGTGGTGTTTTCATTTCGATGTTTTATTTGGTCCAATATTGAAATGTTCTACAATTGCAGGTTGTGTTACCATTACACATTATTTAGATCAACCTTTATATCTATTTCGGCTCATTTGGTTGCTATTTAGTAGCGAAATGGAGTAGCACAATGCATGCTGGGACATGCCAGGCAGTGAACTTACAAATTATTTTTCCTATGGGACGTGTGTTGTGTCTGTCTGAGCGAGGGAGTCAGAGAGAGAGAGTCGTATTGTGCCTGTCAGACTGAGGAGAGAGAGGGAGTGACACAGAGAAGGGTGACAGAGGAGAGCCAGAGGAGTGCTCCGCGCAACCAGCGCACTGAATAGGCCTGGTTTTCAAAAGCGCAAAGCGCTAAATTTACGCCAGTTGGGAAGATATCATTAGGCCGATATTTAAGGCCGAAACGCGCATTCCCGCCCATTCAGGGAGTGCGCCACGCCCATTCAGCGTAAAGCGCATTTACCAGCCTAAAGCCCTGTTGATATCTTCCCGAGGCAGGCGCAAGGCACGTTTTTAAGAGGAAATGATGCCAGTGAGCATGCGTCTGGACTCTGTTTCCAGGCAACTCGGTGATTCTCGTCAAACTTTGTCTTTTAACACATTCACTGCCAGCCGTTTTTTCAATACTGTAGGTAGGTTCTGCCAAGTTTTTTTTTTGAGGATTCTGGCTCATCTTTCAAGAGCCGAGGATTCTTTTCTGCTAAGATTTTGTGAACACAAATGATCTCAAAATAACTAATAGAATGTGTGCTTTCTCTGTCTAAAAGAGTTAGTTTGTAGAGTTAGTAGTTATGTAGGCATTAGCAGTAGAATACAGCATGGTTTCAGCGTCTGAAAATTTATTCTGAGATAAATGGCTTTTTGTGAAATTCGATAGAACAGTCACTTTAACCATTTATTTTTGGCGTAAGACGTCAGACATCTAAACAATAGTTTTGAACAGTAATTTCCTCCATAGCAGCAGGAAACCCCCCTCTCCTTCAAACTCCTCCCTCCGTGGGTGTGTCTCTGGTGGCTTTGGCTTTGCAGCGTTTGTCACAAGCGAGGCTCTGCCTGTCTGTGCTGCCTGGCTGCTGGCGGCTGCTCTTTGGGCGAGTCTGCATGAGTCGTTTCGGTTGTGAGCTCAGCTGCAATGAAGCTGCGTGCGATTGTGGGCTTTCTGCGGGTGTTTCAAAGTGTGTTGCACGCATAATCTATTATGCAAATTTGCAATCCCCCACCGCCAGCTCCCAGCGCGATAATGCGCGAAAGCGAAAGCGTTTTCACCAATCCATTTTACAGTATGAGAGAATGGTTTCCTCGCGCGTTCCCCTGCAGTTTTGGCTCGGCTTTTTCTAGTCTGGAGAGCACTGTCGCCACTTAGTGGGTCGGTGGAATGGGTTGTACACGTTCGGTGGCTCCAATATTTTTATAGGAGACGTGGGGGGCGTTCCACGTCCCACCGTCAATATTATTATTATTTTTTTTAAGGCGAGATATCTCGTCATTGGCAGTCAACCGTTGGATTTTTTAAGACGAGATATCTCGTCAATGGCAGTGAACGTGTTAAAAGAACAACCACTGGCGCAACTAGGCTTCCGATATAATAAGGTTGCCCCATGCGACCCTACCTGTGACTTCAAAGTGCAGTGAGTTTAATGCCCAACACAGATGCCCTAATGAAAATTGGCTGGTCCATACGAGGGCTCTTACTACTGTAAGTCTTGAGACCAAATTTAGAAGAGCGCTGAGGGCTAATCCTATCTCAAATCTTATATGTAAATCACACTCCAGTCTCTGTTATTATTTTCAAGTTAATATTCTGTTTATAATTAGGATCTGTGGCTGAGTCAGCTCCATTAGAAATAGTATAGTATAGTTATAGTCCAGACCCTCTTCCCCCACTAAAATAGAACAATTGGGTCTCAGAGCATCATAGTTAAATGCGTAGATGCCAACATACCTCAACCGAGTGGTAGAGATGGCTTAACTCATTCAGGGCCAGTTTAGGACTGCCAATATTTAGCACAGGCCAGAGATTTTCATAATTGTTGGTCATCTTTCAAGACCCACAGTAAATTATCTATTAGCACCAGAGTGATTTGCAATACCTCAAAATGAAGATGTACGTCTCTGGGTTCACCAGGAAAAAAAAGTGAGCTTTTAGCATGTTCTGTACTCTACTTATAGCCATTTATATACACCCTGTTTTCACCCAAAAGGTCTATTTGAGAAGAGAAACAGGAGAAAAAGGCATTTTTGTAAAGAAGACAATCTCAGTCAGATCTCGCTCTCAATTCTTTTATTTTGAACTGTATTGACATCAGACATGTAAATACTATTCGTTATGATACAAATGACAAAAAAAAATATATATATATATACACATGAAGTGCTTTTTTTACATTCAACAATGCAGTTTACTCAGTGTGAGTGTGAATGTGTGTGCGCGGGGCCCATGTGTGTCTCTTTAGATTACATTTCGTCATTTAGCAGACACTTTTATCCAAAGCGACTTACAATGTCACATTGTCAACATTAGTGGAATCAACTGTGGAACATCATCTACACAGATACACCCTTGCAGCAGTAGAGTAAAACATCAATGTTTTTTTTTTTTTGGGGGGGGGGGGGGGGGGGGGGGTTTGGGGTGAAGAAGGGGGGGAAGATGCTAGATGGGGGGAGGGGGTTTGGGGTGGAGAAGGGGGGGGGGGGGAGATGCTACATCAAAAGGGTTAGTTCAGGAGGGACTCAAGTGGAGCTTGAAAAGGTGAGTTTTTTTTTCAAAGGTGGACTCACTGAAAACTAAAATAAAAAGTTGAGAAAAGAAAAGGAGTTTTCAATCTTCGGCGAAAGATGGGCAGGGATTCGGCCGTCCTGACCTCAGTGGGGAGTTCGTTCTACCACTGAGGGGAATTTACTCTATGTCACAATATATCGTCCCACAATATATCGCGATATCAAAACGTGACAATATGTATCGTTGAGATGAAATCTCATATCGCGAGAAAAATAAGCTGAACATGGTGGCACTGATCTGCATCTGATTGCATGCTCGCTCTCCTTTTCATTGCTTTGTTTGAACAGACGAGGGACGTTACAGACACTGAGGATGAAAATGGTGAAATTACTCAAATTAGCGTGAAGGATGCCCCCTCAACTTACAAATCGATCGCAAAAAAATCGTCCTGACCTCAGTGGGGAGTTCGTTCTACCACTGAGGGGAATTTACTCTTTATGTCACAATATATCGTCCCACAATATATCGCGATATCAAAACGTGACAATATGTATCGTTGATATGAAATCTCATATCGCGAGAAAAATAAGCTGAACATGGTGGCACTGATCTGCATCTGATTGCATGCTCGCTCTCCTTTTCATTGCTTTGTTTGAACAGACGAGGGACGTTACAGACACGGAGGATGAAAATGGTGAAATTACTCAAATTAGCGTGAAAGATGCCCCCTCAAATTACAAATCGATCGCAAAAAATATCGTATCGTATTGTTATCGTGAACCCAATATCGTCTATTGTATCGTATCGTGAACCTAGTGTATCGTGACACCCCTAGTCTTTATAGTTCAGAGTGTCATGGTAGACCTCAAAGCAGGGGACCCTGCACAAGGGGATGCGGCAGAAGTTACACTGGAAACGTGTCTCCTTTCTCTTGTTGTTGGTCATACACACCTTGCATCGCTTTGCTGGGTTGTCATTGTTGGGGGTGGGGTCATTCCTGACAGGGAAATGCTTTGCCAGGTTGGCAGACAGCCTACTCGGACGGTCAGCATATGGCGCTCTATGGCGCTTTGTGGCAGTGGTCCACGCCTGTATCAGACTCTCCTGGAACGCATACATGGTCTGTACTGTGCCCTGTGGGTTTTTAGCTCTGTACAGGACGAAGGCATTGTGGAGGCAGATTTGGAACATGTACATGACAAATTTAGTTGTCCATTTATAGGACTTTCTGATGAACGGATAGTACGAAATCATTTGATCCAGCCTATCAACACCGTTCATAGACTGGTTGTACTCTATCACACAGACAGGCTTCTCCTTCACCACCTTCCCCCTCACACCTTTCTTCCACGTCATGACCTGTCTCATCTCGTTCTGGTGAAATGTGGATACCATTCTCACAACATTTGTGTCCCGCCATGCCAAGCACAGAACCCGGTCAGTGTGGAAGGCAATTCTGCCCCCTGGTTGCAGGGTGGCCTTCTCAGCATGGTGTACAGCTGGTGGTTCTCCTCTATGCTTTCGCCAACACAGTCTCTTAGAAAATTGTATAATACCAACGATATGGACCAACGTTGCTATTTTACGATTTCGGCTCGAAAAATGTAAAATAGTAACGTTCTGAGTGGTTAGGGTGAGGATTAGAGTAGGGGGAGGGGTTAGAAACAGAAAATCTCCGTAAAACACGCCCAAACCACGCCCACCGCTGTAGACGCATACGTTCCCATTTTACAATTTCTTAGCCGACATCGTAAAATACCAACGTATGTCCACAAACGTTGCTATTTTACAATTTTTTTGGAGATCGGGTTGGCTTTCGCAGTGTGCCACATACATGTGTCCCCAGATCTAGCAGGATATCACACATGTTTACAGAATTGTAGAAGTTATCCATGTACAGTTTGTAGCCCTGCTGTTCCAGCCCCAACAGGAGACCACACACTGTATCTACAAGAGATTTACCGTCTCCACAATAAGGCATCAAATTATAACAAAATCCTGTCTGGGACTCACATAACACATAACTTTTGATCCCGTAACGCACAGGTTTCTGTGGGTTAAAAACTTTAAAGCTCAATCTGCCTCTCCACAGTAAAGTTCCTTCATCTATTGAGATGTTCTGGCCTGGCTGGTAGAGTTCCTGGAACTTGTTCACTAGCATGTCTAAGACTGGGCGGACTTTATGCAACCTGTCATCATTGTTTCTCACTGCTGTGTTGTCAGTAAAATGCAGGAAACACAGTATGATCTGGAACCTGTTTCGGGACATTGTCTTTCCAAAATAGGGGGTCTCCAGCACCTCGTTCGTGGACCAGTAACTCTCCAGGTCAGGCTTTCCAATGAGCCCAGTCAGGAAGAGGAGCCCTAGGAAGGCCTTCAGTTCAGCAATGTCAACAGGATTCCATGCATCGAGCCTGACACTCGTTGCGCCAGCCTCCATTGTCTGCTGTGCATATAGGTTGGTCTGGTCCACAACATACTGCAGCAGCTCTTCAGTCAGGATGAGTTCCAGGAAGTCGACCGGCTTGTCCGACTCCAGCGCAGCAGCACTGTTGAGCAGGCCAGGAACAGCAGTGAACGGGATGTCCTGTGGCTCCCACGGCACTTCATCCATGCAGTACCATTGCTGCTCTGGATACAGGATAGGTGTTATAAAAATATAGAAATACAAATACATTACTATAGCACACTCACACACACACAAGCTTGTAGATCAGCTATATTGGGCAAAGAGGGAAAATGAACATACCTTTGGTGTCTTTCTTTTTCCCCTTCTTGGGTTGCTGTCCCTCCATTGGCTCTCCATCTGCACCACGGCCAGTAAATAAAGAAATACATACATTACAATACAATTTACAACACACACACAACATGTATAATTGTGAGCTTGTAGATCAGCCATTTTGGACAAAGACACAAAAGAGGGAAACAAGATCTTACCTTTTGATCTAGGTTGTTTTTTCTTTGATGTGGGCTCACTGGGTTCTGCAACAATCAGCTCCTCATCTGAAATAAAAGCAACATATCCTCAGTAAACTATATACGGTAATCACATTTAGTACAGAGAGACAGTGTAGTGTCTCAGTAAACTATATAATCACATTTAGTACAGAGAGACAGTGTAGTGTCTCAGTAAACTATATAATCACATTTAGTACAGAGAGACAGTGTAGTGTCTCAGTAAACTATATAATCACATTTAGTACAGAGAGACAGTGTAGTGTCTCAGTAAACTATATAATCACATTTAGTACAGAGACAGTGTGGTGTACTAGTGTCTCAGTAAACTATACGATCAGTAGTCACACACACACACACACACACACACACACACACACACAGATGACATCATCACTGGGACTTTGTGCGTGAAGCTGGTACTGTCTGTACAATATGCATATATATCAACAACAAAATTACTCCTTACCGTGATCATCGGGGTCCTGTCGCATTGGGGTCCAGTCTTCTTCGCCCTCGACATTGACAACTGGTGGTGTGACCATCTCCTCTTCAGAGGAATGGGCGCTTGATGGCTGAGAGTCAAAGTCACTTTCCATGTAATCCCGGGGCGTCTTTGCACGGCGCAAATGCGCCCTGGAAAATGGCTCCTCCTGGGGAATCATGTATGTTGTTGTGTTGCCCTCGATCTCCTCCTCGTCAGAAAGTTCTGACTCTGTCTCGTCTCGCAAATGCGCCCTGGAAAATGGCTCCTCCTGGGGAATCCTGTCTGTCGCTGTGTTCTCCTCCTCGTCAGAAAGTTCTGACTCTGTCTCGTCTCGTTCGGGCTGGGACACAGGAACGGGGTTGGCTTTGGGACCAGGCGCTGGAACCGGATCGATGGTGGTCACGGGTTTGACAACCGCAAACATCTCATCCAGTGTCCGCTGTCCAGCAGCAAGGCCAGCAGCAAGGCGAACAGCTCGGGCACCGCCGCGCCGAGGGGCGATGCGGTGTTTGGTCTTTCCTTTTGCCTTCACCATGACTGACTACGACTACGACTACTACAACTAACTAACTAAACTATACTACAGACTATACTACAACTAACTAACGCTAACTAAACTGACGACTATAGGCTACTAGCTACTGTAATCTCTTCAACTTCAACTTCAACTCAACTCAGCACACTGTCACAACCGTACACAATGGCGTCTCTTTCCTACTCTGCAAAGAGGCAGCGTTTCTCACGGCTTTTGTCTTCTTGCCTCCTCCCCCATTTCAAAAAAACAGCTGCGGTATGTGTTTGATCGCGTGCTGTCGGCTACCCTTTGAAGGCAGGGACCTGTGTCTGTGTCACAGGCTGGGCAAGTGTTTGCTGCAGGCGCTGCACCAATAAAAACAAAAACACGTCAAACACGTCATTGGCGGGGAGGGCTATTTCTGATAACACGTCAAAGACGTCATTGGCGGTGAATGAGTTAATCAGGTGTGTATCATGTATCTTGAATCATAGTACGATGAATATTAAGACAATGTGGTTTACTTTAGAACTTTATTTACCGTAGGGCTGTCCCGATTACAGCTTTTATTTATTTTTAAGATTCATACCTGGGTAGGTTGTTTCCAGGACTGTTACAACCTCCTGGGAACATTGGGCCCTGGGAACATTGGGCCCTGGGAACATTGGTATGCTCCCTATATGGTAGGATTTACTTACCTTTCTTACCCTTGGCTTTACGTTTGTTTTGGTGGTGAACCTGGGCATATGGTCATATTTGGATCTTCTACAACAGAGGACACATTTCAGGAATCATTTGTAACGCAGACATGATGCATTTATGCAACATGATTTGTATTACACTCATGAATATGCATACAAATGTATATAAACAAATGCAAAATATCTTTATTTATACTCGATTGGCTCAAATGTATGTGACACCTTCTGAGTATTTTAATTGTCTCATTAGAATGATCTGGGCATTGGAGAAGACTCTGCATGCGACCAAAAGCAAACAGCCAAAAGTAGTCTAGTAGGAACGGGGGGTCCCCGCGCACCCGAAAGATATATTTTTCTAACATAGATTTTTGTACTCCTCAAGGTGTCTAATAAACAAATTTTGTTGTTACCCCGTTGAAATAGTGTCCCATGGGTCCGTTCCATGAGGAATTGATTGAGAGGGTTGTTTTAATGATTTTAACAGGTTTGGTATAGTAAAACTCAAAAACATTTGAAAAAAGTGTCTAATTTACTCTCAAAATCTTGCAAAAGAAATCTATCTACATATTAGTCCATGGGCCAGAAGGGTTGGGAATAATGCTCATATTGATTTTTGGCAAGGTATACATCTCTAGAGTTAGAAAATATGTGAGAGCATTGCACCAATGGTAGCTAAATGTGTGTTATCACTCGATTTATAACACCATGCAAAACATAATACTGTAGTTGGGGTACTTAGGGACATTTGAGGCTAAGTTCATGCAAATCAAGTCTAAAAGCACCAGATTTTGTCCAGAATTAGCCCAGGGCATGCTCTAACAATTGAGCCAGAGTGCCCGAGCCGGTGACCCCCGGGGTCACCATGGCGGCCAAATCCAATATGACCACTGTCCGAAAAAGATTTTGGCTATAACTTTTGAAAGAGATGAGCTAGAAATACAGACTTGGCGTCTATCTTATATTTTTTGACCATTAGAAAGGTGTTGGAATGCTTATCTTTACTAATGAAGATGTGTGTGGACCCCTAATCTGCATATTTCCAAGATGGCGGATACCTGAATATGAGTTTTACCATAACTGTTGATGCTTTTAGTAAACTCGGTGTCCATTTTATCGTTTTTGAGTTTTAGAAACACATTGTAATACTCAGATTTATGATTTAATCTATCTATAGCACTCTACTTTGCATAGTAAATAGGCTACCATTTCTTTTTTACATACACTTTTGTAGTTGTAAGAATGAGTTACCATCAAACTGGTGGAAACAAACAATCTACAGTATTTATCTTACATATTTTATTGAAACAATTAGACAAGTGAGTAACACTTAGGTATGTCCATGGGTTGGGGGGGTTAAGTTAGATTGAGTGTAAAGTGTTTTTTGTTTATATCCTTATATCCACAGCCAGATTAATCAAATATTGTTGTCTTGACCGCATTGTTGGTACAGGCACTCTTGCATCCACATTGAGGTGCCACAGGCTCCAGCTTTACAGCATTCACAGCACGCACTACATGACTTTTTGCAGCTGCAGCAGAGAATGATGACTCAGGCTTTACTGGCATCTGAAAGATGGGTCCAGTAAGGTTCCCAAGTCTTGGTCATGGAGTCCCAGTACCAGCCCCACGTACTGAACTCTGGATATTTTGCTGGACAGAGGTTGCCTGATTCCAGTAGAAGCTGGTCTGCAGCAGTCCCCATTTGACATGCTGAATCAGTGCATCTTGGGTGGGAGGCAAGTTCTCAAGGGACTTGGTACCATTTGAGAAAAGCTGATGTCTGGCTTCATCTACTTGGCTGGAGACACAGCTCTTGCTGGACATGACAACAACCATAATGCTTCCAGTCTTTGGACATGGACATCTGAGTTGATCGGTTCAGGCTCCAAGGTGAAGGCGTCCACGGTCTCAGTGAGATCCGATGTTGCTTCCCAAGCTGCCCATCCACTCCTTTTCCCATAGCCCTGGAAGGCTGATGTAGTATCACATCATTTTAGCACATGGAAGAGATGTAATGCCAGTGATCTCTGGGGACCAAGAACATTGCAGATTTTGTGAACATAAATGTACTTTCCACATGTGAAGCCGATCCAGTGCTCTGTGAGGCCTAATGTGTAGAAGAAGCATATTGCAAGTATTACAACATCACTGTCGGACGTATGGATCCTGAGTTTCTATGGCTACTGGCCCAGCATGTGCCAGGTGCTATAAATCATTCTACTGTAGTGTCTGCTTCAGGGTGGTTATAAGGCTGAAGTGCAGATACTGTATGTCATATTCAGATCTGTTGGAAAGTACAACATCCTTCTTGGTAGAAAGGAGGAGTTCATCCCAAAACCCTGGTCGCCCTCACCTTGGGGTTGTCATGTACAGCAAAAGCTGTGGCTCCAGCCAAGTAGATGATGCTAGACATTGGCTTTTTTCAAATGCATCAAGAGAACCTGCCTCCCACCCAAGATGCACTGATTCAGCATGTCAAATGGGGACTGCTGCAGGCCAGCTTCTACTGGAATCAGGCAACCTCTGTCCAGCAAAATATGCAGAGTTCAGTACGTGGGGCTGGTACTGGGACTCCATGACCAAGACTTTGGAACCTTACTGGACCCATCTTCCAGATGCCAGTAAAGCCTGAGCAATCATTCTCTGCTGCGTCTGCAAAAAGCCATGTAGTGGGTGCTGTGATTGTGAATGTTGTCAAGCTGGAGCCTGTGGCACCTCAATGTGGATGCAAGAGTGCCTGTACCAACAATGAGGGTCAAGACAACAATATTTTAGTAATCTGGCTGTGGATATAAGGATATAAACAAAAACCACTTGTCATCTGAAGTCTTTTATGCAAAATCAGTCCCCCTGGTAAATCAAAAGGACTGAGCACTTCTAACTCAATTCAACCTATGGACATACAGTAAGTAGGCTACTACTCACTTGTACATATAGGCACCAATATATGTTTTGTTCTGTTGTTTTTGTTTCTGATATTGTAATATTTTGTTCAAATTCTAAACACCTTTGATCAGTATTGATAGCATTTCACATTTATGGAGAGCATTGATGCACAGACTGGCTATATCCTGTATCAATGGGAATGGGTTATACTCTATTTGTCTAATTGTTTCAATAAAATCTGTAAGATACATACTGTAGATTGTTTGTTTCCACCAGTTTGATGGTAACTTATTCTTACAAATCTACACTCAATCTGGGTGAAAGTGTATGTAAAAAAAAATCGGTTAGCGGCCATATTGGTAGCCTACTTACTATGCAAAGTAGAGTGCTATAGATAGATTCAATCATACATCTGAGTATTACAATGTGTTTCTAAAACTCAAAAACCATAAAATGGACACCGAGTTTACTAAAAGCATCAAAAGTTATAGTAAAACTCATATTCAGGTAGCCGCCATCTTGGAAATATGCAGATTAGGGGTCCACACACATCTTCATTAGTAAAGATAAGCATTCCAACACCTTTCTAATGGTCAAAAAACATAAGATAGACACCAAGTCTGTATTTCTAGCTCATCTCTTTCAAAAGTTATAGCCAAAATCTTTTTCGGACAGTGGTCATATTGGATCTGGCCACCATGGTGACCCCGGGGGTCACCGGCTCGGGCAATCTGGCTCAATTGTTAGAGCATGCCCTGGGCTAATTCTGGGCAAAATCTGGTGCTTTTAGACTTGATTTGCATGAACTTAGCCTCAAATGTCCCTAAAAGTCCCGCAACTATTATGTTTTGCATGGTGTTATAAATCGAGTGATAACACACATTTAGCTACCATTGGTGCAATGCTCTCACATATTTTCTAACTCTAGAGATGGATACCTTGCCTAAAATCAATATGAGCATTATTCCCAACCCTTCTGGCCCATGGACTAATATGTAGATAGATTCTTTTTGCAAGATTTTGAGAGTAAATTTGACACTTTTTTCCAATATTTTTGAGTTTTACTATACCAAATCTGTTAAAATCATTAAAACAACCCTCTCAATCAATTCCTCATGCAGAAATCATACAGAAAAGTGGTGTCATTTGTCTCTGTATGACGTCTAGTTCAAAAGTTATGACCCTTATCCATTTTCATCAGACATCGCAATATGCCCGCAAAGATGGCCGCCAAACGGACCCATGGGACACTATTTCAACGGGGTAACAACAAAATTTGTTTATTAGATACCTTGAGGAGTACAAAATTCTATGTTAGAAAAATATATCTTTCGGGTGCGCGGGGACCCCCCGTTCCTACTAGACTAAAAGTGACTGAGGTGAACTGCATCCTGACCCAGGATTACATCTGGTATCATTAGTATTGATGCTCTCTGATACAGTTTTTGAGGATATCTTCACATCAGAATACACAGAGCTCTCCGCTGGATCAACATGCTTCTCTGTTAAGGATGATCAGATTAATGTATTTTTGAAAACTATTTTTTTAAAACACCTACTTAATTTTTACATTTCTGCATTGCTGGCTATTCTGTATCATTTCATGTTTAGTAAATGTACGGTAAATGAGAATGGGTTCTCAACGGATTTTGCCTGAAAGATATCTCAAAGATTTTCATGTAAATAAATATGTTAAGCCACTATCTATCTGATAGTGAGTTAACACAATAGTGATTGAGCCTATATAGCCCATTGATCGAAGCCTTTGCATTTAACACAATAGACTCACTCTGTAGGTTACTGTAGGTTCCTGACAACTCTTGTGTGAAGTACGATAACAAACTACTTTTTTCAGGTCTCTGCTAGCATTACAAGTGGTTACTATGGCCAAACAAACTGACTAATGTCACATGCAACACTGTTTGGATCTCAGCCGCAATTATAGGTGTCACCAAGGAGAACAAAACTGAAATCTTTACTTTCGGCCGCAGAGATGTCTGCCTTCTCTCCAATACAATGGAACTGGATGGCACTCGGCTTGTGGTGCTCAATGTGCCAAAGAAATACATTTGAAAAACTCAACAGCATCATGACCCTGTTACTCAAGATAATCCACAGACCTTGTTGTGAGCAGTTTCATGGAGGAACTATTTTATATTGACCGAACTACACCCGCTAGCTGCTAGCTAGGTCCTACATGAGACTGCAAAAGAAAATAGTTCCTACATGAAACTGCTCACAACAAAGTCTTTGCATTATCTTGAGTAATCGGGTTACTTGTTACAACGTTGGCAATGACGTCACTGCTGAGGCTATGACGTGGCAGTGGCCTAACTACTCGGTTGGCGACAAGGTATGGCTCTCAACAAAGGATCTGCCTTTAAAATCTGACGCTAAAAAACTGTCTCCCAGATTTATTGGTCCCTTCTCCATTACCAAAGTCATTAACCCTGCAGTGGTCCGTCTGAAGCTGCCCCGCACTCTCCGGGTCCATCCTTCTTTCCATGTGTCTCGCCTTAAACCTGTCTCTACCAGCCATCTAGTTCCTCTAGCTCAGCTCCTCCACCCCCGCCTCCTCGTATGATCGACGATCATCCCGCATACACCATCCATCGTCTACTGGACTCTCGCCGCTGTGGTCGCAGGATTCAATACCTCGTCGACTGGGAGGGATATGGCCCAGAGGAACGATGCTGGGTCCCTCCCCGTCACATCCTGGATCCTGATTTCGTCAGGGAGTTCCATAGGATGCACCCGGACAAGCCTGGTGGGTCGCCCGGAGGCGCCCCTCGGAGGGGGGGTACTGTCACAACTCCACATCCATGATGCCTGCTAATCAGGAGAATCTGCTACACCTGCTGAGCATGGTAATCTGCAAACCTGCTGGTCATCACCAATCATCATCATCACCACCACTATAAGAATCCTTCTCTGTCTACCAGTCCTCGCTGGAACGTTGCCATAGAACGGTTTGTAACCCAGCCAGTCTCTAGGTGGAACTATTAGCCATCCGTTGCCTTTTTTGCTCGTCTGCTTGCCTGCCTGCCTGACGCCTTTTTCCCCTGTGTTCTCAGGATTCCATGCCTGCCTGCCAGCCAGCCCTCCAGAGCCTTCCTGCTAATTCTACAATAAACATCATTGAGTTTGGCACTAACCTGGTTGTCTCTCCCTGCATTTGGGTTCTTTAGTAATACGTGACATAAACATACCGAAACCTTTTCTTCTTCTGCCTTTTGCTCATGCACCACTATGTTCGACTTCCTCAAACCATCTTTTTCACTTGCTTCTGACCATCTTAATCCTACATAATGCAGTTTCAAAACTGTACATTTCTAGAATTTGCTCGACCACAGTTTTGTTTCAAACTTTTTCAACATAGTTTAGACCCTGTTGTTCTAATCTATCTTCACATATCTATATCCTCATATTTCAGTTTGTTTGTTGTGAAATACTCATCTGCTTTCATCTTTCTTGGTCCTCTTTTTGGTCTGGTTCCTCCACTTCCTGTCCCATTTCTGTGAGCAGCTTCCTCAGTGCAGCCACCGGGCAGCTCAAGTCACTGCTCTCCTCATAGCTCCATTTCGAGTGCTCATCTGATGTATGACCCCTTCACATTGACTAAGCACCTGATGGACTTTAATGTTTGACTTGTCTGTGTGCTGTATTTATGTATTTATTGTTGGGAAGGGGGTCAATATATACATGTTGTATGTATCACGTCTCATTCAGAGCTACAGACTATACTGTACCGAAACGAAATACCACCAACCTGGTTGTCTGGCAATAAAAGTATCGTGTATCTTGTATCTTGTGCGGGATCAAATCAAAAAAGGTAAAAAAAAAAAAAAATCTACAAATTGCCTGTACATGTGGGTCTTTAAGGTCCTGTAGCACAGCTATTCTCAACCACGGAGGCAGTGGTATTGCCAAATAGATTAAGAAAAAATAAAATAAAAAAGTGTGATTACAGCTAGTTATTTATTTATTTTTATATCTAAATGTGCTCAAGTATTATATAGATCAAAAACTTCCAATTAAAATGCATAATTTCAATTACTTATTTTCTCTCCCTTTCATTTATCTGGGAAGGTGGTCCTCGGAACTGTTTTAACAATCAGAAGTGGGCCTTAAGTTACAAAAGGTTGAGAACCCTTGCTGTAGCACCTTCCAGATGGGAGCAGAGAGAAGAGGTGATGACAGGGGAGTTGCATTGCATCCTTCAGAATGCTGAGATATATGGAGATATTGAAGAGGGCACATGCCCCTTTATTTGAACAGAGTATCTATTTTCACCCAGGTGATAATGGACACAAAGCTATATTGGGCTATTTACACTTGTGTGATGTTCGGGTCCACTGGACCCGAGTAAATATTGTGTGGTAATTCTACTACTGTACTACTAGGAAAGGACCAAAGCAGCTCAGCAGGCAAAATAGAATACAAGGCAAAAAAGGAGCTACTTGGAGTTTGAAAAGAATATATTATTTAAGGAGAAGTAATTGTATCTGCGTACTGCAAAGAGTTACAAACCAGAATACATCTTCAATTTGATACGGGCAAATACAAAAACGCAACGCGTTTCAACTGTTGGTCTTCGTCAGGCTGTCTTACCCGCAGCAGAGTATACGCCAAAGCGATCGCATCCACTAACCAGTGCGACAAGCGATCCTCGGAAAGGGCTCCACCCTGGGCTCTTTGCCCAAAACAGACCAACAGCTGGTTTGTAATAAGTAATGAGCACGTCCTCGCCACGTAGGCCGAGAGCGCCCTGACAGCAAACGTTGCTCCCCGTCCGAGTTAAACGGCAGGGGACAGAAAGCTGACAAGTCTATGACCATAGACCTAGCTGGCATTGATATTCAGCCGATACGCGGGGTTACACCTTGGGCGCACCAGCCCCGTCTGCGCAGCGTTCCGTCTGCGCCGCGGTTTTGCTCCGTCCTTGCACGTCGGCATGTCCCACAGCACGCGTGTTAACATTCATAAAGAGATGTCTGTATAAGTGAATTTCCTTACAGGTATTTTGTATTGCACTTCATAGACCCTTCTGAGCCACCATATGTCTTACGGCCTCTGACGTAATCACGCAGAGGCAAGAGTATATATATTGGAGGAGTGACGCACAGCGTCAGAGAAAAAGAGTGTGTCAGAGCGGGCTCAGTTAAACTGAATGCAGAAAGCAAATATAAAGAGAATAAATAAATATGCCAACAGGCTAAAGAAAGCTGCGGATCCAGTCTGTTTATTTGGACGCAAGAAACCATCCGCAAGACAAAGAACCTTAACAACGCGCTTCAGAAGCGGAGCGCTTCCGAGTGCTGCCTGGCAGCTGATGCAAGATTGCGCGGGATTTACGAGATCGCGCGTGTGTACAGTGGGGTGGATGTAAAGAGCGCAACACACAAACAACACAGTCTGTCGTTGACTTGCTTTTGATTTGGTCATTTTCCCTTGATTGTTGTGCTTCTACCATGGTTAAGTAGGCTGAAATTATTTCTTTATTTGTCATACAGTGCCTGTTAGCAGGAGGAGAACTCTTGCATTTCTTCGTCTACTTGAAAGACTACAGGGGGAGGGGGGAGAAGGAGAAGGAGTCGGTATTGGGTCTGCACACTGTGTTTTTCTCTTGCAGTTGCTGTGTCTGAATTCCGGGCTGAACTATCTGCTCTGTGCAGATTGACGCAGCTTCCAGGCGTCATCCGTGAAAAATAGAACTGCCGCGTATCTTTAGCGGAGCGGGGCGTCAAGCCGCTTCTGGGACGTTTCTGATACGCGCCGTTGCGTGCCTGGTGCGATCACACACGTTGACTAAAATGCCCGCGAGCAGCTCCGACGAGCGCGTCGGAGCCGGAATGCATACGTGACATTCGTGGTGGGACTTGCCCGTTAGGCTGCAACGTAACGCTGCGCCTGTCATCAGCGAATACCATGCATGACTGTTGCACCGAGAGGGCAATCAGGTCACTGACCCTTTTTCCTGACGACAGGGCGCGGGCTGGGTGGACAACGGGGACGAAGGCCTCTTTTGACCCCAAGACCGAAGACGTCCATCATACGACATCGGCGGCGGGCTCGCAACTCCACTCGGCAGGCTGAACCACCGTGGAACAGTGGGCCGTGGGCCGCATACGGATCCCATGAAGGCTCCCAGCCAAAGTTGGGCCCGGACGACAGTGAGCTGGTGTCCGGGGGTGTGTGAGTGTCCACAGGAGAGCTCCCGACCGACGATGGGCGTGCGGGCGCTACAAACTGAGGCCAGGCCGTGGCCATTGACCAAGGTGAGCTGGGCCCCCTGCCAGGCCCTGCAGGGGGCGCCCCAACAAAGGGAATGGGACCCAAGGAGATCTCCCAACCAAACTCGGGCCCTGGGCATCGAGGACGGTGGGCTTGTCCTTAGAGCTATAAGCTGAAGGCTGGCACTGAGCCCAGATCTTGGCCAGCTGACGCCCCTGCTGGACGTGTAGCGCCAGCACGGGGCGGTCTGTGAGCCGTCACCACTTCCTCCAGAGGGGGCATTCTGGTGAAGCCCGGCCGAGCCTCGCCGTCCAGCATAGACCAAGGAGCCACGTTAGCGCAAAGTGGCTTGGCCTCCTGTGGCCTTTCCCACACCGTCTGTACAGCATGAATCACATCCTTGCAGACAGGCATGTGGCGCTGCGGGCAGGATGCCTGCTGTGCCTGAAAGAAGGACCCCTGTAGCACTGATGCAGGGGGCTGGGGTGGCTCAGCCCAAGAGATGCCCAGCTTAGCTGCGGCCCTGAGCATCACCCCACAAAGCTTTTGGTAGGGCTTGTTCATTTCCACGCAAGCCTCCTCCTCCGCACTAGCAGTGATGGTGCTAGCACCGTCCCAAGCCTCCTCTCTAACGTGTACCTCCCCCTGGGTGGTCTCGATTAGGGGATCATATCTGGGGAATTCGCCCCGCTCTATGAAAGAAGGCTGGTCGCCCCACCTAAATTCAGACTGCTCGTCTAGCTCAGACTGGGGCGCTTGGCACTGAGCAGCAGGGGCGTCACCCACGACAGGCTGGAGAGATTAAACGGGATGTCCTCCTCAAGAAAGAGCGAAGCTCTATGACGCAGCATGGCTATCTTGAGAAGAGCACAGCGGCTGCAAGAACGAGGGTTCAAAAGCGCCTGTGCAGCGTGTTCATGCCCAAGGCAGAAAACGCATCTATCGTGCCGGTTGAAATCGGCCAACGTAGCCCTACACAAGGCGCATCCCTTCCCTGACTTTCCCTCATCCATGCTGAGCAAGAAGAGAAAAAATGCAGGAAGCTCAGTCACTCTGAAGTAGCAAGCTCCCGCAGGCCGCACCCTGTTACAGGGAAGTCACCGTTAAGCAGCTAGCAAACTAGCGTGAAACACACAGGCTAAACAGTAAGCAAATCCGGAGGCTAGCGAACGTGCACGTGCAGCGGTAACGTACGCGGTTAATAGCCTAGCCTGAAGGGAAGGCAGCTAACACAACCTGTTAACCCGAGGGAAACAAGCGTGAGCAAGCAAACTATCTCTGCTAGCGTAAGTAAACTGAGAGAAGCGGCTAACACAAGCCTGTGATTAGTGAGCTGTCCTAACTAGCTTATTACGCTAAGCTACTGTAACAATCTCCCCAGCCGGGGTGGGAAGCCAGTATTATCTACACGGCGGTAGCCTACAAGCAGTATGTGCTAATACACAATAAGGCAAAACACTCTTAGCCTTAGATGAGCTGCAAAAGGAGGCCCTGTGACACAGCACCGCCGTGCGAAAACAGCGCGGCAGCTGCAAGTGTGTGGGTCGAGGAGCGAGCATCGTCATCTTCACTATAAAAGCGACACTACAGGTTTTACCAACCAAGCTTATCCTTTCCATCTGGTTTCCTGACAATCATGCTCCTCACTGTATACATCATGGTCATGAACAGTTAACTGAAACCATGTCCCACATCCTAAATGGATATGCATACAGTGAGGGCTCTACAAAGGGCTCTACATCTGTAGGCATGATAGAATAGTGGATTTGATATCAAAGGATATCACCTCTATTTTTAGATCTTCTATCTCGCTCTATAAACATTCGTGTGAAGCCGAGCATGTTCAGTCTGTGTAGTGACAATTCTGATGTGTTCTCTAATATTGCAGCTAACACTCCTGATGTTGTTGTTGTCAATGGAAATCACAGAGAGGTGTTCATCCTAGAGGTTGGCTGTACCTTTGACCACAGCCTAGAGGAGGCCTTTCTGACCAAGATGTTCAAGTATCAACAATGAAGCAGACCATTTCACAGCTGGGCTACAGTTGTAAACTTGTAGTTTTCATATTCGGTAGCCTGGGTCATGTTCACAAACTGGTTGTAAGAGGCCTCCAGATGGCTGGACTACCTACTGTAAGAGAAGGGCCAAACAGCTAGCAAGGTATTGCTCTCTGCTATTATTGGTGATCAATATGGAGAAGGCACTGCTTTTTGTATCCTTGAAGTGGATACTAACCAATATCTTGTATTACAGTGTAACTGTATTTTTCAACTTGCCACTGCCATCACCCTGTGTGGTGTTCCTTTTTTTGTATGCATTATTGTGGTTGCCAACTAGGCACTTTTGTAACTAACTGTCTCCCCGCATCTGACTGCATTATTAGTGTTTATGTCCTTTGTACTCTGTATTTATGTGGACATAAATAAATCATTTAAATGTGTGTGTGTGTGTGTGTGTGTGTGTGTGTGTGTGTGTGTGTGTGTGTGTGTGTGTGTGTGTGTGTGTGTGTGTGTGTGTCCATGTGCTATCCGTGCGCGCACGCAGCCAGTGTGTGTCATAATATCCAGGGGATGATGAGAAGCAGATAGAGGAAGGAGAAGAGGCCCCAAAGTGTCACAACTCATTTAACAAATAATCTCCTTTCTTTGTTACTTCTTCTCATCCATGCTTCCTCTTTTTAAATTCAACTCTTCTGCTTGAAACTCTCCCTTGTCCGTTCATACTTGCCTTTGCTACCACCGTCTCCTTCCTTCCTCCTCTCACATTTTCTTTTGCACCACAGATTTCAAAAATGTATTAAACATGGGTAATTTACAGCAGGGTGATGTGGGAATTCAGGACTTTAATCATGAGAGAGATAACGAGGAAAAGAGTGGAAGAGAGATACAAAGTATGGAGACAAGATGGGTGGATTTATATCCTTATCTAGACTTGGACAACTATTTTGAATACCATATCAGTGGTGTAAGGGATCAGTTCATCCCAGGCCTGGGCAAGAGATGCGGTGGTCCTGAAGAGGCTCTGGGTTATGGCCCCCTGAGCTCTTGGGCCCCTGGGCCTGGGTCCGGTAGGCCCGTTCGGTAATACATCCCTGCATAGCTACAGTACTGCTGTTGACTGTGTAGAGAGGATGATCAGATAAAAAAAAAAAAAAGTATTTTACATTTAACTCATTGAGTGCCATGGACGTCTTTCGACATCCAATTAAATAGTGACGTAGAGTGCCACGGACGTCTTTCGACGTCCAATGCGTTTTTTGACGGTGGGACGTCGATCAAAGCCTTCCGCATCTCCTGTACAACTATTATAGCTATTGGAGGTCTATAACCTATTTTACAGAACCCTTAGGTGGCGACAGTGCTCTCCAGGTTAACAGAAAGGCAGAGAAAAACAGAGAATAAGTCTTTGGGGAAACGGAAATCGCATCGCATCCGTATGCATCGATATGCATGAAGCGTTTTAACGTTAGATGTGCCTACAGCAGCAGCAGCCAATCTGCTCCCACAATTGAGCTGCTCCATGTCCGCTGCAACAGCCAATTCGCATGATCAGCCGTGGATTTGTTATTATTCTCAACTGGAAGCATAGGAGCCGGTGACAAACACACGCGGAAGCTGTAAAAAAGCTGGATGTCGCGCACATAGACGGTCGCGCACCCTTCACAGTGCAGAGCAAACTCAGCAGAGAGCCACCTCCCATAAGGAGGAGTGTGCAGTTGAGGAGTGGGAGGGGGGGGGGGGGGGGGGGGGCACGCAGAGCAGCACACAACACACAACACCCAGACAGACCCAGGCAGCAGGACATTAGCTTCAGAGTCAGTGATGTGTTTGAAATGTTTAATTTCACAAAAGGGCCAATATCTCAGCTTCTAGAAAAAAAAGGCTCTTTTTTGTTAAATCAAGCTATCTTCTCCGGCTGATAACTAAAGAACGGAAAATGATATCAATAAACCTGTTTTTGCTGATGATAGAAAAGAGTCTCATCGTTCTTTTTGCGTGTTCATTGTTTACATAGTAATATCACACAATATTCTGTGGGCCTCGAGAAATCACTGAAAAAAGCTCTGAAACTCTGGCACAGGGAGCGTCCGTTCTCCAAAAGTGGCTGGCACTCAATGAGTTAAGCATTGCTGGCTGTTCTATATTAATTTTATGCTTAGAATTTGTTTTCTCACCATGAACGTTTCTCAGTTCAAGGAAAAGGTGATGTCACTGGATTCACCTCCACATCCACCTGTGTAGATTTCACTGGAATTTAAATCAATCTGCCAAATGTATGAGATTCTAGCATTTCCAACTGCTCCATGTTAGTAAATACTGTACCATTTTGCAGGTATTCAGAGCCTTTGATAGGTTGATAGACATAGCATCACCTACAGCAGTGGTTCTCAAAGTGGGGTCCGGGGACCCCCAGGGGTATGTGAGGGAGTTCCAGGGGGTCCCCAGCAAAAAGGTGAATAGATGAGATGAGATGAGATGAGATAAACTTTATTGTCCCAGAAGGGAAATTTGTCTTGGGCAAACATGTAACGGCTCATAACAAGGTTTGTGGATGATCTTGAATAACCAGGTCATGACTTCTGGGAAAGAGACTGTTAAGTTTTTCAAATGTATTTTTTGTTGCTTTGAGCACCACAAGCCGAGTGCCATCCAGTTCCATTGTCGGAAAAATATGTATTTTGGATTTTAGGGTGAGCTGTCCCTTTAAAGATCACATAATCTAAATGTCTAGTCTAGTAAATACCTTACCCTCAATCTTCTCGCTCGACTCCGGGATGAAATCTTTGCAGCGTTCCCCTTCTCCTCTAGCACAGGTTGGCTGTACCGGAAGCTTCTGCGTACAATCTCAAACCAGGTCTTACAGGCAGCTGAAAATCAATTAAATTAGTATGTTACAAATACAAAATTGTCTTTCAGAATTGCGCCATGGCTGTCAATTCTCTTCGTCTCTCTGCATTTCCATATAAGTATATAAAATATACTGATATGTATAGACACACACACTAGAGCAGTGGTTCCCTAAACTGACACAAATTAGACCACTGAACCCCATTTGATAAGATTTTTACTTTTAGATGAGATGATGACCAAAATAGTCATACTGTTAGGATGATGTCATCATTCCTACTGTGATATCATCATTCCTACTATGATGTCGTCGTTCCTACTATGATGTCATGGATCACTGATGACATCGCAGACGGTGATGATGTCATGATTCATAAGTGTCTCAATCATGCCTTTCGGATGGCCTCGCTGGTGATGTCATAACACAGGTGATGTCATATTCGGGATCTATAAAGGCCCGTTTCTGCAGGCCCTCAGGAGTTGTTCATAAACGAATCTTGCGACAACACTCTGCAACAGTTCCCCACCTTCGAACCTTGCAGACCCAGCTATCAAGTTCCACAACTTCCCTACTTCTCGAGACTTCACTTACCAAGTTTGCCTTGGCCATCAACTATCCGCGAATAGATCCACATTTCCCACAGCCATGCCTCACAGTATGAACAACTCAGAAATGGATTTAGCGGGTACCCCAATCAAGGAGGAAGGTCCCGAGAGGCCAGCTACCCGGCCGGCCGCTTCAGCTGACCCACCAGGCGGTCAGCTGGATATCTCCACTCTTCCTGATATCTCCACTCATCCTATCACGTTCGGAGACTTGCAGGCATTTCAGCGAGACCAGTCCTCTATTCTGCGAGACCTTTTACTTGAGCTGATTGCCCAGCAAAAAGCAATCCAGGCTCTGGCTTCCAAGGCCGATGATCGGTACACCCTCCTGGTTAGCACAATCCAGGCTCAGGCTTCCAAGGCCGATGATCGGCACGCCCTCCTGGTTAGCACAATCCAGAATCTGGCTTCCATTGCCCAGGATCGGTACGCCCTCCTGGTTAACCGGCTAGATCGTCTCGACGGACTGAATCCTCCTGAGGGTGTCATTCCGCAGTCTTCCGCTCCTCCTGCCCCGGCTTCCGAGCGCAGTCGTTCCGGAGGTTTCCAGACCTGCTGCCCCCCCAGCTACCGCGGCCATTACTACTAGCCCTGCTTCTCGGCCGCCGCCAGCTCCTAAGCGCATACTCTGGGGGGGAGTTCGCGTCATCCCAGAGCAGGGGCAGCCACATTTGAGTCCCAGCAGCCATCTGTACCGTGATCTGACCGGCAGGGTTCGCATCACACCAGAGGAGAGGCAGCGCCGTTTGGACACCCGGAGCTGCCTGTACTGTGGTCGAGCCGGGCATTACCTCTCCTCCTGCTCCCGGCGTCCAGTAAGTGGGTCCACCGCTCGCCGGTCCGTGGGACTCTCAGTGGATCAAGACTCTACGTGTCCAGCCCCGAAATCTGTACGGTTGGGCAGCGTTCACGTGACCCAGGAGTGGCGGTGTGTCTCCAAGAAGGTTAAGGAGTTGGAGAAGACTGTCAATCGTCTCATTGAGAAGTTCAATCACTGCCTGCAGATCAGCTCCATCCCCCCGCAGGGGGCCTCCGAGTCTGCTGGCCCTGAGGCACAACCTGTGGACCTTCCCCTCGCCGAGTATGAACCCGTACCTCAGCAGCAGCCAATTCCAGTTCTTGACCCACACGTAGGTTCCAGCTTGATGCCGGGAGGTCCCCGTAGTGTCGTCAGCCCTCGGTCAGGAGCAAAGAAGAGGCATTCAAAGAAGGAGACGGTGGGTGTCCTGCCCAAACTACAGGTCGGGAGGGCAGGCCTTGCTGAGTCAGAGCCCCCTGTGGCTCTGCCTTCGGAGACGGCGGCATTGGTTGGGGCTCAGCCTTTGGATTGTGCGGAGCCTTCTGGAGCCCCGCTCTCTGAGCTTGCGACACCCCCCCTGCAGTCGCTTTGGCTCTTTCCAAGTTTGGAGCGTCCTCTGAGACTCCACCTTCGGAGCCCGCAGAGTTTGAAGTGTTGCGTCAGAGGCACAGTTCTTGGTGGGGGCCGCCGGACCGTGACATTGACCCTTTTGATGGTCTCCAGTCTCCCATGTTTGGATCGTGCCCCGGGGGATGGCCGACTCCAGAGGATCCACCGGACTCTGCAGAATTTCTGTCTACGTGTCGGTCTATCTATGGCTTCGATATCCAGTATTAGGGAGGAGCACCTCCACTGTCTGACACCCCCTTTGGGGTCTAACCACCTGCATCTAACCACCTGCTGAAGAGCACCTCCACTGTCTGGTACCCCCTTTGGGGGTCTAACCACCTGCATCTAACGTCCTGCTGAGGAGCCCCTCCACCAGAACCTGCAGATTTTCTGTTCTCCAGATGCCATCCTTGATGGCCTCATTGGACACCAGGTGGCGTCCGTAGAGGGGAGGGTACTGTTAGGATGATGTCATCATTCCTACTGTGATATCATCATTCCTACTATGATGTCGTCGTTCCTACTATGATGTCATGGATCACTGATGACGTCGCAGACGGTGATGAGGTCATGATTCATAAGTGTCTCAATCATGCCTTTCGGATGGCCTCGCTGGTGATGTCATAACACAGGTGATGTCATATTCTGGATCTATAAAGGCCCGTTTCTGCAGGCCCTCAGGAGTTGTTCATAAACGAATCTCGCGACAACACTCTGCAACAGTTCCCCACCTTCGAACCTTGCAGACCCAGCTATCAAGTTCCACAACTTCCCTACTTCTCGAGACTTCACTTACCAAGTTTGCCTTGGCCATCAACTATCCGCGAATAGATCCACATTTCCCACAGCCATGCCTGACACATACATTCTGTTAGAAGGATTATGAATGGAAATGACCTGTTTTGCTGGGGACCTCCTGGAACCCTGATAAGGACTTCTGGGGGTCCCCGGACCACACTTTGAGAACCACTGCACTAGAGCAAAACAAATCTCCAGCTTATACACAGAATGGAATCAACTGGTACTGAAAATAGGCCATTTATTCATTTGACAACAAAGTTACTTACTCAGAAGGACATCAGTGTCAAAAGTGTGGAAATCCGCACTTGCAGCCAGAGCTCCCATTAAATATGACGTCACTGCCATGTTGTGTGGATGGCTCAATCTGTGAACACAAATTAACTCATTGAGTGCCAGCCACTTTTGGAGAACGACGCTCCCAGTGCCAGAGTTTCAGAGCGTTTTCAGTGATTTCTCGAGGCCCACAGAATATTGTGTGATATTACTATGTAAACAACGAACACGCAAAAAGAACAAGGAGACTCTATTGTATCATCAGCAAAAAAAGTTTATTGATACCATTTTCCGTTCTTTAGTTATGAGCCGGAGAAGAAGGTTGTTTTCAGCGTTTTCAGGCATTTCAAATTATAAGCTGAGATATTCAGCCTTTTGTGAACTGAAGCATTTCAAGCACATTCACTGACTCTAGCTAATATTTTCTGATGTAGTGACGTGGTGTAGTTGTGTCCTGCCCTGCGTGCCCAACCCCCCTCTCCCCCCCTCAGCTGAAAACTCCTCCCCACACTAGTAACACACAGCCTCACGCACCCAGCGTCTATTTTCGGAGTGCTTTTTGTGCGCCGCCTCCGAGGCAGCGCAACATGGAAAAGCCACACGCGGACTGCAGGGAAAGGTTTGGCTTTTCAGTGTCGGCTGCTGCTTTTCTAGCGGCTAATCGTGTGGAGAAACTATGCTGACAGACAGACAGAGGCAGAAGGGCTCAGTTGTGGGAGCGGATTGACTGTGTTCGCAGGCACCGTCAGTTGCAGCCAGAACAATCTACATGGCTCTGGGCTGCAGCATGAGCGGTTTTCTCTTTGATCACGGGGCTTTTTCAGGCTGTCATTGGCACTCAATGAGCTAAATGGGTGACTATACTAAATACTAAACGTGATTTAGCGGGTTCCTTTTATCAGTTTGACTTGAAACAATGTCACAGGCTGGGAAAGGGTCTGATCTAATGTAAACAAGCAAAACATGAAAGTACGTCCGAGTACGTCTTTGGCAGAGAATGAGTTAAATAGATCAGATAACATATTTATGTACTTTTATACAGCACAATGTATAGCACACTTTTGTTATGAAGAAGAACATAGGGAAGAGAGAGTGGATGAAAATCCTACCATGCTGTACGTCATACTTGGTGTTGTTTGCTACCGAGTTGTGCAGCAGGCGTACTCTGGCCTAGAGAGAGAGAGCGAGAGAGAAGACATGAACACATGATATAACTGTTTTTATGGGGAAATTTCAAGCGAAAATGTTGATATATTTACTTTCTACCATATATATTTACTTCATGGCATCCGCCATTTTGGGAAAATACCACAAGCAACAGAGGGTGCTGTGAAGCCAAGCAGTAGCCTATTTGAATGTACAACTATTAATTTATTTGGCTTACTCATTATTATATATTATTCTTACCGAAAGTTTGGTATTGTGAGGGCGTCGTCTTTTCCTCAGATTCTCCTTCTCCACCATGCAATTTGCTCCTCAAGAGAATCAAATCCCCTGTTGATCTTGCTGGATCACTCTTCAAACTGGAGTGTGATTTTGTGTGAAAGTTAACTGAATTGAGAGAGCTCTGGGCTCTCTTCTCCAGGGAAAGGTTTCCGGCCCCACCCCCTCATCCACCAGCCATTGTCCTGAGGTGTTACCATTCAGTCAATAGCCCACCCCCCATCCTGGACCAGGATTCCTATTAGCATGTAAAAGCCTCCCACAGTCTAGGGCAGTGATACTCAACTGGCGGCCCGCGGGCGCCCCCTGTGTGGCCCGCGATGGAATTGCAAAAAAAAAAAAAAAAATTACAGTGCACCTGAACGCAACATGCAAGATACCCGCTAAATAAGTGTCCAAATGTTCATGTCATTCTGGCCAATACTCCACTTCTGTTATAGCATTTCAGTCTGGAATATGGAATATCTTCCAATAATCTATGATTTAGCTGCTAAATTGTCAAATACCGCCGTCTGCTCGCTACCCAGGCACTTATGTATGTACTTAACCTAACTAACTATCCGGTGTGCACAACATTGTCAGACTAAACTCCGGCTGACACCCCAAAAACCTACAATCCGCTACAGAAAAATGTATATTGTGGGCCCTATTCTCCCACAGGCCTTCGGCGCAAAAACTGGCCTTGAACGCAAAAAAAAACGTGCCTTGCGCCTGCCTCGGGAAGGTATCAACATGGCTTTAGGCCCGCAAATGCGCTTTAGGCGAACGGGGCGTGGCGCTGTCCCAGAATGGGCGAGAATGGGCGTTTCGGCCTTAAATACCGGCCTAATGATATATTCCTACCTGGCATTAATTTAGCGCTTTGCGCTTTTGAAAACCAGGCCTATTCAGTGTGCCAGTTGCGCGGAGCGCTCCTCTGCCTCTCCTCTGTCACCCTTCTCTGTGTCACTCCCTCTCTCTCCTCAGTCTGACAGGCACAATACGACTCTCTCTCTCTGACTCCCTCGCTCAGACAGACACAACACACGTCCGATAGAAAAAAGGAGTTGTAAGTTCACTGCCTGGCATGTGAAATCTCCCAGCATGCATTGGGCTAATCCATTTAGCTAATAAATAGCAACCAAATGAGCCGAAATAGATATATGGTAACACAACCTTCAATTGTAGAACATTTCAATATTGGACCAAATAAAACATCGAAATGAAAACACCACCCTATGTGAAACATATATGTCATATTGGGGCTATATATATCCCTTGTAGATTTAACGTGATTTAGATGAGTGACAGTGGCGGTTGTACTGTCATGTCCTACTGTGATGTCTGCTCCAATAAATTGGCTCTAGTTGGCTTTAGTTTTACAATAAAAAACAATAAAAACACATTTATGCAATGACTTTACATAATGTAGGCTATATTTATGTGCATCATCCTACCTGTGCAGCAGGGGAGAAGAAAAGGTAGCAAAACGATATAATTCTGGGCAAACTTTCACCAATCTAATTAATCTCATCATACGGATAGGCTATATTTTTCTAGCTGATGCGTTTAGAACATTCTTTTCACTTTGCTCTTGCTATAGTGTAGCGTATTTACATGCTTGCAGTAATTAAACTGCAGTTAGATTGGTTTGAGAATCATCTGGAATAATAGCCTATATGGAGACAGACAGGGGGGATAAAGGGGGGGGGGGGGGAGATCAGAGCCCTCGGCTTTTCTGAATCTGGACTGGATCGCTCCGTGGAATTGGAGCTGAAAAGTGAAGCATGTGATTCGTTTACTGCAGTTCCCCAATGAGCCGATAATTTTATGCTTAAAAGGCGTGGTTATAATGATTAAGGCCACCTGTTGCGCCGACACCAAGATATCAAGTGCGCTGGTCCACACCCACTAATGTAGGCTGCGCCTGGCACTAAACGCAGTTTCTACGCCGATGCAACGATAGAGCCCTGTTTGTTTATTAACTGGCCCCTGACCTTCTATCATTTCACGAAAGTGGCCCCCGGGCAAAGCAAGTTGAGTATCCCTGGTCTAGGGGGCTGGGGGGGTCAAATGCCGACCTATTTGTGGTCAAATGTTGGATTTTTCTGTGATTGCTCCAAAGTGTGACAAAGACCAGGAAAGTGGAGTCATTTGCCATTTTACAAAGTCCCGGAAAGTAGGTTTTTCATGCAGTGTATAGTGCCACCTTCAGGCCGATTCGAAAAATATTCCTTGAGCAGAAACAAGCACCCAATGGCTGAGTTTCCCAACAAAGAAGCTTCTTAAGAGTTAAGAAGCTTCTTAAGGAGTTAAGAAGCTTCTTAAGGAGTTAAGAAGGCTCCAAAGAAGTGTTTCCCAAACGCCTTCTTAACAGTCGAGAAAAATAAAAAAAATAGAAGGCTCTTAAGAAGCATCTTAACTGGAGCGGCTCACTTGATGGCACTCTGAGCCCAGCAGTGGGCCACGACTCAGTGGTTGAGAAACACTGTTAACACCTAATCATGGTCATGTTAAACTTTATTAAACATTATTTATTTCAGACATGGACTGCAGTTCAAATTGCTTTATATACACAGCATACAACAAAACAGAGAAACACTACAGAATTTAAGCGACCTTGGGTTCTGTGAAAGGTGCTATATAAATCCACAACATTATAAAAGGAATCCATTCTGATTAGAGAAATATAGCCTACGGTAAAACATTTAAAACACAAGTAACTATACATACAGGGGAGATTTTCAAGTGTTCCCCAATTTTAAACACTAAAGGGTGCATGAAAGAAAGGAAAAAGGGAAAAACACAAGAGGAACAGTGGACACAAGTATCTCCTTTTGCCTGACGCGGCTGGATCTGCCAGTGTTTTGTCATTAAGAAGGTGTTAAGAAGGCTCCAGACCCTTCTTACAAAACCTTCTTAACGAAAGATCATCTTAGCGCTAAGAAGCTTTTGGGAAACGCAGCCTTCTTAACGGAGGATAATTGGAAGATAATTTTAGGCTAAGAAGCAATCGGGAAACGCGTTGGCTTCGTTGGCTTCTTACGGGAGCCTTAAGAAGGGTCAAAGAAGCTTCTTAGCGCTAAGAAGCTTTTGGGAAACGCATGCCTTCGTAAAGAAGCAATTGGGAAACGCGTTTGCTTCTTAAGGGGGCCTTAAGAAGGGTTGAATTAGCTTCTTAGCGCAAAGAAGCTTTTGGGAAACCCAGCCAATGTCTGTCATTGTGCCAAATTTCAGATCTCTGCCATTTACCAACTCACGGGAATTTGTGTTGAGGCAGATGAACAACGACAACAAGGACAAGCAGGACAAGAATAATAAACCAGCACAAAAACAATAGGGTTTCAGCCCCTTCAGGGCTTGAACCCCTAATACATGTTATTCACATACCGAGTAACTGTTATCTTTACACCACTATAATTTGTTTCCAGACTTTTCAAGATGTGCTCTGTACTGATACTGAACCAGTGGAAATAACTATTATGAAATTAATGGTTGTATTTTAATTTAAATATTTGCTTTGATTGAAACAAAAATCTTGGCATTAGTATTTTTTTATAGCCTATAACAAGCTGTTAGGAGTTAAACAGGTCATAATATTCCCTCTCTCAATTTTATATTGCTGTGAAAACACATTTATTGTGCACTGCAAACTATTTAGGCTTATTTTTTTATTTATTTTTACGGAATACACATTGAATATCCACACACAATATATACAATCAATATATACACAAGGTAGTGTTGAATCTGGTTCTCTGAGATGAAATGAAGCTCGGGCGACACACAGTTTAATGCAAACAGAATAGTTTTTATTCTTCAACAGCAATACTGGTATCAGAATCAACGCTGCAGACGCTGAGAGACGAGATGGGGCCGAATGGTGAAGTCTGCCTCTTGGCTTTAAACAGACAGTCTTATAGAAGGTTTTTACCGCCAGTAAATGATGTCACAGTTAGCTGACTTTCCCCTAAAAGGTCTTATCTTTACCAGATGGTCAAATGGTCAGTCTAGTTGTCTGGGCCGTCGCTCGGCGCCACTTCTGACAGTTGCTTGCCCATCTATCAACCCATCTGACTTTAAAGATAATAAAATGCCATCTGGAAATTATCCTGGTTATCAGTAGACCCCTTTTTGACTGTCATTTAGTCTATGGTCAGTTTACTTTAGAGCAGAGGTCACTGAGATCTACCTACATCAAATACATTCCTCTATGGACATCTGCCTCTGCTCAGATTACTTGAGACCAGAGAAAAGTCACTTCCAGCCTCTCACAGCCAATATAAGCACAATAAGTATTTTCACATATAATCACACTATAAGATTTTATAATTGGTATGAAATATACAGCAGTAGTCTCACTGGCCAGCCTCCTCTCCCTTCCGTCCGAGGAGTCTGGCGACGCAGGTCTCCATAACTGGGATAAACCCTCCCCTGCTTTACTCTGCTCTCCCATTGGAGCGACTGTTTCGGCGGCAGCCGGATGTCCGCTCCCGGCTTATTACAAGCTCTGTCATTGGCTCCGACCATGTCAATCAGAGCGGCTTCCGCTCCCTCCTCCCTGTGCGTCACTGTAAATAGTGCCCTGCCGCCGCAGTGAAAACAACAACGCTAACTAGCTAGCAAGCTAACGGCAGAAACCTACACGCTAGCTCGTTGCTACACGCTGAAAACGACAAGTTGGATTGTTTGAAACTATTTTCCAAGGGCACTGCCGCGGCTAAGCGCCGCCCATCGCAATCCCACTATGGAGTCCTGCGGCGCCAGACTCCTCGGACGGAAGGGAGAGGAGGCTGGCCAGCGAGACTACCTATTTGGCTACATTGCCACCTGCCCTCCTAATATGGTCGGACAACGGTACATGTCATGATGTGTCACAGAGCAGGACGCATGGCACAAAGAACTTTCATCACTGCCTGGGACCACATATTTTGGGATTATTTTATCAAGTGGATTATGTCAACGAACGGGACTTGCGTGGCGTTCGTGGACAATGCATACCTTGGGTGGCATTTGGCTTCAGGTTTGTCTTTCACTTTGGTGAAGTGTAGCCAAGCTCTTGATCACTTCATCCTGTCGCTTGCTCCTGTGTCGACTGGTCTGTCACGCAAGTTCGCAACCAAGTGAAATGAATAGTGAACAAGGGGCGTGTCACGCGTGATGCACGTGATTCAACCCTTAATCGAATTACAAGTTTTATTACTTAACACATTCACTGCCAGCCGTTTTTCAATACTGTAGTTAGCTTCTGCCAAGGTTTTTTTTTTAGGATTCTGGCTCATCTTTCAAGAGCCGAGGATTCGTTTCTGTTAGGATTTTGTGAACACACAATATCTCAAAAGAACTAATAGAATGTGTGCTTTCTCTGTCTAAAAGAGTTAGTTTGTAGAGTTAGTAGTTATGTAAGCATTAGCAGTTGAATACAGCATGGTTTCAGCGTCTGAAAATTTATTCTGAGATAAACGGCTTTTTGTGAAATTCGATAGAACAGTCACTTTAACCATTCATTTTTGGCATCAGTAAGACGTCAGACATCTAAACAATAGTTTTGAACAGTAATTTCCTCCATAACATCAGGAAACACCCCTCTCCTTCAAACTCCTCCCTCCGTGTGTGTTCTTCTTGGCTGCAGCGGGCGTGTCACAAGCTCGTTTCTGTTGCTGCTGTAACCTCGCGTCACCAGGCTCACGGCTTTGCTGCTGCTGTGCCTGTCTGCTGGCGGCCGCTGGGCAAGTCTGGATGGGCTCGCTCGTTTCTTGGGGTTTGTGTTGAGAGCTTTGATGAAGCTTTTGCGATTCTGGTCTTATTTATGCTGCGTGTTTCAAAGTGTGTTCCACCCGTAATCTATTATGCAAATTTGCAAAACCCCACCGCCAGCTCCCAAGCGCGAAAGTGAAAGCGTTTTCGCCAATCCATTTTCATGAGAATGGCTTCCTCACACTGCTTTTTGCTTGCCTTCCTCTAGTCTGGAGAACACTGTCGCCACTTAGTGGGTCGGTGGAATGGGTTGTACACGTTCGGTGGCTCCAATATTTTTATAGGAGACGTGGGGAGCGTTGATCCACGTCCCACCGTCAAAAAAAAATATATATATTTAAGCCGAGATATCTCGTCATTGGCAGTCAACCGTTGGATTTTGTAAGCGGAGATATCTCGTCAATGGCAGTGAACGTGTTAAGACAGTCACTCACGTGAGTCACGTCTGCACGGCAACACTGTCACAACTCCACCTGTGACTCTGCCTGTGACGCCACCAGTGGGAGGCTCCACAGGCTCCACACACCTGGCCAGCATCAGTGTGCAATCACCACCAATCAGCACTGGCCTACAAGTACTGCCTCGGCCTGTCAGTCCTTGCTGGAACATTGCCATTCACGGTTTGTACCCAACCAGTTGAGCATCGCTACAAGCTTCTAAATTCTCCTTTGCACTTTGATGAGAGTCTTTTTGCCCGCCTGTTTTGCCTGCCTGCCTGATCCATTTTTCCTCTGTGTTCCCAGGATCCTCTGCCTGCTTGCCTGTTCTCCCCACTGAGCACACGGAGTGCCCCACCTTGATCCATTAATAAAACCTTGTTGACTTTTTTGACACTTACCTGGTTGTCTGTCTGCTTTTGGGTTTTTCTGGCTCAAAGCCTGACAGACACAGGCTTGAGTCAGTGACAGCCTCAGGGCGCTTGACAGCGAATTCAGCGCACAGATCAGACAGGGGAAAGACTGGCGGGGGGGGAATTAATGGACCAGCGGCCGCTACTCGATAACAGTATCGATAAGGTCGGACCTTATTGATTTTCTGGTTTTGAGAAATGTGGACGGACCCGGGTATCGAGTCCCATCCCTAATGCTGAGTTGAGTAAAACAGCATGTAAGTACACAGGGGTTATCTCAGAGGTCTAAAAGGTAAATGTTTTCATGACAGTACTAGGCATCATTACAAGGAATTTAGCAAGGTATTTAAACTGAAATCTTTGGGATTATCCCTTTTAGGCAGCAGTGAAGGACCACCCCCCCTTGTGGGACAATAAAGCACACGTAACCCTTACCTTCCAGAGGGACACAGGCCAGCGGTGGAGGCAGCCACCTCCCATGCTGGCACTGGGAGCTGTGGACCTGGCTGGGGATGTGGTATCCGGGCTCACAGAACACAGCGATGGAGCTCTTCTGGGGAAAACCTCGGCATGGGGATGGCACACAGCGGCAACCCCAGTGTTCTGGTACCAGAGGTTGGCTGCAGTTTGCCTGATTGCCTGGAGGGGGACGGACGACAGCTTAACTGTGAGAACATGTGACACTTGAGGCTGCCATCTCCATAGAGTACCGCAGCGATGAAAGTCCTGGACATGTTGGAGCTTAAGAGGAAAAGTGAATGGGTTTTAGAATGGGGACTTCACTTAAATGCATAAAATAAGGTCTGTGCTTAACAAAAGTTTAAGGGAGTGGTAATTTGTTGAGTCCCATCCCTAGTAATGAGACAGAGTAATTATGCAGCATTCACCACAGGTGTGACAGGTGAGAGAACATGCAACATTTCTGGGGGCCTCTACGGGCATCACAAAATAAACAGGTTGCAGGAAATCCAGAAAACAATGTAATAGAAAACAAACATTAAAATGTAGCAAGTCAACCAAATGACACCATACAGATGCAATAAACCAGCGGGAGAGCCCGCACAGCGGGTGAGCCTAGGAATCGAGCGCGCGTAGCGCAAACTGTCCGTGTGTGTGTGTACATGTGTGTGTGAGTGAGCAGAATTTTGGCCGGCCACAGCTAGGCCGTTTTACTTGTGATCAGGCTGAAACTTTCAGGGGGTGTAAAGAGCAGCCATGCGGATGACCTGACAGAGCCATATTTTTTAAATTAGGTGATTGCCCTAATTACCTAATGATGTGATGACATCACTGATGTCATCAGTGATGTCATCCTTCCTGGCTGAGACTATAAATTCAGTGATGATTTCATCAGTGATGATGTCATCAGTGATGTCATCCGTGATGATGTCATCAGTGATGTCAGAGCAGACGTATGCGACACGCAGTGGGCGAGCTGCAGGGCGGGCGAGCCTGCGCAGTGGCCGAGCATAAGCCTAGTATAACTGTAAGTGTCCATGTGTGTGTGTGTAAGCAGAATTTTGGCCGGCCACGGCTATGTCGTTTTACATGCGATTGGATTTAAACTTTCAGGGGGTGTGAGCACCCGTGCGGGTGACCTGACGGAGCTGGATTTTTTAATTAGGTGATTGCCCTAATTAAGTCATCAGTGATGATGTCATCAGTGATGTCATCCTTCCTGGCTGAGGCGGTGGTTGTGTCTGTAATGCAAGGAAGCTTAATATCATCTAGTTACCTAGATGATTGTTTAATTAGGTATCTCATTTTAATATAGGTGATTAACATGTTTTTTGTGTGCGTGTGTGTGTGAGTGTGTGTGCGTGTGTGTATGTGTGCGTGTGCGTGTGTGTGTCTGTCTGTGTGGGTGTGTGTGTGTGTGTGGTCGCTCCATTTCATTTTATATCTACAGTACGTGCATAAATTCTCCTGTCATAAATGCTAGGGTCTCAGGGTAACATTCAGCTGGGGGGGAGGGAGATAAAAATGGTTTCATGGAATGTCAAGGGGCTGGGTCAACCGGTAAAAAAGGAGAAAGTTTTCAGACATCTTAGATCACTGTCAGCAGACATCATCCTTCTTCAAGAAACTCACATTAACCCTACACAACAACGTAAGCTGAGGTGTAACTGGATATCACAGGTATTCCAGTCATCATTTTCCTCTCAAGCTCGCGGCGTAGCCATCCTGTTTAAAAAAAACATCCCATTTCAGCTCACCTCTACCACTGCAGACCCTTTTGGAAGATACATTTTAGTTTCTGGAACCATTAATTCATTTCCTTTAACAATACTTAATATTTACGGTCCAAATTCAGACGAGCCAAATTTCTTTAAAAAAGTTTTTGACCTACTCCCTGACACCATCAATTCAAATATAATAGTCGGAGGTGACCTGAATTGCTACTTAGACCCGTATTTAGATAGACTGTCCCCTCGCCCGCCCCCACATATCTCATCAGTACACGTTTTAAATAATCTGATTAAATCTAGGAACCTAGTTGACGTTTGGAGGGTTTGTCACCCCATTGATAAAACCTATTCATTTTACTCCCATGCCCACAAATCATATAGCAGAATAGATTATTTTTTAATAGACTCTCAACTGATATCTCACGTCACCGAAATAAAATACCATAATATACTGATCTCCGACCATAGCCCCTTGACATTGTCCTTACATCTCTCTCTCCCTAAACAAACCTACTCTTGGCGTTTTAACCCCTCTTTACTTTCTGATGGAACATTTATAGAATACATCACCACTAAATTAGAGCATTTTTTTGAGTTCAACGATAACGGCGAAGTTTCGGACTCTACACTGTGGGAAACCTTGAAGGCCGTTATCCGAGGGGATATAATCTCATATGAAGCAGCTGATAGAAAGGGGAAACGGCGCCGACTATTGGAGATTGAAAACGCTCTCCCCGCACTTGAAGCCATATATCAGGTCTCAAAATCCACAGAAGATTATAATAAGATACTGAAGCTGAAGTATGAATACAATTGCATCTTGGGTGGTCAAATAAATACACTTCTCTTAAAGCTGAGACAAAAACAATTAGAACTGGGAGATAAGCCAGAGGGACTTCTGTCGAGACAGCTTAAGGGGGCCCAAGCTTCCAGGTCAATTCTTTCTATCAAATCAAAGAGAGGCGCCCTGCTGACTAACCCAAAAGCGATAAACGATCGTTTCAGAGAGTTTTACAGCGAACTCTACTCCTCTAACTATGACGCTACTCAATCTGATCTGAATGACTTCTTCGACCCTCTTGAAACGCCCAAACTTAGTGAAACTGCCAGAGAGGACTTAGACCGTGATCTCACATTAGAAGAAATAACCTCTGCTATTAAATCTTTCCCATCAGGCAAAGCGGCTGGACCGGACGGATTCGGTGCTGAATTCTATAAGAAATTTTCTGAGGCTCTTGCTCCACTCCTTCTTAGAATGATAGCTAGCTCTAAGAGGGATAATGTCTTGCCTAAAACATTGTACGAAGCTAACATCTCCGTTATTCTAAAAAAGGGGAAGGAGGAAGTAGACCCAGCCAGCTATAGACCCATAGCGCTTCAGAATTTTGATAGAAAGATAATTACTAAAACACTGGCCACCCGTTTAAACAAACATCTGTCATCTATCATTCATTCTGACCAGACAGGGTTCATTCCGAACAGGTTATCTTTTTTCAATGTCCGACGTCTTCTCAACACTATATATGCAGACCATAGTAAGACCAGTGGCGCAGCCATTCTATCGCTTGACGCACAGAAAGCATTCGATCAGGTTGAGTGGCCTTATATGTTTGAGTCGTTACGCAGATTTGGGTTTGGCGAATCATTCATATCCTGGGTAAAGCTTATATACGCTAGCCCAACATGCTCCGTTATAACTAACGGTGACAAGTCAAACACATTTCCACTATTTCGCTCGGTCCAGCAGGGTTGTCCTCTCTCGCCGGCCCTCTTCGCCGTCGCGCTCGAATCCCTTGCTCTAAAAATACGTAGTCACCCAAGCCTCACAGGTTTGGAGGTCGATGGCATTGAAACGCGTATCAGTTTGTATGCCGACGACGTAATATTATATTTACATAATTCAGAAAAATCTATCCCCATTCTTCTAGAATTATTGACTTCTTTCGGTAAGCTGTCTGGATATACAATTAACCGGACAAAAAGTGACTTTATGCCACTCTCGGACGTTTTTACACCCGGCTTTCTGGAAAATCTCCCATTCAAATTGGCCAAGGATCGCCTCATCTATCTTGGCATAACCCTACCCAGAGATCCGAAACTAATATTTAAGTTGAATTTTGATGATTTTGTTTTAAGACTTAAACAGTGTATAGAAAACTGGAAAATTCTGCCTTTGTCCATGATTGGTCGAATAAATTCCATTAAGATGGTTTCACTTCCCAGGTTCCTGTATTTATGTCAAAACCTTCCTATCTTTCTTCCACTGGTTTTCTTTAAAAAACTGGACTCTATAATTATGTCTTATATCTGGAATTATAAAAACCATAGAATCTCGAAAATTCATTTACAAAAACCTAAGCTTGAAGGAGGGCTGGCCTTACCAGTATTCAGGCACTACTACTGGGCCGCTAATGCTAGGGCTCTAATGTTTTGGCCTCAGGGGACCCCTGGTAATCTGTCTCCCGGGGTTCCCCTGTGGCTGAAAATGGAGGCCAGCTCTACCGGCAACTCTTCACTGCCAGCTATGCTATTTGCTAGGTTGGAGAACCCTGGGACCTTGGGAAGTCTATGTTTTGTTGTGAAAAACTCTGTTAGAATTTTAAACCAAATTAGGAGTGTTTTGAGTTTACCGGATGTTTCTGTACATACGCCAATTTGTTTTAATCACACTTTTCTGCCTCCACGGTCAGACAAAAACTACCATGCTTGGAGTGAGAAGGGGCTAGTCTCCATCAAAGATCTATACATAGATGGCCATTTTTCATCCTTTGAGCTACTAAAGAGGAAGTTTGAACTGCCCGGCACAAACTGGCTCAGATTTTTGCAACTTAGAAACTATGTTCGGTCCAGGATTCGCTCTTTTGAAGTGCTTCCAAATGAACACGCCTTTTTCGATGTACTGCTGAGCCCTCCTCACTCCAAGCATCTTATTTCTAGATTTGTATGTCTGTTCGACAATTGTACCACAGCCTCTACTGAGAGGATTAGAGAAGCTTGGCAGGGGGAACTTGGCATTGACTTGTCTGATATTCTATGGAATAGGAGTCTGTCTGTGATACAACTCTGTTCAGTTAATAGTAGACACCAACTGATTCAATTTAAAGTCACCCACCGTCTTCACTATTCTAACCATAAGTTGCACAGGATTTACCCGTCTGTCTCACCACTGTGTGACAGGTGTCGTGTATCGGAGGGCACTCTGTCTCATGCTTTTTGGTTTTGCCCTTCACTGACTGAGTTCTGGGCCAAAGTATTCGACTGGTACTCTAAGGCCTACAGGGTGACCCTTCAACCGGAGCCAGAGCTCGCCATCTTTGGCTGCTCTGACTCATCTTTGAGTTTTTCCACAGCTGTGCAGCAAGCTCTGACACAGGGGACAATCGTTGCCAAAAAACTTATCCTACAGGAATGGAAGTCCCCTTCCCCACCATCTTTTCAGCTATGGCTGGCGGGTATGACTTCTGTCATACGGATGGAGAGACTTAGGTTCCTGAGAATCAATTCACTCTGGAGATTTTCGGTTGTTTGGGGCCCGTTCCTGGCCTACCTTGACGAGGTCAGGGATGATGAGTGACTTGTGTGGGACCCTATGCCATGTATAAGTTTTACAAGCACTTCCATTGCTGTGAAATTGGAGTGTGTGTGTGTGTGTGTGGGTGTGTGTATGTGTATATATATTACGTTCATTTTATTTTATTGTCTAATTTGTTGTTCTTTGTGTGTTCGTTATTTGTGAAAAAGAAAATAGAGGGAGACTGTACATTCTGAGTTACTTATTGTTTCATTTGAGATTGTGATTGTTTGATTACAACCAATGTGTACTGTACTCTACCTTGCAAATAAAAAACACTTAAAGAGGAAAAAAAAAAAAAAAAAAAAAAAAAAATATAGGTGATTAAAAAATAACTTGTTTCAGACGTCCTCATTCTTTAAGGTAGCATCGCACACGACAGGTCGGACTGGTGCTGTTTCCATTGAATATACAGACCTTTTCTGACCAAGCTTGATGAAGTTATTTCCCAAAGCATTTGGCAATAAATTTGTATAAATCTGCATGGCTGATGGCTGTTTTCTCTAACGTTATAATCCAAACAGGTCGAGCTTCACAGGCGAACGTTTCATTGTTTTTACACTTTTAATTTGAAGGCAAAAAAGGAAAATGGTACGTGTGAAATGATAAGATTTCCCGTTTCGGCCTTCAAATTAAAAGTGTGAAACCAAGCTAACAGGAATGTTACATTTGACAAACAAATTGGTAACGTTACTTAAGCAATGACAGCTTGTCATTTAATAAAGCATGGTTAAAGTGAACTCCACTTACAATTGAACGTCTGCCATGCTGCTCTCCTCCTGGCTGTACACTGTTGTCCTGCTTTGGGGCACGCGGAGCAGGTTTTCTAAACTAACGTTAACGTTAGCTAGCAACCAACTAGCCGGCTGCTGTCCACAACAGAGTCAGGTAAGATGCTTCCTACTAATGTTCAAAAGTGACTTTTCTGACACTGTACAAACATCTGACTGCACTGAAATTAAGTAAAGGTTGACTATTCTACAATAAAAACGAAAAGAAAGTGACAGATGTTTGTTATTTAGCCAACGTTCTTTCACTTTTTTCTGATGCGGTTGGCTTTGTGGGCGTCGCCATCAGGGGCTTGCTCGGGCTTGCTTCGTTCTTCTTCGTCGATTATAAGGGTTGCAAGGTATCATGGGATACCCTAACCCACCAAAGTGTGCATGGTATGGTTCCTCGAAAATGATCCATAACCATTATGATCCATAACCAGGAACCATAAAGGTTGCAAATTCAGTGAACTTATGCATCAAACTGGTTTCAGACAGCCTAATTACAACTTATTGTAAAAATCAGGATGAGAATGAGGCAGACGTACAACAGAAGATGTCATTGCAGAAAGGAGCCCAACAAGAACATAGAAAGACATGGAACAAAAAACAAGGGAGAAAGTTGCCAGTAGTATCAAAGAGGTTCACAATTACAGTGAATAGAAAGCAATAGCAAACAATTGACCTTTTGCTAAGCCCCACCCCCCGTCCTCACTCGGACAAACACAAGGCAGACTGACTAGAGTAAATGGCAGCCGTCACTGTCAAAGTTACATCCCAGGCGCTCTTCACAACTTTTTGAGCCCTGATATTGTCTAGAAGCCATCAGAAAGTACTTCACTATGCCATGGCAGTAGCCTACAACATTTAAAGCTATCGATAAAAATAAATGTGATACGTGCATGCCTGGAAAGGGCTTTAGCGAATCTTTAATCAAACGTTTTAACGGAGGATGACAGCAGTACGGCAACCATTTTAGGGCATCCTCGTCAGTCAGAGTATAGGCTATCGTTCCTCAGTCTAAAGCGTTGTCAGTTGTCATGTCTCCTATAGTAAACCGGCGAGTGTGCTCTGAAACACCTTCAGTCCTCACACGAAAACGCTGTCATTCCTCCTGCCTCACTAAAAACGTTGTCGATCCTCCTGCAGACTAGCTGTCAGACATCACTCAAACTAGCTGTCAGGCATCACTCCTCACGTCTCACACAAAAACGTTGTCGATCCTCCTGCAGACTAGTTGTCAGACATCACTCAAACTAGCTGTCAGGCATCACGCCTCACACAAAAACGTTGTCGATCGTCCTGCAGACTAGTTGTCAGACATCACTCAAACTAGCTGTCAGGCATCACGCCTCACGTCTCACACAAAAACGTTGTGGATCCTCCTGCAGACTAGTTGTCAGACATCACTCAAACTAGCTGTCAGGCATCACGCCTCACGTCTCACACAAAAACGTTGTCGATCGTCCTGCAGACTAGTTGTCAAGCATCACTCAAACTAGCTGTCAGTCATCACATGAAAACGCTGTCATTCGTTGTTTTTGGTTGTTCTTCCGTGTGGGGAAAGAATGCCTGTGAAGTTAGCAACAATTTTTTACAACTTCACTTCCGGTTGAATGCTTTTGCCTTTCAAAATAAAAGCATGTGTTTTTTTTATATTTACAATAGATTAAAGTAGTAATCTATGAGACCCAATATAATTAACACAGTAACACTAAGAGGAACATCTAGTTTAATTGACAATAGACTATATATATATGTATATATATATATTTATATTTCTTGAAATTCTTTCAACACAAAGACCGGAAGGCTAAATTTGGACACATGTAAATTAAACATAAAAAGTTAAATGGCTTTAAGGTAGATTCCTAGGATACTTCTTTATTGAATGGGAAAGCTTATTTAATTATTTAATGGTAAACTGTTGTTCCATCAGGCATAAGATATCCAAACAATGTAGGGTGTGTGCAGAAAACATTTGACTTCTACAATAGCCTTGGTTATGGCCTCTTGGTAGACATCCAAAGAATAGCAAGTAGAGGTGATGCACATTAAGCAAAATGGAAGGTTTTGGTCTTGTGAAAAGTTATTAGCAAAATTTAGATACACAAGTGTCTTGTTGATGACCACCAAACATAACCAGCAGCCTAAGGACATGTTGAGGAGCTGGGCCATCGGTGTAAGACAGGGGTGGCGAAACTTTTTTGGTTAAGCCACAAACAGAAAATATAAGCAGTCATGGGCTAAACAATATAAAGCGTGAGTTTTCAACCAGGTACACTGTAAGCAAACATCCAATTTGTAAACCAGAAAACCCCTGGGCCATCAAACATTCATTTTCCATCCAAATAAGTGAACAGTTTTGACATGGCAGTGAGTGCTCACCTATTTCAATGGTTAGCTCTTACTGTATCATTTCAATGATTGTTTCTGTCAGAGGTTTAGACCGATAATTCACCAAAATAACTGATGATTACACTGACAAAAGCAATGAACTGTGTATTGGCAAGCAACAAACATTTGTAGGAAATGCATGACATCATGGGAATACTATGGCTAGGCTAGAGTTCAAGGCCCACGGGCTCTATTCTCCCACAGGCCATCGGCGCTATTACGGGCCTTAACCGCAAAAAAACGTGCCTTGCGCCTGTTTCGGCAAGATAGCAATAGGCTTTAGGCTGCCAAATGCGCTTTAGGCCGAATGGGCGTGGCGGAGTCCCTGAATGCGCCAAAGTGGGCGTGTCGGCGCTAAATACCGGCGTACTGCTATCTTCCAGCCATCTTCCGACCTGGCCTACTTTTAGCGCTTTGCGCTTTTGAAAAGCAGGCCTAAAGCAGGATTCTGTGCACCGGGGACAGGAAAGTGAATGGAGAATACAATATATAGAAAAAAATACTTTAGAATACAATAGAATATAAGATTGCAACCCTTCTCAGGCTTTGGGTGAAGCTGTAATGCAGTTTCATAAATTTAGTTTAGGCTATCATAATAATCCCCATTTATGTGTAATATAGCTCTACGTTTTATTACCCCCCCCCCCCCCCCGAAATTAGCTAGGCTACTAATATTACTAATATTCCTAATTAATATGTATTATTATTTCATTCAGATAATTGACATTATAGGCATGTATATCGTTTAATGTGAGAGAAAGGGAGAGAGAAAGAAAGAGAGAAAGAGAGAAACTGGATAAACTGTTGTGTAGCGCTTCTTCAAACCCCACTCTTCCTTACAGCTATTCATTCCAGAATAGTCTGTTGTATTTATATTTTCTCTGTGCAAAGCATAGTAGTTAGAATTATTTCCAAATGTTTCCCCCGTCTGTGGCAGCGGAGCTGTCCGAGGTGCTGAACAAGACGTCGGCCTGTTTCCCGCTCTAGTAAGACCAGCGCAACAGGGCAGCCTATAGGAGAGCAGTGGCAATCTGTAGCAATTTCCAATGACACCCTTCACCTGTTTAGAAGCCTATATAAGCCTCTGTGCTCGCAAACCTGCTGAGCCTGAATGAAAAGCAGGATAGAAAATAGCACACAAAAGATAACATAGAAAATAAACCCTGATCGCCTTGTAAGTTGAACAGACTTCAATCAGTCATTGATTTCATTGGTAAAATGTCGTGCATTAGCTAATCTATTGTACTATTTATCCAATTAAGTCTAAATGGATCTTAGATTGGCCCTCATGATGATGAGGCAGCTGCCAGCTTTTCTTTAGCTCGGCGTCTGACAGTGTCATGCTTTTTTTTGCACTGCAGCCAAGTTCTGACAGTGCCAGACGCCGAGCTGATGCTGACAGCTATTCTCCGCCAGGCCTCAGCCCTCCCGAGGGGGTAATTCCCCTCCCCAAATAATGTCTTTTGGTACATTTGAACCTGGATGGATAGATTAATAAACGACTTCAGTAAAGAGTTGTTTTGTAGCTATTCAAAATGAATGGTGGACAGATATATCACCTGATTCGCCAGCACCATCTTCTCCTCAGCTGTGAATTTGGTGGCTCTGTTCTGCTCTGCCATATTGATCACACTGGCCAGCTGCTGCCAATCTGGCTTTTAAAGTCACTCTGATTGATTACTGAAGATTTTATTGAGAATGAACATATTTGTCAGAGCCTGTGGGCAGGGGGTGGGGGGGACGCATATATAGGCCAAATAAAATACTATTACTCAATAATAAAATCCAGTAAATTAAATAGAATAAAGTTATCAGATCCAGTAAAAGTGATAGGTGTCATTCAGAGGATGTTGCATCGTGCAGTGGGGGAGGAGAGATAAAACGATATCATTCTGGCCAAACTTTCATCTAATCTCATGACATCCAGCCATAGGCAATATTTTTTTCTATCAGATGCATTTAGAACATTATTTTCACTTTGGTCTTGCTATAGTGTAGCGTATTTACATGCTTGCAGTATTTTAACTGCAGTTAGATTGGTTTGAGAAGCATAATAATATGGAATAATAGCCTATATATGGAGATAGACAGACCGGATGAAGGGAGGGGGGGGCGGCGGAGCCCTTGGCTTTGTCTGGTTTTACCGGATTTGTCCAGGAATTGGAGCTTAAAAGGCAAGCGTGTGTCTCTTCCCTGCAATTCTCCAATGAGCGGACAATGCATAATTTTACGCTTAAAAGGCGTGGTTATAATGGTTGAGGCTGAGTTTAGCGCCGATACCAAGATATCAAGTGCGCCTTTCCACGCCCACTGCTTTGCGCTGCGGCTGGCGCTCGGCCTAGAAACTGCGCCGCTGCAACGATAGAGCCCCACGTGTCCACCCAAAGATTCCAGGATCATTGTAATAGACTGAGTAATCATAATGCCAAAGAGGAATTTGACTTTGTGCAAGTATGCATATCACATCAATTACAGAAGATTGAGCAAACAGAAATCAATCTCAAATTATAGTGTCTAGAGAGGGAAAACACATGAAACTTGAAATGACAAGCAAACCAGATGAAACCTGTTAACACGTTGTAATGTAATAAGAAACATTTCACAGAATGGTCAGTCCTCCACTGGAATGCTCCCCCCCCCCCTTCTTTTCAGTCCATAGCAAACACTGCAACAGGAAGTGAGCTGGGGTTCAATTTAGAATGTTTTTGTTGTCAATTTAAAACATCTATACGGGAGAGTTTTTACTTTATGGAAATTTCAAAAAATAAAAATGTCAAAATCCCACCACGTGAAGGGTTTTTCCAGACACCACACCTTTACAGAACAAGAGCAACCAAAAAGCTTTAAAAATAGGTGCTAGGCGAACTCACCAATGGCTTTAGGCGGCGTTCACGACCAAGGTGTTTTTTTCATGTAACGTTATGGAAATCATGTTGAGAGCGCTTCCATTGTGCACGGAGAGTTTTTTGTGCGCTTCGTTTTGTTTTTACCTGCAGTCGCGTGCGGTACAGTTTAGGACACAACGACCACACGGACGGTATCCAGCTGGTTTTGTCCGTTTGATGTTGTTGACCGTCAACATGAAAGCCAGATTATTGCCAATTCTGCCAGCAGCGGAGGGTGAAGATCCCTCTGGGAGAAGAGGTTGGATGAGTGAAAAGACGAGCACGGCGCTTTTCCTCCAAACGTTCTACTTTTTTCATCTTAAAAACACCCAGAGCGCGCTGCCAAAAAAACTAGATAGCAGCGTTTAAATGCCAGGTGTGTTCTTGAATGAGGAGCACGTTTAGTGCATCCTTACATAGAGAATGAATTGCAGAAAGACGCTGGCAGCTCAAATGAGCGCGTTGTGTGTGAACGCCGCCTTATGCTACAATAAAAGCCTCGAAAAAGCTATAAAAATAGCTAGGCGAACTTTGACCCACATGTCAACCACATCAAGAGTTGTGAAAGTCTGAAAAAGTCGAGCTGCATCTTTTAACGTTTTGAAATTACATAAAGCCTTCACGTGATGAAAATTAGTTTATCAAGTATTTTGAGATTTTGACTTATTTGGTTACTTTAATCTCTGTAGTACATCTTGGCAAATAATTTTCATGAAACACAGGGGAAAGTATTTATTTTTATGGTCTTGTTGGAATGTCACTGTACAAAATACGTTGTGGAATGTTATGCCATTTGCTCTCACATTTTACTTTTAGACGCATAACAGATTAAAATACTCTATACTATCTCAGTCATTCGAAAAGTTATATATAGGGGAGAGTTGATATGCATATTGGACAAAGTCAAATTCCACTGTGTTATGATTACTCACTGGGCCCTATTCTCCCACAAGCCTTTGGCGCTAAAACGGGCCTTAAACGCAAAAAAACGTGCCTTGCGCCTGTTTTGGGACGATATCAATATGGCTTTACGCTGCCAAATGCGCTTTAGGCCGAATGGGCGTGGCGCAGTCCCAGAATGGGCCAAAGTGGGCGTGTCGGGGCTAAATACCGGCCTAGTGATATCTTCCGAGCTGGCCTAAATTTAGCGCCTTGCGCTTTTGAAAAGCAGGCCTATTCAGTGCGCAGGGGACACGATAGTGAATGGAGAAAGAATATATAGAAAAATACAGTTTAGAATACAATAGAATATAAGATTGGAAGATTACAGCATGCAGTGGCAACCCTTCTCAGGCTTTGGGTGAAGCTGCAATGCACAGTTTCATTTATTTAGTTTAGGCTATCATAATAATCCCCATTTATGTGCAGCATCCAGACAGCAGCAGAGTTATATCTGTCAGATCTTTTTCAAATGGGATAGCTGTCTAACTACACATATTTGATGTATAAAAAAATCGTTTAGGAACATTTTGATTAGCAATATGAACTTTGTATTAACACGTTCACTGCCAACGACGTGTAAACACGTTTTCAGAATCCAGCTGTTGACTGCCAGCGACGTGTAAACACGTTTTCAGAATCGATTTTTTTTTTTTGATGGTGGGACGTTGATCTAACCCTTTTACGTCTCTTATATAAGTATTGGACGTGTACAACGTGTACAACCCATTCCACCGACCCACTAAGTGGCGACAAGGAAGTAGGAAGGCAAGCAAAAAGCAGTGTGATCCATTTCCATTCTCATGAAAATGGATTGGCGGAGGCGCTTTCGTTTCCGCGCTGATTGCTGGCGGTGCGGGATTGCAAACTTGCATGGTGGATTGCGGATGGAGCACACTTTGAGGCACGCAGCGTAAATATGACCAGAGTCGCAGGGGCTTCATCGGAGCTCTCGGCCAGGGCTCCGGGAGGCGGGCGAGTCCAGCCGGGCTTCCTCGGGGAGTGGCCACGCAGACAGGCACAGCCAGGCACAGCCGCACAGCGGCAGCGGGGCAGTGAGACTGGTGACACGCTTGTGGTGCAGCAGGCTATTTTGCAAATTGGAAACAGCCATAAAAGGCTTTTAGAATGGGATTTTCAACCCATTCTTTTTTGTTTCTTTTTCGCTCTAATTTAGAGTAATTTAATTTCTATTCAGAAATTTATTTGAGAGGTCGAGAGTATGAGAAAGTGCATTTGCACAGGTAGGAAAGTGCTTGTGAGGCGCTGCAGCCAAGAAGAACGCCCACGGAGGGAGGAGTTGAGCAGAGGGGAGTTTCCTGCTGTTATGGAGGAAATTACTGTTCAAAACTATTGTTTAGGTCTTACTGATGCCAAAAATGAATGGTTAAAGTGACTGTTCTATCGAATTTCACAAAAAGCCGTTTATCTCTGAATATTTTTTCTGACGCTAAAACCATGCTGTATTCAATTGCTAATGCTTACATAACTACTAACTCTACAAACTAACTCTTTTAGACAGAGAAAGTACACATTCTATTAGTACTTTTGAGATATTGGCCCCTATCGTTGCATCGGCGCAGTTTCTAGGCCGAGCGGCAGGCGCAGATCAAAGCAGTGGGCGTGGAAAGGCGCACTTGATATCGTCGTGCTGGCGCTAGATGCAGCCCAAAGCATTACAACCACGCCTTTTAGGCGTAAAATTATGCACCGTCATGCTCATTGGATAAGTGCAATAAACGAATCGCACGCTTGCCTTTTTAGCTCCAATTCCAGTGATCCCGCAAAACCAGACGAAAGCCAAACGCTCTGCCCCCCCCCCCCCTCCCTTCATCCAGCCTGTCTGTCTGCATTATAGGCTATTATTCCATATTATTATGCTTCTCAAACCAATCTAACTGCAGTTTCAATACTGCAAGCATGTAAATACGCTACACTATAGCAAGATCAAAGTGAAAATAATGTACTAAACGCATCAGCTAGAAAAATATAGCCTATTAGATTGGTGAAAGTTTGTCCAGAAAGATATCGTTTTCTCTCCCCTGCTGCAGGTAGAATGATGCACATAAATATACCCTACATTATGTAAAGTCATTGCATAAATGTGTTTTTATTGTAAAACTAAATGTGGAGTAGGGCGAAGTTATTGGAGCGGACATCACAGTATAGCAGATGACAGTAGAAGCTTCCGAAGCGCGTTCCGCTGTCACTTACCTAAATCACGTTAAATCCACACAGGGTATATATAGGCTCAAGAGGACATATATGTTTCACATAGGGTGGTGTTTCATTTCATGTTTTATTTGGTCCAATATTGAAATGTTCGACAATTGCAGGTTGCCTTACCATTACACATTATTTTAGATCTACCTTTTATATCTATTTCGGCTCATTTAGTTGCTATTTAGTAGCGAAATGGAGGACCCAATTGCATGCTGGGAGTGGACATTCACAGGCAGTAAACTTACAACTGCTATTTCCTATGGGAAGCTGGGTGCTGCTATGTGTTGTGTCTGTTTGAGCGAGGGAGTCAGAGAGAGAGAGAGAAGGGTGACTCAGAGGCAGAAGAGCACTGGCGCACTGAATAGGCCTGGTTTCAGAGAGAGACAGAGAAGGGTGACAGGGGAGAGGCACAAGTGCACTGGCGCAGTGAATAGGCCTGGTTTTCAAAGGCGCAAAGCGCTAAATTTAAGGCAGGTGCCAAGATATCAGTACGCCGAGATTTAAGGCCGACACGCCCACTTTGGCCCATTCTGGGACTGCGCCACGCCCATTCGGCCTAAAGCGCATTTGGCAGCGTAAAGCCATATTGATATCGTCCCAAAACAGGCGCAAGGCACGTTTTTTTGCGGTTAAGGCCCGTTTTAGTGCCGAAGGCCTGTGGGAGAATAGGGCCCTAAGTATGTTCACAAACTCCAAGCAGAAAAGAATCCTCGGCTCTTGTAAAATGAGCCAGAATCCTCAAAAAACGGCTTGGCAGAAGCTACCTACAGCAAAAAAAAACGGCTGGCAGTCAATGTGTTAATATAGCTCAACGTTTTATTACCCCCCGAAATTAGCTAGGCTTCTAATATTACTAATATTCCTAATTAATATGTATTATTATTTCATTCAGATAATTGACATTATAGGCATGTATATCGTTTAATGTGAGAGAAAGGGAGAGAGAAAGAAAGAGAGAAAGAGAGAAACTGGATAAACTGTTGTGTAGCGCTTCTTCAAACCCCACTCTTCATTACAGCTATTCATTACAGAATTGTCTTTTGTATTTATTTTTTCTGTGTGCAAAGCATAGTAGTTAGAATTATTTCCAAATGTGTCCCCCGTCTGTGGGGGGCATATATAGGCCAAATAAAATACAATTACTCAATAATAAAATCCTGTAAATAAAATATCATAAAGTAATCAGATCCAGTAAAAGTGATAGGTGTCATTCAGAGGATGTTGCATCGTGCAGTGGCGGAGAAGAGATAAAACGATATCATTCTGTCCAAACTTTCATCTAATCTCATGACATCCAGCCATAGGCTATATAATTTTATATCCGATGCATTTAGAACATTCTTTTCACTTTGATCTTGCTATAGACCAAATCACCGTGACGTCACCATGTAAACAAATTTACTTCCGGGTACCACTTGGGGAAGGCGGCAGGTTTAAATGTGCGTGTTGTCAAATAAATGCTGTCAAACCCTCTCGTTGTTTTCGGCCGACTACTTTCAATTTAAATGGTTAAACGGTTGGTAAACATGCTTGTCCGACGTATCTAGCCTTTCTTCTGTGTTTGTTTTATGTAGTGTTAGCTAGCTAATAACGTTTGTTTGTCTGTCAAACTCGCTGTTTTGCAGACTCGTTAACGTAGAAGAGCCTGGTGACGCAAGGTTACGTTAACGTTACAAACAGAGCTACTGACGCCACGTTAATTTAATTTAGCGTCAAGTCTACTCTGGTCTGGTCCAACAGGTAAATTAGCTAGTCTGGTCTCCACTAACGTTAGTGAAAGTGTTGTTATGAATGATATTAACACATTGAGTGCCAAGGACGTCTGTGCACGTCCTAAAAAAAAGTAACGAGGAGTGCCAAGGACGTCTGTGGACGTCCTAAAATCATAATTCATATTATTCCATAATTCTGCTGTTTAAGGTCGTACCTAGCCAGTGAGCATGAATCCCTTCAAGGGATCACACGGCGCCACCTTAAACATCGTCACGGAAGCTGCGCCACCCACCTCAGATCCTTTACTTTGTGCATGAGACAGCAGGGAAAGACGTGATCAAAGAGGAAACCGATGCATGCTTCAGCCAGAGCCGTACAGATTGCTCTGTCTGCAGCGGAGAGTGGGCTCGGCTGCATCCGCGCTCACAACTGAGCTCTTATGCTTCTATCTATCTCCACACGATTTCCTGCCAGAAAGCCAGCATCCGAAGCCGAACGGCCAAGCCTTTTCGTTCAGTCGCGTTTGCCAGCGCGCATCATTTCCTTGATGCGCGCTGGGATCCGTCCGGGGCAAAAACGGAGTCGAGAAAACAAACTCTGTGCGTGTGGGAGGAGCCCGCAGCTCAGAGGTGGAGAGGGGGGGGGGCACGCAGGCTGCACAGAAACCACACCACGCCACCACATCAGAAAACACCAGCCAGAGTCAGTGAATGTGCTCGAAATTAGAGTGCAAAAGGTATTCATAAAAGTGACTATATCTTGGAAAGTAAAAAAAAACGACAGAAAACCCTTGAAAGTGCACTTTTTTCAGAGGGTGTCATTTCATAATGGAACTGTCTAGAAACAAAATTTCTTCTTTGGAAGAAGCAGGAGTGTTCAATGTTTCATTAAAGTCCAGCCCCGTCAATATAGCCATAATAGAAAAAATTCTATAGCTGTTTTCAACTGAATGGAAGTGAATCTGGCACAGGCTGCAGACAATTTTACTGAAGCGCTGTGGCACTCAATGTGTTAAACAACAACACAACAAGGACGAACCATTTTTGTCTTCTTTGTCTGTTTTTGTCTTCAACACGTCAGTTTGTGCCGTCCACCGCCATTATAATGTGTGGACCTCAGGGGTACCCGGAAGTAAATGTAAACATCCCGCTGATTTGGTCTATAGTGTAGCGTATTTACATGCTTGCAGTATTGAAACTGCAGTTAGATTGGTTTGAGAAGCATAATAATATGGAATAATAGCCTATAATGCAGACAGACAGACTGGATGAAGGGAGGGGGGGGGGGGGGCAGAGCATTTGGCTTTCGTCTGGTTTTGCGGGATCACTGGAATTGGAGCTAAAAAGGCAAGCGTGCGATTCGTTTATTGCAGTTATCCAATGAGCATGACGGTGCATAATTTTACGCTTAAAAGGCGTGGTTGTAATGCTTTAGGCTGCGTGTAGCGCCAGCACGATGATATCAAGTGCGCTGGTCCACGCCCACTGATTTGCGCTGCGCCAGGCGCTCGGCCTAGAAACAGCGCCGATGCAACGATAGGGACCACTGTATTAAAATGAACCTTTAACTCATTCACTGCCAATATCTGACTGGCATTTTTGGCACAGGCCAAGTATTTCCATAATGTTTGGTCATCTTTCAAGACCCACAGTAAATTCTGTACTAGGACTACAGTGATGTCCAATACCTCGAAATGAAGATCTAAGTCTCTACTTTCATCCCCAAAAAGAAAGTTAGCTTTTAGCATGTTCTGTACTCTACTTATAACCCTTTTTATACACCCCATGTTCACCAAAAAAGCCTGTCTGGGAAGAGAAAAGGGAGAAAAAAGCATTTTTGTAAAAGGGCACAATCTCAGGCATAACTCACTCTCAATTCTTTTATTTTGAACTGTATTGACATCAGACATGTAAATATTATTCGTTAGGACACAAATGACAAAAAAAAAAAAAATATATATATATATATATACACACATGAAGTGCTTTTTTTTTACATTCAACAATACAGTTTACTCGGTGTGAGTGTGCAGACAGACAGACAGACAGACAGACAGACAGACACACCGACAGACAGACAGACAGACAGACAGACAGACAGACAGACAGACACACACACACACACACACACACACACACACACACACACACACACACACACACACACGATCCCCCTTTTAGATTTCTAACCCAACATAGGATAAGCAATAACCACGCCCTGTGGCGCTGGGATTGGCCAGGAGCAACACTGGAGGGCACGCAGCCCAGCGATTTCATGAACCAACTGAAGAGCTCTTGAGAAGGACAGCGGGCTGCTGTGAGTGCCTTCTGCCCGCTGCTGCCTAGCTGTTCCTGTGTTTATTTTTGATTTGTTCTGGTCCTCGTCCTCGTCCCTGTCATATCAACTCTGCTATTTGATCGTTCCCGTTTTCCCCTCGGCTATTCAACACGTCCTCACCGCCCTCGCAAACTGATCGATCATTTCCTCATTCCTCCGATGATCAAACACATCTCTTGATTACTTTCTCCCGTTTTCTCATGGCTGGCACAGAGGAAGGCGACTCCAGCTCGTGCAGCGCGCCGAGGGCGTTTCAATGTAGTTTCTCCTGTCTGCACAAGGAAGCGTTACCCGTTTTGCTGCTTTTCCTCTCGCTCAATTTCAAAACAACAGCTGCGGTATGTGTTTGATCGCGTGCTGTCGGCTACCCTTTGAAGGCAGGGACCTGTGTCTGTGTGACAGGCTGGGCAAGTGTTTGCTGCAGGCGCTGCACCAATAAAAACAAAAACACGTCAAACACGTCCTTGGCGGGGAAGGCCATTGCTGATAACACGTCAAAGACGTCTTTGGCGGTGAATGAGTTAATCTGGACACTTGGGCCTTGAACTGTAGCCTAGCCTATTCATAGCATTCCATGATGTCACATGCATTTCCTACCAATATGGTGCTTCACAATACACAGCTCATTGGCTGCTTTTGTCATTTGAGTGTAATCACCTGCCAATGGATTATAATCACCTGTTATTGACCTACAAAGGACATACTGAATTTTGGTGAATTATCTGTCTTAACCTCTGACAAAAACAAGAATTGAAAATAAAAATGGAAAAGATACATTGTCTTTTTAAATAAATAAATTGTAATAGGAGAGCACTCAAACTACTACCGTCAAACTGTTTACTTATTTGGATAGAAAATAATGTTTTCATGGAACTGGGGGTTTTAACTGTTTCTTCCTAACTGCAGCTGACGTCATCACTCATACACATGACTTGTGTATCTAAATTTTGCAAATAACTTCACAAGACCAAAACCTTCCATTTTGCTTAATGTGTATCACCTCTACTTGCTATTCTTTGGATGTCTTCCAAGAGGCCATAACCAAGGCTATTGGAGAAGTCAAATGTTTTCTGCACACACCCTACATTGTTTGGATATCTTATGCCTGATGGAACAACAGTTTACCATTAAATAATTAAATAAGCTTTCCCATTCAATAAAGAAGTATCCTAGGAATCTACCTTAAAGCCATTTAACTTTTTATGTTTAATTTACATGTGTCCAAATTTAGCCTTCCGGTCTTTGTGTTGAAAGAATTTCAAGAAATATAAATATATATATATAAATATATATATAGTCTATTGTCAATTAAACTAGATGTTCCTCTTAGTGTTACTATGTTAATTCTATTGGGTCTCATAGATTACTACTTTAATCTATTGTAAATATAAAAAAACGCGTGCTTTTATTTTGAAAGGCAAACGCATTCAACCGGAAGTGAAGTTGTAAAAAATTGTTGCTAACTTCACAGGCATTCTTTCCCCACACGGAAGAACAACCAAAAACAACAAATGACAGCGTTTTCATGTGATGACTGACAGCTAGTTTGAGTGATGCTTGACAACTAGTCTGCAGGAGGATCCACAACGTTTTTGTGTGAGACGTGAGGAGTGATGCCTGACAGCTAGTTTGAGTGATGTCTGACAACTAGTCTGCAGGACGATCAACAACGTTTTTGTGTGAGACGTGAGGAGTGATGCCTGACAGCTAGTTTGAGTGATGTCTGACAACTAGTCTGCAGGACGATCGACAACGTTTTTGTGCGAGGCGTGATGCCTGACAGGCTAGTTTGCGTGATGTCTGACAACTAGTCTGCAGGAGGATCGACAATGTTTTTGTGTGAGACGTGAGGAGTGATGCCTGACAGCTAGTTTGAGTGATGTCTGACAGCTAGTCTGCAGGAGGATCGACAACGTTTTTAGTGAGGCAGGAGGAATGACAGCGTTTTCGTGTGAGGACTGAAGGTGTTTCAGAGCACACTCGACGGTTTACTATAGGAGACATGACAACTGACAACGCTTTAGACTGAGGAACGATAGCCTATACTCTGACTGACGAGGATGCCCTAAAATGGTTGCCGTACAAATGAGGGAGAAGACTCGTCATCTCGCTGTCACCACGATTTCAGATCTAACTCCAAAACAGTAGCATTGTGGATGTAAGTGGATCTATGTCGTTTACTAGTTTAATATTATCAATTGCCTGGCCTCCCAGGATACCTCGTAATGTTGCATTTACCCCCATGCACATCGTTTGACCATCTTTTCAACTGATAAATGTATAAAACCAGAGGAAACTCGCGTTTTCTAGTGCTTCTCTATGGAGCTCTAAGCTGAGAATGTCCGAGTGTATTGTAGAGCTGCACGCGCTGTGATTGGCTCGTCTGCATTCGGGGCGTGGCTTAGCGATAGGTCAATTGTTCCACTGCCTGGTTCAACAAAACTAAAGCAAGCATGGACCAACATCCTGTACAACAGTTTCCGCAAGAAAAATCCATGTTGTACCCTTGCCTTCAAGAGCCAGCACATCAAAACTCCTCACAGTCGAAAAATAAATAGTCCATATTTAAACATCAGTGCAGTTTGTACATTCCCTTCCTGCAGTGCAAAATACATTTTTAAAATGATTTGGAAACCAGTGGGAGACAGTAAAAATCTGTACTACAAAGAGGGAAAATCAAATGAACGAAAATTCAGACGAGCAGCATATACGAGAAGAGGGCGCATAGCAAGAGCCCTACATAAGGGAGTGAGCCAATTTTACTATGATAGACTTAAAAAAACACCTGTTGCTGAACTGATTTCAGGCAATATAACACGAAGTCTGAACAAAAATGTTCTTAAAGTTATTCGTTCAGAGGTTACCAAAAGGGAAAGAATTCATGATGATGTTTTCATGGAGATGCACCTCACTCAATCGATAATGAAGGAATGTGACTTCAACTTTCAGAAGATGCCAGGCTACATACAGCTCTTTCAAGTTGACCCCTTTGGAGTACACATACAGTATATACTGAAACAGGAATAAGCATAGTTGTACAACACCTGAGAAAGAAGACCCCGCTGACCTTATACCTAGATGCTACAGGTAATGTTGCACCCAAAGTTCCCGGTCAGACCAAAAGACTCCTTTACTACTGTCTCACTCTTCCTGGAGGTGGTCAGAATGCACCTCCCCTCCCAGTCTGTGAAATGCTGACGAATGAACACTCTATACCACCAATCACATTCTGGCTAATGCTGTTCCTCCGAAAACTGTCACAGTACACAAAAATAAGAGTACATCAGGTTGAAACGGACTACAGCTGGGCACTACTCCAAAGTGTTCTTCTGTCATTCAACAGAGAGAACATCGTCAGCTACTTGGACAGGGCTTTTGATATTTGTGCAAAACTGAAGACATGGAAGGACATTGGAAACTTTACAGTGCTACACATATGCTCTGCACATGTGCTCAAAGCTGTCACTCAGTCAATTGGGCGAAAAACTGAAGACAAAGGTTTGAAGGATTTTGCAACATTTGAATTTGCCAGGTTGCAAAACACTGCATCGATGAACACAGCACTCAAAATCTTCTGCTCACTGTGCACAGTATTAATTGGCAAACACAACACCAATACTGTCCAGATGCATTTGAAGGCCATGCAGCGAATAATAAAATAATGTAAGATTCCCGACATGGAAGAGACAGAAAAAGTACAAGACAGCCCCTTAGCTCAGGAGGAAGACGATGAAGAAAGATGAAATGCCCACACAATTGTTGGCAGATCTCCTTTCACATACGAATTCATGAAGGTCTTGGAGGAGGTACAGGGAGAGATTGGAAAAAATCACGCAGAGATCCCACGTGATGAGGAAAACCCATACTTCTGACCAGGGATTATTGATATCCTTTTTGAGAACTACCTGGGTATTTTTCCCCTTTGGAGTGGTCTGCTCCTGGGGAATTTGAAAAGGTACGCTTCTGACAAAGAAGATGACACCTTTGGCCCAAATAAAACAAGGGACACAAACTGCCATGTGGAGAGATGGTTTGGAATAGTCAAACACTCCATTCTGAACAAGCAGAGGCGACTGAGGCCAGGGACCTTTGTCAGAAAGATTTATGCATCTCTACAGGGGAGATACAGAGAGCACATTATGGGCTCTATTCTCCCACAGGCCATCGGCGCTATTACGGGCCTTAACCGCAAAAAAACGTGCCTTGCGCCTGTTTCGGCAAGATAGCAATAGGCTTTAGGCTGCCAAATGCGCTTTAGGCCGAATGGGCGTGGCGCAGTCCCAAAGTGGGCGTGTCGGCGCTAAATACCAGCCTAGTGATATCTTGGGACCTGGCCTACATTTAGCGCTTTGCGCTTTTGTAAAGCAGGCCTATTCTGTGCCTTCACTGCTTCTTCTCTGTCACCCTTCTCTCTCTCTCTCTCTGAGTTCCCAGCATGCATTGTGTTTCTTCATTTCGCTACTAAATAGCCACCAAATGAGCCAAAATAGATATAAAAGGTAGTTCTAAATTAATGTGTAATGGTAACACAGCCTGCCATTGTCAACATTTCAATATTGGACCAAATAAAACCTCGAAATGAAAACACCACCCTATGTGAAACATATATGTCCTCCTGGGCCTATATATACCCCTTGTCGAGTTAACGTGATTTAGAGAAGTAACAGTGGAACGCGCTTCGGAACGCGCTTCTAATGGCATCTGCTATACTGTGATGTCCCTCCAATAACTTGGCCCTATTTCACATTTAGTTTTACAATAAAAACACATTTATGCAATGACTTGACATAATGTAGGGTATATTTATGTGCATCATCCTTCCTGCAGCAGGCGAGAGAAAATGATATCTTTCTGGACAAACTTTCACCAATCTAATAGGCTATATTTTTCTAGCTGATGCATAGAACATTATTTTCACTTTGATCTTGCTATAGTGTAGCGTATTTACATGCTTGCAGTATTGAAACTGCAGTTAGATTGGTTTGAGAAGCATAATAATATGGAATAATAGCCTATAATGCAGACAGACAGGCTGGATGAAGGGAGGGGGGGGGGGCAGAGCGTTTGGCTTTCGTCTGGTTTTGCGGGATCACTGGAATTGGAGCTAAAAAGGCAAGCGTGCGATTCGTTTATTGCACTTATCCAATGAGCATGACGGTGCATAATTTTACGCCTAAAAGGCGTGGTTGTAATGCTTTGGGCTGCATCTAGCGCCAGCACGACGATATCAAGTGCGCCTTTCCACGCCCACTGCTTTGATCTGCGCCTGCCGCTCGGCCTAGAAACTGCGCCGATGCAACGATAGGGGCCTATGGCTCATAACCTCGCGGAGCAGTTACTCCTTAAACCCATGCTCCCAAAAGACATCTCTCAATCTCGGGAGGGTTGGGCAAAGAGAGACGGAGCCAAGCCCAACAGTGACAGCTCCAAATATTACACTGCTCCAACCGCTGTCCCCATTCCAAAGAGAGAAGCAAAGTCTCTCTGACTCTGAACACTGGTCAAGATTGTCAGAAAAGCAAAGATCCGAAGAGCAGAAATGACCACACAAATAAACGGCCCGAGTGTGCAAAAGAGGTACATTTTTGCTGTCACTAAAATGAAATGTCAGCTCTAAACCGATTAGCTAATCATTGTAATTTGTAGAGACCAAAACCGCTAATCATTTTCCAGAGCTATAACAAGCACAATATACCCTTTTCACAGTGGCCATTTTGTGTCGAAAAGGCAGGACCACCACAGGTGCAAGGAGAACACTAATGAGGAAGTTGGAAACCCTCATTAGTGTTCTGCTTGCAACTGTGTTTACCCTGCCTTCTTGACACAAAATGGCCACCGTGAAAAGGGTCTATCCTTCAAGCGCACGGTGCAGTGGTCTGGTCATTCAGCATTATATAGCCACTTCTATAGCCACTCCCTCTGTCAAGTTGTGTCTTTAGACTGTGTGCAGTTTCCCCACTTGAAAGATATACAGTAGATGCATCTACTCCGAATACTTTGCTGGATTCCACTCAATGACCAAACAGTTTTTCCTTTTCCACCTTTTATTTTGGCAACTTTGGAAGTTTAGTTTGACAGTTCCTTTTTTCTTCCATTTGTCATTTCCTTTAGCCATTAGATGTAGACATTTCAGTTCAGTTTGATTATCAGTCAGTGTCATTAGGTAAACAACCTTTGAATAGAAACAGAAAAGAAACATTATATAAAATATGCTATTTCAATATAAATGTAACAGCAACAGACAGATATATGCATCTGTAAATATTCCAAAGACATTAAGCATCAGCACTGTTTTCCCACATTAAATGCAAATAGGTAATCTCAGTTTCTCAATGCTCAGTTTTTATCCTTTAGCTTAGCATCAGGTGGTAATGTATTTTAATTGGATTTTAACACTATTTAAAACCATATTTATTTAACACACTATTAAATTATTCAGTCATTTTAAACACCCATTTTAACCATGACTAATTAAAACCAATTATTGCACTATTTTTATACTTTTTATCATCCATTTTTTACACCAGATTAGTGACCAAAGTACTTTTAAACAAATAACCAGCACCTTTTATCATCACCAATTATCTTATTTTCCTGGTGTTAAAATATGACATTAAATTAAAATAAAATATTATTATTAAAATATATTATATTCTCTTTCAAGGCGAGTGTTACGCTTATTACAGCTTTTCAGAGCAGCAATCACTGCTAAAAAAATAAATGCAAAAAAAGCGATTCCCATCAGCGTATACAAAAGGTTTCAACGCAGTAATCCATGCACCTAACCCTCTTCGCCACCAGTCCGTTCCTGTTTGCTGAAGTCAACTCACTTATAATGAATGACTACGCAACATCAGTGACTAGTTGAACTGAAGCTTGTCACATCAACTTGTTGCTCATGAAAACTTTGAACTATTCGCTGCGTGCTGATAGTTGAGACTGCATGGTTTACAACAGTGGTTCCCAACCTACGGTACGCGTACCGTAGGTGGTACTTGCGCCCCCTGCTGGTGGTACTTGGAAGGCTCTGTGAAAAAAAAAAAAAAAAAAAAAAAAAAGTTTTTAGTTTTTGTGCAAAATCCATGGTGGTCATTAGTAGTAGTTTTCAAACATGTGAAAGTGAAATAATAATAATAATTATTAATATTATTGGCAGTGTTTCTCAAGGTAGGTGGTACTTGCGCCCCCCTCCCCTGCTGGTGGTACTTGATCCCTGGAATCCCAATGTTTAAATTATGAAATAAACCCAACTTTAAAATCAATTGTAAAACATGTTTATCTATCAAAATAATACTACGAATGAAAATAAACTTGTGATCATTGAAATTGAGGTTTATTTTGTTGTCTTGAGATTTAGAAACAAATATTTGTTTCTGACGGACACTATACCTGTTGCGCATGCACAATTACCTGCCCGCCCCGCATGGTTACACAAGTGGTGAACAAAGACGAGGAGGGATGCTAAAGTGGATCAAAACGGGAGGGAATCGTAAAAGAGCTGTAGTAGAGGAGAGCAGCAACGATGAAGCACAAGGAGGTGAAGACAGCAGTCAACCCAGCACAAGTGCAGCTGCTGCAGGTTGCACATAGGCTGCAGGTTGGAATAAATTTGCCTCCTACGTGAACTGTGCATAGCTGAATAGACTGTATTTTAACGTCGGTCATATGGTGGTACTTGGAGAGCCAACTACTTTCTCAGGTGGTACTTGGTGTAAAAAGGTTGGGAACCACTGGTTTACAAGAACTGGCAAGGGCATTGATCTCTGGCACGAGGCAACTGAAAATAACTTGAAATATCATATTTTCCACTCTGATCCTCTGTCTTCTTATCAATACTGCTCCTCCTTTAAATGTAGTCTATGTGAGGCCACACACCCTTTTGCCAATTGGGAACCAGATAGACGAACAGCCGCATGCCAGAGTGCAGTGCTTTTCCACCGTCTTTAACTGAAGTGAGTGCTCTGGAAATCATGTATTCTGTTGACAATAATCTAAACTTCGTTACCAGCAGTTTGTTATCTGAGAAATGTGTGATTTTATGTCCCATTTCCATGTTGCGCTGCAGTTTTCTCCTCTCCGTGCCCCCACCGGGCCATGCCTAACCCCCCCCAAATTATATATAGGCTATATATTTTAAGTATAACATAGCGTGTTATTATAGCATGTTTTTATTTGTTTTGTTGTAACACAATGTAGTAAATGGCGCATGCACCTAGCGAGGTTGAATATATTTTATATAGCCTAGTTATAGCAAACTCTAGCAATTGAATAATGGTGTTTGATAGACCTGCTGACACCTATTTATTTGCACGCGTTAATGTTCCCTTATTTTGCCATCGTAAATTCAGATGCAAAAAGTCCTGTTTAGCGTCTCATTATCTGGGCCCAGTTGCACAAAACACCTTAGGTTAAGATTTCCCTTCGAGTCAGAGTTAAGGCGTCCATAAAATAGCTGGTTGAAATTCAAAGTGCCAATTATGCGAACAGAATCTGGAAAAAAGAGTCTCTCCTACTTTGGCCCCTGGTCATGGAACGACCTGCAGTTCCGTTTAAAACTGGTCTCTTCCATTCCTCTGTCCAGTTTTAAACATGCTCTATCTGAAGTTCTTACTGCAAGCTGCTCCTGCAGTAATGTTTATTTTTACTTTGCCCTTTTGACCTGTAAATTTTGTTTTTAGGCCATATGTTTTTACGTTCTTGATCCTGTGTTATTTATTACCCTTGGATGTGGTATTTTATGATGTACTTGGTTGTCCTTGCTTTTTTGAAATGTTTCAGCTCTATAGCCCTGTTTTTATGTTTCCTTTATATGTACTGTAATTTATGTTGATTGTAACGTGGCTTGTAATTGCTGCCTTCTTGGCCAGATCACATTCGCAAAAAAGATCTTGTATCTCAAATGTCTTATCTGGTTAAATAAAGGTTAAAAAAAAAATGGCTGCACAAAACACCATTAAATCTTGTGCTTATGTTTTCCTGAAAATGTTTAACCTTATGAAGATTTAAGGGTGATTTGTGCAGCCGATTCTATTTTATGGACACCTTAACTCTGACTCGAAGGGACATCTTAACCTAATAAGGTGCTTTGCGCAACTGGGCCCAGTTTGATCTTTAATGCTGTTATTCTTGTTACTGCCATATCTGAATTCTTGATCATATTAGTGCCCATTAAAAATAGGCTATCTGGCCCTTCTCAGCCTACTCACCACCTCTTCCAACTGATAGTTTCCTAACTTCTCTGCCCAAAACCATCCTGTTAAAAACATTTTCCCCACTGCAATGATGATTAAACCTGACAGATGTAGGCTGCCTACATGCAATATTTCCAAGATTAACAGACAGCTGAAGTGCTTTTAGTTGTGTCTTCATCTTGGAAATAATGCCTTTTTTGTCTTGTTTGATACTGACATTTGAACTGAATTTACCCACCATGCTGTAAGCAAAATGTTTGTTTGATTGATAGATGTATTAGCCTATCTAACTGCCTGCCTAATCTGACTATCTCCTGTCTTTTTGCCTCATAGAAACCATACACATCTGGCGCTACAACTACTACTGTACCAACTTGTGAGGTCTCCAGACCAAATTTCAAGCAGAAGGCCACTCATGCATAACCCGATCACCCCCTGACGTCAGTCAAGTTCTACTATGACGTGGTCAGTCAAAGTCCAAGTATGACGTCAGATATGTCGTCAGTTAACTCTCATATATATAGCAAGGGTTCTACGTCACGTCTCTCTCTCTGGCCGATCATAGCAGCAGCTAGCTTCACGGCAGTCCATCTCCCCTGAAGCCGTCCTCCGAAGCGTTGTTTTGCACCATATCTGCAGACCGAATCAGCACCCCCAAGTCCTCTTTACCCGTGGATAATCCCCGTGGATCTCTCAACGCTCCCCACTCCATTCCCGGTATGTCGGATTCCGAGCCAGAGCAGTCCATGGACAGTGACGACAGCTTAAACGACGATACCCTGTTCCGGATCGGCCACGGAGCGTATTTGCCTTCCGAGGCGTCTGACGTAGAGAGCTGCGCGGGCCTGAAATCTTGGCCCGAGCCCTCCCCGGCCTGTGATATGCAGACCCGTGCCCGATCCGGCCCGCATGAGTTATGAAATGAATTGGCCCGAGCCCGTTGCGAGGCCCAAAGCCAAAAATGACGATATAATGTTGACACATCTCTCCCTCTCTGTTCCGTGTGCTGAGCGCGGCCGTCCTGGCCGCTCCTGCAGCGGCCTCTCTCTGCCTGTCTCTCTATTTGACTCTCTCTCTCTCTCTTTTGTGTTCGGGAGCTGTCTAGAACTGTGAGGTGCTGAAATGACCAGTCCAGCGCCTGCCCTGTTCTTCTAATAGCCTAATCTCGCTCTCACAGAGAAGACAGGATATCGCTCTCTTGGAGAATGAATGAATCAGGCGAAACAGGATTCAATGGGTTGGGTTGACATTTAATTAATGAACAAATGGGTGGGCTACATTCAGCTGCTGCTGATGAGATGAGTATAAAAATAAGTTGCCACAATAAAATAATAAATGTTGTCTCACTCGGTACTAATTGCCTCAATGCCCAAAACTGAAACAGTCAAATGTCTCTCTCAACTCAAAGCATAACATTTTTAAGTGCAGATTCACTCACCAAGTTGTGTAAAAAAAACTGCTTGTAGCCTATGTATGTAGGCTATTCCTCAGAAGTGGCACATCTTCGCCAACAGAACATAACAGGCTGGCTATATTCCAACGTTTCCAAACAGTTTGTGCTGGCATAAAAACTCTTCACACACGTCACAGCAGCAGGAAAACTATTTGCAGTCACAGTTTACTATGTGTTCATTTTTTGCGGGCACCGTGGAGGAAAAGGATTGCATCCACCGTTGACGAACTGAGCTGGGTTCTCCTCTCCTCCAGTGTTCTTCCTGCGGCGCTGAAGTTCCGCTCGCTCGAGCTGCTGCTTGCCGGCACGCTAAACACATAGCGAGCCAGCCTAGCTAGGCAGGGCAGGGTGGTTGTGTGCGTTTCCACCAACTCAGCACATCCCGGCCATCACCTGTCATGCCTTGGTTCAGGTTGATGTAAATTTGAACCTCATCCACTGGGACATCAGGCTCCTCCTGGGCGACATAAGTCCACCAAGGCCCTCCTTTTGGCTGCTGGTGGTCGTGGCCGTGCCGGTGTTGTGCCGGTGTTATGTCGAGAAATGCCCCCCCGGCGGCAAATGCCCCCCCTGCTCACGGGCGCGCGCAAAGTCTCCTCCTGGATTCGAACCACAAATCCTCGGTTTACGAGACAAATGCTCTACCAATTAAGCTAAAATCTATGAAGCCTCGCTTCCTTGTCTCATGTATATAACGAGTGAGAGCGAGCGGCGGCGGGGGGGGGGGGGGGGGGGTTTGAGTAAATCTATGAAGCCTCGTTTCCTTGTCTCATGTATATAACGAGTGAGAGCGAGGGGGGGGGGTTGAGTTGTGAGACACAGCTCCCGACGTAGGTCAACATTGGGCTACTGTTTAAAGACTAATCTTACATAGGCTATAAGTACAGGGTACCAGATTTGGCCTAATTGCACAACAACACAACACTTGCCCTGTAACCTAAGTACAGATTTGGTACAAGTAGGCTTCTTACAGGGTAAATTCACATCATACCCTCTACTTAGCCTGTAAGTACAGATAAATGACATGTTTTTGGAGTGTGTAACCCTCTGAAATTATCAATGTCACTCACAAACAGCCATAAATATCAGCTGGTAACTGTGTTTCACCCTATAGTCTCTGAAAGGAAATTTAACAGGGGGGGGCAATATTCGGCAGGGTGGTTTCTGCTGCTGCCGAGATATGCCCCCCCCCCTGCTAAGGCCAGGTGAGTGTTGCCTCTATTAAATTCTCAATGTCACTCACAAACAGCCATAAGTATCAGCTGGTAACTGGGTTTCACCCTATAGTCTCTGAAAGGAAATTTAACTCATTGAGTGCCATGGACGTCTTTCGACGTCCAATTAAATAGTGACGTAGAGTGCCACGGACGTCTTTCGACGTCCAATGCGTTTTTTGACGGTGGGACGTCGATCAAAGCCTTCCGCATTTCCTGTACAACTATTGTAGCTATTGGAGGTCTATAACCTATTTTACAGAACCCTTAGGTGGCGACAGTGCTCTCCAGGTTAACAGAAAGGCAGAGAAAAACAGAGAATAAGTCGTTGGGGAAACGGAAATCGCATCGCATCCGTATGCATCGATATGCATGAAGCGTTTTAACGTTAGATGTGCCCGCAGCAGCCAATCTGCTCCCACAATTGAGCTCCTGCATGTCTGCTGCGACAGCCCATTCGCATGATCAGCCGTGGAGTTATTATTCTCAACTGGAAGCATAGGAGCCGGTGACAAGCACACGCGGAAGGCTGTAAAAAAGCTGGATGTCGCGCACCCTTCACAGTGCAGAGCAAATTCAGCAGAGAGCCACCTCCCATACAGGAGGAGTGTGCAGTTGAGGCGGGGCGGGGCGGGGCGGGGGGGGGGGGGGGGGGGGCACGCAGAGCAGCACACAACACTGACCCAGACAGACCCAGGCAGCAGGACAGGGTTGGCAAACGCAAGCCAGAATATCCGATGCCCACCAGCAGCAAATCAAGAAAGCAAAGAAGCTGCAACCAGCAGCGCACGCAGGGGCCAGTGCTGCTGGTTGCAGCTAAAAATATTATTCTGCCAAACAAAATTCCCTGGCCTTCACTGTTTTATTGAAGGAAATTATTTTTGAGGTGTGACTACATCAGAAAATTAGCTTCAGAGTCAGTGATGTGTTTGAAATGTTTAATTTCACAAAAGGGCCATTATCTCAGCTTCTAGAAAAAAACTGCTCTTTTTTGTTAAATCAAGCTATCTTCTCCGGCTGATAACTAAAGAACGGAAAATGATATCAATAAACCTGTTTTTGCTGATGATAGAAAAGAGTCTCATCCTTCTTTTTGCGTGTTCATTGTTTACATAGTAATATCACACAATATTCTGTGGGCCTCGAGAAATCACTGAAAAAAGCTCTGAAACTCTGGCACTGGGAGCGTCCGTTCTCCAAAAGTGGCTGGCACTCAATGAGTTAACAGGGGGGGGCAATATTCGGCAGGGTGGTTTCTGCTGCTGCCGAGATATGCCCCCCCCCCGCCCCTGCTAAGGCCAGGTGAGTGTTGCCTCTATGAAATTTTCAATGTCACTCACAAACAGCCATAAATATCAGCTGGTAACTGTGTTTCACCCTATAGTCTCTGAAAGGAAATTTAACATGGGGGGGGGGGCAATATTCGGCAGGGTGGTTTCTGCTGCTGCCGAGATATGCCCCCCCCCCCCTGCTAAGGCCAGGTGAGTGTTGCCTCTATGAAATTCTCAATGTCCCTCACAAACAGCCATAAATATCAGCTGGTAACTGTGTTTCACCCTATAGGCTCTGAAAGGAAATTTAACAGGGGGGGCAATATTCGGCAGGGTGGTTTCTGCTGCTGCCGAGATATGCACCCCCCCCCCCCTGCTAAGGCCAGGTGAGTGTTGCCTCTATGAAATTCTCAATGTCACTCGCAAACAGCCATAAATATCAGCTGGTAACTGTGTTTCACCCTATAGTCTCTGAAAGGAAATTTAACAGGGGGGGCAATATTCGGCAGGGTGGTTTCTGCTGCTGCCGAGATATGCACCCCCCCCCCCTACTAAGGCCAGGTGACTGTTGCCTCTATGAAATTCTCAATGTCACTCACAAACAGCCATAAATATCAGCTGGTAACTGTGTTTCACCCTATAGTCTCTGAAAGGAAATTTAAAGCCCCAATCAGTAAGATTTTTGACATTTTTTACTATAATATAAGAGCTTTTTAGTCATAGGACATGGTAGATTGACTTGAAATAGGGAGAATCTCGCCTTTATTTATCCCACACCGCCCTCCATTGGCCAGCCCTGGGACTAAGCAGTTTGTCTGCCACGTCCTGTAGCAATAAAAAAAGAAAAGAAAAAGATGTGCGCATGCGCTCTACAGCCGCAGCGTTGTATTCCTGAAAACCAAGAAGTAACTCGATTCGGATTTGCAACGAAAATGATGTTTCACGGAACTATGGATTATTATTTCATCACGTGGTGAGTATCCGATGTCACAACATGTACATAGAGCTTTCTGGCGCTGTGTTTTGTTGACTTTGAACGGCGATATCGTTATCGATACTAATGCACGCAGAGGGCGCAGTGGAAAACTTACTGAATGGGGCTTTAACAGGGGGGGGGCAATATTCGGCAGGGTGGTTTCTGCTGCTGCCGAGATATGCCCCCTCCCCCCCTGCTAAGGCCAGGTGAGTGTTGCCTCTATGAAATTCTCAATGTCACTCACAGTCATAAATATCAGCTGGTAACTGGGTTTCACCTTATAGTCTCTGAAAGGAAATTTAACAGGGGGGGGGGGGCAATATTCGGCAGGGTGGTTTCTGCTGCTGCCGAGATATGCCCCCCCTTCCCCTGCTAAGGCCAGGTGACTGTTGCCTCTATGAAATTCTCAATGTCACTCACAAACAGCCATAAATATCAGCTGGTAACTGGGTTTCACCCTATAGTCTCTGAAAGGAAATTTAACAGGGGGGGGGGCAATATTCGGCAGGGTGGTTTCTGCTGCTGCCGAGATATGCCCGCCACCCCCCCCCCCCCGCTAAGGCCAGGTGACTGTTGCCTCTATGAAATTTTCAATGTCATTCACAAACAGCCATAAATATCAGCTGGTAACTGGGTTTCACCCTATAGTCTCTGAAAGGAAATTTAACAGGGGGGGGGCAATATTCGGCAGGGTGGTTTCTGCTGCTGCCGAGATATGCCCCCCCCCCCCCCCTGCTAAGGCCAGGTGAGTGTTGCCTCTATGAAATTCTCAATGTCACTCACAAACAGCCATAAATATCAGCTGGTAACTGTGTTTCACCCTATAGTCTCTGAAAGGAAATTTAACAGGGGGGGCAATATTCGGCAGGGTGGTTTCTGCTGCTGCCGAGATATGCCCCCCCCCCCCCCCCCCTGCTAAGGCCAGGTGAGTGTTGCCTCTATGAAATTCTCAATGTCACTCGCAAACAGCCATAAATATCAGCTGGTAACTGTGTTTCACCCTATAGTCTCTGAAAGGAAATTTAACACATTGAATGCCAGCCATGTTTTCATTCCTGTAGGTAAGTTGTGCCAGGGGTGTTTTTGACGATTCTGGCTCATTTTAGAATAGCCGAGGATTCTTTTCTGTTAAGAATTCATGAACACCAATCATCTAAAAATAACTAATAGAATGTGTGCTTTCTCTGTCTAAAAGAGTTAGTTTGCAGAGTTAGTAGTTATGTAGATATTAGCCGTTGAGTACAGCATGGTTTCAGCGTCTGGAAATTTATTCAGAGATAAATGGCTTTTTGTGAAACAGTCACTTTAACCATTCATTTTTGGCATCAGTAAGACCGTCAGACATTCTAAACAATAGTTTTGAACAGTAATTTCCTCCATAACAACAGGAAACACCCCTCTCATTCAAACTCCTCCCTCCGTGTGTCTTCTCCTCCTTCCTCCTGGCTCTAACAGCGGGCGTGTCAGAAGCGCGTTGCTGCTGCCTGCCTGCCTGTCTGCCTGTCGGGCAAGACGAGTCTGAAATGGATTACTGTAAAATCGCGTCGCCATTTCCTTGAATGGCTTGCTCCCGCGGTGTGTGTGTGTGTGTGTGTGTGTGTGTGTGTGTGTGTGTGTGTGTGTGTGTGTGTGTTCGCGCGTTGCTGCGCGGCTCTGGGGGGAAGGGATCTCTGTCCGTTCTGTGTGTGTGTGTCCGGGCTTCTGACTGTAAAATCGCCAAGCCATTTCCGCGGGAGGCGGCTGCTTTTGTGGCTTTTGGGTCCCGTGGCTGTGACTTCTCTCGGTCTCTGTCGCCACTTAGTGGTCGGTAAAATAGATTACACACATGCTCTTGCTCCAAATAGTTATCTCGAAGATGTAAAAGGGGTTGATTGATGTCCCACCGTCAAAAAAAAAAAATGTTTATGTAAGACGAGTTAGCTCGTCCTTGGCACTTAAGCGCTGGATTATGTAAGACGAGTTAGGTCGTCTATGGCACTTAATGAGTTAACAGGGGGGGCAATATTCGGCAGGCAGGTTGGTTTCTGCTGCTGCCGAGATATCCCCCCCCCCCCCTGCTAAGGCCAGGTGACTGTTGCCTCTATGAAATTCTCGGATTCGCTTAAATTCTGAAGTGTTTCTCGCAATTTTGTTGTATGCTGTGGATATAAAGGAATTTGAACTGCAGTCCATGTCTGAAATAAATAATGTGTAATAGAAGAAGTTATTGTTTAACATGACCACCATTAGGTTATTCTACAACAGTGTTTCTCAACCACTTGGTCATGGCCCACTGGTGGACTCAGAGTGCCATCTAGTGGGCCGCAGAGGACCTCTCACATCGAGATGGTGGACAGCTCCAGTTAAGATGCTTCTTAACACATTCACTGCCAGCCGTTTTTTCAATACTGTAGGTAGCTTCTGCCAAGGTTTTTTTTTGAGGATTCTGGCTCATCTTTCAAGAGCCGAGGATTCTTTTCTGCTAAGATTTTGTGAACACAAAATATCTCATAAGAACTAATAGAATGTGTGCTTTCTCTGTCTAAAAGAGTTAGTTTGTAGAGTTAGTAGTTATGTAGACATTAGCAGTTGAATACAGCATGGTTTCAGCGTCTGAAAATTTAAGCTGAGATAAATGGCTTTTTGTGAAATTCGATAGAACAGTCACTTTAACCATTTATTTTTGGCATCAGTAAGACGTCAGACATCTAAACAATAGTTTTGAACAGTAATTTCCTCCATAGCAGCAGGAAACCCCCCTCTCCTTCAAACTCATCCCTCCGTGTGTGTTTTCCTCCTCCCTCCGGGGCTGCAGCGGTACAAGCGATGCTCTGCCTGTCTGTGCTGCCTGGCTGCTGGCGGATGCTCTTTGGGCGAGTCTGCATGGGGCTCGTTCGTTTCGGTTGTGAGCTCAGCTGGAATGAAGCTGCGTGCGATTGTGGGCTTTCTGCCGGTGTTTCAAAGTGTGTTGCACCCATAATCTATTATGCAAATTTGCAATCCCCCACCGCCAGCTCCCAGCGCGATAATGCGCGAAAGCGTTTTCGCCAATCCATTTTACAGTATGAGAATGGTTTCCTCGCGCGTTCCCCTGCAGTTTTGGCTCGGCTTTTTCTAGTCTGGAGAGCACTGTCGCTACTTAGTGGGTCGGGGGAATGGGTTGTACACGTTTGGTGGCTCCCATATTTATATAGGAGATGTAAAAGGGTTAGATCAACGTCCCACCGTCAAATTTTTTTTTTTTTTTTTGGACGAGTTGACTCACCATTGGCAGTCAACCGTTGGTTTCTGCTTGACGAGTTGACTCGCCAATGGCAGTGAACGTGTTAAGAGCCTTCTTTAGCGATGTGTTAAGGCTGTTAAGGAGGCGTTTGGGAAACACTTCTTTGGAGCCTTCTTAACTCCTTAAGAAGCTTGTTGGGAAATGCAGCCATTGAGTTCATTTGAGTGAAGTTGTGGACCAGTGATGGCATTCATGCACAAATTACATCACTGGTCCACAACTTAACTCAAATCAACTCTCATTAACACATTGAGTGCCAGCGACGCCATATGGCGTCATTAGAAATTTACCGTAGAGTGCCAGCGACGCCAAATGGCGTCAATAACTCGAAATTGTTTTTTTGACGGGGGGGTGTCCATCTCAGCTTCTTACATCGCCTCTTACAATATCAGAGGTATTGAATGTGTCTAACCTATTTTACAGAACCCTTAGGTGGCGACAGCGCTCTCCAGATGAGAGAACGTGGAGTAAAACACACAGAAGAAGTCATTGGGGAAAAGGAAATCGCATCGCATCCGTCCGTATGCAGCGGCTTCATTGAAGCATAACGTTTAGCTGTGCCCCTGCAGCAGCCAATCTGCTATCACAATTGAGCACCTCGGTGTCCGCTGCAACACCCATTCGCATGATCAGCCGTGGATTTGTTATTATTCTCAACTGAAAGCATGGGAGCTGGTACACGCGGCTGTAAAAAAGCTGGATCTAGCGGACTTTCAGTGCTGAGCAGACGCAGAGCAAACAGCAGAGCCAAGCAGAGCAGAGAGACACTCCTCCCACAACGGGGGGGGGGGGGGAGGAGGAGGGGGGGAGGTGGGGCACGCAGAGCAGCACACAACACAGACCCAGACAGCAGGACAGGGTTGGCAAACGCAACCCAGAATATCCGATGCCCACCAGCAGCAAAAGATCAGCAAGAAGCTGCAACCAGCAGCGCACGCAGGGGCCAGCGCTGCTGGTTGCAGCTAAAAATATTATTCTTCCAAACAAAATTCCCTTGCCTTCACTGTTTTATTGAAGGAAATTATTTTTGAGGTGTGACTACATCAGAAAATTAGCTTCAGAGTCAGTGATGTGCTTGAAATGTTTAATTTCACAAAAGGCTCATTATCTCAGCTCGTAGAAAAAAAGGTCTGTTTTTCGTTCAATCAAGCTATCTTCTCCGGCTCATAACTAAAGAAGGGAAAATGGGATCAATAAACTTTTTTTTGCAGGTGATAGAAGAGAGTCTCATCGTTATTTGTGCGTGTTCAGTGTTTACATAGTAATTATTAAAGAAATTATATGACTGTTTTAAAATGCATTGCGGCCTATGTGGCACAGCAAGCAACCTTTTGCCCAAGGGCCGTGGCACTCAAAGTGTTAACTGTCACACTAAATGAATGGCTGCAAAAGTTTTATAATTTTCTGATATACTACTGATTTTGTAATGATACAAAGCTGGTTGAAAATCGGTGGACTGTTAATGGACGCATGGCCCATGTGACCACGGCAGTCATGCTCACTAAACCAACGCGGGACAATTTTGGGACTCGAAAACTCACACAGAAGTTGTTCTGGTTGCTGGAGTCCTTCCTGCTCCTAGCCGCCTCGGCTGCACATAGCAGAGAGGCGAAAAGCACCAGTAAAACCACGATGATCCTGATTCCCCGCATAGCGTCAGAGGCCCCGAGCAGTCTAGGAGAAAATGTGTCCAAATGGCGCAGTCAAATGCAGGTTAAACAGTTAGTTGCCTGAAAGAGACATCTCAGCGAAGGATGACAGTGGAGCTGGCTGGTGATGATGGGGGGAGCGCTGGTGGTGCTGAGTTCAAGTGCTCCTCGTGAAATCAAGCATCGTAAACCCATTTTGGTCCAAATAACAAAATACACTGAGCCAAGTAATTGATGTTTGAATTAATTTACTAATACAATGCTAGAGTAGCCCATGTATAGGCTACACATCCATGTGTCAGCTACAAGTTGAACAAGGTGCGAAAATGGGAACATAGTAGCTACATCAACACTTGCTAAACAATAAAATATAACAGCCTACATTACTTTACCATCAGTATTGTAGATACGGCTTGCCGATTTTCAGACTTTCCAGCTCTATTTACCACTTTTATTTTGGTCTTTCATATGCGGTCACGTCGGAATTACAAATTTTCACGATAACACTGGAAGGCAACAATTTGCTTCATATTAATTTGAGGCAGGCTAGACGCATCTCAAGCTTGCTGCTGCCCTCCAATGGGAAGTAGGCAGCTTCTCCGTTCACCCTGATCTCTCTATCATAAAATAAATGTTTGTAATGAAGGTTTGCCCAATCCCCCCTAGTTTTTGGGGGAATGCCTAACGTTGCAAACCTTACTTTCTACATGGACCTCTACTCTGCAGACAACAGTCCCTGATGAAGGCGACAAGCCGAAACACATGGATCTTGAAGTTGTTGTCTTTAGGCTACTACAAGTGTTGCTGGAGTTTCTGACCTGTTGAGACCTTTGCATCACCGATGCCATCACTGTCACCTTTACTGATGACATCACTGAGTGATGGCTCAAGTGACATCACTGATCAGATGATTGGACTAATGACATATATCCTTGCAAGGATGAGGTTAGGCGCGCTTCCACCCGAGACAGCCCAACAGGCTGGTCCGGTGCTCTCAGAGAATGGGCAAGTATAAACTTGAAAGAAAACACTTTGGGCCCTATTCTCCCACAGGCCTTCGGCGCTAAAACGGGCCTTAAACGCAAAAAAACGTGCCTTGCGCCTGTTTCGGGAAGATATCAATATGGCTTTACGCTGCCAATTGCGCTTTAGGCCGAATGGGCGTGGCGCAGTCCCAGAATGGGCCAGAGTGGGCGTGTCGGCCTTAAATCTCGGCGTACTGCTATCTTCCCACCTGGCGTAAATTTAGCGCTTTGCGCTTTTGAAAACCAGGCCTATTCAGTGTGCGCCAGTTGCGCGGAGCGCTCCCCTCTGGCTCTCTCCCTCCCCTCTGGCTCTCTCCCTCCCCTCTGGCTCTCTCCTCTGTCACCCTTATCTGTGTCACTCTCTCCCTCTCTCCTCAGTCTGACAGGCACAATACGACTGTCTCTCTCTGAGTCCCTCGCTCAGACAGACACAACACACGTCCTATAGGAAATAGCAGTTGTAAGTTCACTGCCTGTGAATGTCCCAGCATGCAATTGGGTACTCCATTTCGCTACTAAATAGCAACCAAATGAGGCGAAATAGATATAAAAGGTTGATCTAAAATAATGTGTAATGGTAACACAGCCTGCAATTGTAGAACATTTCAATATTGGACCAAATAAAACATCGAAATTAAAACACCACCCTAAGTGAAACATATATGTCCTCCTGGGCCTATATATATCTCTTGTCGATTTAATGTGATTTAGATAAGTGTTAGCGGAACGCGCTTCTACTGTCATGTGCTATACTGTGATGTCCGCTCCAATAACTTGGCCCTACTTCACATTTAGTTTTACAATAAAAACACATTTATGCAATGACTTTACATAATGTAGGGTATATTTATGTGCATCATTCTACCAGCAGCAGGGGAGAGAAAACGATATCGTTCTGGACAAACTTTCACCAATATAAAATTAATCTCATCATATAGGGATAGGCTATATTTTTCTAGCTGATGCCTTTAGAACATTCTTTTCACTTTGATCTTGCTATAGTGTAGCGTATTTACATGCTTGCAGTATTTAAACTGCAGTTAGATTGGTTTGAGAAGCATAATAATATGGAATGATAGCCTATATGGAGACAGACAGACTGGATGAAGGGATGGGGGGGGGGGGGGGGGGGGGCGCTTGGCTTCTGTCTGGTTTTGCGGGACCACTGGAATTGGAGCTTAAAAGGCAAGCGTGCGATTCGTTTATATTATTAAAAGGCGTGGTTGTAATGCTTTAGGCTGCGTCTAGCGCCAAGACCAAGATATCAAGTGCGCTGGTCCACGCCCACTGCGCCAGGCGCTCGGCGTAGAAACTAGGCCGATGCAACGATAGGGGCCATAAGGTAAAAAAAAACAACCCAAAGTAGGCCACTGGCGCACACGGATCCTTTTTGAAAAACTTTATTGAAAAACTAACGTTTCGACGCCATGCGTCTTCATCAGAGTTGTAGAACAATGAGCAAACTTTTCATATTTATAACCTCCCTCTAATCAAAGCCAATCCAGTCCAGGCTGGAGAGGGGGGGGGGGGGGTGAGAACAAGCTTAATTGACAGAAATGATAATTCATTTAGAGTAATATTCTACAAGAAGCCGAATACATTTTCCATAAAGACAGATTTACAGTGATATGTAAATAGTAATAAGTTAATCACAATAATAATAAAACCCCCATAAAAGCCATCAACAAAATAAAGTTTTATTATAAGGATGGGAGAGGGATAGGGAGTGATGGGAGGGACCATTATGTGCAGGATGGCGGGGTTTCCACCTGGAGTTAAAAGGAGGAGAAAATATGTCAGTCAGTGTAAGCTCCAATTAACAATGCACAAATAAAAGTTAATTCAGGTCTACAACAATAAAAAAATAAAAACCTACCCATCATAAATTTGAGAAACATACGAAAACAACCATCAATTAAAACATAGTTATACAAAAGACATATAGGAAATGGGCATTACTTTATATACCAACATGAGACTAAAGGAAACAGGTGAGGTTTAATTCCTCATTCAGACCTAAAGTTTCAACTGTGTTCAATTGTGTAATCCAAAACGCTTCTCTGCAAAGTAGTTTTTTATCATGTCTTCGCCTCTAGGGGATGACGTAATTTTTTCAATTCCCCAAAATTTTAGAGAGGCCGGAGATCCATGATTAAAGTGCAGGTAGTGACGCGCAATTGCGTAATCCATATTACCAGTGCGGATTGCTGTTTTGTGTTCAGCTATGTGCAATTTGAGGGCGCGTTTCGTTTGGCCGACGTATAATTGTCCACATGGACATTTTAACACGTTGACTGCCAACGACATGTTAACACGTTTTCAGAATCCAGCTGTTGACTGCCAGCGACGTGTAAACACGTCGTTGGCATCGATTTTTTTTTTTTGACGGTGGGTTGTGCATCTAACCCTTTTACATCTCTTATATAAGTATTGGACGTGTACAACGTGTACAACCCATTCCACCGACCCACTAAGTGGCGACAAGGAAGTAGGAAGGCAAGCAAAAAGCAGTGTGATCCATTTCCATTCTCATGAAAATGGATTGGCGGAGGCGCTTTCGTTTTCGCGTTGATTGCTGGCGGTGCGGGATTGCAAACTTGCATGGTGGATTGCGGATGGAGCACACTTTGAGGCACGCAGCGTAAATATGACCAGAGTCGCAGGGGCTTCATCGGAGCTCTCGGCCAGGGCTCCGGGAGGCGGGCGAGTCCAGCCGGGCTTCCTCGGGAAGCGGCCACGCAGACAGGCACAGCCAGGCACAGCCGCACAGCGGCAGCGGGGCAGTGAGACTGGTGACACGCTTGTGGTGCAGCAGGCTATTTTGCAAATTGGAAACAGCCATAAAAGGCTTTTAGAATGGGATTTTCAACCCATTCTTTTTTGTTTCTTTTTCGCTCTAATTTAGAGTAATTTAATTTCTATTCAGAAATTTATTTGAGAGGTCGAGAGTATGAGAAAGTGCATTTGCACAGGTAGGAAAGTGCTTGTGACACGGCGCTGCAGCCAAGAAGAACGCCCACGGAGGGAGGAGTTGAGCAGAGGGGAGTTTCCTGCTGTTATGGAGGAAATTACTGTTCAAAACTATTGTTTAGGTCTTACTGATGCCAAAAATGAATGGTTAAAGTGACTTTTCTATCGAATTTCACAAAAAGCCGTTTATCTCTGAATATTTTTTCTGACGCTGAAACCATGCTGTATTCAATTGCTAATGCTTACATAACTACTAACTCTACAAACTAACTCTTTTAGACAGAGAAAGTACACATTCTATTAGTACTTTTGAGATATTGTATGTTCACAAACTCCAAGCAGAAAAGAATCCTCGGCTCTTGTAAAATGAGCCAGAATCCTCAAAAAACGGCTTGGCAGAAGCTACCTACAGCAAAAAAAAACAGCTGGCAGTCAATGTGTTAAAATATAAATAACATGTGTAGAATTGCAATTAATAAATTATTTTATTTTATACTTTTTACCTGTACGTGGGTGTGAGAATGTTTTGGAGTCACTCGAGTTGGAACAATGAACACAGTTGCCGCATCTAAAAAAACCAAAAGGTGGGTTTGGTAACCAGGTGGGTCGCGGGGCAGGTTTCATAAGGCTATGTACTAACCTGTCTTTAATTGAACGAGATTTTCTAAAGGTTATAAGGGGAGGCTCAGAACAAATGCCTTTCATGGCAGGGTTGACTGCCAGAACCCGCCAGTGTTTTAAAACAGCGCTTCTGAGCTCTCCTGCCACAGGAGAATAGTCTGTAACAAAACAGAGTCGGGAGGGCGTTTGTCGTCGTTTTTTAACCAGTAGGGTGGATCTATCTGTGCATGACGCCCTTTGATAGGCAGAATTGATGTCATGCTCCAGATAGCCTCTACTTAGAAAACGTTGTCTCATATCTATTGATTTATTTTTAAATTCTGCCTCTGTTGTACAGTTTCTGCGGAGACGTAAAAATTGACCCACCGGTATATTTTTTATTAGATTCTTGGGGTGATTACTGTCAGCCCTAAGGATAGGGCTTAGGGGTTTCCTATAGATAGTGGAATGTAATATATTATCATTGCCCTTGTAAATCGTCAAATCCAGGAAGTTAATTTTATCCAAACCAATTTCATGAGTAAAGGACAGAAAAGTTGACATAGAATTGATATACTCTATGAAGGCATTTAATTCAGTTGAGGTACCATTCCATATCATGAATATATCATCTATGTACCTGCTGTCACGCCCTGAGTCTCAACTGGCCCCTAGGCTTTCCCTCTCTTTTGGTGTTGTGTGTGTGTGTGTGTGTGTGTGTGTGTGTGTGGTGCTGATTACAGGAGATTGGACCCTGGTGTGCTGGAGTGGAGGCGTCACCTGCTCAGCTGCTGGCTATCTCAATCAGCCTACAGCCTGGCTACATATACTCCAGCCAGACATCCAGTCTTCGCCGGATTATAGACAATGCTACGTCAGTCGTGTAAACCCACTAAGTTCTCATTCAGTCTTGCTCCTTTGTCCGTGCTTGTGCTAACCCTCTCTTCGTCTCCATGCCCAGGATCTCCTGCCTGCCTGTCTACCAGCATGCCACAGCCGATGGACTCCTGCTCTGACCAGGCCTGCCAGCCTCTACCACCAGCCACACCGAACCTTTAATTAAAACTCTTTGTTACATCTTCAACTGCCTTGCCTGCTTCTCCGCTCAAAAGCCACCTATTATACCGGGTCTTAACACCTGCGCCATATGGAAATCTTTGAGAGGAAGGGATTGTTATTATAAATATATTTCTCCTGCCAGAAACCCATCACTAGACAGGCATAAGATGGCGAAAAAGAACTGCCCATGCTTACACCTTGGCTCTGAAGAAAGAAAGAACCAGCATATTGAAAGACATTTTTTGACAAAATAAGTTCAGTGCAGTTAATAGAAATTCATTGGGGGGCAAAATACCTTCAGGGCGAGTATCTAAATAGTGCGTCAAAGCCTGCAAACCCATGTTGTGGGGGATACAAGTGTACAGACTTTGCACATCTAAAGTTACCAACATCATGTTTGGTTGACAAGGAAAATTAGCTATCACTTTAAGAATATCGGTGGTGTCTCCTAGGTACGAAGGGAGCTCCAACACATGTTTTTTAATAAAAAAGTCAACATATTGGGACAAAGGTTCCGTTACACAGCCAATACTAGAGACAATAGGACGAAAAGGAGGGTTAGCTAAAGATTTATGTATTTTAGGAAGGCCATAAAAAGCTGAACAAATAGGGTACTTCACTGTTAGAAATGCTTTCTCTTTATCAGTGATCCAGCCTCTAGAGAAGGTAGTTTCTAAATAGGAGTCAATTTCCTCTTTGATGCGTTCAGTCGGATTCGAGGTGAGAGGAGTGTAATTATTTCTGTCTGTAAGTAACAGTTTAATTCCTCTATCATACTGTTCATGACTTAAAATGACAGTAGATCCCCCCTTATCAGCAGGTCTGATAATTATATCAGATCTACTTTCCAAGTTTTGTAAACCTTTAAATTGATTTTTAGACAGATTGTTATTATTATGCCTTCTTTTTTTGCAAATAATATCAAATTCATTTTGTAAAAGGTTTTTATAGGTTACAATGGCTGGATTCAGGTTGGAAGAGGGTAAACATCTCGATTTCTTTTTAAAAGGTGTGGCTTCCCTATTTTCTATATTCGCCATTTGCATATCCCTACTTAATCCATTACTATTTGTAAGGGCATTTGTTCTAGGAGAAAAGAAATGTTTAAGATGTAAGGATCGAATAAATTTAAAACAATCAACTTTCAGCTTAAAGGTCCCAATTCGTGCAGCTGTAACCTCTTAAAAACGTGTGTCTCTGGTCCATAAAACATGATTCTGGATTAATCTGTCGAAAATATAGCAAACCCGTTTGTTGTGACGGAGTTCTCACTCCCTCTTCTGGTGCTTCCCAAGAACGGCCTGTTTCTATAATATATTCAGAACTAACAGTTCCCATTGGCCGCTGAGGGAGAGCCCGCCCCAGGCTCCCAGCGGCCAATCAGATTAGCGTCTGTGGACCAGCACGCTAGGTTGCGAGTTATCGTTAACTAAACGGTACTACGCTAAAGAGGACATCTCAAAATGCCTAGACTTACCGAATGCACCTCTGCAGTTGCTGGATCACGTACAGTTGGCGTCGCTCCAGCTAGAAGTGTTAATTTTGTGGCTATAGACTAAATGGTGCAGGTAGCTTGTGTGAGAGAGACCCGCGCAGTATGCAGGAGGAAGCTAGTGACGTCCCGATTCCCCCAGATTCCCCTCTGGGCAAACGAAGCGTTTGGGGGTGTGGCTTGGAGGAGACTGCTTGAGAGAGCTGGATAGGGACAAATCCAACTGTGGCAGTTCTGGGCGTGTGACCACTCATTACAGGGAGGGCTGACAGCAGTATATATGCATTTACAAGTAAAAACAGCTTTTGCACGGAATGGGACCTTTAAAAGGATCAACAGTGTTTGTGTAAGAGAAAGAGAGGCCTTTATTGAGTACCTCTGTTTCGGCTTGGGTGAGGTCATGTCCTGATATATTAATCACCACTTGCTCTGGTTGCTCCGGGTGCGTTGAGCTCTGTCTCTTCTTGAAGATCTCCCATATCCCCGTGTGCCCCTCCTTGTCTTCCTCCTTGTTTTGGTGGACGGCCTCGGCGACGTGGGGGTTTGCCTAAAAAAGGCTGTTGGAAACCTGGTTGGAAGTTTCGATGAATGTCGGCTTCACTTCCCTCCGACGTGTCGATCTCGCTTGCAGTGGAGAATCTGGCAGGGTGTGGCCACTTAAAGCGTGCAGGTCGGCGTTGTTGTCTGGACTGTCTTTGTTCTCCGTTCCAGTCGTAGACCTTTCCTTCAGCATAATCTTTGGTGTCTCTCTCGTATTTCTTGAGTTTGTAAGACTGCAGGTCTTTCTGGAAGGCTTTCAGAGTTGTAGCAGTTTTATTCATTAAATAATTTACAGCATCAGCATCTAATTTCTCTTTGATTTGTGCTTCAATGTGCGTCACTTTTTTCAGTGGTTTTTTCTTTCTCAGTCTTAGTTCTTTGAATGATCAAAAGCATCAAGTCCATGGAACATTTATTTAGGATTTGTTCCCACCTTTTCATGAAGTCCTTGTCCTCCAGGCCAAATGATGGAACTTTGTTTAAGCGAAGTCCACGGGGAATCCGCTTCTGTCTCCAGTATTCAGACAGAGTGATGGTGTGCCATAATAGCCTTGTTTCTCGTTTCTTCTCTTCTTCGAGATCTCTGCTGAGGGAGAGAGAACTTGGTTCTGATGGTTGCATCATTTCATGGAATAATGAGTGCGGCATCACAATGCTGGCACCTTGTTCTTCTGTGTAGGATAGAGTTTCTGAGCGCACCGTAGTGCTTGCATTGATCATTTCAAAATTCATGATGATCCACTTGTTCTTTAGTGGGGTGAGCGGCGAAGAAACACAGACATATATCCCTCTGCCATTTACTGCATATATTTCTTTCAAGTAAAATATATAAATATTGTGAAAATATGCACAATCAACAACATGTTAGCTAAACTTTAATTAGAAATGAGCTAACTAGCCAATGAGTTGATCCAGATTCATGGCCGTGCAAGCTGAACCACTGGAGTGCTCTCCCAATCACCTAGAAGGGAGTCATGTAAACACCCCAAAGATTTGTAAACAAAATTCTGGCCCCATTTTAACCAGGACCCTGGGAGATCAAACAAAAAAATCTTGATATGTAATCCAGCTCTGGAATGTTGAATGTGTCATTTCAAATAATTTCTGGAATATGTGGCACAACTAAACAATATAAAATCACATTGGAGGATCATTGCAAAGGTATAATTTTTGTAAATGACTTAAAATAAAAATAAAAAGGCACAGCATTGCTTTGTATTCTATTAAATCTGATCAGAATCAGAATTGACCGTGTCCATTATTCTGTGGACGATGGCTAGAACAGGTCACAGATGTTCAGATGATAAAATGCCCTTATCAAAGTCCAGTAAGAGTCCCACCCTCTGCAGCCCCGGGAACTGCCACCTTGTCGTGCAGAGCCTCCACCTTCCTCCCACCACTCCCCAGGCACCAGGAGTATGGGTTGAAGCCGAGAGCATACTGCTGTTCTTCTGGCTCTTCATCCCTATCTGACCCTCGCACAGCCCCACCTTCCAGCGGCCGTCATCCAAAGACACCGCCACCTCTCAGTACCAGCGGCCCGCCTCCAAGGGGTGGGCGGCCAGGACCTGGGGGAACCTGAATTGGGACCCCTGCTCTGGGTACGTCTGCTGGGTCTCGCTGTACGTCACCCTCCTGTTGTTGTCAGACAACAGCAACTTGGGGTGGGCTGTGTCTGCATCCAGGACAGGGATGGTCCCATCTACGCACAATACACAAATTAGACTCATAAACAAGTGAAGGTTAACACTAACTGGATATGCCACATAGAGGTCTCGAGAAGGTCTTTAGTGATTTAACAAATTAGTTGTGCTCCATCGGTGAGCAGAAATTAAACGAGCGTTAATCTCTCACATCAGTCTGTAGAGATCTCTGTCCGGCAGAGATGACCACCGTGTCCAGTCGCTTCGTTGTCCACCTCTGCAGGCATTTGAGCTGGGCGCGGTCCAGTTCCTCTGGAGCCTCCAACTCCTCAACACAACTCCCTAGACACACACTCCATGCAGACTGCAGCGTCTCACACACACTCCATGCAGACTGCAGCGTCTCACACACACTCCATGCAGACTGCAGCGTCTCACACACACTCCATACAGACTGCAGCGTCTCACACACACTCCAGGCAGACTGCAGCGTCTCACACACACTCCATGCAGACTGCAGCGTCTCACACACACTCCAGGCAGACTGCAGCTTCTCACACACACTCCATGCAGACTGCAGCTTCACACACACACTCCAGGCAGACTGCAGCTTCTCACACACACTCCATGCAGACTGCAGCTTCACACACACACACACTCCATACAGACTGCAGCTTCTCACACACACTCCATGCAGACTGCAGCGTCTCACACACACTCCATGCAGACTGCAGCTTCTCACACACACTCCATGCAGACTGCAGCTTCACACACACACTCCATGCAGACTGCAGCTTCACACACACACTCCATACAGACTGCAGCGTCTCACACACACTCCATGCAGACTGCAGCGTCTCACACACACCCCATGCAGACTGCAGCGTCTCACACACACTCCAGGCAGACTGCAGCGTCTCAAACACACTCCAGGCAGACTGCAGCTTCTCACACACACTCCATGCAGACTGCAGCTTCTCACACACACTCCATACAGACTGCAGCTTCTCACACACACACTCCAGGCAGACTGCAGCATCTCACACACACTCCAGGCAGACCGCAGCTTCTCAAACACACTCCAGGCAGACTGCAGCGTCTCACACACACTCCAGGCAGACCCGCAGCTTCATACCAGTCAAATTGGCTTGGACACCCTACGGAGGTGTACAAACCCTGGACAGGCGAAGCAAATACTGCAGAGGTAGTCGTCCTTCGTCGGTGGACGCCCCACACAGCCATGGTGGAACCACCTATTGCAGGTGTCGCAGGCAATCTGAAAATTCAAAATCTACATTAAAGTTAAATCAACATATCATATAATTTTATCGTTGGGCATTACACTACCATACTACTAGAATGCGGTTATAAAGGCAGCAAATACGACATTCAGCTCTACTAGATATCTGCAAACACACCCATGTGTTTCATAGACTGATTTGTTTGTCTGCTTCCGCTGCTCTACTGCAACATCTGGTGGGCTGAAAATATACCAAATAAATCCTCGTACAAGTAATGTAAAGCTTACCCATGAGATACACGTGATTAATCTCTAATAGATAAGGAAATTAATTTGTAAGCTACAAAGTATCTCTTAATTTTTTGATATATCCAAATTTGTGTAATTACCCATAGTGTGTCATCATCCTCATCTTCACATATTCAATAACAGCACATGTTCTCGAGACTGTCTGTGAACAAAAATAAAATGGTGTTCTTAGATATTCATACTCAATGCAGAGTGGTGGAAATGGACAGGTTTTGCTCACAACACGGCCCACCACTCGCCCGATATGTTATTTCTGTATGCTTGAATGATTATTCTTATTGATTTTACTCATTACATTACAGCTCCATAAATAACTTACAAAATAACCTAATTTAACGCTCCTAAATGTAAACAGGTTCGGAGTACGGGCATCAAGGCAGTTTGGCGTGCGTCAGAACGCTGTTGGTGCATGTTCGACCATTTAAAACAACAGGTGGACTTCAAAACGTGAGCGTCAGATGCTTCAGTGTGTTTGAGGCTTTCCGTTGTCAACAACACACCAGTGTACGGACACAAGCTTCACATTGGCTGTGCAGGGGGCATGGTGTCTTCAGGTGAGGTCAGATTTATGAAAACGCTTTAGAGAAACAGTGCTAAACATCTATGTGATTTTTTTTTATTAAGAAGACAAAACTTGGACCCTGAGGGAAACTCTGAAGAGCCTTCCCACACGTGTTTGCACAGTTCCCCTGCAATGGTTGCTCTGGGAACGCCGTTCCCAAGTGTTCAACGCCTTTCCACCACACATGAAAGTGTGGAGTTTGTGGCACTGCTGCGGTGAGTACTAATCCTTAGTCTTTACAGTATAAACTTGTTTGTTGTTTAAAGAACAGCACCATACCCAGACACTTAAACATGCAATTTATACAGTAAACCAAAAGGGAAATGTACCGGATTCACGGAGGAGAGTGGTGGCGATATCACATCTCATCCAGTTCACAGCTCTTTGGCTATTGTCAAATTCAGCAGACGTCCCCTCCAATATACACTCCGCAAACTTTTGAAAATATATAAGAGATAGACGTTTTAATGACTTTTACATCACACACACGCAAGTTGATTGATTATATAAAACGCCACAGGATATGTACTTTGAACCTAGTTGAGGTGTATTGTTACCCCCCTAGTGTTTCTTTATAAATTCAGGGTAAAATAAATGTGGCTACAAAAAACATTTACTCACTTTCAATGCAAAGACACCACAAGATGAGCCGTCTCTCTGATGTGAATGTGGAAGCCTGTCACATGTCCATTCTTTGTTCTTCATGAATTTACTAAAGAACATACAGATTTCAAACACTTTATTCCATTTCATAAATTTGTAACATTAATAACTCCCAAGTTGTAATTGGAGAGCGGTTTGTGTGTCCTGTGAGTAGAAGGGTGGAGACGAAAGATTTCCTTTAACTCATTGTTACCTCGTTATTTTCAGGCATTTTTCCAGCTTCTCCCGGGACTCTCCCATTGGATCAAGAAATACGGACTTGCTTTCATGAGGATAGATTACCTTACATTTTGGAAAGGAAACATGTTTCAGGGTGTTATTTTTAAAGCATAAATGCTTAAAACATTCCAACCCAAGACACTAGGCTAGTGGACCATTCATTGCGTAAAAACACTTAATTCATTCAATGTATTCATTTGAGACTCAATCAGTGTGGTTCATCGGAAAATATTGCTCATACCCCTCATCTATCGGCCTCCCAAATATTAATATAAATTAACACTGGCCTCTATTATGCATTTTGTTAAAGCTACAACAATCACACTTTTACCGTTAACATCCAGTGGTGCTTCTGATTTAAGATCCCGAAGATCATTGTGTACTTCATAGGATCCATCTGAAAGTCAAGATAGAAGAAAGCAGTATTTTACTTTAGTTTAAAATAGGGTAGCACAAGGCAATCATAGCCATTTCTATGTCATTGCTATGCATTTGTTTTGGTAGAAATTACAATGACATCACAATTCGAAATTGTTTGAAAATACTAATCCTACAAAGCTTTTCTCTACAAACCTTGAGTTTGGAGGGTTTCCCATTCCAGATATCCGTCATTTGGTAGCTATCAATGACAGCAGCTTGGTCAGAGTTGTTCTTGTTGTACTGCCGTACAATCAAATTCAGGTACGCATTGATTGTCTGAGAAGATTAAAAAGTCAGAATTATTTCATGATATATTCCAGATCCTCCTCTACTGTCCTTCTTCGAAGCTAGTCTTGTAACCTGTCAGGGCTGATTGTCACAGATGTGATTATCTGACTTACACAAGCTAATCCATGAGCGCTGTGCTGAATCAGGGTAATATCAACACAAATGAAATTCTTGAGTGGAGAGTCTCCACTCAGGAAACCAGGGTTACAGTGTAACGAACCATTTCTCCTCTAGTTTTACAACTACCGACTTGGAAATGCAATTCTAAAGAGAATGTCGATGCTGAAGACATACAAAACCTGATTTTTATTTTTTAACTGAGATCATAGAATATTTAAATTACCTCACTCTCCAGCCAGTTATTGGGAGCAAGCCTTGCCAGAGGCTGCAGGAGCTGGCGCTGGGACACGAGCTGCAGGAGGAGGCGCTGGGACATGAGCTGCAGGAGGAGGCGCTGGGACACGAGCTGCAGGAGGAGGCGCTGGGACACGAGCTGCAGGAGCTGGCGCTGGGACACGAGCTGCAGGAGGAGGCACTGGGACAGAGGCTGCAGGAGCTGGCGCTGGGACACGAGCTGCAGGAGGAGGCACTGGGACAGAGGCTGCAGGAGCTGGCGCTGGGACACGAGCTGCAGGAGGAGGGACTGGGACACGAGCTGCAGGAGGAGGCACTGGGACACGAGCTGCAGGAGGAGGCACTGGCACAGAGGCTGCAGGAGCTGGCGCAGGGACACGAGCTGCAGGTGACGCTGCTGGGGCTGAGGAATCCTTGGGTCTTCAGTTAGAAAATGTTTGAGGTGGTCAATACTGATCTTCTTCAAAACTGTTCCATTCGACTCGTCAAGGAGGTCAGCACTTTTGTCCACCAGCGTCCACCACCGTCTTCTTTTGAGATCTAGAGACATTCTCCTGGACAATTGTCTTGATCTCATCCAGACGTTGGATTCCTTTCGAGACTGATTCTTCCTTTAGGATGTCCTCAACGCTGTTGTCCACCTGTTGGTGAATAAGTGTTAATTCCTCAAAATGCAATATTGCTATTATTTGCCCCAAAATCAAATTAAAACTAATATTGGTAGTACTTTACTTATTTAGACCATGTCAGGTAAACAAACATTCCATCCTCATAATAAATCTAAACAAAATAGCATTTCCCCAAACCTGATAGTGCTCAGGAATCTCAAGAGGATAACGTGCTTCCCGACAAAACATGAGGAAATAGGGTGAATGCTTCGTCGTCTGCTGTATTGTCGTTCGCAATCCAAACATGACTCCATCCAGGTATTCATCCCACGTCTCAGGCTTTTTCCCCACAAGCTTGCTGAGAGCCCTGAGAAAAAAGTAAAATATTTAGATTGGTGTGTGGCACTGTAGCAAAATGCTTTACAAAAGTGCATTCCTTAAAATAAAAAAACATACTCCTCTCAGCGCCCTAAGCAACAAATGTCACCTTCCTAAAACAGTTACCACACAATTTTTTAGAGACAATTTCTGACTTGTCAAGCTGTGCTTTCCTTACACTTGGGTGCTTGCATTCATCCGCTCGACCAGGCCATTGGTCTGGGGATGATATGGAGCAGTGAGGCTTCTTTTGATGTTTAACTCCGCCATCACGCACCTGTTCATCTGTTAATACAAAAATATAATTTAAGATTATGTGAGGTCACAAATTTCACTTTAAATAAATTTAGCATACTATAACTAGAAAAGTGCACTGAGTAGAGTGCAGATGTCCACCGCCATCATCAATGATGACATCATCATCATCAATTAGAACATCACTGAAGCATCACTGTTGACATCCTCGGTGACCTCATCACCAGCTGTGACATCTTCTAACAATGGCACAGCACAGTGCCCAAGAAACACCACATGATGCAGAGCATCATGCACCAGATAGAAAATGAAACCGCAACTAAGGCCAATGATGACATCATTAAAACATTCAACAGTGACATCATCACAGTGGCATCACAACCCTCAGACAGTGACATGTCTAGAGTGACATACTTGAAATCATCAATGCTGACATCATTATGACATCATCACATCACTGTGGCATCATCACTGTTGACAGCCTTGTGTGTCTGTTCCCTGTCAACAGTGATGATGCCACAGATATGAGACGACACAACCGATCACATTATCTGACCCTCGGATTCGCCTCTCGCCTCTGGCAGAGACTACATAAAAAAATCTTACCTCATTGACAAATTCCCTCCCTTGGTCCGTCAAGATCCTTTTCGGGGCCTCGAACTGGTGGACAAATTTGAGGATTTGCTCTGTTACCTCCTCAGCACTTTTGGTTCGCATTGGGTAGGCTTGTGGCCATTTGGTATAATAGTCAATCATGACGCAGATGTACTGGTAGCCACTACTAGTTTTTGCCAATTTCCCAATTAGATCCATCCGATTCAATTCGAATGGTTCTGTAACCTAAGAAAGAAAAGAAAAAGATAACAGTTCAAGCTAACCTTATGTGTAGGTCCAGGGCGATAAAAGGCGATTCATTTAGATTAATTAATTACAAAGCCTCTAATTAGATACATGTTTTTAATCGAGTCCCACCACTAATAAAAAGGTCTGTTTGACAGCATTTACTTGTTTCTGACTCTGGGAAAGTTGGGAAAACTGAAAATCCCCATAAACTACTGCATCTCCTGAAGTGCAGTATCTCTAAACAAAACACACATTTTGGCTTTTCTATTAGATCTCCTTTTGAGAACTAATAATAACAAATGTAATATTTTTTTGACTTCCATTCACCGAGACGCTTGGAGTCGCCCTGTGGAGGCCCGCCTTCCACCTTGAAAATTGCTGCTCTATATACAATCAATATAATGTTCACTGACAACCTTCAAAAAACAATGTCACAATAATCTTTTATGTATTTTGATAGTTCTCAAACAAGCCAGTCATCTGAAGATGGTGTTTCACTAGACTAGAGACAAGACCATTGTTAGACATCCTACCCTGTATGTTATGTACTACAGTACACCTTTAATAACCCATAACATCATGGTGTGACACCCCCCCCCCCCCACACCCCCCCCCCCCCCCCCCACACACACACACACACACACACAGTGAAGTTGATGCCTGAATGATTGGAAAAACATTGTCAACCCTCAAATGAGAAGTCCAAACTATTAAAATGTGATAAAATATGATAATTACCTTGATTGGAGTGTACACAACCTCCTGCTTTATCGATCTCCGGGCTGATTGGCAAACTGCACATTCTGCCACCTGTATTAAACATTAGTACATGATGCAGTTACTGTATGGCCTACAGGTTATATAGCCTACAGTGTAGGCAGTGTAGTGTAGTCTACAGGTTTACTTGAATGGCCACATAATTTAACAAATTGATATTCACAACAGTTTACTGACCATGTCAGAGACTAAGCTCATAATAGGAATAATGAAATCTCACAGGTAAAAGTTATTTTGTTTTAGCATTATATGGATGGATACAACCAATTGCACATAGGCGTACTTACCCATTTATCTATGTCGATAGTCATTCCAGGCCAGTAGAAACGCTTGCAGATTGCATCTCTCGTTGTTCTCTGGCCAGTGTGCGCTCCTTTTGTACTGGCGTGGAACTCAACAAAAACGCTGTTGGCATCCTCGACACCACAAACGACTTTTTTTGGTGTTCCCTTGCCAGGTTCCTTACAGTGAAACAGTGAATCACCTAGATTGAACAGATTATAAAATATGTAAACTTGTGACAGGCTACAATTAAGCAATAGATCACGACAGGCCGAAAGGCATCCATTCACCACATTAAATAGCCTAGGCCTAGTGATTTCATTCAATGTCTTTGACAGAATATTTGGAGTGCTTCCTTAATGTGGCAAGCAAGACTGTATTTTATATTTTTAGCATGTTCTACATTATGAACTCATAATCCATCATTCTTTTTAAACACTTTTCTATCGTTGGTGGCATAAATCAGGGGCAGTAGGGAGTTTAAACGTATTGGAAACATAATTACCACTAAAACCTCTTTTAAATGAGGCATAGAGTTTACCGATATATTTTCACATCAACTAGCAATCAATGAGGGGAACAAGGTAGGACAACTCCTCACCTTGGATGCCTGCATTTACCATTAAAGTTGGCCTTGCATGAGCACCAAAGTCGGCATGGCATGAGCCTAAAATCGACGCAAATTTTATGCATCAAAGTTGGTCAGCATGAGCCAGTACAGAGGGCATGTCTACCAGAAGATTCATTTTAAAATTGTTAACTACGTTGTATCAATCATTACCATGTGCTCCCCGTGACCTGAATAAGATGAAGATACATGACCAGTCAACAAAACTCCTCACTTAAATTCCTTACACCTAATGATACTGTAGCGTTCCTGGTATTTATGGAATCATGAGGCTTCTTGTTGGTACAGGGTTCTGTATTCACAGTTATTTATCTTACAACTCTTGGCGGTTGCTACGCCCATAGCTAGCTAGCTGCTTCCTCCTTAGGCTGTTCATGGAGGCCCAATTCCAATTCGCCCCCTTACTGACTCAAGCCCTTAGAGGCGCGTTCACGTGAAGGGAGTGAGGGCTTAAGGATGTCCCACGGTGAAATCGCAAAGTGAATGAGGGCTCAGAGTGAGCCCTTTCTGCCCCCTTACCGTAAGGGAGCAGCTATGGCCACTTACGGAAAGGGAATTGCCCACAATGCATAGCGTTGTGACGTATAAAATGGGGAAGGCTGCAAATATCTGTCAAAAAAATAAAAGAACACACGCGCGAAACGAACGCGGTGTTTGCGAGTGGGCTGGAATGCCTTAATTGACAATGAAACATTACATTAATAGGGATTTCAGATTAGACAAAAATATTATATCAGAGGAATGCAAGTAGTTATTTTACACAATCCTAGAATAATCATCGATCATTTCTATTACAATTGCAATCCACAACTTTTTTGATGAATGAGAAATAGTTTTACCGAATCTGTATTGTACAGTATTGACATTGTGTATAATGTTGGGTGACATGTCATTATTATGCTTATTTTAATTATAATTACACATGTTGCAGATTGCAGATTTTGCAGTAGGCTACATTTATTTTTAAATGACCTGTTGTCCACTCTGTAGAGTCAGAGCCTGGATGAGAACAGACTCATCAGATAGTCTATCCCTCAAAGCGTCTTGACAATAAACAATATATAGCAAGCCCCAAACCTGCCAGAGTCAACATCATCTTGTCAAGTGCAAAGGGCTCTGCTGTCCCAATCCTCCTATTTATCCAATGTGGATCCCTCCCACACTTGATGACTCAACCACTTTCAGATGGCGGCCATTAGAGGGACTGAGGGTTCAGGGCTTGAGTCTTTAGGGGGCGGATTGGAATTGGGCCGGAGACTGCCTTCACGCATGCCCTGTCTGACAGGAAGTTTCCCCCAAGCATAGTGTTCCCCCCCAGTAACACTCTCACACATCAGTTCCTAGCTGCAATCGAGACACTTCTATTGCACACCACATTACATGTAACTCTGGATCGCTACAATACTAACCTTCAACGGTGTACTGTGAAGCTTTTCGACGAATTTCCTTCTTTTCATCTTTTGACTTGGCTTCGTATTTGCCATGGACTTTGTACTGCCAAATATCCTGGTATAATGCAGGATCCATGATAAATGTGTTGTGCGTATTTTTCGTGCTGTAGGTTGGTTCTTAATTTATGCGAGCAAGCTGACTTTGCGAGTCGCAAGCTAAATGACAACAATCCTGAGTGCTGTAGGTGGGTTCTTAATTGATGCGAGCGAGCTGATTGGCTGTGGGAAAGGTCAGCACTGGGGCAAGCACTCACAGGTGCTGCAGCAAGTACTTTCTGCCATGGGCGGAGTTTGTGGGGGTTCCAGCTGCAAAATCCACTCTGCAATTTCTGGAGGTGGAGTGCAGACAGTTAAAGCATTTGGCTACACTGATAAAACAAGCATGCAGCTTTTCATTCAATTTTAATTGTATCCACTCCAATAGCTGAAAATTAATAATTTGATAATCTAATATAAAGTTTTTTATTCATATTTATGGTTGAACCATTTTTTTATTGTCGGATACAACGTAAAGTGGCAGCGGGATATCAGTCTTTAATTTGTGGTTTTCATCAAGTCTCTAGTATTAGATCAAACATCCATGCGCATGCACAGATCAAACATCCATGCGCATGCGCAGGGAGAATAAAACTATCTGGTAATTTCCCTCCATTTCTTTTCAAAACACTCCACTAGTCGCACCAGTCGCACGGCACTGCTGTCCCATGCTGAAGGCCATTGAGGTCTGAGGTAAGAACAAAACACTTTTACATACTGGTAACGGTTTTCTTCAAAACTGGCCGTTCATTTTAGGTTAAAACAACTCGGCCAGACAGACGACAGCTAACGTAATGGCCTCAGTCAGCTCAGAATATAGACGACGGCTAACGTTAGCATCAAGCTAGCTAGCTAACGTAGCATATGTCAGGCCTGTCATGCATTAAAATGCCGTTTTCTTGTCTCAGCGAGCAACAACGCCTGGATGGCGGCATGGCGCATGTTATATATATTGTCTGCATTGCGTGCCAAATGTTAAAAAACAACAGCTATGGTTTGGTTTAGGCCATCTAACGTTTACTGCATGCTAGCAGGTACACAGAATAACTTGGTTGATGGTCACGTTAACCTAGCGTTACATGGTTTTGGTTGAAGGAAATAGACGAGCACTCATGGTTGAGGTCATGGTATTGTTATCACAGTTCGCTAGCGGCGTTAGTTAACTTAACTTTGAATTGCTGTTAGCTAGCTGTTAGCTAACGTAAGCTATGCAGCATGTAGGAGGTCATTCATTCATAGATACAATGCTTTTTTTCTTCCTCCGTGAGCAACTAGTCTGTATTAGTGCAACATTAGCTAAGGTCTGCATTGCATGCTGCTAACAGTGCATTGTTTGAGTTTAGTTAGCTTGCTAAAGATTGAATTTTCCTTTTATCTTGCAGTGCAACCTCTGGATACATTGTGGTAAGTTCTGTAAATATCATAAGGGTTGTGGTTCTAAATCCCCTCTAATGCAGTGTGCTGCCTATAGTGTAAGTGCAACCTAGGAATGTGTAGCTATACTTGTTTTATTCACTGTAACAGGGTTCCTTGAAGTGCTTTGATTTTGAGGGGGGGGTCAAGTACTGCACCTTGAAAATAGCCTATTTCCAAACCAAGTGCTTGAAAGAGTACTTGAAAGTCTTTAAATTTAATCTTGTAATGTGATGTCTGTATGAACCCTGCTGTAGCTAGCTTTAGCAGTGGTGCCCGTCATATCTATCCCCCTCTGTCTCTATGTGGCCATTTACACCTGGCATTAACATGTGTTTTCTGTGATCAGATTGCAATCGGGTAGTGCTTGACCACTTGAAAGGGTGTAAATGTCCCCAAGACAGATTGAGGATGGATACACACATGCATCCAGTGTCTGTTCGATCCCTCTGTCTCTCCTCTCTCTCTGCCTGTGTCTCCGTTGCCTCCTGAAGCCACTGCTGCCTCACCAGCACCCCCCCTACGCATGAAGTGGGACCCCGTGACCTCTGCAACAACGGTAGGCTAATGTTTTCAAGCACACTATCGGATTGCAATCTGATCACAGACGATGCATGTTAGCAGGGGCGCCGTAGTGGGGGGGAAACCTAGGACGATTCTAGGGGCCCTTGAAGCTGACAGGGGCCCTAATTTTTTTTTTTTTTTTTTTTTTGCAATTCCATCGCGGGCCACACAGGGGGCGCCCGCGGGCCGCATGTGGCCCGCGGGTCGCCAGTTGAGTATCGCTGGTCTAGTCTGTCCGGCGCCATCTGAACATTTATTCAACTTTTCTTAACTATTGGAAATTACCCTGTTAGACCTTAGTGAAATATGCTTACTTCACAGAGTGTTTACATTTCCCTCCTGTCGAACATTTAATCAATGCAAACAATTGTTTGCAAGCCGTTCCTAACTGATGAAGGAGGTGAGACACACACAGCAGCATTGTGTTGAATGACATGGTAGTTGGCACAATTGCAGTGGGTCTGTGGGGATTTATTTGTAATACAGGTAATAATAATAGTAATAATAATAATAAAAAAATAAGAAGGATCAACACAATTTATTTGTCCACATAAATGACCATTATATGAAAGGAAAAGCAGCCCACAAATGACAGCCAATGAGAAAAGGAGAACATAATGATATTAAGACTGAATAATGATATCACAACAGTATCATGCTAAACACTCTCCTGTTGGACTCCACATGTGTATCAATATTCTTTCTAGTCATTAGATGATAGTGTTTCTTTGTTCCCTCTGGTGTAGAGTGAGAAAAGGAGCAAATATTGATGGTTAAGACTGAATAATGACAACACTACAGTGTTATCCTAATATAATTTAAAATGCGATATTATCCTCTAAATCAGCTTCAAACAGCCCAAATCAGCTTCAAACAGCCCTTCGGACGCCGGCATCAGTGGGGCCCATACTACTGTATGTCCTGTCATGGGGCCCAAAATCCCTGGCGGCGCCCCTGCATGTTAGTACTAGCTGTCAATGGCCTCTGTCTCCGTTGTCTCCTGAAGCCACTACTGCCTCACCAGCACCCCCCCCCCCCCCACGCACGAAGTGGGACCCCGTGACCTCTGCAACAACGGTAGGCTAATGTTTTCAAGCAGACTATCGGATTGCAATCTGATCACAGACGATGCATGTTAGTACTAGCTGTCAATGGCCTCTATCCCTCTGTCTCTCTCTCCTCTCTCTCTGCCTGTGTCTCCGTTGTCTCCTGAAGCCACTGCTGCCTCACCAGCACCCCCCCCCCCCCCCCACGCACGAAGTGGCTGAGCAGCCTGGGACTCCGTGACCTCTGCAACAACGGTAGGCTAATGTTTTCAAGCACAAACTGTATGATAGTGCTGTCAAACTGAACTTGCTTCCTTAACCAATACTGTAGGATATTTTGTAGCTCCCTGCAGTGCTTTTTTGTGGTAAGTTCTATAAACAATATCATGTCATGAGGGCATTTGTGCTGCTACTCATCAGTGGCGTAGCCAGACTTGGCACATTGGGTGTGCCACATAAAGAGGGGGTGTGCCAGGGGGCCATAACCCTAACCCTAAAAAAATTGGGCCTTTTCAAGCCAGATTTAGAGGGAAAATGGCGACATCTAGTGGACAAAAAAAATCACTACATAGTGCCTTTAAGATAGGACGTGGAGGATGTTTCTCCTTCACATCAGTGCTGAAATGGCGGCAAGGCTGGCAAAATACAGCATCAACTTTAATGCTGTACTCTAGCCAACTGTATCTGTTGTACCATTTAGCTGAAAAACACCTACGTTTTCCAAAGAGTGTTCTAGTCGGGAAGAACGCAAGTTTGGTTGGCATGCAGGTTCGTCTACTGCAGAGAGATCTGTAGCATCAGTGCCCTCTGGCTCTGCACAAACCTCCGGTGTGTTGTTGGCTGCGTTCCCCGCTGTTAACTCATTGAGTGCCAATGACGACTTTATTCGTCAATTGCTTTAGTAACGTTGAGTGCCAATGACGACTAAAGTCGTCAATTGCGTTTTATGACGGTGGGACGTGGATCAAAGCCTAATATATCTCCTGTAAAATTTTGGGGCATGTTGAATGTGTATAACCTATTTTACCAACCCATTAGGTGGCGACAGTGCTCTCCAGATTAGAGGAAGGTCCGAAAACAGCAGGAAAAACCTCCGTGATCAAAGAGAAACCGCTCATGCTGCAGCCAGAGCCGTATAGATGGCTCTGACTTGCAGCTGATGTTGGCTGCGAACAGCAGTCAATCCGCGCACACAACTGAGCCCCTCTGCCTCTGTCTGTCTGTCTGCATAGTTTCTTCACACGATTAGCCGCCAGAAAGGCAGCACCCGACGCCGAAGGGCCAAACCTTTCCCTGCAGTCCGGTTTGGCATTTCCTTGTCGCGCTGGGAGCCGGCGCAAAAAAACGGAGCGCTCCGAAAATAGACTGGGTGCGTGTGGCTGTGTGTTAGTGTGGGGAGGAGTTTGCAGCTGAGGGGGGGAGAGGGGGGTGGGGCACGCAGGCACCACACAACTACACCACATCACTACATCAGAAAATATTATCTTCAGACTCAGTGAATGTGCTTGAAATGCTGCATTTCACAAAAGGCGGAATAACTCAGCTTCTAATTTGAAAAGTGTTTTTTTGCTCAAAACAGCCTATCTTCTCCGGCTCATAACTAAAGAACGGAAAATGGGATCAATAAACTTTTTTTTGCAGAAGATAGAAGAGAGTCTCATCGTTCTTTGTGCGTGTTCGGTGTTTACATACTAACCCTAATATCACACAATATTCTGTGGGCCTCGAGAAATCACTGAAAACGCTCTGAAACTCTGGCACTGGGAGCATCCGTTCTCCAAAAGTGGCTGGCACTCAATGAGTTAACGTCATTGTTTCGGCTGCATCATCATCTTCATCATCGTCTGTCTCTTCTCCACTGTACACCACCAATACAGGTGCGGAACGGGTGCACTACAATCCGCACTTGTTGAGGGGGAGGGTGACGACGAGTCACTGCTGGTGCTGGCTGGCGCTGCTGCTGCTGCTGCTGTGCGTGCATTTGTTTACTTTACGTGGACGACAGCTTAACTAGTTTCCCATGATGCTCCGGGGCACATAGGGCAGCGGACAGTTGGACACAGTGCATGACAGCGTTGACATGTGTTTTGCAGACAAAACAAAAAACTTTTTTTACCCCATTTTTTTAGGTGTGCCAGCGGCCTGTCTGGGTGGCATTTGCACACCCTGGCACACCCGTGGCTACGCGCCTGCTACTCATTGGGCTGAGGAAAATGTTGAATCTAATCAAATGGTATGCAAACTTGCCCTACTCAGGAGTCAAATTGACACACAAAAATGCAAGATTTGTATTTCTTTATTCATTTCTTTCTTTTCTTTTTTTTCACAATATTTTTATTCAGTTTCACATTTTTCTCCCCACATATATTACACATACATACAGACAATAGTAATCAAATTCACATATTACATAATTATATTAAGAAGACAAAACTAAACTAAGCAAAACAATGATAAATAGCACAAAACGAAACAAAGACAAAAAATAAAATAAAAAATAAAAAAACAAAAAACTGCACATCAACAAGCTAGAAATGATATCAGAGGGTCCCATACCCTCTCAAAATCTTCTGCCCTTCCTCTACCTCTACTGATATAAGTCAGGCGTTCTAGCGCCATACAGGCTGCCATCTCCCTCTTCCAAACTTGTATTGATGGTATTTCCATTTTTTTCCAGGACTGAGCTATCATCCTCGTGGCCTGCAGGAGTCCAAAATCTATCAAAGTCCTCTGCTTTGAGTTACCAATAAAATTAACTGGAAAAATACCTAAAACACATAATTTTGCTTGACGTGGGACCTCAACTTCAACAATTTCTGTTTTCATTTCTTTCTTTAATTATTTAATTATTATTATTATTTATTTAGTGTGAACGATCACTTAACATTTTGGCGTCATCTGCCCATGTTCAGGGAATACCAGCAAGTAAGCAGTATGTGCTCAAAGAATGTAGAGTGTGTGTGTGTGTGTGTGTGTGTGTGTGTGTGTGTGTGTGTGTGTGTGTGCGAATGATCACTTAACATTTTTTAAGTTGAGCCAATGTTTTACTTTTTTCAGTGTACGCCCCTGATTCGTTTTCCCGAAGGAAACAGAAAATGGGTGCCTCTCTGGATACCATGCCGTCGGTGTGTCCTCTGTGCACCTTGGAGACACGGGAGCCCGTCACCCTAAAGTGTTGCCACTGTTTTTGCCAGCGCTGTTTAAGAGACCTGTGGAGCGTCCTTCCAAACGGTCCATACCAATGCCCGAAGTGGAGGTGTAGAACGGTGTACAAGACACTGCCGTTTGACAGCATTGAACGAGCGAACCCCAGCAGCAGCGCAGGTATGGTGGCATCAGAATCCCAATAACTTTTATTGTCCCTATTATGTACAAAAAACTCTGAAATTGCAGGTTTTAATCACCATATCTGAATTTAAAGCTCAAATCACGGACATTTTAGAGAATGAGATGGGTCAATGTTAATGTTTTATTTTTGGAAGTTGTAACAGTCACAAATGCCTAGATCCTCTGTTTTGGGAACATTTGGTTGCAATAACATGTTAGTCCACTGTGTGGCGCTCCTTGTTTTTGTATTGGCTTTACATGCAGTCTCTATGCAAGACGCAACCAAAACGATTTTCTCTTCAGTGACAAGTTAGTTGGTGTATGTAAACTATAGCCTGTCGGTCTCCATGTGTGTTGAACGATTAGTACCGTAGAGACCAGGCATTATATGGTCGAGAAGTTACTGTTAGCAGTGAATAAACAGTCTGTGTGAAATCCCACAACTGCCGGGGCTTTGATTGAGTGTCACGTGAGCTGGCTATCCAGGAGGCTAACAGAAGCTACAGGTCACACTTGAAAATGAGACCTCGGTCTCAACGTGTTTTTACCTGTTTAAATAAAGGTTAAAGTAAAAAACACAGCATGACCAAACTTGTTACAAAGTATGCAGCGTATGAGCAAGGCAACTGCTCCAGTGGAGTTGCTCAGTGGCCAGCAGTAGAAGACTGGTTGTGCTGAGCAGGTGTGAATGTGTGTTAATGGGAAACATGCTGATCAAAGTTTTGCTTTTCATATATTTTATGACCTAAAGGCACCCGTCGCCTCCTTGGGAAGAGAAAGACCACCATACCTGTACCAGAGCAACATGACATAGAGCGACCAAAAGTGCACTCTCCTGCACCCCATGTGCTGTCCAGCGATAAGGAGTGTCCCACCACCTCCTTGTCCGATGAACCTAGCCAGTCAACTGATGTGGAGCCAGCCAAGATTGCGGAGAAACAAGAATCTGCACAGTCTATGGGTGGTGATCACAGCTCCTCCAGGGACTCATCCTCTGGCAGGGGTGTCATACTGACAAGTGTAGAGTCTCAAGACGTATCCATTCAGCAGATCAAGCCTGCATCAGAACAAGTCATCACATCGGATGAGTCGGATGCACCTGCAGCCCCCAGGAAAGACACACAAGAGATAGCAAACCATGTATCACCGAATAAACCTGCCTTCCCTGCCTGCTCAAATCTCTCTCTTGGGGTTTCAACTCCAGGAGGAGAAAAATCTCCCTTGCACCGCGTCAGCCGGCCGCCTCCAATGTTCATCAAACGTCCCGTAGCCACCTCTGCCTCCCCTAAGCCCACTAGCATCTTTCCCAGGCCTGAGAGCACCAACACTGCCCATATACCCTGCCATTACTGCCCCAAATCTGTGCAGCAGTCTGCAGTGAAGACCTATCTGGTGTGCGGGGCCTCCATGTGTGTGAAGCACCTGAGTCCCCACCTAGAGTCCCCAGTGTTCCAGAACCACACCCTGGTCACTCCCATGGAGGACATCTCAGCCTGGAGGTGCCAGGAGCACCAGGAGATTAACCGGATCTACTGCTGGCAGTGTGCCATGTGTGTGTGCACCATGTGTACCGTCATCGGCCCCCACCGCAATCATACCTGCATCAGCATCAGAGAGGCAGAGAGAGAGCTTAGGGTGAGAAGATATGATGGCAGTCGATTAGAACTTATATTACAGCAACAGCAATCTTACAAGAGCATTTAGCAGTGATGTAATTACACAGGTCTGATTTTTGTATTAGGCATTCAAAGTATTTTCAGACCTAATTGAGATAGATGTAAAATAAATTGGCTGGCAGTAGTAACAGTGCAGATAAGCCAAGGAGAAACAATGCTTCTGTGCATGTTTGTCTCCAGGGAAACCTGAAGGAGGAGATTAAACACCTGCAGGGAACTGATCAAGGACTGAAGAACACAGTGGCTGAACTCACACAAAAGAAACAGGACTTCCAAGTAAGAGGCTTGACTATATAACAATAATAATACATTTTTCTTATATAGCGCTTTTCTAAATACTCAAAGTCGCTTTACAGAACACACAGAATTAAATACTTAAATTTGATACATTCATGAAAGGTGGGGACAGTAGGTAGGGTGGAGTGAGGTTAGGAGGAGAAGGCGAGGTTGAAGAGTATCACATGACATGATATGTATGGCATGACATTGTGTCTCTGTGGAAATATCTCTCTTCCTCCCCAGGTGGTTTTAAGTGAGGCGCGAGCGGGGGTGCAGCAGCAGTACGGGATGATGAGGGAGACGCTGGAACAGGAGGAGCAGTCAGCTCTTCAGTGTGTGATGCAGGAGACCAGGGTTGTGGGTGGCCTGGAGGGCCGGCTCACTCATCTCCACAGCTCCCTGATCTCCATCCAGCAAGCCCTCCACACTCTGGAGGGCTTGGCTGATGCTAAGGGCGACAAACGCGTCCAAGAGCAGGCCTTCATTATGGTGAGTATGGATGGTAGAAGCAGAAACATGATGTAGACTACTGAAATCTAAACTGTTTATTATTAATTTATATCATTTTTTTTCTTTTTGTCATGATAGGAATACAGCAAGATCATCCAAATGTAAGTGGTTATAGTAATTGTGTTCCTCTAAATGTCTACCTTGCATGGAACAATGGATATTTTAATAGCTGAAGGTGCTGCTTTTTAAGTCAACAAAACCTGAGTAGGCAGCCTGTCTAAAAATTCGAAATTATTACAGTACATTAAACTAGGCACCTTGCACGCTATTGGCACTCGATTCCTAGACTCGCCCGTCCTGCAGCTCGCCGAGCTGGCCCTGCAGCTCGTATACGCTTGGCTGCTGCGTGGCCTTGCCTGCCCTATTGGCGCGCACGCACGCAATGTCTCTCTCTCTCCGTCAGTCTCTCTTCCCCTCTCGTCTCTCGCCCTCTCCTCTCTCTCCCTCAGTCTCTCTCGTGAGCCTCAGACTGATGACATCACTGATGACATCAACGATGACATCATCACTGATGACATCATCACTGGTCATTGGTGATGTCATCAGTAACATAATCACTGAACTATAGCCTCAGCCTTAGGGCAATCAGCTTAGGGCAATTAATCTGCCATAATTAAGGGTGTATATCTCGTTTGGAGCAGTTGTTCCGAAACAGTGAGCGTTTTCCCCCTTGGTGCAGGAAACGGTGCGCATTTTTGGATAAAACAGCTGCCATAGTCAGCTGCGCTGTGCGTAATGGCCTGAAGAACGAGCATTTTTATCGTTTAAAAACATGCATCATCACATAAGCAGTTTGAACTCGATCATCTTACCTCTGGTCTCCATTAAATAAGAAGTTGTGGTAATCAGAGCTAGCCTTCTTTGTGATAAGATTGTCTGGTTCAATCAGACAATCTGACTGATTGCATGTATTCCTTGAAATGTCCGTAGGCTATTATTAAATTATTTATTAATACTTTATTGCTGACAGGACAGGTGTTTATATAGCCTATGTGTCGGCTAATCATCTGAAGTCTCCGTGATCTGAAGTCTCCGTGATAGTAATAGCAGAGGTTGCGAGGGTCTTTGATCTTCTATCTCCAAATTCCCGATAGATCGCCAAAATAAATAAATACATAACTTTCTCACTCTCTCTCTCTCCCGATCCCCCCCCTCCTTTCTTTCTTTCTTTCTCTCTCCTCATGCCCGACGTAGCCTACGATGTAGGTCTAACGAAACACATTCTAATCATAGAAAATCTCTGGGAATTATTTTTTCCATCCCGGGAGGCTATTAGGCTACCAGAGTGTGTCCTGGCCAATCCAGGAGGCTTGGCAATACTATTTGGATCGTTTGATTTATGGCTGTGTGAACGGGGTCATCCCTATGTTCCCCGGGTCCTATGTTCCCCGGGTCCTATGTTCCCCGTTTTTAACACTCCCTGTAACATTTGGGGTGTCTATCCGCTATGCCGACCACCCGCAATGCCGACCTTAGGTTTAGGCGTGAGGGGTGGGAGAGGTTAGGTTTTGGGTTAGGGTCTGGGGGAGGTTAGGAAGGGTTCTATGTTCCCCGGTCCCACAAAAACGGGGAACATAGGACCCGGGGAATATAGGACCCGGGGAACATAGGTACGCTCCCGTGTGAACACCAACGAACCAAGGCACAAATGCAACTATTGTATCAATTAAGCCCCGGAATCGGAAAACAAAGCAAACGCCAGAGGTGTGAATACACCCTACAAATCCGGCTCCGTCAGGTCACCCGCACGGGTGCTCTTTACACCCCTTGAAAGTTTCAGCCCGATTGCATGGAAAACGACATAGCTGTGGCTGGCCTAAATTCTTGAAACGGAGAAAAAACAGATAGGCCCCTATCGTTGCATCGGCGTAGTTTCTAGGCCGAGCGCCTGGCGCAGCGCTGATCAGTGGGCGTGGACCAGCGCACTTGATATCTTGGTGCTGGCGCTCCACTCAGCCTAACGCATTACAACCACGCCTTTTAAGCGTAAAATTATGCACCTTCAGTTCATTGGATAAGTGCAATAAACGAATCACAAGCTTGCCTTTTAAGCTCCAATTCCAGTGGTCCAGTAAAACCAGACAAACCCAAGCCTCTGCTCCCCCCCCCCCCTCCCTTCATCTCGTCTGTCTGTCTCCATATATCGGCTATTATTTCATATTATGATGCTTCTCAAACCAATCTAACTGCAGTTTAAATACTGCAAGCATGTAAATACCCTACACTAGCAAGATCAAAGTGAAAAGAATGTTCTAAATGCATCAGCTAGAAAAATATAGCCTATTAGATTGGTGAAAGTTTGTCCAGAAAGATATCATTTTCTCTCGCCTGCTGCAGGAAGGATGATACACATAAATATACCCTACATTATGTAAAGGCATTGCATAAATGTGTTTTTATTGTAAAACTAAATGTGAAGTAGGGCCAAGTTATTGGAGCGGACATCACAGTATAGCACATGACAGTAGAAGCGCGTTCCGAAGCGCGTTCCGCTGACACTTATCTAAATCACGTTAAATCTACAAGAGATATATATAGGCCCAGGAGGACATATATGTTTCACTTAGGGTGGTGTTTTAATTTCGATGTTTTATTTGGTCCATTATTGAAATGTTCTACAATTGCAGGCTGTGTTACCATTACACATTATTTTAGATCAACCTTTTATATCTATTTCACCTCATTTGGTTGCTATTTAGTAGCGAATTGGAGTACCCAATTGCATGCTGGGACATTCACAGGCAGTGAACTTACAACTGCTATTTCCTATAGGACGTGTGTTGTGTCTGTCTGAGCGAGGGAGTCAGAGAGAGACAGTCGTATTGTGCCTGTCAGACTGAGGAGAGAGTGACACAGAGAAGGGTGACAGAGGAGAGAGCCAGAGGGGAGGGAGAGAGCCAGAGGGGAGCGCTCCGCGCAACTGGCGCACTGAATAGGCCTGGTTTTCAAAAGCGCAAAGCACTAAATTTACGCCAGGTGGGAAGATATCATTACGCCGAGATTTAAGGCCGACACGCCCACTCTGGCCCATTCTGGGACTGTGCCACGCCCATTCGGCCTAAAGCGCATTTGGCAGCGTAAAGCCATATTGATATGTTCCCGAAGCAGGCGCAAGGCACGGTTTTTTGCGTTTAAGGCCCGTTTTAGCGCCCAAGGCCTGTGGGAGAATAGGGCCCATAGAGTCCACATTGCCAAATTTAGATAGATGCTTGTAGAGAAAAACATGTTCCATCTTACATGTATATGGGCAAAAGCAATTATGTTGAATGGAAATGTTATACTGTTTCACATATTAATATCAGTCGGTGCCCATTGCAATATATAATGGACATGGTCTGTATGAGTCCTTGTCTTGGGGGAAGTCTCATGTCCATGACCTCCTCTGCTCCTGGCTGTCAGGGTCGGAGAGATGGGGAGTTATGTTGAGGAGTTGGAGGCCCCAGAAGAAGTGGACGTCGCCAAGCTCAAATGCCTGCAGAGCCGGGCAAAGAAGCTACTCAACACGTTGGTCATCTCTCTGCCAGACAGAGATTCTAAGTTTAAGTGATTATGCTGTAGCCTACTGTTCATTCAATGAAAAGCTGTAAAATGTTGCTTTTTTGTTGTTGTTGGTTCAAATTGCAACCCAAATTGTAATTTTGTTTAAATGCATGACAGAAGGTAATGTATGTGGTTAACTAGTCTTGATTGCCAGGGAAGTCTGGCAAGCGAGACTAGTGGTTAACAAGTTCAAGTAATCCGTTCATCCTTGCGCCCAAGTCGAGGTTTGAGCCAAAATTGGAAGAAATTCCATCAAGCCATTCTTGAGATATTGCTTTAACGAACTTGGGAATGATGGCATTCATTGGCTAATTTCTAATAAAGGTTTTGCTAACATAATGGTGATTGTGCTGATTTTTCACAATATTTATATGTTTTACTTTAAACAAAAATATGCAGTAAATGGCAGAGGGAGATATATCATTATTACAATCATCTATGATCAGTGATGTCACTTGAGCCATCACTCAGTGATGTCATCAGTGACAGTGACAATGATGTCTTGTGTGATGCAAAGGTCGGCAGCTGCTAAATCCACCCGGCCGAATATTACCCCCCCCTGTTAAATTTCCTTTCAGAGACTATAAAATAGGCGTAGGTTTACTGATGCCTAACTTGGGACCTATTGAATGATGAGTGAATGCTCTTGAATGAACCCTCAGTTGCTGGTTCTATGATAGTGGTTCTGCTCTCTCCCCAGGTTGTCCGATCAGAACATTGGCGTTGATGAAACAGTTACCCAAGTCAACACACACACTCATTGACATGCCACTCATTTATTAGACTACTGGTCTCTCTTGTTAGTTTCACTTGTGTGGTTTACTATAATGAAAAGAACATAGAAAATCATACATTAAATACCGGTAGGCTATATGCAGTGAGAATAAACATTAAACAATATTATATAATAATATAATAATGTAGCCTACTAATAAATGTACAATTATACTGTAGTATAATAGCACAATGGAATAGTAATGCAATATAACCATAAACAGTAACCTACGAGATGAATAGCATGAGTATGTGTTTAAGGGACTATCCACAAAGGCCATGCACCTAAGCTGAGAAAGTCTTATCTGCATCCTATTGGGATAATGCACACAGAGGGCGAACTAAAGAATTGAGCGACGGCCCCTAAATGGCCGCACCAGCGCGCTCATCACGTGTGAGATATGTAGTCTAACATGAATGATAGACTACTGTAACAACCGCACCGCATTAACACACATCGCCAACAAACCCAAATAACATTGTCAGGGATTATGCATTAACAGAATGACAGCAATAAATAAAGTTAAAAGATAACAGAAATAATGAGCATGCACAATACGATACAATGCTTCAATAAAACCCACCACCGCAACTCCAGTATTCAGCAACAGAATGATGAATTATTACTCACGTTCTCATGGACGCACACAGTAACAAAAAGAGTGATGAAAGAGTCCAGAAACTAGGCTATAACTTTGAATCAGATAAAGTCCAACAGTATGATTATTCAATGTCAAAAGGCAGCGGAGCGACGATGATACCATCCGTGGGGACCAAACATTTTAGATGACTGATGGTGATGAGATGATTGATGGGTTCTGATTCGTCCAGGTACGATACGCGCAGGTATGATTGGTGCAGATCCCATCACTGCCTGATCAATGGGCTGATGGGAGACAACTGCGCTGAAAACTAGATTAATGAATGAGCGAATGAATGACCTTTTGAACAGAGACTATAGGGTGAAACACAGTTACCTGCTGATATTTATGGCTGTTTGTGAGTGACATTGAGAATTTCATAGAGGCAACACTCACCTGGCCTTAGCAGGGGGGGGGGCATATCTCGGCAGCAGCAGAAACCACCCTGCCGAATATTGATCCCCCTGTTAAATTTCCTTTCAGAGACTATAGGGTGAAACCCAGTTACCAGCTGATACTTATGGCTGTTTGTGAGTGACATTGAGAATTTAATAGAGGCAACACTCACCTGGCCTTAGCGGGGGGGGGGCATATCTCGGCAGCAGCAGAAACCACCCTGCCGAATATTGCCCCCCCCTGTTAAATTTCCTTTCAGAGACTATAGGGTGAAACACAGTTACCAGCTGATATTTATGGCTGTTTGTGAGTGACATTGAGAATTTCAGAGGGTTACACACTCCAAAAACATGTCATTTCTCTTACTTACAGGCTAAGTAGAGGGTATGATGTGAATTTACCCTGTAAGAAGCCTACTTGTACCAAATCTGTACTTACCGTAGGTTACAGGGCAAGTGTTGTGTTGTTGTGCAATTAGGCCAAATCTGGTACCCTGTACTTATAGCCTATGTAAGATTAGTCTTTAAACAGTAGCCTAATGTTGACCTACGTTGGGAGCTGTGTCCAGAAGCGTCATGCCCATTGTAACTGATTGCCCCCTCAGATTTTTGAGAGGTAATTTTTTTTTTTTTTTTTAAATAAACATAGGCTATAATATTATAGGCTGTGTATGGTAGTTGAAACATAGTTTCAAGTTTACGTTTATGTATGTTTGTAGTTAAAACAAAAACATAAATACTGTATAGGCTACATACAGTACAACACAAAAGGCTGTTATTTACCCTTTGTCGCCACCTGGTGAGTAAATATATATAACTAAAACCATTAGAATTGACAACCGGTCCGTGACTTTTTTTCCCATGTATCTACCAGTCCTTGGCACAAAAAAGGTTGGGAACCCCTGCTCTAGAGGAAAGATTTCTACCTTCTGAAAAGGCAATACCAGCCAAAATAAACATGTGTTACATTGCTTTGAAACATGTGGTCTCCCATTTTTGTCAAGTCCATTGAGCCTGGGCAGTGGCAATGTACTTAGTCTGGTGATTATGGATCTTTCCAGGAGGCTGAGCAGTTTGGAAAATAGCCTTATGGTTACACCTGCTCAGTCTGTTAATTTAAAATTAGATATTCCTCTAAATCTGGCTTCCAACCCCCCAAATTTCAGCATTTGCCCCCTCAGATTGTTGGCTTGCATGACGCCCCTGGCTGTGTCTCACAACTCAGTAATTATAGACCTGTGTCCATTCTAAGCATCCTATCCAAGATCTTAGAGAAGATAGTCCAAGAACAAGTCCAGACCTATGTAGGGAACCATGACCTACTCTATGAGTTGCAGTCCGGCTTCAGAAAGTCCAGCTCCACTGACACCTGTCTTTTATACCTGACTGACAGTATCAGGAAGGAAACAGATTCAGGAAAACTATGTGGGCTAGTACTGCTCGACCTGCAGAAGGCATTTGATACAGTAAGCCACAGCATACTGCTTAGCAAACTTAAGGCACTAGGTATGACAGAATCTGCAGTTAGATGGTTCTCTTCATACTTGACTGACAGAGTGCAGCGGGTTGAGGTCAAGGGCACTATGTCCGACGCCAGGCACATAGAATGTGGGGTCCCGCAAGGAAGCGTCTTAGGGCCACTCCTTTTCTTACTGTACATCAATGATATGTCTGCAGCATGCTCATGCAATCTCTTCTTATTTGCAGATGATACTGCCATGCTAGTCTCGCATAAAGACCAGAGCACACTCGAAAAGCAGCTGGGGGATGAGCTAGCCAAGATCAGCAGCTGGTTGGTAGACAACATACTCTCCCTTCAACTAGGCAAGACTGAGGCAATCCTGTTTGGCTCCAAACCCAAACTTAAAAAGGCCCAGGACCTCAAAATTGCACTAGGATCTACAACAGTGACAGCTACAACATCAGTGAAGTACCTAGGCTGCATACTAGAGAGTAGCTTAGGGGGGGAGGCTATGGCAACCATGGTACTGGGCAAGGTCAATGCCCGAACCAGGTTTTTAGCTAGCAAGGCCAGCCTCCTTGGCAGAGATAGCCTAAGATTGCTAGCAAATAGCTTAGCACTCTGCCACTTCGATTATGCTAGTATAGCATGGTATGGGGGGTTGACAGTGAAAATTAAAACAAGATTACAAAGAGCGCAAAACAAACTAGCTAGGGTTGTATTAGGACTAGGTAATCGCAGCCACATAGGGAAGAAGCAATTCCAAGAGCTCAATTGGCTTCCTGTGGAAGAGAGAGTGAGACAACTAAAACTCAATATGGTGCATAACATTGTCAACCACAGGGCCCCCACATACCTTCTTAACTATTTTACTGTAGTCGGGGAAGCTCACAGCCACAACACCAGAGCTAGCATAGCCAACCTCAAGCCTAAGATCTGTTTTAAGACCAAGATGGGTCAGCGCTCCCTGGCTTACTCAGGAGCGCTCGAATGGAATGAGCTGCCTGCACCCATCAAACAGAGCACAAGCCGACACAGTTTTAGGAAGAACACAGGGAAATGGCTGATGGAGAGAGTCAAGGAATAGCCACAATAGTCACTAGGAAAGGGCGTTAACTTATTGTTCTGTTTGTATTTTATTGCATTTTATTGTTTTTATCTAGTTGTATTTTATCTGACTAAATTATTAGATTTATTTGATGGGAGGGTTGTTAAGGGTATTCTTACATTATTATGTTATATGATTTGTTTTTAATGTATAGGAACATCGATGGGACCATGATGGAAACAAGTGTTCAACACTTTATCATGTAATCCTTTGGATATGATGTGTATTTCCATTAATAAATCAAATCAAAAAATCAAAGTCGTTCTTACGGGCAGATCAAAACCAGTATGTCTCGTGTGAACTGCGGTGCGATCCTGACCTGTCTATGGAAGCGCCACACATGAGAAAACGCACATACACACACCAGGGCACACTCACTGCCCAACGCAACGGCATGCGAGGTTTGCATTGCAATTGCATTGATCGACAGACAGACAGACAGCTCACTTCTCTCAAGAGAAAAGGTTGATGGCGGCTGAGAGTGTTAAATGTGAAATGGAGTGAAGAAAAGGGGAAACTTATTTCTCTGTAAATTAAAGCACTTCATTTTAACACGTTCACTGCCAATCACGAGTTGAGTCGTCAAAACAAATCCAACGGTTGACTGCCAATGACGAGTTGAGTCGTCAAAAAAGAAATAATAATAATTTGACGGTGGGACGTGGATCAACGCCCCCCACGTCTCCTATAAAAATATTGGAGCCACCGAACGTGTACAACCCATTCCACCGACCCACTAAGTGGCGACAGTGCTCTCCATTCTAGAAAAAGTCGAGCCAAAACTGCAGGGGAACGCGCGATGAAACCATTCTCCTACTGTAAAATGGATTGGCGAAAATGCTTTCGCTTTCGCGCTGATTGTTGGCGGTGGGGGATTGCAAATTTGCATAATAGATTATGGGTGCAACACACTTTGAAACACGCAGCATAAATAAGACCAGAATCGCAAAAGAAACCCCGTTTCTTGGGGTTTCTCAACCGAAAACCCAGAAACGAACGAGCCTCATTCTCATACTGTAGGCGAAAACGCTTTCACGCTGGAGCACACAGGCGCACAACGGTGGGGGGTTCCAAAAATAGACTGGGTGGAAAACACACTTTGAAACACGCAGCATAAAGCCTAGAATCGCACAAAGCTTCATCAAAGCTCTCAAACCCAAGAAACGAGTGAGCCCCATCCACACTCCCAGGGAGGGAGGCTGCTCACTGCTCAGACAGGCAGTAGAAACTGCTTGTGACAAACGCTGCTGAAAGCCACCAGACACGCCCACGGAGGGAGGAGTTTGAAGGAGAGGGCGTTCAGAACTATATTGTTTAGATGTCTGATCTCTCACTGATGCCAAAAATAAATGGTTAAAGTGACTGTTCTGCCTGTTTGATTGAATTTCACAAAACTGCGATTATCTCAGCTTTCAGTCTCAGACGCTGAAACCATGCTGTACTTAACGGTTAATATCTACATAACTACTAACTCTACAAACTAACTCTTTTAGACAGAGAAAGCACACATTCTATTAGTACTTTTGTGAACTTTGTGTTCACAAAGTCCAAGCAGAAAATAATCCTCGGCTCTTGTAAAATGAGCCAGAATCCTCAAAAAAAACCTCTGGCAGAAGCTACCTACAGTAAAAAAAAAAAACGGCTGGCAGTGAATGTGTTAAGATGCACATTTTTCGAAAGCACTCTGTTGTATGTTATTTTTAAATGCATTATTTTACTTGAAATGAGAAAAGAACATTTATGTATTATAGTAGGCTAGTTAAATATAATTAATCCAGTTAAATATGAATACTGTAAATAAGCATTGTTGATTTTTATTTTGATTTAACAGTCAGTTGTTCACTACATACAGATGTACCATTAGGCTACTTCAATCATTGAGTTCAATGGCACTGAATCATAGCGCAACCTACGTTACAATGTTCCGGACCTTTGCTTGAGGAAATTTTCTCTAACTGGACCTCTTTGAATTTTAATTGAGTGCCCTTGCAATAGGAGATACACATGTAACATCTAGACAACTATACAGAAATATCAATGACACATAGGCTGTAGGCCTTTTGAAAATGGGAGTTTAATGTTCATTTGCATAAATAATTATTTGTCATACACACAAGTATACAGAGGCGTGGTCAATCAATTAACTAGTCATATCTGAGCATGTGCAAGGGTATATATATGTGGAGAAGACTTCAAAATGGTGCTGATTGTTGAGCGGGTGCAGCAATAGTAGGAGACAGAGAGAGACTGCAGAGAGAGACAGACAGGTAGAGAGCAACAGAGAGATACAGATACAGAGAGAGAGGTAGGTTACGTAGGTAGGTAGGTAGGTTGGTTGGTTGGTAGGTAATAATACTTGGATGTATATAGCACTTTTCAAGGTACTCAAGGTAGGTTAGGTAATTTGTGAGTGAGGGAGAGAGAGAGGGAGAGACAGGTGTAGAGAGAGGGGGGAAGCTATGGATCCCCAGATGGTTAGGGAAATCATTGGCCTGATAAAGGATCATGTATATCCTGCCCACTTTGATAAGGATCAAAGGTCTGTCCTCAAAAGAAGGGCAGCCAACTTCAAAATCATTGGTAAGAAAATCAATGGCACATGGTCAATTTGTAAAATCCTAAACTGGGTTTATAATTTAATTATATTCAACAATCATTCAAGATGGTGAGCTGCACTACTTTTGTAGACGCAAGAAGGATGTGCAGCAGCACCATTGGGCCAAGGTAGTAGATACTCCTGAAGAGGCAAGTAATCTCTTCAGAGAGTTCCACGCTAGCGACATTGGAGGCCATTTTGGGGTGGATAAATCTCATGGTGCCATTGTGAAGAGGTACTTCTGGCCTGGAATGAAGGCAGACATCAGCAAATGGGTGAGTACATAAATTAAAGGCCAACATTTTTGATAGCACCCTAAAATGTATATTGGGCTCAACTGTGTCCTATCTGATGTTTTATAAACATTAAATTGCCGAGTGCCCAGAGTGCCAGAAGAAAAGGTCCTCTATCAAAGAGAAACAGCAGTACAATCCCATAGTTATTACTTCACCAGGATTAAACAGTGGTCACTCAGTGTTTATTATTCACTGTTTGTTTATATTCCAGGTGACCGAGCCTCTTGAGCTAGTGGGGATGGACCCCGTGGGCAAATTAACCCAAACAAGCAATGGCCACCAATACATCTGTGTGATGGTGGACTACTTCACCAAGTGGCCTGAGGTCTATCCACTCAAATCCAAGAGTGCCAAAGAGGTGTCTGAGTGCATCTTGGATTTTATTTTGAAGCACGGGGCCCCAAAAAGGCTTCTCACTGACAATGGCAGAGAATCTGTCAATTCGGTAAGTTGAATTCAGAGAGTGTGATTTCTTGACCATGTCAATTTAATAACCTAGAAAAATCCTGTACAGATTATTTTTAAAGGTCATTTTCAGTCTATTAATCTTAGCCTCAAATTAAACTGGAACTATTGTTCTCTTGTTCTGATATGAAGTGCACCAGTGAGTCTTAATCAGTTCACAGCTGCATATAGTGCCACAATGAAAAAGTAGTTGATTCAGTGCTTTTCCTATAACATCTCCTATTGTAATCCTAGGTGAACACACAGCTGTGTAACAGGCTGGGAATCACCAGGAGCCTTTGTGCCCTGTATCACTCCCAGACAAATGGCTTGGTGGAGAGGCTTAATTGCAGCGTTCAGCAGTATGCGGCTCTACTATAAATCAATGATCATAAAGAAAACCACATTTCAGTCTTGTATAAAGTGTGAAATCAATATAATTTATTTAACATTTCAGAGTTCTGAACAAAATGGTTGGACGGTTTCCAAATACCTGGGACAGATACCTGAAGTCAACGGTATTTGGACTAAGAACCAAGATGCATGACACGACCAGGTACAGCCCGTACTACCTCATGTATGGAAGGGAGGCAAGATACCCTTCACAAATTCCAGAAGAATGTCAGGTAAGACATGCAAAATTGTTATTGAGATATATTGCTGTATCTACTCTATGCATTCTGATAAATCAGCTCACTTATCTAAACCTTTGTTATAGATAACCGATGAGATAGTGGAGAACCTGGTGAGGACTGACGACATTTCGGATGGCCTAAAAAACCTGGGTGATGTGTATGACAAGGTAAGAGCGAATGTAGCCAAGTCAAGTCAAGTCAAGTCAAGGTACGCAAACGGAAAATGGAGCAAGGCCGGAAGAGGACAACTTCATTGTAGGAGACAAGGTGCTCCGAAAACATATCCGTCAGGAACAGAGGAAGGGGGGAAAGATGGAGTCTGATTTTTTGGGGCCATTCATAATTGTCAACTTGGAGGGGAAAAGTGCAGACCTTCAACCAGAAAAGGGGAAAACAATAAAAAAAAAAAAAAACATAGACCACCTGGTCAGATACATGACACCAGACGAAAGGATCTTAAGAAATTGGAAAAAACTGGCCACACAACCCCAAACCATCCCCTCCACTCCTCCTGCCTGCCCATCTGCTCCCTCACCATCAACAATAACCCATAGTCCTCCTCCTGGCTTTCCCACACCATCAACAATAACCCTCATTCCTCCTCCTGGCTCCCCATCTCCATCACCCATAGACCTCAGTCTTCTTCTTCTGGCGTGTGTCTTTAGACCTGCAGCTCCGTTGAGGCAAGCCAGGCCAACGTTTCATCGTCCAGTTCCATCAGGCCGCGTTCTCCATGCGGTGGCCGGTGTTTGGGGCAACTGGTGGTTATATGTTCCACAGTCTGTGCAGGGGCTCCACACTCGCATGAGGCACTGTCCTTAAGACCCCACCTCTTCATTGAGGCGCCTCAGTCTGCCTCATCGCTTGTCATCCCCATCACCACCATCCATCATAACTCCCAGTCCTCCTCCTGGCTCCCCAACATCCCCCATAAACCTCAGTCTTCCTCATCAGTCATTTCCATCACCATCATCCCAAACCCTCAATCCTATTCTATGTGAAATGAAATGCCTAATTAGGGCCTGTGTCCATCTAGCGTCTTTTCATCAGCTTCTGCGTCTTTTTTCAGTTGTTTCCAATGGGGGGATAGCGTATGCGGGCGCACATGGACATCTAGAGAAAGTGCGCTGCAACCAGCGTCTATTTTCACAGCGCTCCGGCGTTTTTGTGCGCCCGACTCCCAGCGCTTCCAGCTGAAAATATTTTTAACTTTTCAGAAAGACGCTGCTGCTTTTCTGGCAACTTCATCATGGAGAAACTATCACAACAGAGACAGAAAGGCTCAATTGTGGGAGCAGATTGGCTAGACACTTGATATTTCTGGTGAGTGTTGAGCTAAATCACTGTATGTGTGTTGTTTGCTAATGTTAGCTGTCAGCTATCAATCTACTACTGCACTGAACTAACGTTAGTTTCAGACTGCTGGCTTGTTTCTTTTCTCGTGTCTTTCTTTATGGTATAATGCTTTGTAAGGATTCTTTTGAATATTGGTTCCCACGTACGCTTTCCTGTCTCCACCGGCACATGCTTTTTGTTGTTTTACTTCCCCTTCTTTTCTGTCTTTTTAAATATGTGCAAATAAATAAATGAAATGTGAAAGATGAACATTCAGTAAAGTATATTATTTATGTCACTGTATATTGTATAGTGTGTCTGTATATTGTGCGCTGAGATCAGCGCTCCCCAGCGCACTCCCAGCGTTTAACGGTCGGAAAAAGACGCTAGGTGGACACAGGCCCTAAATTGTCATTTTAGGTTGTGAATGCATTCATTGCAATAACGATTAGGAGCTTGCCCACTGGCAAGAAGGTATTTCAGATCGACTCCTTTCAGATGTTGGACTTATGGAAAGGATCGTACAAGGCCTTGAAATGGGTAGCCACTGTAATCTTGCAATGATATCCAAATACCATGTCATTATGATTGCTATGAGTTCCACTTCATAATCCTAAATATTATTTCAGCTTAAACCAATGGATTTTGACATACTGATTGGGGCAGTTTGTTATGACGATCACTGGAGACTTGTGGTGAAGAAGACATTTGACATGATTATATGTGCTTAATCTTGACCTAAATTTGATAAATGACTAATTATTTGCACGTGTTGTGAAGGTTATCTATCCGAAGGACCAAAAGGCATTGTATTTGGACCCCTTTGGAGCGAAGCGAAAAGCGATAATGGAATGGGAGGAAGTGACAAAGTAAGTTCCAGAATGGGGAAACAATTCTAACAATATTAAATGAGTACAATATACAAAAGAGTTATTGGGGAATCTAATTAATCCAGAAATTTGGCCTACCTGTCTGTCTGTGGTGTCTGTCATCGTCATATCTCGAGAACCTTTCATCCAATCGACTTTGAACTTAGCGGGTGTGCTGCTGGGTACCCACGGAAGTGCAGTGTCAAATTTGGTGCAATTCCACCAATGAGAACACAACTTTGCCCCATTCTAACCAATTAAACGGGCACTGCACTATTATGATAAATACATTCTAACCATTTTTGTCCATTCTTTTGACTGTTCATGAAGAGAAAAAAGGAGATGGTTTCATGTTGGACCGGCAGTAGGCCTACGATAAAACATCCAAAACAAGCAGACTCATCATCTTGTGGTCTTCTGGTTTGCAAGGTAGGCATTTATGAGTGCACTTCACCTGTCCAATTGACTGAATGGTCTGACAGTTTAATGTTTCACCTTGGTTTTTTCTACAGCTTGCAGAACAAATTCTTATAAATGGAAAGATGGAGTTTCAGACGAATCCAGAGGGGATACAAAGGCTAAGGATGGATATAGGATGTAGGCTGCTAACAGATTCTGGTAGGCATCTGTCCACACAAACATTAGCTTTTGTTGTATTTAGTTTACCAATATGCTTTTGAGGGAATCCACTCAAATACCTTTTAATATTTTCACCAGATGACTTGTCCGACCTATGCAGACTGTGTGGTTTCTCTGAAGGTCCTCGTAAACAAGACCACGATGACTGGGTAGGAACAAAGCTGACTTCCTTGTTACTTTGGTGAAATTAATTAGGCCCTTACTGAAACTTTTAATGACCTATGTCATTTTCTTTCAGATTGAGTGCACAACATGTGGCCTCTGGTTCCACTGGCACTGTGTCGTAAGGCCAAGACAGGACGTCGATTACAGCTGCCCATCATGCACTCTATAGTGCCTTTTAAACATGAACTCTGGATCATGTCCTGCTAGAGAGAGCAGGATATTTTCAGGTTTTGCCTTTCTAAACATCAGGGGTCTTTGTTAAGAAACAACTGGATATGAGCCGTTTTTTATGAGGCGCGGTAGCATCTATCGAAAACAATAAATGTGATAGGAAGCAGCTGTAGCTATGAGGCAGTCAAAATAGTGGTCGCACCGTCGTCAATCACTGTGGGTGATTTATTTTACAAGTGGCAACTAGTCATATCTGACTAGTTTTAAATGTAGGCTATTTCTCCCCACAAAAGTTTGATAGCCTATCAGTCAGTCAGCTCCTATCCTCTATGCAGTGGAGAGGCACACAACACTGCCTGCTGATATAATTGGCTGCATCACGTTAGCGACAAATCTGGAGACTTCAAAAAGCATGCCGTTGGTTTTAACGGAGTCCATTCCAACGAGGGGTGGCAATGTGCCAAAAAATGAGCGCTTCGCCTTGCTACATAAAGCAGCCCAGTCAAAATAGTGGTCGGACTGTCGTCAATCACTGGGGGTGATTTATTTTACAAGTGGCATTTAAAGTCATATCTAACTAGTTTTCAATGTATTTCTCCCCACAAAAGTTAGGCTTTTTCTGACATGGGAGCAAGCAAGCAGCAGCAGCAGCAGACCTGATGCACTGGACCTGCCTGGCTGCAGCTGAAGCGCATTGGCCAAACAATCAATCAATCCGTTTTTGCAGCACTTGAGGAAACCGTGAGTTTGCTCGTTGATATAAGCGATTGCCCGAACGATTCATTAATTAATAAACTAGTGAACGTCAAGTGAGTCACGAAGAGCCACACCTGCCCACTACGGATATGCGGATAATAACCTGCCAGCTGTTTAACATGAGCTGCGATTGCGTGGAAGCGGATCTTATACCGGTGGTCGAGGTAGATAAGATACGGACTCGCGGGAGTGCGCGTAGGCCGGCTAATTGTTGTTTAACATGCAGGCCAACCGGCTAGGTGCAGGTTATAATACGGATTCCACTGCATGTTAAGAAGTGGCTTATGACTGACCAGAAAAAAATAAATCAGATTTGCTTCTCCAACACACTCTTCGTTCATTATTTATTTTATTGAATCATTAATGTGATATGTTATGTTACATTAGTTGATCTGGGCATCTAGGTCTAATTATAATGTTTACACAAAACAATGAAACAGTTGTGTAAATATGACTAGGATTGATTCATTGTTCTTTATTTCTTAAGTCATGCTTCTAATAAAGCCTAGATCATAGGCTATAGAAAATATGTGGGAACCCTGTATGGAGTGAATAGCCTAAGCTAAGCCATGCGTTCAATTACCTGTTCTAATGGCCTCTCTTCATTTGTTGGTACATTTTTGCGGTTACATGCCGCCATTCCGACGTGCTGCCACTCCGAAATATCGGCACTCAGAAATATTGCCACTCAGAAATCCTGCCACTCCGATTTTCATAAGGTCCGCCACTCGATTTGACTTCTAGTTCACATTCAGGCAGCTGAACCTCGTTCAGACAGGCACCTCTCTCAGATGCTGCTAAATGGGTTGCCTCGAATCCTCGAGATGATTGTGGAGCCCAACAAAATTAAAATAAAGACTTGTTGTTCAAAGATGTTGTTGGTGCTCCCTCTAATCGCACAATGTGCAAGAGAGTAATAGGCTATGTGTCTGTATACCCAGATAGCAAAAAGTCATTGAATCAACATTGAGATATAGTCATGGCTTAAAGCAGCTACGAGCAACTTTTTCGATTGTTATTAAACAGTATAAATTTAATATCAATGCATCACATCTTACCTCTAATAGTCGACGAGACCAACGCAGTGTAGTCTCGCTTGAACCCCGAGTGAATCGGCCAGTGTTAGTGTGTCTGTAGCCAGGGCAGATCAGGAATTGAAATGAAACGGTTTGCAGCAGCCACTTCGGCCATAACCACAAAATAACTTCCAAAAAACCTGTTAGAATATAACGAGAGATGTTCCCGCGAGTATGCGTGGCGTTCACATTGTTTATGTTATGTTATGTTGCTAGGCAGCGCAAACGGCGTAGGAAGGCAGCTGCGTTTCACTTCCTGGTTTCACTTCCGCGTTTCACTTCCGGGTTACCCGGTCCGGTCGCTCTAGAGAGCCCCCTGTTGGCGCGAGTTTAGACAGACTATAGACTTAATAATCACCTAAGGGAGCAATCTCAGATACACACGGCTTTGGTCTCGTCGACTATTAGAGGTAAGATGTGATGCATTGATATTAAATTTATACTGTTTAATAACAATCGAAAAAGTTGCTCGTAGCTGCTTTAAGATTGAATCAACATTGATGTCAGACGTTGAAAATAACATTGAAAGCGCTCGTTATGATCAACATTGAAATAACATTGAATTTTCATCAATCCGACAATGAATCAACATTGATTCAACTGTTATGTTCAAAATTGAAACAATGTAGAAACAATGTCGAATTTTCAATCAATCCCGACAATGAATCAATATTGATTCATTGTCTATATATGCATTGAATTTTCATCAATCCGACAATGAATCAACATTGATTCAACTGTTATGTTCAAAATTGAAACAATGTAGAAACAATGTCGAATTTTCAATCAATCCCGACAATGAATCAATATTGATTCATTGTCTATATATGCATTGAAATGTCATTGATTCTACATTGAAACAATGTTATTTAACAAAGGACCATTTCAGCCCTTTTCAACCTTCGTCTTTATGTTTTTTTATATGCCTCATTCAAGCCAAAAATAACCACTTTACTTTTTTGGGTGTTATATAGTTCTGCAGGGGTTGCGCCAAACTTGTCTACCAGTGATGCCACTGATAGACAAGTTTGGAGAAACCCCTGCAGAACTATATAACACCCAAAAAAGTAAAGTGGTTATTTTTGGCTTGAATGAGGCACATTCAAAACGTACAGACAAGTTGAAATGGGCTGAAATGGGCCATTAAGTATGCTTACTGTCGTGGTTCTCAACCTTTTTATTACCAGGACCCCATGTTACAGGGACATTTTGGGGGGAACCCACACTTGATTATAATTATGTCATTATATTTGTTATCCCCCCTCCCCCGATTTTGTATCTTATCAAATTTGCAAATGTGCGACCCCACTGCCACCTCCGTGCGACCACACTTGGGGTGCCGACGCCCAGGTTGAGAACCGCTGCTTTACTGCATGCTCTATGAACAAAAAAAGAGACCAATATTTATTTAGTTCTTTATTAAACAAATTAGAAATATGAACATTTTTTTTTACATCTTTTGTACATTTTATATAATAAAATGAGCTCAGTCAAGTCCCACCATTACAGAATGCTCTGCTCTGATACGGTACCACTCAGTGCTCAGGCTTAAGGTCTTACGTGCACATAAATAGAAATCACACATGAAAACAAACCATGAACCAAAATGGGAAAGAAATGTAACTCGCGTGTCTTTGCTGCAATTATAAAGTGAAAATGTCGTTGAACATTTTAGTTCAAGAGAACCTCCAGTGCCATATGGAGAGCCTGTTCAGCTACCATACTTGTAAACAGTTCTTTCAAATTCAAACAGTATAACACTGTAGATTAGTGCATTACAAAAAAAAACACGATTCAGAAAAATGCAATGGGACCCAGTTCAACATAAATGAAAAATAACAGCTTAGTAGCTTAATGATCCAACTCCCATCAAACCCACTGGCTCTAATAAATTCACACCTTCAACTCTAAAGCATTTGTCCTTCTAACTCGTTGACTTTTCTTTCCTTGGTACCCCGCCACTCCTCTCTGGTGCATAACGCAGCCACTTCTTCACTGTGTCGCTGTATGGGAATTCCGACAACTTGCGGTCAAATTGACGAACAGCCGCTTTAAAAAAAGAAAAGAAAAAAGAAAGAAAGACTTGTTATTAAGTTATATATATAAAAAGAAAATAAAGTTGCAGTGGGCGCGTTCCATTCCAAAGTGATTTAAATGTCCAGTGTGTGTAGTTTTTAGTGTACTAGATTTTCACTCGGCCTTAAGGATGGATGCAGCTTCCTCACTATGGAATGAGCCATTTATGTAGAATACAGATAAATGGCTCATTCCATGGTGAGGAAAATGCATCCATTATTATTTACTTGAGATAAACAAATTTAAAATGCGTATGAATTAAATTCAATATTTGCCAAATCTGTTGTAATGTAGTAAACCTAGTATTCTGAGATGCAGGCTCACCAAACATGCAGTCCTGCATTAGCGTATCCTTGAAGGCCCTCTTCGGTCCCTTTCCCGCCCAGTTGAAGATGCTGGCTAGACTGTTTGTCATGGTAGAGGATAGCATTCGCCGGATCATCATGTCCGAGTTGGTCCCTCCGACTAATGCCAGGCGGGTAATCTGAACAGATTAGAGAGAAAATGGTTAGTGTGCTCAAGTGTACAGTGTGCTACAGTATGTCAACTGGACAGGGCATCTGCTCATTTTTAAAGTACAAATGTAATGAATTTTAAGACCTTTTTATTACCTCTAAGGAAAAAAGAAGACCATTACTGTGTCAAAAGTAATCGACAAACAATGCCATCAAACAAATTGGCAATCATTGGCAAAAAAAATTGTCAAATATTGACTAAGAAAGAAATATTATTTCGTATCGCGAGGAGTTCTGAGCTTGTAGATCGCTATTTTCCCAATATTTCTCTGCCAAACACACAACCAAGCTAAAAACAAATGTGATGCCTCCACTCCTACAATTCTAGACATTATAAGCCCTTTGATTTCAAACAATAAATTTAAGATTTTTAAAACTTTTTAATAGGGATGGACGATATTGGATTTTTTGCCGAAATTTTCCAACTCTTAATTGCCGATACCGAGATCTACCGATATTTACCGATATAATTTCAGAGAACATCACATCTCTCCTGTAGTGGACTTACATTATGCCTACTTTTATTGTGATGGCCCCCTGGATGCAGTAATAAATACAAGGTTTTTCAAAATGTAAACATTCACTGTGCAAAATAAGAAAAGCATTTATTTGCACATTTGGGCATAATTAAAGTATTATTTTATCTGCTTTTGATATCGGCAGAAAGTGCAGATAACGATGTTAATTTTTAACGCTAATCGGCGGGCCGATAATATCGTCGATCCCTACTTTTTAAGGATCCACGGGATACCTGCAAATGCATGCAGAAAAGATTGAAGCCATGACAGATTACAGAGAAACTGCTTAGTGTAAAAATTGTTCACCATCTTTCGACGGACTGTTTCCTCCTTCAGTGCAGCTTCAGCCTCATCAAACTGCTCCTCATTGGTGAGCGGCAGCACGATGGGGAAGTTCTCTTCTCTCGGTGTGTCAGGTCCAGCTCCATGAATACTCAAGGTGGATTTAATGTCCGTGATTTCAGTCTTTAAAAACTGAATGTCCCGTGACATTTGCTTCACCTCCATGAGTAGCTCCGTAAGCATCTTGGTGTTTTTGTTGGCAGCAATGTCTTGAAGAAAAACAATTTATTTTACATTAAATTTCAAGGGTAGATTCACCATTTTCAATCATTTAGAATTGCACTAAGCAACTCACACTGATAGCTGAGATGTTTGCACCCCTTACTTATAGTAACCATTAAGTGCTTAAATTTTAGGCCTAAACACCATGACAAATTACATGAAAAAACCATGACAAAGATGGGAAAGTCGATATGTTTCTCAATTCAGAGGGCATCAATTTCTTTTTTTTAGGTTTTGTCCCCATTTTTCTCCCCAGTTATTCTATCCCCGGTCGCTGCTCCACCCCCTCTGCCGATCTGGGGAGAGCTGAGTCTAGCTCCATGCTTCCTCCGATACATGCGCAGTTGCCAGCCGCTTCTTTTCACCTTGTCAGTAGAGCCTCACCAGTAGGACATAGCACGTGAAAGGATCACGCTATTCCCACCAGCTCTTCTCCACCCCGACCAGGCGCCCGACCGACCAGAGGAGCCGCTAGCGCAGCAACCAGTACTCCCACCCTCAGTCCGGCGTCCCACCCCCAGGCACAGCCAATTGTGCCTGTATGGATGCCCGACCAAGCCAGAGGCAACACGGGGATCAGAACCTACGACCCCCGTGTTGCCAGGCAGGGCATCAATAAGGTTAAGAAGTTGATCAGAAAATGATACTTGCCTTTCAACACTTGGCTGGATTCCCCTCCATGGAATCTTCTGCTTGGCGTTTCCGGAGCTGAACCTTTAAAATACCAACAACATGGCATCAGCATTCACATTAAGTCATTGTGTATTTTATGAATGCTACATGTGCAATTCCATTGCAGTTAGGGTGAAAAAAGATAGCAATCATCCCATTGTTATATGTCCAGTCCTTTGAGACATACATTTTGTGATATTGGGAAATGGGGAAAACTTTGACTTGACTATTAGTAGCACTAGCAGTCTTGTAACAAGTGTACTCAGTTACAATGGGAATATAGTAGGGCTGCTCGATTATGGCAAAAATCATAATCACGATTATTTTGATTGATATTGAGATCACGATTATTTAACACGATTATTGACATCATTGACATTGAGAACATCATGCATTTATTGAACATTGACACTGGCTTTTCTTTTTAACATTGGATGTCTTTGGATTTTAGATATAATTGAAAATAAATAAATAAATAAATAAATAATAAAAGTGCAAAGATTTAGAAATAAAATAAAAACTAAAATAAATATACAGTATATGTAGGCCTACTATGTTGCAGTGAACTGCCACAACCAACTGCAACTATTAATCTACATTCAATATGTTGGTAAACATCTGAATTAGTAGTCCTTAAACCTCAAATCTAACCAAATGAGAACGCTATTGAGTAACGTTCGTTTACATTAGGCTACATTAAATTACTCATTTGGCAGATGGTTTTATCCAAAGCGACTTAACGTTTAGGTTCATAATAGGCTATTGTTAATGTTTATCTGTGAGATCGTTAGCTGTTGAATGCATATTCATGCATCATATCAATGCGGTCGCATTGTAAAGAGTGTCCTGAATCGATGACTGTGTTGTGGCAGGAGTAACTAGATGTCTTTTTGTTCATTTAGCGTTATTTCTTGGTCATAGACCACTTTGTGAGTGGATTTCAAGAGATTAAACAGAGGGAGAGGTCATTGCGGGGTGCTGCCACGACCGCGCATATCTTGACAGGTGAGTCAAAACTCGCATCGCAATTCCATGCTGTATATTCGCATCGCTCACCAGTTACACATCAAGAGCGATGCGAATATACAGCACGGAATTGCGATGCGAGTTTTGACCCACCTGTCACAGCCACAGACTTGGAACAAACAGTGCAAGATATGCGCAGTGTAAGGACCTTTAGGCTTGTTTCACACCGACGACCCAAGCCTTGCCTATGCCTTGCCTTTACCCACGCTTTTAAATAGGCGTCCGTTTTAGTCAACGAGGCTGTGTACACCGTGCGCCTGAGCGTGAACCCTGCGTGTACCCACGCCTCGCCTGTGCCTTGCCGATTTTATCGAATAGGCGAGAGTTCTATTTTCACGCCGACAAGGCGCGTGCAGGCAGGCTTTTCTGTCAAGCCATGAAAGAAAAACGCGACAATATCCGTGGGAACTGGCAAAGTCAACTGAATTTCAAAATAAAATGGAGTTTCTACAACAGTATTGAGCAGAGAGAGAGAGCGAGAGAGAGATTGACGGGTGGCTATCACGTGGGGCTTTCTCCCTGTCGGCAAACAAATCTTCATGAGAGAGAATAGCGACCGAAGAAGCAAGATGGACAATGTTGTTGTGCCAGCACATATTCTTGCAAGATCACCTCTCTAAAATGTCCGACTATAGTCAGACCTGGTTATACATATCCAGCATCAATAGAACATTAAATATATCAGATTTATTTTACCTAGAGTAGAGGCTACCCATGACAATTCTGGACAACACGTGAAAAAATACAGTCGGGAGAGAGGAGAGGCGCTTGTGACTCGGCTCCAGGTTCGGCGTGCAAAAGGCGTGCGGTGTGATCGCAAAAGCGTGTAACAGGTTCACGCCCAGCTCGGCGTAGGCGTGGGTTGAGGCAAGGCAAGGCGTAGGTTGTCTGTGTGAAAGAAGCCTTAAACTCGGCAAAACCATAGTGTTTCCACCCCACATACATTGTTTCACCTCTCTTCTCGACCAGCGGCTCTCTTTCTGTGAAATAAGCGGGGAGGAGAAAGCCTGTGGCTCTTCCCACGACAGTCACAACTCGAGCTGGTGTGCTTTGGGGGAGGGGCCGAGCAAAGGAAGGGGTGCGCTTGCTTTACAACACAACAACGAGAGAGACAAGAGCCGCAAAATCGTTTGATGTCAATTATCTTGTTTTCATAATCGTGGACAGCCCAAATCGTAATCTAGATTAAAATTTGATTAATCGAGCAGCCCTAGAATATAGGGCTCTTTACCTAGGCCAGGTGACGTGAAGTCAGCTGATCTGGAGCCATTGCAGAATTTCTCACAAAAAGACAGACATTTAAGATGAGTAATACATACCATTCCTTGCTTGCTGTGATGGCACAGTGTGGTAGGGCCTAGAGTTATATGTTGGCATACCTAGAGAAATGCAGACAGAATTAACAAAGTAAGGCCACCGTAAACAGCTCCTAGCAAAATAGTTAGGCACTGAATAAGCTATATGCACTGGAGACTCCCACTCATTTAATTAACATTTCCAGTCAGTGCAAGGTCTCCAGTAAGGCAGAACCAGTAATCGCCCACTACTGCCTCCTATTGAAACAGACTGGAGACAAAATAAGAGTGGCTGAGAGCATCACATAGTGTACATGTAGCCTATTAGTCTACTTACCTTCATCACATACATGTAGCCTATGAGTCTACCTACCTTCATCACATACATGTAGCCTATGAGTCTACCTACCTTCATCACATACATGTAGCCTATTAGTCTACTTACCTTCATCACATACATGTAGCCTATGAGTCTACCTACCTTCATCACATACATGTAGCCTATTAGTCTACTTACCATCATCACATACATGTAGCCTATGAGTCTACGTACCTTCATCACATAGATGTAGCCTATTAGTCTACTTACCATCATTACAGAGGTCCGTTGCCTCTAACTCAGCCAAGTAGCTTCCAGAAAAGCCTAAAATGAGAGAACACAAAACATGAAGTATGAATGCTGTAACTTGGACAAAGCACATTTACATAGGAAACAAGCTTTACTGTCCACCCCAAAGTTGTAGTGTGAAGTGGTTCACTTACTATTATTAGCCTGGTTAAATGACTGAACGTCCTCCGAGTAGTTTCCTCCAGAGGCTAAAAGAAGGGAACACAAGACATGATAGTGGATGCTGTCACTTTTGAACACATATCGCATGACTGATATGCTTGTAGGTACTGACAGAGGAACTAAATGCTTTTAAATTACAGTAAAGCTCACATGCAAAATTTGGTCTCTGCCATTTTAATATGTAATGACATACCACTGGTAGTACTTGCATCTGAGGGGTACTGGCTGGATTCTGGCAGCACTGTATTAACAAATAAGTGGAATTATACATGGTAATATGTACCGTAGGTGTAGCAGTTAGTGCCATAACTGACAGTGTCACCACTGTACCTGGACAACGAACAGCAGGTGGCTTGGCAAATTTTCTCTTCTTAACACTGATGGTTTCTGGCTCCCCATCTGACTCCAGATACACGGGAGGCCTTGAAAATAAAAATGAAACATTTAACATTCCCAGCAATTGAAATAATTTTAAGGATAATTAAATTAAGTGAGCAAGCCTTGAGAGTAGGGATGTCACGATACTAGAATTTCGACTTCGATACCCGGGAAAATATCGATACTCGATACGATTTTCGATACCACGGGAATTGGGATGATGACACATCAAGAGGCATAAAATAAAGTTATACAGATGGACGAAAAGACACACAATCCATAATCTAGGCCTGATAAAAACTCATTAAAAATGTTGCACTTAGACAGCAGATTAACCCTGCTCTGGTATCAAAATTGTTGCAAATGTGTATTGTATCCATTTAAAAATGTTAGTATTGATACTTATCGATACCTGTTGCAAATGAGTATTGTATCCGTTTCAAAATTTCAGTATTGATATTTTTCAAATATTATCAATACTACTTTTGACAATCCTACTTGAGAGAGACAATGATCACGGGTCAGGAGCCTATCACTTGTTTCTGTACAATGAGTTAGCTTGATGTACAAGTACACAGACATGACACTAGTCTATCACAGGATGAACATCCAATCCAACCCTTGAAGCTGAGTGCCAAGCAGGGAGGAATTGGGTTAAAGTCTTTGTTATGACTTGGCCGGAGATCAAATCCTGACCTAATCTCAGGGTGGACACTAGGGCTGGCACGTACAGCCCCCACGGATCGGACCGTATGCGGTCCGCGAAATTGAATTGAAAGCAAAGTTGTATTATTTGTCTGTCTGTCTGTCTCTTCTTTTTTTTTGCTGATCCGAAAAATCTGTGACTCAAAATCCGTCACACGATCCGAACCGTGGGTTTTGTGATCCGTGCCAGCCCTAGTGGACACTCACCACAGCATCTAGGTGTGGGCTAATTAATAAACAAATACACTAAACACATTTGGTTGAGGAATTCCACTGTACCTTGATCTTCTTTTCCGACGTTCATCTACTTCCTCCTCCGATTCCAAATCAGTGGTTGGACATCCAGTTTTCACATACTTTTCTTCATATTGTTTGGCCTTTTCTAATGAGTCTGCAAAAGAACAAGCGAAACATACTTGAAAATACATTGGAAAAGAAGTAGGATGTGGACAGACTTGTGTCATATTGGAAGGATGTGATGGCACTATAAAAACATAATGCCAATCATTCTAGATATATTCTAGATATGTTATATACACATATCTATATGTTATATAGATATGTATATTCACAACAGACAATGGTGATGCAGTGACTACTTACCACAAGTAACTAAGAGCCGAACAGCCTCATATGTGGTCCATCCTTTATGGGGCGTCATGTTTTCTTTGAGGGCCTTCGAATAATGTATGTTTTTTGGGGGCCATAACAATGTGCCTTCCTTTGGATTGAACCAACTGGCAAGAACTGTTGCAGTTCCGCCGTTTGGAAATAGTACCACGGCCCACAGCACCACCTCACTCTCCATCCTGTGTCCAATAAATGTAATCTAGAATTAAAATTAAAATGTAATTATATTTATATTATAAATGACAAAAAATCAGTAGATGCCATTAACGTGCCCAGCAATATGAGCGGTATGCTACTGCATATGAGCTATTGGAATAGCTATGAGGCTATTTCCCTCCGACTCTGGATACAAAACACATTTACGTCTGATACAACTAAGTTTACCAACCCCGATATCATCACACAACTCTCTAACCTTGTATGTACCTATGCATGAGGACTCACAGGGATAAGTGTAATGTAATTCTTGGTGTCTGAACCTTTTGTATATCACATAGACCTCATCTTTTTCCTGGACTATATTCTGCACTACTGCAATTCTATCTCCCACCTCAATACAATTATCCCCCTGCTTTGTAGACAAAATAAAACGACTACAGGAGACCTTTGTGTACTGTAGAGCAACACTGAAATGTTGAGGAAGTGGACCATCAGTATGGATTTTGTGTAAGACTGGTTCATCTGTTGGTAATGGAACCTCAACATGTGGCATTTCTGACAACCTTTTGACTACCTGTTGTAGAGGTTGGTGTGGCTTGCGTAAAAGATGCTTTATTTGGCCAAGATAATTCTCAAAAGGGAATCCCGAAACATTATCTAAAGGTCCAAATTGTGTGTATTCATCAGCTAAATGTATAAGCTGGTGTACACTGTACACAATCTCATCCCTGCCATACAACTGTCCAAAGTGTTCCACAAAGGCAATCATCAATCTATGTGCAAATTCAACCATTTGGCCAGAAGTTCCAGGAGACAACAACAAATACATGGCCACTGAAAACAACATAAAGTTGTCATAAAACTCACTGGGAAGGCAATCCTTCAGAACTACAGGACCCCAGTACAACATGAAGGATCGAAGCTCAGTAGCTTACCAACGATCCAGCTCATTCAAACCTCTTGGCTTGCGATTGAATTCACAAGGGGTGTGAGAATGTAAGCCCAGCAGTTTGCTTGATATACTGTTAACAGTGTGTGAAGGAAGCCTAGCCGTGGCTACTTTGCCCTTTACCCACATATTCAACATTTTTCTCATCACCCCGAGACAACAGAGATGCATGTAATCAATTGGGAATGAAGAAACCATCTTTACTATCCCTGTTAAAGGACTGAGTGTTTGTTTCAAGTGATGTTCTTCATCAATCATATCACAATAACTCGAGTCTGTCCTGAGCCTGACATTTGTTTCAGGATATGTCATTTTGTTCCTCCACACACCCTCTTGATGACATTTGTCACATCCTGAATATCCATTATGTGACTTAATATTCTTAATGTAGGCTCTGGCTGGAGCATCACACACAAACGAGGAAACCAGTACATTAAATCGCTTACTATTATGAATAATGCCATTAGCCAGTATATTTTTAACGTCGCTAACAAATTTCTGCAGATACTCAACAACACACTTTGGCTTGCTTAAACCACAAAAGATACCGACAATAAATGGGGACTTAGTGTAATCGCATTTCAGAATTGCAAGTATAGGCCAGAATTGAAGTCTTGAACTCCTAAAGAGGGGGAGACCATCTATGTTGAACTGTAAAGTAAGAGTTCTGAGGTTCACTGGTAAACTCAAACATTTCAATCTTGAAAGTATTCCTTGCACCAATCCAAAATGATAGTACTCGCCACCTTGCATTTTAGTGGTTGCAACATGAGATTGTGTTCTAAGCAGAGTTCTTCCATCTTTAGGGAGCCTAGGGTGAAATAGTTTTAAGATGGACAGCAGAGCAGACAGAGCAACCAGACTGATTGAGTAGGATGTTGCCCAATATCTTAAGCTCCTTATGAGCAGATCCTGACTAGGCCGATGTTCATCATCGGGGTCAGAGTCAGAATCTGATTTAACTTCATCATTCCCAGCTACACTACGATCTGTATGATCATTTTCCATTTGTACATGATCTGATTCAACTTCATCATTCCCAGCTACACTACCATCCGTATCATCACTTTCCATTTGTACATGGGAAGCTGGTTGGGAAACGTGTGATATTCTGAAGGGTGGTTCCCTATTCACACAGTGGTGTAAATTTTCCCTTTGATTATAAAGAGTTTCCTCATATTCCTCAATGATATCTTTCTCGATGCCCCTTACAATTCTGCTGACTCTACGTCTCTTAGCCCAATAAGAAGTCATCTTCTTATAGAAGATCTAACTTCTTTCTCTTTCTATTAATAAAAAAGAAATAAAAAAATCCTAAACTAAACTCGTTCCTTCAGAATTTGTAGTTGTCAGACTGTGCTCTATAGTTGGTTGCTCTATTGCTGACAAAAAGTGTGTTATTGTAAGTCGCTTTGGATAAAAGCGTCTGCCAAATGACGTAATGTAATGTAATCTTAAGTAAAGAGAGGTGGTGCTACTATAATTGGAATTATTACTTGGCCTTGTGTATTGCAGCAAATCCTCTCAACTCCTTGTATCACAACCCTGAAAATGGAGAAAAACAAAGCAGAATCAAAAATAATGCATAAACTAACATTCAAAATATATCAGCCTTCCGGTGCAATGCAAATATGACTACATTGACAAAATCCCCCAGTATGACATGTTTTATTATTCCAAATGAAGTGCCACACATTAAGCAAATCTACACTAGTTATGTAGATAGATTAAATCATGTAGATTTGAAATTGTGACAATAAATGTCTATTGATGGCCTACCAGTACCCAACTGAATTATTATATAGAAGTCCTTCAATCCAATGTGATGCACTTGTTAAGGCTAAGAGGTAGCAGGTTTCAGGAGAAAGTTAAATATTGCCTATTCATGTTATCTGTATTCATCACTAAATGGTCAGCTATTTTCACAGCTATTTTCACATCAATGTTCACATCAGTCGATAGATATATCACAATATAAATCAAATCACTATTATTGTCAATAAACAATAAAATAGAACAATAAAAATACCAAAAAGTGTATATCCTCAGTGCAAATTCAAGCAGCTTTCAAAGACAACATAAACAAAATAGACATTGACTCAACTGTTATTAGTTGTGCTCTAAGGTTTATATAAAAGGGACAAGAAATCCCAATTAGTGCAGTACTGTCTCTCATTGCTATCAAATGTTTTGGGTCAGACATAAGCCTACAGGAGCGACGTGATGACGTGGACACGCAGTCAGTGAGGTGTGTGTGTGTGTGTGTGAGAGAGAGAGGGGCGACGTGATGACGTGACACGCAGTCAGTGAGGTGTGTGTGTGTTTAGCCTAGCGAAACGCTAAGACTAGAGAGAACTGAAAGTTACTTCAGTTATCAGAGGAAGAGTTTCATGCGTGACAGTGAAGCTGTACATTATGTTCGCTGCAATACTGAAATAAACGGTCCGTTCTCCACTGCGGAATTGGTCCGGACTAATCGCCACATGAGCTCCAGACAGCCGGCGGCCCGGGGCTCGACTCCGCTGCACCCCGAGGTGGGGTGCAGCAGAGTCGGGCTCGCAGCACCGCAGCACGCACCCCCCTACAGGCCCACAAGCTACGTGTGTGCCTCATCCTAACTGGCGTGGCTCTATTGCAGCCCCATGATTGGTGCAGCGCGGCGCAACTCTCATTATCATTGGCTATTCGTATTGTCTATCAAAACATGGCATGCTAGCTAACATTAGTCAGCATACCAGCTAATAATGTTAACAAGCTACAACCTCCGGACTAAGTTGCCACGGCAATAATTCACGAAGTTAACATTTAGTCAAACGATGACAGTCAGATGATGGTATCTCAAGGGGATAATAAATTATAATATCATAAGGATTTACCCGTTTGTCTGGCTAATGTTAGCGTTAGCTAGCATCAGCCTTTATGGGGCACATAGCATGCTAGCTGCTAACGTTAGTCGACAGCAGCTACAACCTCAGTTGCCACGGCAATAATTCACAAAGTTAACATTTAGTCAAACGATGACAGCCAGATGATGGTATCACAAGGGGATAATACATTATAATCTCATAAGGACTTACCAGTTTGTCTCCTGAATGTGCACTTTCCACTTTCCAGGGAGCCAGAGAGCCAGACAATGCCGATTGCCCGCCAAACAGTTTTTAACTCAAGTCCCGGGAGATCTAGCTGGTCTCGCGAGCTGCCCCCGCCTACCCTCGCGAGGGGGAGGGGGCCCACAGCAATCAGCCCACCACACATTGAAACTATGTCATTTTAATGTTGACATTTCAACATTGAAAAACCAGCATCTATACAATGTTGATTCAACAACATTTTTTCAAACGTTGAAATGGTATCTGTAATTTAAAATTGAGTCAACATAGATTTTTCAACCTCAACCACAAATAACCAATTTGACCAAAATTCAATGTTGAATTAACGTCTTTTGCTATCTGGGTAGGCGGGTGCACAACGCACACACCCTGCTTAGAGAGCAGCGCAGTGAGCGCACACACATGCTGACACGCCCGCGGGAACATAGCCTAATTCTGTTGTCCCTCCATGCGCCCTGCAGCTGTGTAAAATGTAATACGAAATAATTATGAATTCCAATAGGATAAGCTTGCCTGATTAACTGAAAACAATTAAACAATAACGAAAAAAATAATATCCTAACGAAAATAGAAATCTAATCAAGTAAATAGCCTTCAGAAAGCATCAGTAAAAGCCCAGTTCTAATACTGCTGCGCTGCTGAGACGCACAGTGTGCGACTGAAATGTCTGCACTTTTGTGCCATATTCCACAATATCCAAACTTCGGAATGGCGGATCCTTTAGAAAAAAGAGGAAGGGCCGACATTTCGAATAATGAAGGGAGGAATTTTCGTAATGGTGGGACCTATGAAAAAAAGGTGAAGGACCGCCAGTCCGAATAATGGAAGTTAACGTTCGGAGTGGCAGGGTTTCGGAAAGGCAGACAGTTACCCATTTTTGCGCCCCCCCATCAGTGTCGGCCAGAGTAAGGAGTTTAGAGAGAACCCTGAGGCAGTATTCAATCCATCCACCCCGTAAGTCCACCAAGAAGAGAGCAAGGTCCTCGACCACAGAACTGTCAAGAGAAGGAAAAAGACGGTGTGTGCCCTACTGTACCAAGACAACGAGGCCAGCGAAATAGTGATGTGACGTTTGCGAACGATCCGAATCTATTGAACGGCTCTTTGCTATGAACGAAGGGAACCGAGTCCTACTTGAGAGCCGTTCATTTTAATGTTGTGCCTAAATTTCACTGCCTGCCGCTCCCCACCACACACACAGGGTAGACCTCCCTCCCTCTGCTAGTCCGCTGAGCAGGGAGGATAGGTGCACTCGTTAATTGCTACTGGCGCATGGTGGGCGGACTCAGCTTAATATCAAAACGGGCTACGCCGCAGAGTGCATCTGCCGACTTTCTGGGTAGCGAAGTGTTGCATGAATTGAATTCAAGGAAAGCCAACTTTCAGCTTAGTCAGTAAATTCACTGACTAAATAAGCAGATTATATGGTGTCACCTTGTGTAATGTTTACAATGCAGATCATTGACATTAGGTCTGGAAATACTGTATGAGTAATTTAATGCTGCTGCAATCCACTGATGCAAAATTTCACAGAGGAACAGACACAGTAGTGCGCGCCCCATTAAAAAAAAAAGGAACGAGGAGCCACTATTTTGAACGGCTCTCAGAAATGAACGGAGCCATAAGATCCGGCTCCCTTCAAAGAGCCGTAATTCCCATCACTACAGCGAAAGACCAAAGCCTGCTCACTCTGAATCAACCTTTCCACTGCCAGACGGAAGTAAGTAGTCACTCTTAATAATAATAATAATAATAATACCTTTATTTATATAGCGCTTTTCAAAACAAGTTACAAAGCACTTTACATACAGATTTAAAAAAGCAGAAGGCTATGGGCTGATATATGTGCCACCTCAAATTGAATTCGAATTGCTCAACTTGAATTCAAAATTTTTCATTTTGAATTTGAATTGCTCTTTTTGAATTCGAAATTTTTCATTTTGAAATTGAATTGCTCTATTTGAATTCGAATTTTTTTATTTTGAAATTGAATTGCTCTATTTGAATTTGAATTGCTCTATTTGAATTCGAATTTTTTCATTTTGAAATTGAATTGCTTTTATATTTTGAAATTTTTATTTTTTAATGTGAGTTGAAAAACTGAATCTGAATAGCATAATTTTAAACTGAATTTATTTGCTTTGAAATTATTCAGTTTCCACATTCCTATTTCAAAATTCAATTCAACATTTTCAGAATCTTGTGTTCAAAAATTTCAACATGTGTGTGCGACATCCGGGTCCTCAAGGAGGAAGAGGAGGAAGGAGGAAGAGCAATCGAGCGCAGATTGACCGAACTCCTTTTTAGGTGAGGGGCCGAAGGCTGCTATCTGCTTTCGTTTTTGAGATGATCGATCCCCATTTTGAGGTTAGATGCTTTTTTCATATGAACTAAATAAAATTCTTCTGAACACGATTCCGTTTGTTGGCAGCCTCAAATCGCACGCAGTTTAATGAAAACGTAACTTATTAGATCAGGGAAACGTTATGGCAGTGCTATCGCAAAAACCAATCAAATGCTCGTTTTAGCGTCACATGACTTGAATCAGCCAATGATATTCCCGCAAACAGGACGTATAGGAAGTGTGAACAAACCATAACAAACGCATCACAGAACGAAGCCGCTGGTAAGTCTGTTAAGATAATGTTTAGCGAATATAATTCATAATCGTTTTAATAGTAATAGTAATACTACTTTGCTACATCTTTGATGCAGTCAATATTGGCAACCGGCTAGTGTTAAATGAATTGTCATCACACAAGTTGTCTCTTTGCTGGTGTTAGGCTACAGCTAACACCATGTTGGACGTTACCAGAGTGGGAAATTAATTATTTTGCGTCTTAAATCTACCAGCCACTTTAGTATTTCACCAGCATTTAGCTGCAGTGCTAGATTCTCACCCTGCACATAAGGCTGCTGTTGCAGTAGTGGCCTTGTGTCCATTCTAGACAAGGAAGACAAACCCCAAGACTGTGTTACAGTAGGCTAAGTGTATCTTGTCCTATAATTGACCAGACTAGACAGAGGTTGAAGTAGAAGAGATAACATTTATTACAAACGTTTACATCATCTGCAGCTCACCAGTTACTCGTGTCAATATTTTAACCTAAAATGTTTTAGCATTGATTTTTAAAAGAATTGCAAAGAATAACAGTTTTATGTTCTCCTGTAGGATGTGTTTTGGAGAGCATTGATAAAGGACTACCAGTACATCCCAGATCTCCAGAGCCTGAACAACGTTTTCTGTCAAGCTGCGAATGAGGGCTAGGTGTGACAGGAAACATGTCGTCACAGATTGTCTTTTGAAATGTAGCATATGAAATATAGCCCAATTAATTATAGTATATAGTAATCTTATTTTTTCCAACTAGAAAATGTTCAGTTTGTAGCAGCAAGGTGCATACCTCTGACACTAACACTGTGTTAAACTGTAAAGGTGGAGGTTACAGGTGTAGCCTCAGCAAGTGAGACATCCAGGTGGAATGAGGAGGATTCAGAGGAACTAATGCCAAGGGTTTTTATTTACAAACCAAATCCCTTGATTAATGATGGAAAATCATGTGGACAGATGATTTGGCCTAAAAGACAAACAAGGTATTAACAAAGGATTTGATCAAACAAGGGAAAACAAATTCAACTGTAAAGTAATATAATAAATCTAATTCAAATCAAATACTCAATCAATATTCAAAGGAATAACTATAATAAACTAACACTTCAAACGATGCATCTGCACATGGACAATCAATTGGGAAGAACAGAGCAGAGCAGCCTCCTCTCAACAGCATACATGGCCTACTGAGCTTCACCCAATCAACCACCCTTTATTGAGCCCATGTGCAGCTCAATCAGGGCCCCAGGTGTGGCTGGTTAGGTGGGGCTGAACTGGTGGGGGGATTTTGTACAACTAACATTTAAAAAAGTCTAACATTGAAGTATTTTTGACTCTGAAGAAGACTAGAAGAAGATTACCTGTCAAAATGTCACTCAGCCCCTATTAATAAACGTGCAGACAGAAAAGAGTGCTCCATATGTCTTTACTCCAGGCAGTCTGTGAAGTGCCCAGGTAAAACTTCTTTCTATGTAGGTTCCACTATAACATTTCTAAATTAAATGCTGCCGGTCACTAACACTAACCCATCTTTGCAGGCCACATCATCAGTGCACACTCATATTCATGCAACTCCATTATTCAGCACTGTAAATGTTACTGTTGCAAACAGTATGAATAGTTAATTGATTGTGTCCCACATCTGTTATTTTGGAATAAAAAAATATTCTATGCCCTGAAATATAATGTCATGCATAATTACTTAGATTTTCTGACATCACATTAGGAGGGGTTATGCATTGTCATTTATGCTGTGATGGTAAATAAAAGGCACATATATAAATGTCCTTATTTATTACAGGTAAAACCAAACATGAAACTACTAACAAGTACTGTACATGTTTTATAAAATTTAATGATAGCCTGCATATCACTGTATAGATTAAGACTGTTCTTCACAGCCACAAATATCAATATGCAAGATGATTGGCAGGGTTCCTACATGCTTTCCATTTTTAAATTACATATTTTCCCATGCAGACCCTATGTTCTTGACTGGATTTGATTTATGTAGGTATTTGATAATGCATAGTGAGAGCAGCTAGATAGTAAATAGCATCCCTCTATCTGAACATTACTCACATCAACAAAAACTGGACTCAAAGTGGCTACAACATAAAAGCTGTCTTCCCCAACGTCAACGACGGGTCTTCATCCCATACAAGGAGCAAAATGATGTGTAGTAGCATGGAGACACAAGAGTATGGTGGTTGCAGAACATCTCTCCAAATCTGCGGGTATCTGCTGCAGTCTGCAGGTTTGGGTCCGTGATAGACACAGCTAGCAGTTGTCCTGTTGCCCATCCCACCGTCACAGTCATCGCCAGAGGCAATGTTCTCTCTTCTTGGAATCTCTAATAATAGAAAACGTAGTAGTTACTGTATGTTACATGTGTGGCCAACGTTGCTAACCTAGCTTCTGAAATGTTTACCACCTCGCTAGCTATAGCAACATACTGTTCTAGCTACAGCCTACAAGGAAAATTCATTCATTTATCAAATGTCTTTATCTTACCAAACACAATTACGCTAGTTTCTGAGATAATATATAGTGTGGCATATACCTGTGAATAACATGTACCGTAAATTCCGGACTATAAGACGCACCGGTGTATAAGCCGCGGGACCAAAATTGACTATTTTTTTCTTCTATAAGCCGCACCGGTCTATAAGCCGCGGGTGTTTTGATGTTTAATTACCATATGAAAGGGTTCGTGCACAGAGAGGAATGTCGGGAAAGCGATGGCTGTTTGGGGAAGCTCCCATTTATTAACATTTCAACAAAACAAAACAAAAGTCAGGTCACTAATCCCCAGACAAAATCACACAACAATAGGCTATATGTGCAGCAAACCTGTAACCAGAGAAGTCAAGTCACTAATGCTCGTCTTCCTCTTCTTCCTGCGTACTGAAACCACCAAAGTCCTCATCTTCAGTGTCGGAAACGAACAGGTTCAGGGTGGCTTCGTCAACCACTCTCCTCTCTCCTTCATTGTCACTCAAAACCAACGAACTCCTCTTCATCTATAGCTGTGTTTCCATTACAGTTTTTCGCAAAAGAATTGCGATATTTCTACAACTTCGACAATGTACAATTGCGACTTGTAGGCGTTTCCATTGAAGTTGCGTTTGAGTGATTCCCCGTTGCAGCAGCTGCCACAGTGATTACGCACGGGGATCTGCCCCATATCCCGTCCCCTGCATGCTCAAATCCAACCAATGGTCAATGGAAATCCCAACATGAAGTTACAATGCATATAAACGAGCCTGATTATCAATTCAAAAGAAAATGAGTCGCAAAATGTTGCTGGCTGCGTGAATGCAGTCAGCGCGACAGGCAGAGGAAAAAAGGTAGCCTAATAGCCTACAACTGGTCCGATTTAGAGATGGAGGGGGGAAAAGGCTGATTTGGTTCTATAATTGCACCTGAAACGTGTGCAATGTATTAGCCTACTCACAGTCACTGTATTCACTTCAGACAGCACCACCGCACCAGTGTGTGCTTTTCATCCTCTCATCTCGCCGCTGTGCCAAATGCGCGCACACAGGCAGCCTGCTGTCACCATGGACCGATTTCTGCCATTAAACATTATCTAATTTGCCCGGCTACGCTTTTGCACAACACTCGTCGTCTTTCTGCTAGGTAGCGTTGCTTCAAAGTTTTCCACTTGCTGCGGAGGTTTTGACACGGCTATCGAACCTTACTTACCAAACTTATTTTCCGCTCCTTTTCCAAGGGATAATGGGTCACATGACGTGCAAATGCGAAAAATGTGTTTCCATTACACTTTTGCGATAAACTGCTATATCGACACGTCTGAAAAACCACCTCATGATCATCTACTGCTCGTTCTCATGCTGTCGAGAACGAGCAAAGCTTTTTTTTGGTGAAAGAATCCTCCAGGGCGCTTCTTGTTAACAGTCCGAGTGAGTGGCAGGTCGAACGTCAAAGGCACTTCATCCATATTTATGATCTGCTCCGGTTCGATGGAATATTCCTTGATCTTCCTTTGTGTGAATTCGCCGAAGTTTGTGATTTTCTCCTGGTAGTCGGGGGAGGGAGTTGATGGGCTTGTGGCCGTTTGCTTACCGTAATTACCATATGTAAGTGGTCACGCACAGAGGGGATTGTCGGGAAAGAGATGGCTGTTTGAGGAAGCTCCCATTTACCGTATTACCGTAACATTTCAACAAAACAACATAACACAACACCACCGTTGTTTATTTTTACAGTGCACACAGTGTCCGCGGTGTGGTGAAAAGAGGGCAAGAGAGGAAATTAAAACAGAAGTGGATTTATAGTTAGAAAGAGTGCTAAAAAAGAGAGATTTTTTTTTTTTTTTTTTTTTTTTTTCTGAAAAAATCCATAGATAAGACGCACCGTTATATAAGCCGCAGGGGCCAAAAAACGGGAAAAAAGCCGCGGCTTATAGTCCGGAATTTACGGTAATGTAAATTCTTACCTGGAAATCACACATCGATCCGTAGCTTGTTTCTGTGGCAGTTAGCCTAGTTGGCTAGCTAGCCAACTAGGCTAAGCGCCACAGAAACAAGCTCAGCTGGTGTAGCTACGTTACGTTATGCCGGTGAAAATACATGGTAACCAGTTGGTATTTACCGTGGTTGGTGTCCTCTCGTCCATGATGATGAGCAGACAATGGAAAGACTGGCGGGCGGCTAATTTAATACATCCGCGGGAGCAAAGACCTGTGGTGTAATCTCAGTACATGATGTTGACCTGTTGATGATGTCACGGGGTCGGGGGAGGATCAGTTCCGGGTTCACGAGATTCGCTGTCATGTACTGTTCAATGATATATACTGTATAAACATCCTTGTTCAACTCAAAGTGGTCTTCTATGATTGTAGCGAACCTGAATACAACAAGACCAAATAGTTCTAGCGGGAGTGGGTGTGTGGTGCCTCGGCCAAAAAGGAGTTTGGTCAATCTGCGCTCGATTGCTCTTCCTCCTTCCTCCTCTTCCTCCTTGAGGACCCGGATGGCGCACACACATGTTGAAATTTTTGAACACAAGATTCTGAAAATTTTGAATTGAATTTTGAAATAGGAATGTGGAAACTGAATAATTTCAAAGCAAATAAATTCAGTTTAAAATTATGCTATTCAGATTCAGTTTTTCAACTCACATTAAAAAATAAAAATTTCAAAATATAAAAGCAATTCAATTTTAAAATGAAAAAATTCGAATTCAAATAGAGCAATTCAAATTCAAATAGAGCAATTCAATTTCAAAATAAAAAAATTCGAATTCAAATAGAGCAATTCAATTTCAAAATGAAAAATTTCGAATTCAAAAAGAGCAATTCAAATTCAAAATGAAAAATTTCGAATTCAAGTTGAGCAATTCGAATTCAATTTGAGGTGGCACATATATCAGCCCATAGAAGGCAGACAATAGATAAAATTGCATACAATTAAAAGACACTAGGTAGACATAAAATATACATGTAAAAGTGTAATAATGAAAAACCAGGAGGAATAAAACAATAAAATCACAATAAGATCAATAAAAAGCAAGTCTAAAATAGTGAGTTTTTAGACGTGACTTAAAGGATGGCTTTACCGGTAATCAACCCACTTTGTATCATTAATCATCTGGGTAATTTAACTAATCAACCCACTTTGTATCATTAATCATCTGGGTAATATAAGCACATGGGCAGTTTACCTTCTCTCTCTGTTTTCCTCACGGAGATCTCCATTTCCTCCTCTGGCAAAGCACTCGGTTGTGACGCGTTTTATGTCTCAACGTTCATCTAGACCACACAAAACCACGTCCAACTCACAGACCATTACACGTATTCTTTTCAAACCTGGCCTAGATTACAAAGGGGACATTAGACTCTCATTCTGGCACAGTGGCTGATTTGTGAAACATATTTCTGATTTGTGAAAGTGCTATAATTGCAGTTTTCTGCTGATTTTGCCCATCTAGACCGCATCAAACCAGGTCCAGCTCAAAGACCATCACTCTAATTCTTTTCAAACCTGGCCTAGATTACAAAGGGGACATTAGACTCTCATTCTGGCACAGTGGCTGATTTGTGAAACATATTTCTGATTTGTGAAAGTGCTATAATTGCAGTTTTCTGCTGATTTTGCCCATCTAGACCGCATCAAACCAGGTCCAGCTCAAAGACCATCACTCTAATTCTTTTCAAACCTGGCCTAGATTACAAAGCGGACATTAGACTCTCATTCTGGCACAGTGGCTGATTTGTGAAACATATTTCTGATTTGTGAAAGTGCTATAATTGCAGTTTTCTGCTGATTTTGCCCATCTAGACCGCATCAAACCAGGTCCAGCTCAAAGACCATCACTCTAATTCTTTTCAAACCTGGCCTAGATTACAAAGGGGACATTAGACTCTCATTCTGGCACAGTGGCTGATTTGTGAAACATATCGCTGATTTGTGAAAATGCTATGATTGCAGTTTTCTGCTGATTTTGAGCATCTAGACCACATCAAACCAGGTCCAGCTCAAAGACCATCACTCTAATTCTTTTCAAACCTGGCCTAGATTACAAAGGGGACATTAGACTCTCATTCTGGCACAGTGGCTGATTTGTGAAACATATCGCTGATTTGTGAAAATGCTATGATTGCAGTTTTCTGCTGATTTTGAGCATCTAGACCGCATCAAACCAGGTCCAGCTAAAAGACCATCACTCTAATTCTTTTCAAACCTGGCCTAGATTACAAAGGGGACATTAGACTCTCATTCTGGCACAGTGGCTGATTTGTGAAACATATCGCTGATTTGTGAAAATGCTATGATTGCAGTTTTCTGCTGATTTTGAGCATCTAGACCGCATCAAACCAGGTCCAGCTCAAAGACCATCACTCTAATTCTTTTCAAACCTGGCCTAGATTACAAAGGGGACATTAAACTCTCATTCTGGCACAGTGGCTGATTTGTGAAACATATTTCTGATTTGTGAAAGTGCTATAATTGCAGTTTTCTGCTGATTTTGCACATCTAGACCGCATCAAACCAGGTCCAGCTTAAAGACCATCACTCTAATTCTTTTCAAACCTGGCCTAGATTACAAAGGGGACATTAGACTCTCATTCTGGCACAGTGGCTGATTTGTGAAACATATCGCTGATTTGTGAAAATGCTATGATTGCAGTTTTCTGCTGATTTTGAGCATCTAGACCGCATCAAACCAGGTCCAGCTCAAAGCCAATCACTCTAATTCTTTTCAAACCTGGCCTAGATTACAAAGGGGACATTAGACTCTCATTCTGGCACAGTGGCTGATTTGTGAAATATATCGCTGATTTGTGAAAATGCTATGATTGCAGTTTTCTGCTGATTTTGAGCATCTAGACCGCATCAAACCAGGTCCAGCTCAAAGACCATCACTCTAATTCTTTTCAAACCTGGCCTAGATTACAAAGGGGACATTAGACTCTCATTCTGGCACAGTGACTGCTTTGTGAAACATATTTCTGATTTGTGAAAGTGCTATAATTGCAGTTTTCTGCTGATTTTGCACATCTAGACCGCATCAAACCAGGTCCAGCTCAAAGACCATCACTCTAATTCTTTTCAAACCTGGCCTAGATTACAAAGGGGACATTAGACTCTCATTCTGGCACAGTGGCTGATTTGTGAAACATATTTCTGATTTGTGAAAGTGCTATAATTGCAGTTTTCTGCTGATTTTGCACATCTAGACCGCATCAAACCAGGTCCAGCTCAAAGACCATCACTCTAATTCTTTTCAAACCTGGCCTAGATTACAAAGGGGACATTAGACTCTCATTCTGGCACAGTGGCTGATTTGTGAAACATATCGCTGATTTGTGAAAATGCTATGATTGCAGTTTTCTGCTGATTTTGAGCATCTAGACCGCATCAAACCAGGTCCAGCTCAAAGACCATCACTCTAATTCTTTTCAAACCTGGCCTAGATTACAAAGGGGACATTAGACTCTCATTCTGGCACAGTGGCTGATTTGTGAAACATATCGCTGATTTGTGAAAATGCTATGATTGCAGTTTTCTGCTGATTTTGAGCATCTAGACCGCATCAAACCAGGTCCAGCTCAAAGACCATCACTCTAATTCTTTTCAAACCTGGCCTAGATTACAAAGGGGACATTAGACTCTCATTCTGGCACAGTGGCTGATTTGTTAAACATATTTCTGATTTGTGAAAGTGCTATAATTGCAGTTTTCTGCTGATTTTGAGCATCTAGACCGCATCAAACCAGGTCCAGCTCAAAGACCATCACTCTAATTCTTTTCAAACCTGGCCTAGATTACAAAGGGGACATTAGACTCTCATTCTGGCACAGTGGCTGATTTGTGAAACATATCGCTGATTTGTGAAAATGCTATGATTGCAGTTTTCTGCTGATTTTGAGCATCTAGACCGCATCAAACCAGGTCCAGCTCAAAGACCATCACTCTAATTCTTTTCAAACCTGGCCTAGATTACAAAGGGGACATTAGACTCTCATTCTGGCACAGTGGCTGATTTGTGAAACATATTTCTGATTTGTGAAAGTGCTATAATTGCAGTTTTCTGCTGATTTTGAGCATGATTTTGAGCATCTAGACCGCATCAAACCAGGACCATCACTCTAATTATTTTCAAACCTGGCCTAGATGACAAAGGGGACATTAGACTCTCATTATGGCACAGTGGCTGATTTGTGAAACATATCGCTGATTTGTGAAAAGGCTATGATTGCAGTTTTCCGCTGATTTTGAGCATCTAGACCGCATCAAACCAGGTCCAGCTCATAGACCATCACTCTAATTCTTTTCAAACCTGGCCTAGATTACAAAGGGGACATTAGACTCTCATTATGGCACAGTGGCTGATTTGTGAAACCTTTATCCTATTAGTGAAAAGTGAAATAATGTATGATTTCACTGTATTTTCGCAGTCAGACGACATTAGACCCTAAAGACCATTATTACACTTTGATTTTTCAAATATTTTTTTCATTCTCAATCAATGTAATTCTTTCCCCCTTTCAAATTTTCTACCAACTTTTATCTCTACTATCATTGTGTAGTTTTTATTAGCCTATTGTGACTAATACTTCACTTATTGTGACATGCTGTTTAACCTATTGTGACATACATCATCTTCTTCCACTATACTTACTCCAACGAACAATTTCTACAACTTCCAGAGATTATTTTGTTCTTTTTTATTTCTAAGCAGTGCAACAACTTCTATACTTTGTCAGTATGAGCACGAGAGTTCACCCCGAGTTCACCTGAGATGTATTGTAGTCACCTGGAGGGAAGAGGTTAAGGCTAGGCAGACTCACCTGGGCGAATCCATCTCGTGCAAAGGATGGAGGTGAGTCACAGGCGAGTGTTGTCACTCAACTGGAGGTGATGTCACACAATTGCTAGTCTGTGATGTCATCAGGCAGTTGTGATGTCATCAGTGATGTCACTCAAGCAATTGTCTTCTTTAGTTGAAATTGGTTAAGTGGTGTCTGTATGTCTGTACTGCTTACTTCAGCACCTCAGTCTGTTTTTTTTTTTTTATTCTTATTGGATGTCATATCTTTGTATCTCATGTGTGATTATGCCTCTTGTAAATGTTAAATTCAAAAGTAAAATGTTAAAAAATAGAAAGTTTCAGATTTGTGAAACCTTGATCCTATTTCTGAAAACTGATAAAAAGGCTTATTTCACTGCGTTTCCTCCATCTAGGCCACATAAGACAGTTCAAAAACCATTAAGCATATTATGTAATTTCTGGACTAGATAACCAATGAGACTCGAGTCAATTAAACAAATTTTCAGATTTGTTAAACCTTCATTCATTCATCAGAACAGAAGTCTGTATTATTGACCCATAATTTGCCTCTGAACAGTGCTTGAAAAATGCTTGAGGTCATAAAAAAGAGTGGCAACCCTGACAATGCATTTAGTTCCAGGAACAGTGGGCCTTCGATGGGACCCGATGACCTCATTATTTTTCTTTAGTCTCCCTAGACTTTCCGGTAACACTTTATAATAACGTTCAGTAGTAAATCATTTATAAGCCATTTATTAATGATGAACTAATCATTTACAAAACATTTGTAAATGATTAACGTTCAGTAGTAAATCATTTATAAGCCATTTATTAATGATGAACTAATGATGAACTAATCATTTACAAAACATCTGTAAATGATTAATAAGTGCTATGTAAACATATTAAAAACGTGTTGTAAGTCATCTATAAACTTTCAGTAAATCATGAAAATAAAACTTTAGTAAATTGTTAATCAATATTCTATCCAAAGTTTTTATATCCCAACCATTATCTCTATAAACATTTATTAATCATGAACAAATGATAAGCAAATCATTAGTAAATTATTTAAAAGTAATTAGTTGATACATTATAAATCACTTCTAAGTCGGTTTTTATATTGCATCTTCTGTTTATCAGTATCTCGCCACTTACACATTTGTTAATCATGAACAAATCATTAGTAAATGATCTGCATATAATTTGTGGATGTCTCATTAATTGTAAGGTAGCCTGTTAAAAGCCTCAAAACAATGATACTGTACCGGTTATGACCTGTTAATGAAGCTTCTCCCATGCGGGTGAACAGGGACTGACTCCATGTATCCCCAGGCCGACCGAAGCAGTCAGCACTTAGAAGCACTGCAGCACAAACTACAAAGTGTTGCTCAACTGCAATAAATGATGTGTAAATAATTTACAACTCACTTATAACGCTTCCTCAACAGTTACAAATGATTTGTACATGTATACAAATCATTTATAAAGCTTTCTGTATCCCCTAATCTAAAGTGTAAACAATTCATCACTCATAAATGTGTTACATATCATCTGTAGATCTTCCTCAACAGTTACAAATGATTTGTACATGTATACAAATCATTTATAAAGCTTTCTGTATCCCCTAATCTAAAGTGTAAACAATTCATCACTCATAAATGTGTTACATATCATCTGTAGATCTTCCTAAACGGTTACAAATGATTTGTACATGTATACAAATCATTTGTAAAGCTTTCTTTATCCCCCAATCTAAAGTGTAAACAATTCATCACTCATAAATGTGTTACATATCATCTGTAGATCTTCCACCCGTTACAAATAATTTGCATATACAGCAGAGAAGAACATATAAAGTAGAACATGTTTATTGCAACAGTATAAAACCAATACCACTGGCTGTGCAAACGTTTGTGCAATTATTTTCACAGTCTACTACTGTATAAAACTGTATAACTGACACATTTAATGTGTACTTACAGTAACAATGAGGGAGCATTTTAATGTGTACTTACAGTAACAATGAGGTAGCATTAATAAAATAAATATACAGTAGAAAACATTTATTGCAACAGTGAAAAAAATTTACCTAATTTGCGTTGCAAACGTTTGTGCAATTATTTTCTCAATCTATTGTACAAGACTGTAAACTGTCACCAATGTAATCAAATAAAATAGATTCACATTCTTAATTGAACAAAACAATAAAACACAATTAAACAAACGTATGACTTAAAGAGGACATGAAACATTTGATCACGACTCGTATGAACATTTCACCTTTTTGTCCACTAGGTCACTGCTAGATGATGTCACTAGGTTGACTGTACAGTAGCCTACAGTAGTAAGGATTTTGCCTAGTTAAGTGTTGGTAGCAAGGATTTTGAATTCTAACAGGCTCACAGCAGCTGTTGTGTTTCTGACTTGGATCGTTGTTGTTTGGGTTCATCAAAACATTCAAAATGCTTACTACTGTAGGCTACTGTACAGTCAACCTAGTGACATCATCTAGCAGTGCCCTAGCTGGCAAAAAGCTGAAATGTTCATCTTTCTAGCAGGCAAATCTGTGTCCTGTGTTGTCTGAGGTGAAATGCAAATTAATATCTGATCAAATGTTTCGTGTCCTCTTTAAGGTATACTATGCAGGGAAAGTAGGAATAGTAGTAATAAGAATAATAGGAATAGTTATTAACGCAGCTTTCAAAGTTGGCACTTCCTCCTCAGCTCAGTCAAAGACAGCGTGATGGTCGAGTAAGGTGGTGGTGGTGGGAAAAACGGGGAAAACATATTTCCCACAGAGAAACTTCGCCGTTGCATACTCCTGTTCTCGTTTAATTGTTGTTATTGACTATTTCTGCAATAAGTGCACTTATTACTGCTTGAGCCGGAGAGCCATGGCGGCTGGTCCCTGACTGGCCCGTACATGTAGTTTCTGAAAACACCCACCCCAGGCTGGAGGCCAGACGGGTCCACAGAACGAAACAGAATGTGAGTTCACAGTTCTGGATGGTTTTAACCAGGGTACTTGTAGTGATGATTGAGGGATTACTATACTATATTATTTTTGGGGAAAATGCTGCATAGCATCTTATCATTATATAAATGAGAGCTGGGGCTCTGTGGCTTACTCTTTAAAAAACTAAACCTGCAAGTGCAACTAGGTATCTTAGTAAAAATAAATTCCCATTTCTTTGAAATGGTATAAATGAACACTTTAAACATGACTACTTTTAAAACATACAGTAACAGACTTCTGTCAACATTTTAGGTGGGATATCTTACTTTTAAGACAGTATCAACACCTATAAAATATAAAACCTTGCCAAACTGGCACCCCACCCCACATTTTAGTTTTGCTTAGTTATGGGGAGAAGTTTTCCCTTGCTCTTTAATGTAGCGACCTTTGTCAAAAGTTCAGGGTCATTTCTCAAAGCATCTGCACACTTATCGGCAAAGACCTGCAGCTTCTTGCCTGAGTAGCCTTCTAAGACTTCATTATACTTAGTTGGCGACACAATGGCTAGCTCTGCAATCGGAGCAGTAGCTACCACTGTGTTCCGGTCCACTCCAACAGCCTTGTAGGATGAGCTCAAGTTCTTCCCTTGCTTGAACTTGCGCAATATCTTTTTGTATCTTTTCAGGGCTTGCTGTGGATTTACAGGTGCAAATTAAAAGAAAAACAACAATTAATTTGTGAAATTAGCAAAAACCTGGGCGCCATCGTGCAACTGTGTGCCATTGGCTCATACCAGGAAGGATTTCTTGTATTAGCCCCTCCCCCACCCCATTTTTCTCCCCAATTGTACTTGGCCAATTTCCTCATGCTGCCCCGGTTGGTGCTCCACCCTCTGGCGATCTGCGGAGAGCTGTAGACTAGCACCATACTTCCTCCGAGACATTCACAGTTGCCAGCCACTTCTTTTCACCTGGCAGCGGAAGCTTCACCGGCAGGATGTAGCACGTTGGAAGATGACGCTATTCCCACCAATTCTCTTCTCCCCGAACAGGCGCCCCGAGTGAACAGAGGAGGTGCTAGTGCAGTGACCAGGACACATACGAGAACACAAGGCGGCAGGGAATCTACCGCTACACTACCCGGACACCCAGGAAGGATTTATTACAAATTTACATCACTGATGACATCACAATTGCTCGAGTGACATCACAATCGTGACTGATACCGCTGCCACAGACAACACCCACTTAGCCAATTTTAAGTATATACATGTATATATATGAGATGTGGTCCTCCACTCAGTATTGGTTTGTCAAGCAAGTTCACTTGCGTTTTTTCCACGATGACACCACTATCACACATTTTGTAGAGAAGCACCAAGTAGAAACAATGCATGGCAAACAAATGGAAAACAAGAGTACCATTGTATTGTATGTGATTTTTTTTAACCCACATGATGTGAGAAGCAGTTATGAATTATGAGTTACCGTTATGAATGAAATCCTGGAAAATGAACTTTTGATGTGAAAACTAAAGAAATTCGATTATTTGTTGTATACATTATTAACTCATTGAGTGCCAGCCACTTTTGGAGAACAGACGCTCCCAGTGCCAGAGTTTTCAGAGCGTTTTCAGTGATTTCTCAAGGCCCACAGAATATTGTGTGATATTACTATGTAAACACCGAACACGCACAAAGAACGAGCTGGCTTTATTGTATCATCAGCAAAAAAAAGTTTATTGATACCATTTTCCGTTCTTTAGTTATGAGCCGGAGAAGATAGGTCGTTTTGAGCAAATACAGGCGTTTCAAATTATTAGCTGAGATATTCCGCCTTTTGTGAAATGCAGCATTTCAAGCACATTCACTGAGTCTGAAGATAATATTTTCTGATGTAGTGACGTGGTGTAGTTGTGTGATGCCCTGCGTGCCCCACCCCCCTCTCCCCCCCTCAGCTGCAAACTCCTCCCCACACTAACACACAGCCTCACGCACCCACTCTCTTTTCGGAGTGCTCCGTTTTTGTGTGCCGGGCGGCTCCCAGCGCGACACGGAAGAGCCAAACCGGACTGCTGAATGGTTTGGCGTCAGGTGCTGCTTTTCTGGCGGCTAATCGTGTGGAGAAACTATACAGACAGAGACAGAGGGGCTCAGTTGTGGGAGCGGATTGACTGCTGTGCGCAGCCAACGTCAGCTGCAGACAGAGCAATCTATATGGCTCTGGCTGCAGCATGCATCGGTTTCTCTTTGATCACGGCTTTTTCCTCCTGTTTCTCCGGACCTGTCTCTAATCTGGAGAGCACTGTCGCCACCTAATGAGTCCGTAAAATAGGTTATACACCTTCAATAGCTCCCATATTTGTACAGGAGATGCATCAGCTTGTGACTGATAGTAGGACTGCATGATAGAGGTCACATGGAGGCAACAACTACCCCATGATGGTGAAGCAGGGGTGGAACAATACATAATAACTGAGCATAAAATGTAATACATTTTCTGTAGCTTATGTTTTTTGTTTTGTTTTGGTGTGTGTGTCTGAGCATGTTTCTTTGTCTTGTTATGAAAAATTTAAAATAAAATATTGGATTTGTTTTAATAGATTTTCACTTCAATATTTAATAACGCCAGGATTTTGTAATCATCTGTTAGATTATGTAATAAATCCTCAGAACGCAATAGGTATGGAAGTTGTTACAAAATGCAGGTGTAGCACTTTTTAGGGATGGAAATTTTATTCACACATCTTCTCCACTGACTGTCACTTGAAAAAGATTAAAAATCTTATATAAATATATAGGGCCCTATTCTCCCATGCGCCTGTTTTGGGACGATATCAATATGGCTTTACGCTGCCAAATGCGCTTTAGGCCGAATGGGCGTGGCGCAGTCCCAGAATGGGCCAAAGTGGGCGTGTCGGCGCTAAATACCGGCGTACTGCTATCTTCCGAGCTGGCGTACATTTAGCGCTTTGCGCCTTTGAAAAGCAGGCCTATTCAGTGCGCCAGTGTCAAGGAGTGCTCTTCTGCCTCTCCCCTGTCACCCTTCTCTGTCTCTCTCTGAAACCAGGCCTATTCAGTGCGCCAGTGCTCTTCTGCCTCTTCTCTGTCACCCTTCTCTCTCTCTCTCTGACTCCCTCGCTCAGACAGACACAACACATAGCAGCACCCAGCTTCCCATAGGAAATAGCAGTTGTAAGTTTACTGCCTGTGAATGTCCCTGTCCCAGCATGCAATTGGGTCCTCCATTTCGCTACTAAATAGCAACCAAATGAGCCGAAATAGATATAAAAGGTAGATCTAAAATAATGTGTAATGGTAAGACAACCTGCAATTGTAGAACATTTCAATATTGGACCAAATAAAACATCGAAATGAAACACCACCCTATGTGAAACATATATGTCCTCTTGAGCCGATATATACCCTGTGTGGATTTAACGTGATTTAGATAAGTGACAGCGGAACACGCTTCGGAAGCTTCTACTGTCATCTGCTATACTGTGATGTCCGCTCCAATAACTTGGCCCTACTCCACATTTAGTTTTACAATAAAAACACATTTATGCAATGACTTTACATAATGTACGCTATATTTATGTGCATCATCCTTCCTGCAGCAGGCGAGAGAAAATTATATCTTTCTGGACAAACTTTCACCAATCTAATAGGCTATATTTTTCTAGCTGATGCATTTAGAACATTATTTTCACTTTGATCTGGCTATAGTGTAGCGTATTTACATGCTTGCAGTATTGAAACTGCAGTTAGATTGGTTTGAGAAGCATAATAATATGGAATAATAGCCTATAATGCAGACAGACAGACTGGATGAAGGGAGGGGGGGGGGGGGCAGAGCGTTTGGCTTTCGTCTGGTTTTGCGGGATCACTGGAATTGGAGCTAAAAAGGCAAGCGTGCGATTCGTTTATTGCAGTTATCCAATGAGCATGACGGTGCATAATTTTACGCTTAAAAGGTGTGGTTGTAATGCTTTAGGCTGCGTGTAGCGCCAGCACGACGATATCAAGTGCGCTGGTCCACGCCCACTGATTTGGGCTGCGCCAGGCGCTCGGCCTAGAAACAGCGCCGATGCAACGATAGGGACCTTAATTTCCAGAAACAAGTATCTCCGTTTGTATTTCGATCATTTTATATTATAATATTTATGTAGGCTATTTAGAGGCCTATATTGGAATTTATTTATTTTGGTATATTTTGATTATCAATCATAACTAAAACATTCATATGATAATTTTGGGATAAATCACCTAACAAATTGAAGTGCACTCCAGTATCAACAGGTGTGGATTATTCATTATAACAATGACATTGACCTGTTTTTTACAAATTAACTCTTTGTAGTTACCTCCACCAAGGATGCTGGCCCCTATCGTTGCATCGGCGCAGTTTCTAGGCCGAGCGGCAGGCGCAGATCAAAGCAGTGGGCGTGGAAAGGCGCACTTGATATCGTTGTGCTGGCGCTAGATGCAGCCCAAAGCATTACAACCACGCCTTTTAGGCGTAAAATTATGCACCGTCATGCTCATTGGATAAGTGCAATAAACGAATCGCACGCTTGCCTTTTTAGCTCCAATTCCAGTGATCCCGCAAAACCAGACGAAAGCCAAACGCTCTGCCCCCCCCCCCCCCCCCCCTCCCTTCATCCAGCCTGTCTGTCTGCATTATAGGCTATTATTCCATATTATTATGCTTCTCAAACCAATCTAACTGCAGTTTCAATACTGCAAGCATGTAAATACGCTACACTATAGCAAGATCAAAGTGAAAATAATGTTCTATGCATCAGCTAGAAAAATATAGCCTATTAGATTGGTGAAAGTTTGTCCAGAAAGATATCATTTTCTCTCGCCTGCTGCAGGAAGGATGATGCACATAAATATACCCTACATTATGTCAAGTCATTGCATAAATGTGTTTTTATTGTAAAACTAAATGTGAAATAGGGCCAAGTTATTGGACGGACATCACAGTATAGCAGATGCCATTAGAAGCGCGTTCCGAAGCGCGTTCCGCTGTTACTTCTCTAAATCACGTTAACTCGACAAGGGGTATATATATGCCCAGGAGGACATATATGTTTCACATAGGGTGGTGTTTTCATTTCGAGGTTTTATTTGGTCCAATATTGAAATGTTGACAATGGCAGGCTGTGTTACCATTACACATTAATTTAGAACTACCTTTTATATCTATTTTGGCTCATTTGGTGGCTATTTAGTAGCGAAATGAAGAAACACAATGCATGCTGGGAACTCAGAGAGAGAGAGAGAGAAGGGTGACAGAGAAGAAGCAGTGAAGGCAAAGAATAGGCCTGCTTTTGAAAAGCGCAAAGCGCTAAATGTAGGCCAGCTCCCAAGATATGACTAGGCTGGTATTTAGCGCCGACACGCCCACTTTGGGACTGCGCCACGCCCATTCGGCCTAAAGCGCATTTGGCAGCCTAAAGCCTATTGCTATCTTGCCGAAACAGGCGCAAGGCACGTTTTTTTGCGGTTAAGGCCCGTAATAGCGCCGATGGCCTGTGGGAGAATAGAGCCCGCTCTGTCTGTCTGTCTGTCTGTCTGTCTGTCTGTCAGCAGGACTACGGGAAAATCGGATCAGCTTTTCTGCCCAAAAGCAGATCTGATCAGGGTCCGGGGCTAGGGAACAGGGGCAATGGCTAGGAAGGTCGTAGATAGTCCGGGTTTGAGGTGTGGGTGTAGGGGGAGTGGCTGGAGGGATGTGGGTGGGTTAGGTTTCTGATTCGACTCAGAAAATGTGCATATCATAACAGACATGATAGTATTGGCCTGGCTGAGGTCTGCACTTATACCGGGTGCACTTTTAGATATATTTCCGACCATCTGTCGCTCTCTGTTGGCTTGTTGCCTTCGCGATTTCCACATTGATCATTTGCACTTCAGACCCATCAACCAATGGGGTGACACCAGCCCTTATAAATACAGACAGGCTGCGGCCTGAACTCTCATACCCGTCAATTCAAACCCAAAAGGGCTCTGATGGTGGTCATATAACTGTAGTTCTTTCGAACTGTTTAGCATTTACATTCTAGATTAAATTATTTCAAATGTATACTTACTTTTTGCATGGAAGTACTCTGAGCGACTCATTGGCCCACTTGTCAATATCAGTCTGCAAGTTACCAAAATCTGCACATCTTGAAATAGAATGAAACAGAATTGAAAAAGTAAATTATAACCGCAATCTCTAAGATTGTGTATTTACAGTATATCAAGAGATTTCCTTATTTGTGGAGTAAATTATACTATTGCAAGTACTGTATTACAAGTACTGTACATTGATTTGGTTTAATAAATCCATGTAATCATTTTCATTTTACAAAACAATTGAAATACTTACACGATATCAACAGAGTTGGACCTCCTTTTGGCAACTGGGCAAGCTGCATTCATACATTTTTGTTCAACTTCGGTAGTGCTTAAGAAGTTCAATCGACAAGCAACCATGTCTTCTTCACTCCCAAATGCATTCCATTTGGAACCGTTAAACCTTCCAATGTTGTTCAGCCACAGCAGCTTTCCCTGTGACCACTCCTTCTTCTCAAAAAGCTTGTGGACCTGAAGCAACATAGCAATCCATTTGTCCAGGGGTGCATTTGTTTGCAAGTCATTCTTGACACCTGCTCTCCACTTTATAGCCAAATGCAGTGTGTACAGGAGGTTGTCGACTGTACAAGTGTTTGTCATGGACACTCTCTGCTGGTCTATCTCTCCCTGTCCTCCCCATTGTGGACAGCACCCCTTGGGCTCTTGTGCTGGACATGAGCTGGGTGTTCTTTGACTTTGACAATGTTTGGATACCGGTATGTGCGCTTTTTTCAGAGTAGTAACTCCTATTTCTGGCACACATAGTCTGATTTTTTTTGCTGGAGGAGGGGGGCTGAAGTACTTGGACTTTCTCTTTTGAGCTGGTCGCTTCCTCCATGTCTCCTCTTGGGATAGGGGAAGTGTCTCTGGCCCGTCAGGTTTCTTGTTGTTGTCAGACTTTGGAGGCACCTTGGAGGCGAATGTCATCCCCTTCAGTCTTCCTATTACAAATTCATGTTGTAGCTGGAGAAAATCCCCTGCTCTTCTATGCAGTTTTGAGCATAGGATTACGGTTTTTGTGGTGCGGAACCAGTTCTCAGCAAGAGCATTGCTGTCCCGGGTTTTCCCAATATCAGTCAGCATGACACCTGTCCAAAGAGGAACAGTACCTGCATACTGCAAGATGACATCTACAAGTGAGTCACAGTGATGAGGATTTGCCTGTTCTGCGTCGTCGTCCTGCCGTGTTTCCTCCTGCACCTGCCTGACAACCTCTTCGATAGGTGCAAAGAAAGGGGATGATTTTGTCAGGGATTTCTGCACTTTTTCGAAATCATCAGCTCTTTCGTCTTGGTTTGCCATCTCGACTTCAATGTTGCTGCTTTTCTGTGACTGGATGGCATCCTGCAGTGCTGCTCGATGTTCCTGGCAGCTCTTGGTGTCAGTCCTTGATGAAAAAACATGAATCATGCACCTTGCAATAGACAAGATGTGATTAAATGCTGTAGCATTTTGAAGGAGGGCAAAGCAGTACATAAAAAACTGTTTGGTGTCTTTTCTGCACTGCACCTTTGACAGCTTCATGCTTATTAGCTTCAGCATGTGAGCAGCACAGAGATGGACAACTGTCAGCTGCACTGACTCCTGCTCAACACACACCCGGAAGCAAAGCTTCAGGTATTCTTGAACACTGATGGTGTTGAACGCCTGAACTACAGCGTGGATCATGGCCCAACTGAAATCCGTTTTCCACTTTTTGGGGCTTGAGGGGTTTCAGCTTGTAATAGTCTCGACACAGGCTAGTCAACCAGTGCAGGATTGTTGCTGTGGTTTGATCAGCTGCTAGCATTTCAGCCACAGGAACCACAGTTTTGGTTGTAGACTGACAAGGACTGACGAGAGCATAGTACAGTACTGATTGGCTGGCTGAGTGAGGTTTGGCAACTACACTGCCAGTGGCATCCAAATACAGCAAACAACTCTTGTTCTTTTGTAAGTGTTGAAGAAACTGCAGCTGGGACTCAGAGTAGGAATGCACAACAAAAGGAGACATTGCAACATACTGGATACTACTGTGCTTGATTTTGGAGCGATGTATTTCCAGATCTTGCTTTTGCGGAATTTTAAAGCACTCCATGAAGACATCCTCATCCAAGCGATTGTCAAGATTCTTCTCGCTGGATATCTTCTGCAGAACCTTGAGAGACTTCACATCCCCATGGTTTCCTGCTAAAAGTTTATCTTCATCTGCACAGGCAAGTTGTTTTGTGTGGACAAGCATGGGACTAAATTCTCCAAGTTTTCCTTTAAAGGTCCCAATTCGTGCAGCTGTAACCTCTTAAAAACGTGTGTCTCTGGTCCATAAAACATGATTCTGGATTAATCTGTCGAAAATATAGCAAACCCGTTTGTTGTGACGGAGTTCTCACTTCCTCATCTGGTCGCTTTCCAAGAACGGCCTGTTTCTATAATATATTCAGAACTAACAGTTCCCATTGGCCGCTGAGGGAGAGCCCGCCCCAGGCTCCCAGCGGCCAATCAGATTAGCGTCTGTGGACCAGCACGCTAGGTTGCGAGTTATCGTTAACTAAACGGTACTACGCTAAAGAGGACATCTCAAAATGCCTAGACTTACCGAATGCACCTCTGCAGTTGCTGGATCACGTACAGTTGGCGTCGCTCCAGCTAGAAGTGTTAATTTTGTGGCTATAGACTAAATGGTGCAGGTAGCTTGTGTGAGAGAGACCCGCGCAGTATGCAGGAGGAAGCTAGTGACGTCCCGATTCCCCCAGATTCCCCTCTGGGCAAACGAAGCGTTTGGGGGTGTGGCTTGGAGGAGACTGCAGAGGGACGCTGGATAGGGACAAATCCAACTGTGGCAGTTCTGAGCGTGTGGCCACTCATTACAGGGAGGGCTGACAGCAGTATATATGCATTTACAAGTAAAAACAGCTTTTGCACGGAATGGGACCTTTAAGTTTGTTGCGCTCAGGTTGGCGACAGTGTCGTGTGTGTTGTTCATCACAACTATGCTGGACTTTTCCCTCGACAGTGACATCAACAATTACAGCCCCTTTCGTGAGATTGGGATCCTCTGCAATTGAAAGCACATAGCTGGTGCAGCCTGTGAATTTACAGACAGCCTGTTAGGGTTTAAACGATGTGTTTTCATCTTTGCTTAACTATGTGACCTCTGTCAACCTGTTAACTGAACTCTGCTATTGCACTGTGACCTATTGTATATATATTTTGCAGGCTGCGCTTGATAGAACATTCATATGTGTTTTCTCCCACCAAAGTAAAACAGGTGCGGCTCATGCATTCAATGTGGTTTTGGTGTCATAGCAACAGAGCTTCCTGCAGAGAGATCTCTGCAAGAAGAAGCGATGTACATAACTATGCGAATGGAAGTCACTGTCTGGGTTTCAGTTTCATGTCCCATCTGCAGCAACAGATAAACAGCTAGCCCAGTCACAGGGCGTACACCACACAAACCGTCTTTGAGGTGTGTGTGTGTGTGTTAACATATGTGCGTGCATTATCTAGAGGGCCATCCCTCATGCTACTAATTATGTAACCACTGCTTCTACTGAATAAAAGGCGTGCACGGAGTGACGAGCGACAGTGTAATCTTGGAGACGAACTGAGAAGTGTCGTCTCGTTGCACTCCTTGCCTGCAAGTTAAACTGAGAACTCGAGTCCATCTATCTTTGTGTCATTGGTCTATGGTCTGAGCGAACCGACGGGGTCCTGCCTTACAACCAGGTGTTAGAATAAGCCCCAACACAGCCTTACCCCTCCAATAAAGCCCTCTAGCCTTTCGACTCAGACGTGGTTTAATTCTATTGCTTTTGAATGAAAGGACACAAAACTGGTTGACAATGCTTATTTTATGGCTGATAATGTCAGTCCAACCTTTCTGCAGCACTCTGTATCCTTCCCGCTCATCCGGTTTAATGGCAGACCATTCCTCCTTTGTTAGGCATACAGAAAAATCTTTGGGGCAAGATGGCAGTTCTCTAGCAAAGGATAACCTCCTCTTTATTGTGTCCTTTTGTCCAGTGTCTATTGCCTTGGTATCTCTGCTGCAGGGAGGACAGGACCATGGGGATATTGCAGCAATGTCTTCCACACTTTGGTAGCCAACGCAACCTGGGTGAAACCAGTCCTTGCAGAGGCTACACTGAGCATATGGCTCATTAGGGTTATTAGGCTGTTGGCAGACACAAAATAAGGTGTCATCTGGATACTCTAGGCTGTTTCCCTCCATGCTCTCAGCCACTTCATCTCCACTGGAGATTGTAATGATTGCATGTGTCTGTTTTGTCATGTGTGGCAATATTTCTTCTTTTGTGGTTTCTCCATCATCACCATTAACCGTATTCTCATTGTTGCTGTTTCTGTCTGAGCTGTTAGCATTTTCTGCACCTTGGTTGAAAGGACAGAGGTTCTTTGTTTTCTGCCTCAACAGTGCTCTTGTGGACTTTCGGTCACTGTTCCATATGGTGTACAGCCACTTCTTCTTTTTAACTGCCTTGTCATTAAATATATGACCTGCCAACTTTTCCCACATGGGGCTGTTCCAAGAGATTTTCTTTTTGAGGTTTTCAAAAGCTGAAAGCTGGGCAACGATGTTGTCCACTCCTCCAGACTGTGTCCATAAATGTGGACAGCCACGTCTTTGCCCTCTTCGTAACTTGTCCATTGTGAAAACCTGACCAATGAAAGAAAGACATTTATTGATCACTTATAGTGGAAAATAAAGAATGCTTCGACCCAGAGATGCAGGGGACTTGGACTCATGGCCCTTTAGTCGCACACAGTGGCTTGCAGAGACGCTCACAAATCATTGTTTGCAAGTCCAAGTCAAGTCTCTTATGGATGTGCCTTCTATCATCTGCTGGATGCCATCCGGTGTGCTCTCAACACTGCAAAGCTATACAACTAGGAATTCAAAACATGAACTGTATTATCCTCACTCGTTTATCTATTAGCATACAGTATCAGCATTGATTGGTTGTCATTAGTTGACATTTATTCAATGTTAATGTACCCCCCCTAAAAATATGATTGTTCACAAGTCTTAAACATCAAGTCAAGTCTTAACAAGTCTCAAATCACTGTGTGACCTCAGTGTGACTCAAGTCCAAGTCCCCATCTCTGGTGACTTGAGACTTTAACTTGAGAATCGTCCTCAAAAGACACGAGACTTGTGAGCTATCTTTTACTATTATTATTATCACTATCATTATTATATTTTGTATTTATTATTATGTTGTTATTGTTACTGTTATTTTTATTATTATTACAACAACAACAACAACAACAACAACAACAACAACACTAATAATAATACTAATAATACTAATAATTAGTATTATTATTATTATTAGACTACTACTACCACTACTACTACTACTACTACTGTATTCTTTTGGTACATTGATATTAAAGTTATAATCTCAAAGATTTTCATGTAGATTCATGTCTGTTAAACCACTATCTATCTGATAGTGAGTTAACACAATGGTGATTGAGCCAAGGGTTGCATTTGCGGTATAGGAGCATTATGAACTTGGTGTCTGTGGTGACAGGGTAGGTTCGCAGTTGCGATACCCATAGTCTGCCAATCTGTGGACGTTATTTAAAAAAAGCCATGATGCCTCCAAAGGATAGCGAGAACTGTAATAAAGTCTCTGTTTGAGGCTGCGGATGGGTGGCGCATGCGCGCACCTCACCAATTAAGCTGAGACATAGGGCAAAGGGAGCCATGCAGCATTGATGTGCGCACCTTCACTTCACTCTGGCAAGAACGGATTTTTTCGGGGGATTTTTCGACATGCTTATCTTTATCCTGTCTTCCTGAATGTGCAACCAGTAAGTTATATGTTGTTGTCCTTATATGGAGATGGAGAATGAGTTAACAAATGCAGTTATGTGTGGATTTCGGTTGGCCGTGTATCTGACGAGTCGAGCACGTGGCTGGTAAATTGAGAAGCCATGCCACTTGACCCCCTGCTTCTTATCCTTGTCGTTACATTTTTAACCACGCTTTAAGCAGTGTGCCAGTCTTTTTGTAGCTGTTTATTTAACCCTGTTTAGGTTATAGTGCATGCATGGGATAGCCTATATGAATATTTGTTAATTGCAGGAGGGAGCCATGCTTTACTGCTGTATTGAAGAACTCAGCCAGGTGGTAGCAGTGTTGGTGATGTTCAGGGCTAAGCTGGTATTAATTAGTGTAGTAGGCCTACGGCTAAAATTCTATTAGCTCATAATTACAATTATTTATTTGTAGCCTATTTGCCGTTAGTGCTTACATTGGTAAACCGTGAATATCATACAAAGCATACTAGTATTGCAAAGTCTATAGCAAAGCAACGTTAAGACTGCTGGTATGGTAGGCATATTTAGTAGGCCTCAGGGCCGGTTCCAGAACAAGATGACTAGGGCAGGGGTGAAAGTGGATTGAAATTCTTGCCGGAACTACTCCAACCTTCATCGCGTCATTGTTCTCCTCCCGCCCCAGCTTCATGCGTTCCTGAACAAGCATATTTTTGACATCATGTAGTCTATAGCAAATTATTTATTTAATTATTTATTGTGCAAGTTATTAGCCTACTTAATTAACCTGTATACAGTGTGGCATAATTGTGCTTTAAGTAAAACACATTTTAAATTGCATTTTGCAAATCAGCATCAGTCTTCCATTTGTCAATTTAATTAATTAAATTTAAATGGGTCATTTATAAGCATTTTTATTAATAAGGTTTATAAATAGTTTTATCAAACAGCTCATTTAAAAGCATTTTTTTTCTTCTAGAAGCGGTCTGGAAGGTGAATATGTAGCCTACAGTAAGAAATCCATGCAGTCAGCAGAGAAATGCTTATCCAAAGCAAAAGATTCCCACCAGGAATCAAAGAACAGACAACGAATTGGGCACTGGGTGGGCAGACAAGAAAATCAAATGACATCTTGAAAACATTCCTGAATGAACGATGAAGGACTTTTACGCATCGCATCATGGAACCGTGCGTAAAAGCTCTCTCTCTCTCTCTCTCTCTGCTTCCTTCTGCTGTCCTCTTCCCCCGTTACGTCTAGTTTGACGCAGCACAGCCCGTCCAATGTACCCGTCTGTAAACGGTGCAGCTGAGCTGATAAATGCCTACTTGTTCAACGAGCAACAGTTTATGTGATAGATAACAGCATTAGCCTACATTCCCTAAACGAGTGTTATTTTGTGACGAGCAAACTTTTAACGTCGGAGTTCAACAAGGAAATGCGATGCGAGGAGGCACCATGGATGTATTAAAAGAAGGGGATGCACGCGCAGCGCGGAGTACTATCCAGGCAGCGTCAAGCCAGCGTAAACACAGCTGCTCACGTTCTAGACCGGATATTGCTCCCTGAATTATTTTACAGCGGGAGCCTCACAAAAATAAGGTGGATAGACAGCAAGATTAAAACCACTAACAGGTCTAAAACACTGCATTGGAACAATTTAGAAACAATTTATGAGACAAACTACTAGATAGGAAGGGGTGCACTCGAAAATTTTTGACAAGTTATTTTACTAAAAATAATAGATTTTACCATCATTTCAAGTAGAATGATACCACCCAAGCAAGAATATTTCAAGTGTTTCAAGTGCTTTACTGAAATATTTGGACCATATAATGATAATACAATTATCTCAACCTTAAAAGGTTACATATAGGTGCCAAAAAGCCATAAATTCACATCAAAGAACAAAGAAAAACAACAATTCTAATTCAAGTTTAAACAATAAGTGTGCAGCTACAGCATTTATTAAATAAAAATAAAAAAAATTTCAACTGAGCATGCAGACAATTAAAATAAGGGTGCAATGCATGCTTTTAATCATTATGATTACATTCCATTTAGGTCTTCCAATGGTTACACCTGCTTTACTCCCTGCTTTACCACCTCAACAGGTAGCTGTGAAATGAGCCAATTCAAGATGGTTATTGTCACTACAGTTGTACTGCACAAGTCCAACAGTCTGAAATTATTAGGCCAGGAGGCTCCACAGGACAGATCTAGCCAAGCTAGAAAGATATATGATTGCAAATCCACACAGAGCAATAATAATAATAATAATAATAATAATAATAGAAATTTGAAAAGTGAAAAACAATAAGCAATAATTAGCACACAAAAATGTAAAAGAAAAACAACAATGAGAATATTTGCAAAGGCATTGTAAGGTACAGTGAAGATGAAGTGAAAAGACTAACACTTGTAAGATATCAATTGTTATGCATCATGTATTGCACTTAGAGTCAATATTATAGTCATATTGCACTCCGCACTTGTGCAAGGTAATTTGTGTGTATGTGTGTGTAGCCATAACTGTATTTTATGTATTACACTGCTTGTGTCATCCTAATACGGCAAACATCTCTTGTTCTTTTGTAGGTGTTGAAGAATGTGCAGCTGCGATGGAGCAGCTTTTGTGCCGCAAGTACTTGGACCTTGTTTGCTTTCCCTGTGACCACTCCTTCTCAAAAAGCTCATGGACCTGAAGCAACATAGAAATCCATTTGTCCAGGTGTGCATTTGTTTGCAAGTCATTCTTGACACCTGCTCTCCGCTTTATAGCCAAATGCAGTGTGTACAGGAGGTTGTCGACTGTACGAGTATTTGTCATGGACACTCTGCTGTTCTAGCTCTCCCTGTCCTCCCCATTGTGGACAGCACCCCTTGGGCTCTTGTGCTGGACATGAGCTGGGTGTTCTTTGACTTTGACAATGTTTGGATATGTGCGCTTTTTTCAGAGTAGCAACTGCTATTTCTGGCACACATAGTCTGATTTTTTTTGCTGGAGGAGGGGGGCTGAAGTACTTGGACTTTCTCTTTTGAGCTGGTCGCTTCCTCCATGTCTCCTCTTGGGATAGGGGAAGTGTCTCTGGCCCGTCAGGTTTCTTGGTGTTGTCAGACTTTGGAGGCACCTTGGAGGCGAATGTCATCCCCTTCAGTCTTCCTATTACAAATTCATGTTGTAGCTGGAGAAAATCCCCTGCTCTTCTATGCAGTTTTGAGGATAGGATTACTGTTTTTGTGGTGCGGAACCAGTTCTCAGCAAGAGCATTGCTGTCCCGGGTTTTCCCAATATCAGTCAGCATGACACCTGTCCAAAGAGGAACAGTACCTGCATACTGCAAGATGACATCTACAAGTGAGTCACAGTGATGAGAATTTGCCTGTTCTGCGTCGTCGTCCTGCCGTGTTTCCTCCTGCCTGACAACCTCTTCGATAGGTGCAAAGAAAGGGGAATTTTTTTTGTCAGGGATTTCTGCACTTTTTCAAAATCATCAGGTCTTTCGTCTTGGTTTGCCATCTCGACTTCAATGTTGCTGCTTTTCTGTGACTGGATGGCATCCTGCAGTGCTGCTCGATGTTCCTGGCAGCTCTTGGATGAAAAAACATGAATCATGCACCTTGCAATAGACAAGATGTGATTAAATGCTGTAGCATTTTGAAGGAGGGCAGCAGTACATAAAAAAACTGTTTGGTGTCTTTTCTGCACTGCACCTTTGACAGCTTCATGCTTATTAGCTTCAGCATGTGAGCAGCACAGAGATGGACAACTGTCAGCTGCACTGACTCCTGCTCGACGCACACCCGGAAAGCAAAGCTTCAGGTATTCTTGAACACTGATGGTGTTGAACCAACACGTTCTCACTCCGAGCACGTAGCATATTGACGCTTTGTCCCGTCCCTTGTGCGTCACTTGTTACTAACATGGTACCCTTGAGCGACCCATGAAATGACTTGGGCTTTCCGACTAAACTCAATGCGAACCCATGGAAGTCATCTTTGACGCTTATGGCAACTGCTCCCCCATTAGCCTAACTGCTCCCCCATTAGTCAACTGCTCCCCCATTAGGGTCTGGGGGAGGTTAGGTTTAGGCGTGGGGGGTGGGAGAGGTTAGGTTTAGGGTTAGGGTCTGGGGGAGGTTAGGTTTAGGCATGGGGGGTGGGAGAGGTTAGGGTTACACCAGCATTCCACTGGTTGCATTGCGTTGCGTTGCGGCTGAGCTCCGGTTTTGCTCCGTGCTCTGTGCTGCGGCAACACTAACCGGCTGCGTGCAGAGCACGTCACGGCTCTGCTCCGTCAGACAGCTAGAGTGACGAGACCGACAGGTTCTCGTGGTAAAATCGCGCGAGACAATTTGTATGTGGGATAAATACAACGACAAACAGGCAGAAGATCATTGTTCCCAACTGGAGAAGCAGAGGAGGGGTGGGCTTGCTTGGTGTTGTCCTTGTAAAAAGGATGTGTTGTGTCATATATTATTTTGTGGTTTTCCACTTCAATGATTCACTTTTCCTCATACATATTTGTCCTCTGGCTTGATATTGAATGCTGTAAACACCTCTGCCCTGTTGATTTCATGCCTGGCTCCGCCCAACTTGCTGCGGCTTTGCTCCGTCATCCGTTAAAAATAGAACCCTTGCGTATCTTTTTCGGAGAGCTCCGGATCGTCGGAGCTGGGACGGAGTAGACACGCAACGCAGCGGAGTAGGTGGGAGTTGACACAATGATTAGAGTGGAAACGTATCGGCTCCGATGCCGTACCGCAGCGCAGACGGACCGAACACGGACCTAGTGGAATGTAGACATTAGGGTCTGGGGGAGGTTAGGTTTAGGCATGGGGGGTGGGAGAGGTTAGGTTTAGGGTTAGGGTCTGGGAGAGGTTAGCTCCTCCAGACCCTAATGGGGGAGCAGTTGACTAATGGGGGAGCAGTTAGGCTAATGGGGGAGCAGTTGCCATAAGCGTCAAAGATGACCTCCATGGGTTTACATTGAGTTTAGTCGGAAAGCCCAAGTCGTTTCATGGGTCGCTCAAGGGTACCATGTTAGTAACAAGCGACGCACAAGGGACGGGACAAAGCGTCAATATGCTACGCGCTCGGAGTGAGAATGGGTTGGTTGAACGCCTGAACTACAGCGTGGATCATGGCCCAACTGAAATCCGTTTCCACTTTTTGGGGCTTGAGGGGTTTCAGCTTGTAATAGTCTCGACACAGGCTAGTCAACCAGTGCAGAATTGTTGCTGTGGTTTGATCAGCTGCTAGCATTTCAGCCACAGGAACCACAGTTTTGGTTGTAGACTGACAAGGACTGACGAGAGCATAGTACAGTACTGATTGGCTGGCTGAGTGAGGTTTGGCAACTACACTGCCAGTGGCATCCAAATACAGCAAACAACTCTTGTTCTTTTGTAAGTGTTGAAGAAACTGCAGCTGGGACTCAGAGTAGGAATGCACAACAAAAGGAGACATTGCAACATACTGGATACTACTGTGCTTGATTTTGGAGCGATGTATTTCCAGATCTTGCTTTTGCGGAATTTTAAAGCACTCCATGAAGACATCCTCATCCAAGCGATTGTCAAGATTCTTCTCGCTGGATATCTTCTGCAGAACCTTGAGAGACTTCACATCCCCATGGTTTCCTGCTAAAAGTTTATCTTCATCTGCACAGGCAAGTTGTTTTGTGTGGACAAGCATGGGACTAAATTCTCCAAGTTTTCCTTTAAAGGTCCCATTCCGTGCAAAAGCTGTTTTTACTTGTAAATGCATATATACTGCTGTCAGCCCTCCCTGTAATGAGTGGTCACACGCTCAGAACTGCCACAGTTGGATTTGTCCCTATCCAGCGTCCCTCTGCAGTCTCCTCCAAGCCACACCCCCAAACGCTTCGTTTGCCCAGAGGGGAATCTGGGGGAATCGGGACGTCACTAGCTTCCTCTGCATACTGCGCGGGTCTCTCTCACACAAGCTACCTGCACCATTTAGTCTATAGCCACAAAATTAACACTTCTAGCTGGAGCGACGCCAACTGTACGTGATCCAGCAACTGCAGAGGTGCATTCGGTAAGTCTAGGCATTTTGAGATGTCCTCTTTAGCGTAGTACCGTTTAGTTAACGATAACTCGCAACCTAGCGTGCTGGTCCACAGACGCTAATCTGATTGGCCGCTGGGAGCCTGGGGCGGGCTCTCCCTCAGCGGCCAATGGGAACTGTTAGTTCTGAATATATTATAGAAACAAGCCGTTCTTGGGAAGCAACCAGAAGAGGGAGTGAGAACTCCGTCACAACAAACGGGTTTGCTATATTTTCGATAGATTAATCCAGAATCATGTTTTATGGACCAGAGACACACGTTTTTAAGAGGTTACAGCTGCACGAATTGGGACCTTTAAGTTTGTTGCGCTCAGGTTGGCGACAGTGTCGTGTGTGTTCTTTTGTAGGTGTTGAAGAAACTGCAGCTGGGACTCAGATAGTAGTTAGTAGGCACCTTGGGAGTCATTCCCTCCAACTGCAAACTCATGCTCAGTCTGGGACCATGTCTTCCACACTTTGGTAGCCAACGCAAACTGGGTGAAACCAGTCCTTGCAGAGGCTACACTGAGCATATGGCTCATTAGGGTTATTAGGCTGTTGGCAGACACAAAATAAGGTGTCATCTGGATACTCTAGGTCAGTGATACTCAACTTGCGGCCCGGTTCCAGATGCGGCCCGCGACAGAGTGCAGAGTGGCCCCCCGACAATTTTCTAATAATTTCATTTTAATCTCACAATAAAAACTAACATGAAATAAAGTTTGACTGAGCTACAGCTAAATTGTCAAATACCGCCGTCTGCTCGCTACCCAGGCACTTATGTATGTACTTAACCTAACAACTATCTGGTGTGCACAACAATGTCAGACTAAACTCTGGCAGACACCCCAAAAACCTCCAATCCGCTACAGAAAAATGTATATTGATTGTTTATTAACTGGCCCCTGGCCTCCTATCATTTCACGAAGGTGACCCCTGGGCAAAGCAAGTTGAGTATCCCTGCTCTAGGCTGTTTCCCTCCATTCTCTCAGCCACTTCATCTTCACTGGAGATTGTAATGATTTCTGGAGGTTGTGATTTCATGTCTTTTTTGTCATGTGGCAATATTCCTTATTTTATGGTTTCTCCATCCGGTTTAATGGCAGACCATTCCTCCTTTGTGCGGCATCCAGAAAAATCTTTGGGGCAAGATGGCAGTTCTCTAGCAAAGGATAACCTCCTCTTTATTGTGTCCTTTTGTCCAGTGTCTATTGCCTTGGTATCTCTGCTGCAGGAAGGACAGGACCATGGGGATATTGCAGCAATGTCTTCCACACTTTGGTAGCCAACGCAACCTGGGTGAAACCAGTCCTTGCAGAGGCTACACTGAGCATATGGCTCATTAGGGTTATTAGGCTGTTGGCAGACACAAAATAAGGTGTCATCTGGATACTCTAGGCTGTTTCCCTCCATGCTCTCAGCCACTTCATCTCCACTGGAGATTGTAATGATTTCATTTGTCTTTTTTGTCATGTGAAGGCGGTGCTTTTGTCGGGGTTTTCTGCACATCTTCAAAATCATCAGGTCTTTTGTCTTCGTATGCCCTTTCAAATTCCATCCTGTCTGTCTTCTGTGTCTGGATGGCATCCTGCAGTGCTGCTCGGTGTTCCTTACACCCCTAAGTAGCCCAGGCATTTTACCACAAAATTTGGTTCAAACTCTCACTAAATCAAGTAATCCTATCAGGGGAAAGTTTTGAAAAATCACCTAAATCTGATCCTACCTAAATCGACACAACAGCAATAAAGTTGTTCAGACTGGTCAGATAGAAGATTTGATTTGACACCAAGATCGTAGCACATTAGTCTACACAACTGTATTGCTCTATTAATTAATTGTTTCCATAGGCTGCCTGTCTGCGGCCTGCCTGTCTGCGGCCGCCCAAAATTTGACCGGCCCAAATGACATGCTTTTTTCGCTAAATGCACAAATGTTCTGAAACATTTAGCTAAGATGCCCCATTATTATCTGGTAGGTTTGGAAGTATATGCAGCTGGGACCCGGAGTAGGAATGCACAACAAAGGGAGACAGAGCACCGCAGGAATGAGTCCGGAAGTAGCACTTTGGTTCATCAGGGAAAAGGTCTATGGGGATTTAACATCATCATTAACGTCATTCCTGCGGTACTCTACTTCAACATATTGGATGGATACTACTGTGCTTTCAGTATCCATCCAAAAGTGTATTTTTTAGTCATCTGCACAGGCAAGTTGTTCTTTGTGGACGATCATTTAAGTTAGTGGCCGCTGAGGTTGCCTTGTTGACTAGCTGCGTTCCGATCTGCTAGTAGTTCCCAGTGAAGTGGATTGCACATGGTATTCAGCCATATGACTTAAAATGGCTGAATACCCTGTGCAGTCCACTTCGAAGGGGAACTACTTGCTGATCGGAACGCAGCCAGGGTGTTTCTCATCACAAATATGCTGGACCTTTCCCTGGTCTGTGACATCAATAGCACCTTTCACGCTTTTAGGAAATGCAATTGAAAGCAAATAGCTGCTACATGTGTGAATTAACACACAGCCTTACCCCTCCATCAAAGCCCTTTATTTAGCCTTTGCAATAGACAAGATGTGATTAAATGCTGTAGCATTTTGAAGGAGGGTAAAGCAGTACATCTAAAACGGTTTGGTGTCTTTTCTGCACTGCACCTTTGACAACTTCATGCTTATTAGCTTCAGCATGTGAGCAGCACAGAGATGGACAACTGTCAGCTGCACTGACTCCTGCTCGACACACACCCGGAAGCAAAGCTTCAGGTATTCTTGAACACTGATGGTGTTGAACGCCTGAACTACAGCGTGGATCATGGCCCAACTGAAATCTGTTTCCACTTTTTGGGGCTTGAGGGGTTTCAGACACAGCTCAATGCACACCCAGAAGCAAAGATTTTTCCTCATATTGGAGCTATGTATTTCCACATCTTGCTTTTGCTTCATTTGAAAGCACTCCATGAAGACATCCTCATCCAAGCGATTGTCAAGATTCTTCTCGCTGGTGCAGCCTGTGAATTGACAGACAGCCTTACCCCTCCATCAATGCCCTTTGTTTAGCTCAAAATGGATTTAATTTTATTACTGTAGGATGAAAGGTCAAAAAAATGGTTGACGGTGCATATTTTAGGTAAATATAATAATGATAATAATAATAAACCACAATAATAATAATAATAAACATGATAATGTCAGTCCAACCTTTCTTCAACACTGTATCCTTCCCTATCATCCAACAGAGATGGTAACTTAGACTTGAGACTTTGACTTGAGTCGCACTTACATTAAGACACACACAGACTGACTTGAGACTCGTCCTCAAAGACTTAAGACTTGACTTGGACTTGCCCCTCAAAGACTTGAAACTTTACTTGGACTTGCAAAAAATGACGTGATCATTTCTGTCATCCGGTTGCAGACCATTCCTCCCTTGTCAGGCATACAGAAAACTCTTTGGGGCAAGATGGGAGTTCACTGCCAAAATGATCGCATACTCACAAAATCCACAATTGTTATGGCTGTTTACATAACTGTTATTCATTTGAATGTTGAATAATTGCACATAGTATTTTTTTGACCCTCTTCATTTTCTGCACCTTAGGCAGATGTTCTCCAGCTCTGTGCGGCTCTGGTACTGGGTAGACGTGACCTCAAGGCCAGGGGATTTGTCCTGGCTCATGGAGGCCAACCTTGATGCTTAAAATCCTGGCACAGTTAACCTCTAGACCTTGGGGTTTCTCCTGGCTTATGGAGAGGCATGCAAAGCTCAGCGGTTTGTACCTGCTGAGATTTGCATCTGTTATTAAGTCTAAGCAGCTTTGAAATATGGTAATATGCTATTCCTAGCAGGGATGCAGAATTAGGTGCAGAGCCGTACTGCATCTGGTGGACATTGTGTATTGGTGTTGACTGTTTTCCTCAACCTCATTTTTGGGGGGTCTTTCTTCAAATTATTTTTCCTCAGTGTCACTTTCATACTGAAAAACACAGATTTGTTGTTGTATGTTCTAGTTCAGTTTTTCTGTTCTCTTGTTGTAATAAACTTTGTATTGCCACTTATTTCTTAACTGCCTTATCTTTAAATAAGATATTTATCTAAGTGTACCATTATGCTTTTTTCGCAACCTGCCCCAATTGCTATGGAATGTTTGGCTAACCTGTCCCACTAACTGAGCATATGGCTCATTAAGATTACTTGTCTGTGTACAAACACAAAATAATGTGTCATCTGGATACTCAATGCTGTTTATCCATTTAATCTCCAATTGAGTCATTATTTAATATACTGTATCATTTTATCTCCACTTGAGACCATAGTCACTTCGTCCTAACTCCCAATTGATTTATGTAGCATAGGCCTATATTTGTTTCAGACCACACACCTCCCCGTTACATGTCAATTGGGCCTACTGGACCTCTGTTTTAGGCTTATACTGTATAACATTACACACACCTGTGTACTTGTCATTGTAGGGAAAACACATAGTCCTGTAAATAGTATGTCAGTAAGCAAGACAGTGAATAGCATAAGAGCACCTCCTTTAAGGAATAGCTCTGTGCCATATAGGCTATGTGTCAGCACTAAATGTACGGTTAGAGACTAGTTGTGTGGCTTGACTGGCTGGTGTGGTGACCTTAGGAGCACTGCAGGTTCACTGTAAACTATGAATGTAAAGCTAAAGTGAAGTATGAGCTACACTACTCAAAAGTTAATTACAGCCTACTACAGCTTCAATCATGAGAGGCCAGTCGGTAAGATTTAACAAACTTTATTTAGCAATCGGCATGCATGGCAAATACTTTGGCGCATGACTCCATTAGCCAGTGGCGCTGCTCTTGAGGCAAGAGGAGGGCATCTGCTTAGGCTAGGAGATCCCCCCCCCGTGGGGGATCAGGAGTCACGACTCGTTGGTGGCGGACTGGGGAGGTGGGTGGGGCAAAACAACGCTCCGGAGGAGGGCTCAAGGGAGATGGACTGCTGTGAAGCTGCTGCTGTTATGATCGGCCAGAGAGAGAGGTGACGTAGAACCCTTGCTATATATATGAGAATTAACTGACGTCATATCTGACGTCATTACGGACGTCATACTAAGACTTTGACTGACCACGTCATACTAGAACTTGATTGACGTCAGGGGTGATCGGATTAGATTATGCACGAATGGCCTTCTGCTTGAACTATGGTCTAGAGACCTCACTTCAATCATGAGAGGCCAGTCGGTAAGATTTAACAAACTTTATTTAGCAATCGGCATGCATGGCAAATACTTTGGCGCATGACTCCATTAGCCAGTGGCGCTGCTCTTGAGGCAAGAGGAGGGCATCTGCTTAGGCTAGGAGATCCCCCAAAAGGGAGATCTGATTACCGGAGGTTAATTGAGATCTGCGGGCACCGGTAGTTGGTTGTACTTTTCTGGCCTTCGACCTTTTTAACGACTTATGGCTACTTGCGGCTGGCGCTTCCCAACTCGGTCGGGCCTTCGATCTTGACCCCCCTACTTGCGTTGCGGCTGGCGCTTCCCAGCTCGGTCGGGCCTTGCGCGCCGCACGACTTGGCCTTCTGACTGACCCTGACTCTCTCTCTCGACTCTCTCTCCCCCCCGACCCTGACTCTCTCTCTCGACTCTCTCTCTCCCCCAAAAATGATCCGGGAGATTTACTGCGCCTACTGGGCGCTGTGCTTTTCGGGGAGCCACCACCAACGAGACATTTTGGCACGGAGCCCGGGACACTGTTTGTTGCCATGCTCGCCGATTGAGGAAGGAGGGTTCTTTGGGCCACGGTATGGCCGCCTGCTCCGGGCGGGTGTAGCTGGAGAGCTGATGAAGACCAGCTGGAGCGTCCTCTTGAGGTGCTGGATGACTTAGGGGTTGGTGACTTAGTGACTTAGGGGTTCCCGACTTGGCCTGGGTGACTTAGAGATTTCCCGACTGGGCGCTGGACTTGGATGGCTTAGGGGTTGGTGACCCGACTTGGCCTGGGTGACTTAGTGGCTTCCCAACTTGGCGCTGGGGCCAGTCTGAGGCCTGAGCCTGATGTAGCGAGCCATGGGGAGTAGATTGTTTCCAGGAGTTAGGATGACTTAGGGGTTGGTGACTTAGTGACTTAGGGGTAGGTGACTTAGTGGCTTAGGGGTTGGTGACTTAGTGGCTTAGGGGATGACTTAGGGGTTGGTGACTTAGTGGCTTAGGGGATGACTTAGGGGTTGGTGACTTAGTGGCTTAGGGGGTGATTTAGGGGTTGGTGACTTAGTGGCTTGGGGGATGACTTAGGGGTTGGTGACTTGGTGGCTTAGGGGCTGGTGACTTAGTGGCTTAGGGGGTGACTTAGGGGTTGGTGACTTAGTGGCTTGGGGGATGACTTAGGGGTTGGTGACTTGGTGGCTTAGGGGTTGGTGACTTAGTGGCTTAGGGGGTGACTTAGGGGTTGGTGACTTAGTGGCTTGGGGGATGAACTTATGGGTTGGTGACTTGGTGGCTTAGGGGATGGCTTAGGGGTTGGTGACTTAGTGGCTTAGGGGGGTTGGTGACTTAGTGGCTTAGGGGATGACTTAGGGGTTGGTGACTTAGTGGCTTAGGGGTGACTTAGGGGTTGGTGACTTAGTGGCTTAGGGGATGACTTAGGGGTTGGTGACTTGGTGGCTTAGGGGATGGCTTAGGGGTTGGTGACTTAGTGGCTTAGGGGATGGCTTAGGGGTTGGTGACTTAGTGGCTTAGGGGATGACTTAGGGGTTGGTGACTTAGTGGCTTAGGGGATGACTTAGGGGTTGGTGACTTAGTGGCTTAGGGGATGACTTAGGGGTTGGTGACTTAGTGGCTTAGGGGGTGACTTGGGGGTTGGTGACTTGGTGGCTTAGGGGTTGGTGACTTAGTGGCTTAGGGGTTCCCAACTTGGCCTCGGTGACTTAGTGACTTCCCGACTTGGCGCTGGACTTGGATGACTTAGGGTTGGTGACTTAGTGGCTTAGGGGATGACTTAGGGGTTGGTGACTTAGTGGCTTAGGGGATGACTTAGGGGTTGGTGACTTAGGGTTTCTTTTTTTTTTTTTTTTTTTTTTTTGGTGTTATTACGATTGTTATTAGTGGGCGTTTAAAGATGGGATGATCGGATCGCAGACCAGGTAGATTGTCAATCAACTCGCTTTATTTAATCAAACATGAGGGACACCTACAGTGCATGTGGTGTTTTCAAAGCAATGTAAATCAATATTTCTTGTTTGGTGGGGGGCGGGTCCTTTGCGGGTGTAGCGGGGTTCACTCTGCGTTGTGTATAGTAATGAAGACACCACGACGACTGGATAGAGGTATATATCTGTATTGAGCAATAATGAAACATGGATCAGGATGCAGCTTTCAGCAGGTCTGCATATTATGCTCAACAGCACCGTCTCTCTCAAAGTCCAATGCAGATTCCATTTTGGGCAACCTCACACAGTGAGTGTGACACCCACATTGTTACAAGACACCATTGTGCTTTTTCAGTCAAATAAATTATACAAAAACCATAGAAAATAAGATACAGAAAAGTGTGCAATGTTCCTTTAAATAAATAAAAATAAATAAAAACAAACACCCAACATACCTGTATTGAGCAATAATGAAACATGGATCAGGATGCAGCTTTCAGCAGGTCTGCATATTATGCTCAACAGCACCTGTTAATCACCAGCAATACTATTCTCAATACATAACAGTGGTGGAAATCTTGTAAACTGTGCATCACTATAAAGACTAAGCAACGACAGGAAGGCTACAACAGTTCCTTTCATGTTTTCTAGAACTTTGATGCACAATAATGAACAACAAGACATGGAAATTGCAGCACAAATCGTGAACTAATTACTGGCATTAACAATACCATCGATGGTAAGTAAAAAAGACTATATATATTGTAATTAACTAAAACAGTGACAAGACATAGGAATGCATACCGTCTCTCTCAAAGTCCAATGCAGATTGAGCGCAAATTGGCGGGTTGCGGAAGATCTGCACGCTATGGACTAGTCCATCTCGACCAACTCTTCCTTACATTCACTACTCAAGTGCTAAACGTGATGCACAAACTTGATCTACTTTGTAATGACTTCCGAAATATACATCTCGCCATCAACTGACGCAGTGTCCCGTAAATAATTAATATACAACCAGGAAGTCACCCATACAAATAAACAGAATGGTTTGGTCACTTTACCCTTTCACAATAAGAGTCTCCTGTATGCTTAACAGTGCAAATGAAAATAAAAGTCCAATCTAGCGTGACAACATCACACTGCTACATTCACCCCCACTGTTTTACGCTAGATCGTGAACAGGGCTCACGTCAGTACCCTTAACAAAACAGAAAAACAAACAAACAAAAAACAAAAAAATCACATTGAATGACCATCCCTACAGTGTCACCTGTAACCAGGTGTACTCCCTTCATTCTAAACCACAAGAGGTCGATCAGCTGAAAAGCTATCCCGTAAAGGATCAGGGAAGACAAGGGGTAGCTAATCCCTCACCTAACCACAGAAAAACATGCCATGTACATAATTATACTCATGAAGTACACCCAAAGTTACCTAGCTATGCCTAATGCAATAGACAGCGATGACCACGCAGGTCTGCAACTCCCAATATGACTCGAAGGAAGTTAGACTACACAAAAACAAACAAAAACAAAAGCGAAAGGGGAGAAAAAAAAAATTTGGCCTAAAGATCCCACGCTAAGATGACAGTAAAGTCTTGACCCTTTGCGTGGACATTGTCTGAATAAACCTGTTAACTGGCCTGACCAACCTACCCAGCCTGGTACGAAACCCCTCCCCTCGAGCATCACCAGCTTGACTCGGCAGGTCGATGACAGTGACCGGCTCAGGCTCAGTCACATGTAACGCTAAAGGTGCATCACTTAAGTCCTTCTCCGGGACAGTCACCCCTACACTGAGAGATCCTACAGTGGTTGTGTCTGACGACTGATCACTATCTTGATACACAATCACTGAGGACGAATCATCCGATCCGACCTCTATGTCCAGTCCGTCCAGTCCACATGCATGTTCCCCACTAGTAAGTGTGTCAGGTATGATCCTGTGATCGTCAAAGTCCCGTCTCTGGTCACTTTCCCCATTTCCCACATGCTCCCCTGCTGGTTCTGACATCTCTGCCCCGTCCACGTTGTTGTCTGTATCACCTGCACAGGAATTGGAAAGGTGAGCGACCCATCGTGCAGTTCTAACCTCACTCCACTCATCCTGATCTGATTCCTCTGTCATCTCTTGACTCGGAATAGTGCCGGTGGAGGGCGCCTCAGTCTCGAGCTCACCCCATGATGGCAGGGGCAGAAAGTTGACAGGCATAATTAGATTTCGATGAACAGTCTTAATTCTGCTCGTTACGGGGTGACGGATACCATATACATTCAGTGCATCATTTTTACTAACCACAATGTATACAGCTTCCTCCCAGCGATCAGCTAGCTTTTTCTTCCCACGCTCCCCCTTGTTTGCTAGTAAGACCCTATCTCCCTTCTCCACTGAATGTCCCTTTAGCTGACGGTTGTATACCTCAGCTTGCCTGGACTGTTGCTTCTCAGTGTGTTTTTGAGCCAGTGTCACCGCTTCTCTCAGATCTTTCTTCAGAGACTGGACATATTTGTCCATATCCACTGTATCTCCATCTAAGAGGACGCTTTCAAACATGACATCAACAGGCAGCCTTGGAGTGCGTCCAAACATCAAGAAGAAGGGTGGAAGTCCGGTGGTCTCATGGACCGTGCAGTTATAAGCGAATGTCAGTGTGTTTAACATCTGGGGCCATTTCACTTTAGACCGAGGTGGCAGGGAGCGAATCAGACTACCCAAAGTGCGATTGAATCGCTCTGCCTGTCCATTTCCCATAGGGTGATATGGCGTGGTATGGGATTTATCAACTCCCGCCATCTGAAGCAGTTCTGCAATGAGTGAGCTCTCGAAGTTAGCCCCTCTGTCAGAATGAATGCATGCTGGGAAGCCATAGATGGAGAAGAAATTATTCCACAGCACACGGGCCACTGTCTTGGCAGACTGATTTGGACATGGGTAAGCGCATGCAAGCTTCGTAAAATGATCTGTCACTACCAACACATCAATGGACTTGTTGTTGGCGTCCTCGGCTGACCAGAAATCAATGCAGACTAATTCAAGCGGTGCAGTGGTGACTATAGATACAAGCGGAGCTCTAGCTTCAGGCTCAGGTGATTTGCTCAGTACACATCTCTTACAGTGGCTCACATACTCCTTAACGTCATGTTCCATAGAATCCCAGTAGAAGCGCTGCCTGGTCAGCCACAGCGTGCGCTGCTGACCTTGATGGCCGGCATCATCATGAACCCCCTTCAGCACTTGGCCTCTCAGAGCAGTAGGCACAATGTACTGGAATGTCTTCTTCTTGCTCACGGAGTGTTTTGAAACGCGGTACAACAGTCCTAAACGAGTAGCGAGCTTTCCCCATTGTCTAAGCGTGCGGTTGGTTTCTTTTGACTCATGAACTCTCTCTCTTCTAGATGGGCGGCGGCCTCTGTCTACAAAGAATTTGACTCTACTGACAACAGGGTCCTGACATTGCTTATCATATAACTCTTCGTGAGTAAAGGCTGGCAATGGGCTCTGTCCTGTTGACATTAACTGCTCCATCTGCTGTAAATGGGAGACTGCTCTCATTACTGCACCATCTTCCCAGCAGCGGTGAGTGTGGAGCACAGCTGACACTTCCTCGCGGGTTACCCACCCACTGTCGCTTGCTACATCCCCACAAACCCTAACTGAGCTCTGGATGAACGACGCTAGACCTCTTCCCTCGGGCTCTTCACAGCTAAGACGGAACATGTTCTGAACATCATCCACCTGCAGACCCCTAGCTTCCTCCAGTAGGACATCATATGGTGTTCTGGTCAGTCTATGCATCACTCTACGACTAACGAAAGGCTCCCTGCTCAACGCGTCTGCTACTGTATTCTTGGGCCCAGGTATGTACTGAATGTCAAAATCAAAAGGCGCTAATTTAGCCACCCATCTCTGTTCGCATGCGTCGAGTTTTGGCTTTGTCAGGATGTACTTAAGCGGGTTATTGTCTGTCCACACTGTAAACCTATGTCCCCGCAGCCAGTGACTGAACTTGTCATGAATAGCCCACTTCATGGCGAGAAACTCGAGCCTATGAGCTGGATATTTAGACTGGGCATGATTCAGAGATTTACTCGCAAAAGCGATGGGCCTAGCTGCTACATGACCCTCCTGCACTTGTGAAAGTACCGCCCCAAGCCCACTAGAAGATGCATCAACGGAGAGTAAGAAAGGCTTCGAAAAATCGGGGTGAGCTAACAGGGCTTGCTCCATCAATGCCACTTTTAAGGCTTTAAACGCCTCCCTACACTCAGTCGTCCAATCGGCCGCAATGAGTTTACGAGGCGGAGCGGATCGCTTCTTTCCCTTCCCTCTCCGTGGCTTCTTCCCACCAGTTGTCAGTTGAAACAGCGGCTTTGCTACAATGGAGCAGTTCTCAATGTAATGCTGATAATACACTACCATGCCTAAGAATGAGTGGATTTTTGTAGCAGATGGAGTGACACCATCTGGCTCCATAATGTCGCTCTCAGTCACACCGACGATGGCCTGCACCTTAGCTGGATCTGTTGATATCCCTTCCTGAGAGACAATGTGCCCCAAAAACTTAACTGACTTTCTCAAGAAGTGACACTTTGATGGAGACAGCTTCAAGTTGTGCCCTCTTAGACGTTGGAACACCATCTCAAGTCGCTGTAAGCTCTCTGCCTCAGATCTACCAAAAACGAGTAAATCATCTAAATAACAGAGAAGAGACTGGAAATTCTGATCTCCGAAGATCGAGAGCATCATCCTCATGAAGGTAGCCGGGCTGTTACAAAGTCCCTGAGGCATGCGGTTATACTCATGTAAACCAAGCGGAGAGGAGAAAGCTGTATATTTCCTATCATCCTCATGTAGAGGGACGTTGTAATATCCAGATGTTAAGTCCATGGTGCTGAAAAAGGCATTGCCTCCCAGCGCGGCAAGAACATCGGCCTGATGAGGCAAGGGATGTGCATCTTTGACTGTGCGAGTGTTAAGCCACCTGAAATCTGTGCACAATCTCAGGTCACCATTCTTTTTCCAGCAGAGGACAAGTGGGGACGCATACTCGCTACTAGACTTCCTGATAATCTCCCTCACTTCCATCTCATCTAGGGTCTCCCTCAGCTTTTGATAATGAGCGGGAGAGAGCCTTCGATAAGGCAGTCGAAAGGGCCGGTCATCAGACAGCCGGATGCGATGACAGAAGCTGCTGGCTTCACCACAGTCCATGTGATGTCTAGAGAACACATCCTCATACTCCTCGATCAAGTCAGTCATTTTCTCTTTCCAGAGCGGCGACACCTCACAGTCATCTACAGATAGGTTCTGGAGCCCCAGACCAGTCAGTCTTTCGTTCTTGCTCGTCGTACAGTCACCCCCAAAGCTCTTAGCTGTTAAACTGCCATGAGAGCTGCCACTGCTCACTTTACTCACATTCTGAGTGATTGTCTTTTCTGTGTCATTGTCAAAGTCTTCCAGAGCAATGCATGGGTAGACGTCAGCCACTTTGGCATTCCTTCTCAAGGTGATGACAGATGTAGTCGGATTGATAATCTTAACTGGAAGCCACCCGTCCCCCCACAGAGGTGTAGCTACCCTGCCTACTAGTATGTTACGGTGCACACAGCGAGACGTGCTTGGCTCTACGATAACAGTACTGCCCATAGAGAGTTTAGTCTTGGGTGGGAGACGGCCCCACACTACATGCTCACTCATAGGTTCAAGGGTTACGGCTTGTTTTAGCTTTACCGTTCCCACTTTGTCAGGGATCTCCTCCCCCCTCCATCTCTCAAGGTTGGCCAGGAACCCAATAAACTGGCTATTCTCGTCTGGACGTGATGACTCGGGTTTCGCCAGTATCTGCCAGTAGGCCTTGTCGGATTTGAACTGTTTGATGAGAGGCTTCATCACATTTGTGCCTACAATCAGCTCATCTACCTGACCTTCAACTATCAGGACTGGCACAAGGTAATCAAACCCAAATAACTTAAGTTTCAGCTCACACATCCCAACTGGACTAGTCTGTTTCCCACCACACCCCACAAGGATAATATCAGCAGAGGACATCAAGTCACCAGCTACTACTCCCGCCTCCCTCAGCCGAGGAACAATATCTGCACGCAGAGAAGTAGCCATGGACCCACTATCCAACATCCCCTGTAGCTCAACCTTATCCCCTGCTACCACGGTGGTAAAAAAAAGACTGTCACTCTTGGATGTTCTTGTTACACTTTGAAAAATCACTGTTTTGTCTTTGGGTGTTGCTTCACAAACCGACGTGTACACAGACTGACTATCATCATCACAATTGGAGGGGAAATTACACAGGCCTACACTGCCCTCCTCTGAATGGAGGCCTTCTAGTTTCCCTGAGACGGACCGGCTTGGCTCTGACCCGGAAACTGTGTCGGAGCGGTCTGTCCACAGTTTATACTGAGGTGCCCTGGGGAGAAGCATGTGAAGCACAGTTTGTTCATCCTACAGTGCACTCTAGTGTTGTGCTCCTTACTACCACAGACCTGACACTCATAAGTTTGTTTGTGAGGGTATTTACGGTACCCCTTGTGCACAGACTGAGTGTTGCTGGCTAATGCCATTTCTAACAGACTCAAGACTTTACCCATCGTGCTGCTCTCGGACCCTGAAGACAGCTGTTCTGGTTCAGAGGTACATACGAAGGTAGACGTATTTGGCTTATCGTCGGGATCAGCCCTCCCCTGTGGTGACTGTCCAATCGCAGCAGCAGTGTGCTGCGACACCCTGCCCCGACTAACCTTATGTTCCTTTAAATATTCATCCAAGCGATCCTGCACTTCATGTGCTGTCCACTCACGAGAGGGCTTACTTTTGAACACTAGGGCCAGCTCCTTATCAGGGCAGTTGCGGATGAACATGAGAACTAGGTGTAGACTTAGGTCAGTCTTAGGCTCTCCCTTACTAGTAAGACACTGCTCCGTGATCTCTGCAGCTTTGTTAAGCCTAATCCAATAATCAAGGGGCCCCTCATTTGCATATGGTGTGACAGCATAAAAATCCGCTAACGGCAGGTCTGACTGAACAGTATCCCCAAAATGCTGCCTCAGAATGCTAAAAATAACATTCACATCGCTAACAGTTGAGTTGCTGCGTATCCAAACCTTGGTTACATCTCTTGCCCTCCCCATCAGTTTGTTCATAACTTCCTCCACTTGTTCAGACCCCCTACATGTTTTTTTCTTGAGGTATGTCCTCATCAGCTCCTCCCACTCAAATACAGAACACTTATCTGAACTGTCACCTCGAAAGTAAGGAGGGGCATTTACCTCAGAACGTAGTACAAGATTGATCTTGGAAGCATCAATCACAGTAGTACCACATTGGTCAAAATGAGAAACATGTGGAGCTTGATCAGGGGCAATTACAGGTGAAGGCACTGGAGCTGTGTTTTGCATCAAACTCATCCTAATGGATTCTCCTATCTCAGTACCAATGGCCTTGACCAGGTCGGCCAACTGACTGGAGGATGTGTCAATACCAGTATTGCTAATACTAACGGGTGGGGGAACAGCAGGGGACCTACCAGGGGTGAAAATCAAAGGTGGGGCATCAAATCCAGGGGAACCAACCAACCCACTCCTCCCTCTGTCAGAACGTTCAGGGCTTGAGAACACATGATTCCCTGGAGTAGACTGTGCAATTGGCGTATACATTAGAACACCTCTGCCCCTCCCAGCACTCATACTCCCAGTATTAGGTCCAGAGACCCCCCCGGCATAGAAAGTCTCCATAAAAGCAATACTTGACACTCAGAAAATAAAAATATATAATCAGTAAACAAAATCCCCAATAAAACTTCAACACCGATAGAGGTGTACTCTTCAAAGGATCCGAGTTCCCCAGAACCCCCTCGGCACAGCAGGAGAAGAACGGCGTGGCTCAGCAACAGCGGTGGTCGGCTTCTGCTAACCAGTCGACGGGTCACGGCACCAGTTTTGTAGCGGGGTTCACTCTGCGTTGTGTATAGTAATGAAGACACCACGACGACTGGATAGAGGTATATATCTGTATTGAGCAATAATGAAACATGGATCAGGATGCAGCTTTCAGCAGGTCTGCATATTATGCTCAACAGCACCGTCTCTCTCAAAGTCCAATGCAGATTCCATTTTGGGCAACCTCACACAGTGAGTGTGACACCCACATTGTTACAAGACACCATTGTGCTTTTTCAGTCAAATAAATTATACAAAAACCATAGAAAATAAGATACAGAAAAGTGTGCAATGTTCCTTTAAATAAATAAAAATAAATAAAAACAAACACCCAACATACCTGTATTGAGCAATAATGAAACATGGATCAGGATGCAGCTTTCAGCAGGTCTGCATATTATGCTCAACAGCACCTGTTAATCACCAGCAATACTATTCTCAATACATAACAGTGGTGGAAATCTTGTAAACTGTGCATCACTATAAAGACTAAGCAACGACAGGAAGGCTACAACAGTTCCTTTCATGTTTTCTAGAACTTTGATGCACAATAATGAACAACAAGACATGGAAATTGCAGCACAAATCGTGAACTAATTACTGGCATTAACAATACCATCGATGGTAAGTAAAAAAGACTATATATATTGTAATTAACTAAAACAGTGACAAGACATAGGAATGCATACCGTCTCTCTCAAAGTCCAATGCAGATTGAGCGCAAATTGGCGGGTTGCGGAAGATCTGCACGCTATGGACTAGTCCATCTCGACCAACTCTTCCTTACATTCACTACTCAAGTGCTAAACGTGATGCACAAACTTGATCTACTTTGTAATGACTTCCGAAATATACATCTCGCCATCAACTGACGCAGTGTCCCGTAAATAATTAATATACAACCAGGAAGTCACCCATACAAATAAACAGAATGGTTTGGTCACTTTACCCTTTCACAATAAGAGTCTCCTGTATGCTTAACAGTGCAAATGAAAATAAAAGTCCAATCTAGCGTGACAACATCACACTGCTACACGGGCAGCGGGAGCGGGGGTGGGCGTCCCCGCAGGTGCTACATGCGTGCAGGAAATTACATTTGGGATATGTGCACACGTTTTCATTGAAATATCTGCAAAGGTAGTCGGGGGAATGGGCATGCACCTGGGAGGACCCACTGGTGTCAGGCGCCCAGGAGGGGGCGGGGCTGGGGGCGGCGCCGGACTGAAAGGCCGCCTTTGGGCAGAATTGTGCAGAGTGCCCCGGTTCGCCGCACGAGTAGCAGGTGTTCACCGGCCGCCCGCTAACCAGCGACATGAAGATCTGCATGTCCATAATGGACCAGTTAAGCCGCGTATTAGCCTGGGTGATCATCAGGGCGGCTTTAGCGGAGAATGCTTTATGATACTGGTAGAATAATTTACCGTGGTTGGAGTAGAGGTCCACTATTAGCGCTATATATAAATCTAGCTTGTGGCGGCGCTCTGGGTACACCTCACAGATCACGTCGCGTTAGACGCCGAACGTGTTCAGGAAGTCACATAGGGAGAGGTCTTTGGACAGGCGGGGGTCGGACGACTTTAAATAGATAGGGCCATCTGGGTCACCCCCGACCTTCCTTTTGCACTCGGGGGATGGCAGGAGTATGCTAACTAAATTGATGTCTCTGCCCTTCAAAATCTGGGATCTCAACCTGGGAGACACATCGGCACAGGGAGAAACAAAAGGCATACCGAATGAGATGGCGGGCGTGGCGGACGCCAGGGTGTTCATCTGGGCGGGTTGGGCGGTGGTGAGGAGCACGTCGGCTTGCTGCGTGGGCGGGGGCGGGATCGGCTGCTGCGCTGGCTGGGCTGTGGCGAACGTGGGGGGAAAGGGGGGGGGGTTTCCAGGGCCCTCAGACGAGCATCCACTGATCTGCTACCATCTAGCAGGGACAGCAGAATGGCTCTTGACGACCCCTGTCGGCTCGGCGGAGCTGCGAATGGTGCCGTTTCCGCTTCCGGGGCGGCGGCCTGGAGGTCAGTGCGACCAGGAAGGACATGGCGTCTCGCGGTGGCCCCGCGGCCTGTATTTCCCCGGCGTCTCCCCGCTCTCGGAGCGGCTGCCTCTGCTGATCTTCGTCCGCGGCCTCTCGCACGTCCGCGCCGAGCGGCCTCCCCCTCTGGCACGCTCGCGCGCGTTCTTGGGCGACCGGGCGCACGCGGCACTTCGTCATCTGCTCTCCTTCCAAGGGCCGTCGCAGTGGCGCGCCCCGTGCCACGGGAACGCGCGGCGGGCCCTTTCATCGTGGCTGCATTGGCGGCCTGTGGTCCGGCCGCTTCGCCAACGTCTTCATCAGACGTCTCGGAAAGCAAGAACGCACCGTGGCCGATCTGGAACGGGGTCTCGTTGGCTGAGCTGCTGTCGCTGTCCATGGACTGCTCGGAGCTCGACATGCCGGGAATGGAGTGGGAAGCGTTGAGGAATATGCGGGGAATATCTGCGTTGGATTTCCGCGGGTAGAGAAGGCTTGAGGGTGCTGATTCGGTCTCCGGATATGGTGCAAAACAACGCTCCGGAGGAGGGCTCAAGGGAGATGGACTGCTGTGAAGCTGCTGCTGTTATGATCGGCCAGAGAGAGAGAGGTGACGTAGAACCCTTGCTATATATATGAGAATTAACTGACGTCATATCTGACGTCATTACGGACGTCATACTAAGACTTTGACTGACCACGTCATACTAGAACTTGATTGACGTCAGGGGTGATCGGATTAGATTATGCACGAATGGCCTTCTGCTTGAACTATGGTCTAGAGACCTCACTTCTCAAGATGCAAGCAAGGGTTCTGCTTTCCAGTAGGAATGACAGAGTAGGCTATAGGGCTGTGCCTGTTCATTTACACTGTCAAGGACCCTATAAATAAAGGATAAGACATTTCTCACGTCACAGAGTTCGGATATGGGAAATCCCACTATAAACCACATCTATGTCGTTTAATCTAGGATTCACAAATGCACCAGGTTTACGAAAAACTATTAGTTATGTGATGTTGACTGATGCCCCGTTTGGCCACGTATCATGATGTATTTGCTCTATTTTTAACCAAACAGGCAGGAGTTGAGCTAAACAGCTGCTGGACAGGCAATAAGGAAAACTAACATGCACATTTACATACAAACATCAGTCATGACCACATAGCCTAACGTCTTTTCTGTAATCTGGTGGAATCAAAGATGAAACCAAAGAGATGTGATGGTTTGTGGGACTTATCCTGCCCGCACAATTTCACTTCAATATAACTAGCAAACTAGAAATAGAAAAATGTGAACGCTGTGACGTAATGTATTTTCCTTTTTTTTAGGTTCCTTGCACATAAGGACAGATGCGATTCACCACCATATTTTGGGATAATCCAAACAAGTTCATTTCGTCTATCTATTATTAACTATTAGTTTTTCTTATTGAATGACTGTGTGTATTTTGTCATACCTGACAGTTTCGACTGCTGCTTCCTGCAGTCTTCCTCAGAGGCCAACCCCTCATAAACCAGCCATACCCATACGGAAATGTAATATATGGCATATATGCCCCTATATCAAGGCATATATGTTACATATAAAGGACATATATTATTATCTAATACAAACATTCACCATATATATGGAGATATATATTTTTAACATATATGGAATAATCGCATTAAGATTTGTATATGTACATATATCATATATGCATATATGATAGGTTTATATAAGGCGTATATATTTTTGCCAATACATGTTAACATATATGTTTGATCTTCATATGCAATATACATGTTATAAACATATGTGAAATACCAATATTAAGATATGCATATGTACATATATTACAAAACTATATACGGTTAATTTTTAAATGGATGCTATATGTTGCCGCCATATATGTAATCATATATAGTTAGGGTATATATGTAAGATATACGTGTTCTGCTTATATGACATACACATATTAGGATTTGTATATGTTCATACATTAAATGTACATATACGAATAATCTATACATGGCATCATATGTTTTGACCATATATGTTACAATATATATTTGATCTCCATATGCAATATACATGTTATAAACATATATGAAATACCAATATTAAGATATGCATATGTACATATATTACAAAACTTTATACGGTAAATTTTTAAATGGACGCTATATGTTGCCGCCATATATGGAATTATATATATTTAGTTTATATATGTAAGATATACGTGTTCTGCTTATATGACATACACATATTAGGATTTGTATATGTTTATACATTAAATGTACATATACGAATAATTTATACATGGCATCATATGTTTTGACCATATATGTTACAATATATATTTGATCTTCATATGCAATATACATGTTATAAACATATATGAAATACCAATATTAAGATATGCATATGTACATATATTACAAAACTTTATACGGTTAATTTTTAAATGGACGCTATATGTTGCCGCCATATATGTAATTATATATATTTAGTTTATATATGTAAGATATACGTGTTCTGCTTATATGACATACACATATTACGATTTGTATATGTTCATACATTAAATGTACATATACGAATAATTTATACATGGCATCATATGTTTTGACCATATATGTTACGATATATATTTGATCTTCATATGCAATATACATGTTATAAACATATATGAAATACCAATATTAAGATATGCATATGTACATATATTACAAAACTTTATACGGTTAATTTTTAAATGGACGCTATGGGCCCTATTCTCCCACAAGCCTTCGGCGCTAAAACGGGCCTTAAACGCAAAAAAACGTGCCTTGCGCCTGTTTTGGGACGATATCAATATGGCTTTACGCTGCCAAATGCGCCTTAGGCCGAATGGGCGTGGCGCAGTCCCAGAATGGGCCAAAGTGGGCGTGTCGGCCTTAAATACCGGCGTACTGCTATCTTCGCACCTGCCGTAAATTTAGCGCTTTGCGCCTTTGAAAACCAGGCCTATTCAGTGCGCCAGTGCCTCTCCCCTGTCACCCTTCTCTGTCTCTCTCTGAAACCAGGCCTATTCAGTGCGCCAGTGCTCTTCTGCCTCTGAGTCACCCTTCTCTCTCTCTCTCTGACTCCCTCGCTCAAACAGACACAACACATAGCAGCACCCAGCTTCCCATAGGAAATAGCAGTTGTAAGTTTACTGCCTGTGAATGTCCACTCCCAGCATGCAATTGGGTCCTCCATTTCGCTACTAAATAGTAACCAAATGAGCCGAAATAGATATAAAAGGTAGATCTAAAATAATGTGTAATGGTAAGACAACCTGCAATTGTAGAACATTTCAATATTGGACCAAATAAAACATTGAAATGAAACACCACCCTATGTGAAACATATATGTCCTCCTGAGCCTATATATACCCCTTGTGGGTTTAACGTGATTTAGATAAGTGACAGCGGAACGCGCTTCTGTGATGTGCTATACTGTGATGTCCGCTCCAATAACTTGGCCCTACTTGACATTTAGTTTTACAATAAAAACACATTTATGCAATGACTTTACATAATGTAGGGTATATTTATGTGCATCATTCTACCTGCAGCAGGGGAGAGAAAACGATATCTTTCTGGACAAGCTTTCACCAATCTAATAGGCTATATTTTTCTAGCTGATGCGTTTAGTACATTATTTTCACTTTGATCTTGCTATAGTGTAGCGTATTTACATGCTTGCAGTATTGAAACTGCAGTTAGATTGGTTTGAGAAGCATAATAATATGGAATAATAGCCTATAATGCAGACAGACATGACTGGATGAAGGGAGGGGGGGGGGCAGAGCGTTTGGCTTTCGTCTGGTTTTGCGGGATCACTGGAATTGGAGCTAAAAAGGCAAGCGTGCGATTCGTTTATTGCAGTTATCCAATGAGCATGACGGTGCATAATTTTACGCTTAAAAGGCGTGGTTGTAATGGTTGAGGCTGCGTCTAGCGCCAGTACGACGATATCAAGTGCGCTGGTCCACGCCCACTGATTTGAGCTGCGCCAGCCGCTCGGCCTAGAAACAGCGCCGATGCAACGATAGGGACCTATATGTTGCCGCCATATATGTAATTATATATATTTAGTTTATATATGTAAGATATACGTGTTCTGCTTATATGACATACACATATTACGATTTGTATATGTTCATACATTAAATGTACATATACGAATAATTTATACATGGCATCATATGTTTTGACCATATATGTTACGATATATATTTGATCTTCATATGCAATATACATGTTATAAACATATATGAAATACCAATATTAAGAGATGCATATGTACATATATTACAAAACTATATACGGTTAATTTTTAAATTGACGCTATATGTTGCCACCATATATGTAATCATATATATTTAGTTTATATATGTAGGGTATACGTGTTCTGCTTATATGACATACACATATTAAGATTTGCAAATGGCCATACATTGAATATACATTTACGGACCATTTATACATGGCATCATATGTTCTGACCATATATGTTGAGATCTTCATATGCAATATAAATGTTATAAACATATATCAAATACCAATATTAAGATATACATATGTACATATATTATAAAACTTTATACTGTGAATTTTTAAATGGTGTTATATGTTGCCACCATTTATGAAATCATATATCTTTAATTTATATATGCAAGATATAGGTGTTCTGCTTATATGACATACACATATTAAGATTAGTAAATGGCCATACATTGAATATACATTTACGGATAATTTACACATGGCATCATATGTTTTAATATGTTTTAGACCATATATGATAAGATATATTTATTTATATATAGACGATAAACATTTTTAACATGGAATACACGTTAAGAAATATATAAAATATACATTTAAATTATGTATGCAAGATATGTTTTAAACATAATAAATACCCATTTTAAGATAATCTGTATATACCTGTATCTATAAAGACAACAAACACTGAATAAGTCTGGGAAATATGTTTTAATACATTTTATACACATTTGATTATACATATTTCTCTTTATTACACACACAGGGTTGCCAGGTCAGTCCAATAAACTCTTAACAGCAGTGTGCCAGTATTAAAACCGGTTTTCCCTACACAGATCTTTCACCTAAGCCCTAAATGGCTTTGTAGATACTATATACTATATTATCATAAATAATATAGCTCTGTTGCAGTGGTTCCCAACCTTTTTGTCATTTCAGGGATCCTGTCTGATAAGATGTATTTATCCCATAACTGTCTCTACAGCAGATTAACCATGAAGAAGAGTGTGGAACCTATGAACTATACTGTACCTTCTCTCAACCGGCTAACTTAAAGGCCAGACCTGTCAACTCTCCCGTTTTTCCTGGGTTTCTCCCATATTTTCACCACCTGCCCCGTTTGTTTTGACATGATGTGACATTATGAAATCCACGTGTTCTATTTGGTCCGGTTCCTATACAGTTTTAAACCTACTGTACCTACATCACACAGTGGCCTTCGGTAATTTGCTTTTAACTGATAAATTCGCCCAAAAATTTAATTCTGAGATTATCTACGTACTCACCCCCAGGCAGAGGTGTGACTGTGAACCAGTCATTGTTTTGCAAAATCTCTCTTTGTCTCTCTGTCTCTCTCCCTGTGTCTCTCTCATTTTCTCTCTTTCAATCTGGCTCTCCATCTCTGTGCGTCACTCCATCTTTCTCTTTGTCTGTCTATCCATCCCTGTGTCTTTTATTTTCTCTCCATTTCTCTCTCTGTCTCTCCATCTCTCTGTGTCTGCCTCTCCATCTCTGTGTGTCTGTCTCTCCATCTCTTTGTGTCTGTATCTCCATCTCTCTGTCTCTCTCTCCATCTGTGTGTTTCTTCATCTATCTGTCTCTCCATCTCTGTGTCTCTCCATCTGTGTCTGTCCATCTCTCCCTGTCTCTCCATCTATCTGTGTCTCTCCATCTCTCTGTCTGTCCCTCCATCTCTCTGTGTCTGTCTCTCCATCTCTCCGTGTGTCTGTCTCTCCATCTCTCCGTGTGTCTGTCTCTCCATCTCTGTGTTTCTTCATCTCTCCATCTCTCTCTCTATATGTCTCTCCATCTCTCTGTGTCTCTCCATCTCTGTGTCTGTCTCTCCATCTCTGTGTCTGTCTCTCCATCTCTCTCTGTGTCTGTCTCTCCTTCCCTCTGTGTCGGTCTCTCTCCATCTCTCTGTGTCTGTCTCTCCATCTCTGTGTGTGTCTCTCCATCTCTGTGTGTGTGTCTCTCCATCTCTCTGTGTCTGTCTCTCCATCTCTGTGTCTGTCTCCCTCCATCTCTCTGGGTCTCTCCATCTCTGGGTCTGTCTCTCCATCTCTCTATCTCCATCTCTCTCTGTGTCTGTCTCTCCATCTCCTTTTGTGTCTCTCCATCTCTCTGTGTGTCTGTCTCTCCATCTCCCTCTGTGTGTGTGTGTGTCTCTCACAAAGCTGCAGGGATGAAGCCACCAATGGGAGCAGCAGACTCAAAAGGGTTATACAGTGACTTCATAGTAATTCAGAAAAGTCATGATATAATCAAATTTTTGCTTTTCCAAAGGTATGAACAAACATTTGTTTTCTATTTCTGAGGCAGGTATAGCAGTTAGATGACCTAACACCTTCTCGACTGGATAGAAATGTAGGGGATTTTGAACACTAGTGGAAAACGTGTGCTTCCCCTTTTCAAAGAAGCGACCAAAGGCATAACAAGTGCTGCCACTGCCTACATCTGCCACCATGAATGTTTTAACACAGAAGAATGTGTTGTCAGTTTTGAGACGAACTACACTTGAATTCCTCTTCTTTACACGGTGGTATGCCTGGGAGTGAATAATCACACCATTGACAAAAACTCTGTCGTAATAGTGTACGACCTGCTTCTCTACATGATGAGCAACATTGTGTAAAGCAATATAATGGTCATGCTCAATCATTTTTGTCTTGGGTGGTCCAAAGGCAGTAACTCCCTCACACGTCACTGCATGCTTCCGCATCTTTTTCCTGCTTAATAACTGACTCAAAACATGTCCACATTCTGAAGAGGAATTTGTCGCTCTCTCGCTGGTGTATAGTGGAAGGGCGTTTTCCATCCAGAAAAGTCGACATATTTGCATAGGCACAGACTGAGTGCTTTTGACCATATCTAGCAACTTCATGTTATAGGCCTCAAATTGAAAGGCAGAATGGGCCCATAATGGGCCCCAATTCTGGACACTTCTTGACAGATGGAGGCAGAGGTGAACATTGAAGGTGACATTGCTAACACCATAGAGGAGCTCCATCTCGTGCACAAACTGAATAAGAAATTCCTGTGCTTCTAGCAGCTGCTGTGATGTAATGGATGTGGTAAGCAGCAAAGCTATGCCACTTGCCAGTTTGAGCCAATGATTGAGGTACCTGTCAGGTAGAATGCCCTTGAGGACAGGAATGCTGTAGAAAAGTAGCCACATCAGCCATTCATGGGCTTTCCAGTACCGTCTTTCTTTTATGGATCGAGGTGTTCTGGAGACATTACATGGGGGTTTGATATTTAACAGTACTTCGTCAATTTTTTGAATGGACCTACCTATGTACCAAGGAGACTGATGGTTTTCAGAGTTACACCACAGCGAAGTGATAGATCTTGTAACTCCAAGAAGGGCACTGTGCATGTAGTCAGGGATACATCCGTCAATGATATCAAATCCAGGTAAAAGGGACAACACAGATGGACCTTTGACGCCCATTGAGGGTGTGCCTGTCTCAACAGCCGTTGTCACTAGCTCTAAAGTCTGCCTTGCACATCTAAGGGCTACATTCTCCTCATATGGGTAAGCCCTGGCCGTCCCCTGACCACGTTTGACCACTGTTCCTTTCTGAAAGCAATAAGGACATCCAAACTCCCCATTGAACTGTTTGAAATTCTGTAGGAGCGGACGGGCAACAGAATCACTCACAAGTATTAAAGCATATACTTTGCTGTTACCATGAACACCATCAGAAGTAACCCAATCCAAGCCACGCTCCTGGAGATCAATGCACTCCTTTACAAATGGGTCAAGATAGATGTTCATCGGGGGCTTTTTAGCTCCAAACCACAATGCTGCTAACATGATGTGGTCTGGTCTCAGATGGGGAGGCAGTTCGTTTAGAGTGCACAACAGGGGCCATATAGACTGTGAAGAGGATTTGAATAAAGGTACGCCATCACAGCTAAAGGTGATTGAAAAGTTGCGGCAATCATTTGGATGTGCAGTTTTCAAGGCCTTTTTGTAGAGCAGACCATCGCATATGTCATCAATTGTGTCAGGGTTTACTTTAGCCTGGTTATCGCCTGTCAATTGTGACAACTTGTGTTGTTTAATGATGTTTCGTAGTTGTGCTTCAAGAGGCAGAACAATGAAAAAGTTTCCTGATTGTATGTGCTCCTTTGCATCAACTTGTTTACCGCAACTTCTGCAACTTACACTGTCACCTCTAGTTTCCATCAAGAAAGTACACTCTGAACAAAAATGCTTGACAAGAATATAGTCCTTGTAATCATTTATGTTTTTGTAAAAATTATATTTAGTGGTTGACACTGAGTGTTCCCCGGTGACAGCATTTATGACTTTAAGTATGTCCTCAAGTGCTTCATCAGTCAAACGATGTTTTGATTTTAAAGCTAGAAGGAGCAACTCATGCTCTTTCCTTTTTTGTTCATGTAGTGCTTTCTCACTGTATTGTGATTTCTCCGTTTCATTGTTTCTTATGTCTTTATCACGTTTGATGTCCTCACCGCCGTCATCACTCGATTCTTCTTGGTAGTCAGTTCTTTGCTGCATGACATGTTGAATGTCCTCACCCAGGGGCGGATTGGCCATCAGGTGCAGTGGCAGTCTTCCCGGTGGGCCGCCGGACAATTGGGCTAGTAGAGAATGAATGAATGAATAAATAAATACGACTTTATTAACAGTTAATTACTTCAAATTGTCGTTACATTGTGTCCAAATGACGGAAAATGGCAACAGGGGGAAAAGCACTCATAGGATGAGAGGCGATCTGTTTACATCATTTGGTGCATGACCGTCAGCCAGAATGTAAAAGTAGTAGGGATGGGCGCGAGTACTGGTACTCGAGCACTCGTTCATAACGTCAGTATTCGAGTAACGTTTCTGCTGTTCGGGTACTCGCCCCACTCCCCACCCCTTTAAAAATGGTAGAAGATCTACGCACGCATCGTCATGTGGATCTGGCAGCAACCAGCAGCAACTGCACGGGCGTCAAGTCAGCCAGAATGTACAAGTACGTCATCTGCTTTGTTGCTTTCAAAATCAAACGCTTATTGTAACCTTATTTATTTTGAGTAATGCGTTACAGCCACAGTTTCACGCCATATAACATCACAATGAGTATTTTGATACAAGGATGCTGCTTCATTCGTTGAAATACCTTTTCTCCTCCAACGTGCATCAATAAGCTATTTACTTTTGTTTAAGTAACATTATTTTGAAAGTTTTAACCGGAAGTTTTCAAGCTCTTCCCGAAAATGGTGGCTGGAGATGTTCTCCCGAATGAGAAGCACGCTTCTTCATAGCGCACGCCCGATAAAACCCATTGAAAACGTTGCACTAGTTTACTGACTACACTGTCGTTTCCCATAACGTTAGTCACAAGAAATGTGGAGAAAGAATCACTTTTTGGGAGACAATCGCATCATGGTATGTATGTATTGGAAATCAAATGCCTTCACTTGTTTCACAACTTGTCTGCTCCAAAGCGCTAATCCAACCATCGGAGATACTGTCTAAACTAAAGGTAGGCTTTAGATCAAGGTCAAGGTAAACTTTATTATCCCATAGGGAAATTCAGGTGGTCAAAGGTGCAAGCATGAAAACATATAGAAACATAATAATAAACCATAAATCACATGAGGACATTGAAGGTGCAAAAATAAAGCATATGAAAGCATAAAAACATTAAATCACAAGACCTAAAAAATTCAGTTTTGTGCACTACATGTCTCCATGTACACACACACACACACACACACACACACACACACACACGATAAAACATGAGGCTACAGTGCACTGTGCATACAGGTAGTTATCATCGCCCTAACATACTAAAAAGGAGGGAAAAGAAGCAAAAAACAGGCTATTAAGTTTTGCGTTTACTTTTTGTGCTGTCTTGTTCATTCAGCATTCTGATTGCAGATGGAATAAAGGACTTGCTGAACCTTGTGGTTCTAATTTTCCTTTGTAGCATCCTTCCTTTGCCCCGATGGCTGAGTTGGAACTTGCTGTGTAAGGGGTGAGCAGGGTCATGGATGATGCGCTCGGCCTTGCCCAGAATGAGATCTTTGCACAGCTGGGCAGCAGACGTCTGATCACATCCGATGACCCTGCTTGCCAGCTTAATCATGCGCTGCAGCTTAGCTTGATCTTGGTTGCGCATGTTCCCAAACACACAGATCAGGCCAAAGGACAGGATGCTCTCAAGGATGGCCTTATAAAACAGTTGCAGGATGTAACGGTCAACATTAAACAGTTTCAGTTTTCGTAAGAAAAACAATCGCTGATGCAGCTTTTTGACCTTGGCAGTAGCACATTCATTGAACTTCAGCTGGTCATCGATTTCTATCCCTAGATATTTATAGGTCCTAACTCTTTCAATCGGTGCCTCGTTAACAAGGGTGGGTGGAACTTCTCCTCCACTCCGCCTGAAGTCTATGACCATTTCCTTTGTTTTGGTCACATTGACCTGAAGGAAGTTGTCAGAGCACCATTTGCTGAAGTGCTCCACCTCTTCCTCAAAGCTACTCAGGGAGGCATCGTCAGATTTAGCTTAGCGTCACCTAATATCACAGTCAGTCCCTCTCCGGACAAAAATGCTCCAGGTAGCGCTTTTTCCATGCAAAAATGCAAACGTTATGTGTGAACAGCCCGATACACAGCAGATTACCCCTGCTCAGTCATTACCATAGTAATCACACAGCCCACGCCCCTCGCGTGAGTACTCGTTCATAATAGAAGGAGAGTACTCGAGTATTTAAATTGCTTAAAATGCCCATCCCTAAAAAGTAGGTCTTCCGCTTTAGGGTTTTCAGACTAAAACCCTCATTGTAACGTTAACATGAATAGTAATTTTATTTGAGTAATTGAGTGCGGTGTAAAACAAATACACTCAACTTGGAGCCTTGTAGTGTGCGAGCTTTCTTTTTCTTTTGTGAGTTTTTGCCTCGAGCTCTGCACCTGACCTATTCAGGTTTGGATTTGCGTGTCTCTACTTTTTCTCACTACATCATATAACCTGTCATCTAAACATGTTTGTTTAGCTGGCCACAGCGCTAGTGTCTGATATTCTTAATACACAGCGGCATCGCCATTATAGCTGGTCGAGAACGCGGAACGTTATTACCAGACCAGAGTAATATATATATAATTATTATTATTACGCTACTGATAATTGATAATTGATCGTTAATTTTCCCGAATTTCCATTTTGGAAATTGATTCAAAATGACCATCACTAACCCAGACCCTGCCACAAATGCTTTGTCGTGTAAGCAGAGTGGGCTGACCAGCAACAAATTCCCTGCTTTTTTTACCCCAGTCCACTCTAGTGCTTACCGCCATCATCACTTGATTCGTCTTGGTAGTCAGCGACATGTTGGATGTCCTCACTGCCATCATCACTTGATTCGTCAATGACATGTTGGATGTTCTCACTGCCATCATCACTTTCCTCTTGGGAGAGTACCTGTACAAAAGAGTTGTTTAAAATAGAATGCTCATCGTGCATCTCAGATAAATCTATTTCCTTTCACTCATCAAGTGTCCCTTTCACTAAAGGTTTTCCCCTCAATGTCTTCAAAGGCAAGACATCAGGTGTGAGGTGGATGAAGTGATGTGGCCAGAGAATGGATGGTCATTGAGAGTCAAGTAGAACTTCACTGTATTTGTCCCCAGTGCAGCAGTGGACACATAAATAAATAAACTAAAACCACCACGGATATATGCCTCCACCAACAAGTGAGCAGTCGACATCCATGTCTGTCCAGACTTCGACGTTTGTGCCAAATGTGAAGCACCCCCCATTTTGCGCTGTGCTCTGCGCTAAACACGCGCAAGCGCTAAATTCCCGCTTTTATGACGATAAGGTCCTTGGTGTCTTTTGATTCATGGTTATGGAGTGTTATACAGGGTTCGTACAGCTTTTTTAGAGTAAAATTCTAGCACTTTCAGAGCGCCGAGAGCAGATGGTCACCCTCATGACACGGAGTGGAGCAGAGCTGAATGGAAAAATGTTCCTTTTCCTTTCGGAGCCCATGTCAGTCAATCGTTTCATTTCAGCTATTAGATTTTTGGTTTACATGAGTGATTGTGTAGATGAAACCAGAGGTTGTGTTAGACTTTCTTATAAAGATTGTCAGAATTTAATATTACCTGTGTTAAAATGACAGGCAGCTCAGATTTTTCTGTCATTGTTTTATTGTTTTAATGGAAAAGATGGAAATTATTCGGTTAACGCAACCCCTGGATATTATGTTGTCCTTGTTATTTTACAAGGAGTTTATTCAAATTCAAACATATTCCTAAGCTTGAAAACATGTCGGTTAAAATCAAGCATTTTCCAAACTTTCAAGACTTTGTACAAATATAGTTTTGTTATGAGAAATGATTTTACTTTTTTGGGGATTGCACTTTGAGTTTTTGGAATGAGGTTAGACTTTCAAGAAATGCATCCAAACGATTGAGAAAAACTGCAATAAACTTTGAACAAACAAGCAAACAGTGCTCTGTGCAGCAGCGGGGCGAACTGGCACAACACTAGTGGTACTGAATTCTGAACTGTGTCTAGAGTTTCCAGAAACACAATGAACAGTGGAAACCTCACTGAAAATAAGTTATTTCCAGTGAGGTTTCTACTGTATTGGAGATGTTCTTATAGCATCTACAATACTTGCATTGCATTTTATCCTCACCTGCAAATCTGCCTTCACTTTATTGGACTGGATACTTGCAATATGAGGTTCCATTGATTTCTTTCCAGTTTGTTGCTGAAAGACAATATGACAATTATCAAGCAGTGCAATACAAGAAGCCATGCCATGCTACTACAAGAATATGTAGGTACTTATATACCTAGATCAGAGGTGTCAAACATGTGGCCAGGGTCCAATCCAGCCCAAAGGATGACTTTGCAAATTGTGAAAATTGCACTGAGGAGTCCTTCAATCCAATGTGATGCAGTTGTGAAGGATAAGAGGTACCGCGGTTCAGGAGCAAGTTAAATCTAATTCTTATGATTTTTCCCCATTATTTTCTCCCCAATTATACTTGGCCAATTGATCCTCATGCTGCCCTAATGGCTGCCTCGGTCGTTGCTCCACCCTCTGCCGATCTGGGGAGAGCTGTAGACTAGCACCATGCTTCCTCCGACACATGCGCAGTTGCCCGCCGTTGCAGGAGCAAGTTCAATCTTAAGTAGCGTATTCATCACTAAATGGTCATCTATTTATATTACCTTTGCTTGACTATAGAGCACACAGTTGCCATCAATTGTAATCAGGGGTGTGTAGTGGTAAATACAGAGGTGGGTAAACTATCCAAGCTGAGTAGTTTACCACCTTATTTGCCCTCAATTGATTTATACAGTTGATCAGAAAATAGCTGAGTGAATTATCTGCCTCATTTCAAAGGGGTGGGTAAACTGTGTTTACCCTCCACTACACCCCTGACTGTAATGCAACTTACAGTAGATTTTCCAATGTGCTTGATAACCTGAGATAGCTGGGATAACCCTATGTGAGAATGTCTTCTTAAATGTACCTGTAACTCTTTACACGAAAATAAACTGAAAAATGGAGAGGTTTTGTCATTTATAGGTTATTATTGATTTTCTTTGTTCTTGTCCACTTGACACCAGATTGGGTCGCATGTGGCCTGTGGACTAAAATGAGTTTGACACCCCTGAAAATAACACAATCACATAGCAGTTGTGGTAACTTCTGTGAAGGATATACATGGAGTTTCAGTTCTGTTTCTGTTACGGAGAATGTGCACTCAGCCAGAGTTCAAGGAATGACACAGGGATGAAAAGTTATGGATAGTGAACTAGAACGACCGCACCACAGATATATGCCTCTGTCAACAAGTGAGCAGTTGACATCCATGTCTGTCCAGACTTTGACATTCGAGCCAAATGTTAAGAAATTCCATGTTCCTGAAATATTGCATTAAAGAGCTTGTAAATGGGGTTCATGAGGTCACAGTGACCTTGCACTTTGACCTTTAACCACCAAAATCTAATCACTTCATCCTTGAGTCCAAGTGGCCATTTGAGGCCAATTTGATGAGATTCCGTCAAAGCGTTCTTGAGATATCGCGTTAACAAGCATGAAACAAGCGGTCGTGAGGTCACAGTGACCTTGAACTTTGACTACCAAAATCTAATCTGTTCATCATTGAGTCCAGGTGGCCGTTTGAGGCAAATTCAAAGAAATTCCATCAATGTGTTCCTGAGATATCGAGCTTGTAAATGGTGTTTGAGAGGTCACAGTGACCTTGACCTTTGATGACCAAAATCTAATAAGTTCATCCTTGCATGCAAGTTGATGTTTGATCCAAATTGGAAGACATTTCATCAAGACGTTCCTGAGATATCGCGTTAACGAACTTGGGAATGGCGTTCGTGAGGTCACAGTGACCTTTGACCACCAAAATCTAATCAGTTCATCCTTGAGTCCAAGTCAATGTTTTTTTTTTTTCAAACTTTTTTTGTTCGTTTTCTGTATATCATACAAAATACAGATTTAAATTTAAATACACTTGACACTTTTAAACAAAAACCCATCCCAAGAGAACCCCTAGCCTATTACACCACATACATCATGTCATACATCGCAGTATATCAGTACACAAAGACACATAAAAAATAAAAAAATAAAAAGAGAAAAAAACACACCAACAACAACAAAAACAGATTCCAAGTCAATGTTTGAGGCAAATTTGATGAAATTCCGTCAAGGCGCTCAGATATTGCGCTAATGAACATCGGACGGACGGACAGATGGACGGACAACCCAAATCCATAATGCCTCGGGCCTGCATGGCTGTCGCCGGCGGAGGCATAAAAACGTGACAGATACCAGTGGGCTGTACCACGAATGTTGTATAAGAAGATCCAGGATCTGTCCCTTGATCTGGTTTGGCTAAACCAGATAATTGCCATCTAGCTGGATTCTAGTTAACTGGTACTAGAAGGTAGATCGCCACTCGTTAAGTGGAACCAGGTTTTTCTAATCAAGCTGAGAGCTCGTGCACATGAAAACGCCCGTGCACTGGAGCTCATGCCCGCAAAAGAGGCGTGGTTTTTAACAACTGCCAATCACAATTCAATATGGTTAGCTCATTTATTAGCTGACCAACCATAAAGTAAAATCTAAAGCCACAAGGTGGTAAACTAGACCACTCTATTACAGTAAATAATTTCATATTTTCATTGTGTCAATGATTTTTCATTTGTTGGGTTGTCACAGTTAAGAAGGCTGTGTTAAGTTCTGTTAAAGTGTAACTAACCCCTAAAACACTTTTCAGCGTTTAACCAATACACATGGCTTTTGGGGTGGTATGTGAAGGATTATGGTCAAAAGGCATTGTGGGTAGTCGGATACTGTGGCTAATGTTAGCGTCTAGTTAGTTATGTTACATGGCAGTAAAACGCCACTGAATGACCAAATTGACCAAATTTAACCATTTTGGGGAAAACAGTTTCCATACGGACCTATCAGCGTTGGCTAGTTGTTTATAACGTGGCTAGATTTATAAAGTGCTCCATCTCTGATACATTGTCATACAAAAAAAAGAAAAGGGGTTTGGGAGGTGGGCCATAGCGTCGATGATTTGATTTGACAGTTCTGGGCGTTGGCGTTGGCCAATCCTGGCGTGTTCCACCCCAAATCCAGTGTGTTCAGGCGCAAAGCGAGTGGGTTCCGGGACGAACAGGCTCTCTGAGGCACGAGCCAGTAACGTTAACTTTAGAGCAGTGAGTTAAATACAATATTCCTGGAATGCGTGTTTAACGAACCAGTTACATGTCCTCTGCATTCTATATCAAATGACATTACTGTTCATTTTATATGTTACATACTTATTGGCCAAGTTATTAGTTAGTTTATGGGCTAGACATTCTGCCAGGGTACAAGGGACTATAGGCGGCCATCTTACCTGCAGAACTTTCAAATCAAGTAGAATACCGTTTTGCCAGAAATCCGGGGGGCTAAGTGCCGATTTAAATTGCCTGTTCTGTATTGTTTTTATTGCATAAGTTTACATTTGGGCCACCAAAGATTTACTTTAGCCACTAAATGTCTGGGCTTCGTGGCCCTTGGGGCCAGTGTTTGATAGTATAAGCATCTATTCCTGTCAGAAAAGAAAGTACGAATAAAGCTAGAACAATTAATTCGTTTTTTTTATTCTGGATCAAGCTAACGGCGATGTTGATTGAACAGAATCAGTTACAAGCCTTTGTGTCTCTTGCTCACCTGACAGGATGTCCCAGCAGGGCTGTCAGTCACAATTGCATCCTGGTCATCTTCTAAGTCATCTGAAGTTTGGTTCTGCTGGGTTACAATGTGATAATTTCCATTTAGAGAAAATGTATTTCAAGTTTGCAGGTAGCTAAATAATAGATTTTCAGTTCAAACTATAGTTTTACATTACATACGTTACATTTAGCAGCAATAACAGGGACATTACATAGTATTCTGTTCTGAAGATTCCCCATACCTGCAAGGTGTCACTCGTGTCCTCAATATGCATGTCTGATTCAGAAACAGCTGGGTCTTGCTGAAAGACACATGAATAAAAGAATGTGGTTAATGACGTAAAAAATAACTCACAAATATGACATATGAACGACATAACGACAATTCACAGAGAAAAACAAAGTGTTGAAATTCACAAATTTGGACAGCAACAGAGTTATTCATTACAAGGCTATGGGCCCCATCTTCCCAAAAGCACTAATTTTGCGTGCGCAATGCAAATTGGGGGCGGACACAAGTGCATGCCTGTGATAATTGTACTGGGCATAGGCTGCCACATGCCAAAGCAGGCATTTCAGCGCTAAAATGTGGGGATAGATGGCATTATGCTATCATCAGCAGTGCGCAATTACTTTGCGCTAAGAGCTTAGAAAAGGACCTCTTACGTGCAAATACAGTACATCGCTGCGCTGGGAGCGCACCGTAATTTCCGTGCAGTGCAGCGCAGTGTAAAGTACAATTCCATTTGGATATGTCATTACGCACAGCCTTGCCACGCCAATACATCAAATTCTGCTGCTAAAATAGGTATTAGCAGATAATTCAGTGAGGCAATCAACTCTAACTCACTGAGAAACTTTTACCACATTGCAAAGAGGGAAATGAATTGAGAAAACTTGTTGGACAATGGACGAAGGCTATTTATCTTCATAACCCGGAGGGTCGTTGGCACCACAGACAATATGTCAATAAGCTCTCTCTGTCTTCGCACGAGTGAGTACACTATTGCATGGAGATAATTACAGCGTAATGCATGCCTCACGTAAACAGTCATTGCTATACGGGAATCTGATTGGTTTTGATTGACGTAATACCCAGGATTGCCTGGCCACACCCGTGAATAATTCTGGTAGTTAATAGGACCCAAATCCCGTTTGCACAGGCATTTTGGGGCGCAAATGATTTTGGCACGGCTCTAATTTGCGTCTGCGACACGTGCCGTGAACGTTCCCGCATCCCCGTCAAGAATTGCATCCCCAACATATTTCGGGGCTGTTTTAACTTCGAAATCAGGGAGGTCACATCTACCAGACAATTATATCACTTTTAAACGGTTATGTTTCTGTATAAATCATTACAATATGCTCCCGGGAGGTGGGGATGCTGCCGGAGCTGGGGTGCAAATCTCGGCGTAACACCTGGACACTGGCGCAAGGCGGACTGCTATCTTCCCTGCCTTAAGGCAGGCGCAAACAGGTGCGCAAGCGCTAATAGGGGATAGCGCCTGTCAGCAGATAGGGAACTACATTTCAAAATTAAAAACAAAAGATTTAAAAGTAATCTCTAGTTCTTTGAATTTTATTTAGCAGAAAACACTGTTGCAGCTGCCTGCAGCAGCACCTAGCTAGCCAGTCACATGACGGCTTCAGGACTCTGGACGCCGAAGTGGTGCTGTGAGTGCCGCTGCTGTAGCTGGCGCTGCTAAGCTGTCGCCAGGTGACAGCCCGATGGAGGCTCTAGCCGGGTGGATGGCCGACGGCCGCGGGGGCCTAGCCCGCGCCCGTGTTGAAATGGCCGTGTGCACCGCCGAAAGCCGCAGGGGTCTGGCCTGCGCCGTAGATGTCAGATGGTCAGGCGAAGGCCGCGGGGGCCCGGTAGGCCTGCCTAGCGGCCTAGCTAGGCATCACAGGATGTTGTGCAGAGTACAAGGCTATATCATTTGTAAAGATTTTTTAAAACAGATTACTATTTCTGGCACCGACTAGAGGTAACAGATGTTTAAGTGACTTGTCATGCACATCCGCATTTAAAAGTTGTGAAACAGTTTCCAGAATCTTTCAGCTGTCATGTATACAGAGGTAAATCATTTTTGTGCATCCCATGACTCCCAGTGCATTTTCCAAATGTGTTTGACTACTTCATTATTTCTAGCTGAATGGTGTGAATTTCTTCAACAGTGAGATGCGAATCGACGTATATGCCTTTCATTTTGGCTTATGCAAGCCATGGTAAAGTGGTTCCCTTTTTCTTAACCGATGAGCTTCAAAAACATTCATTTTTGCTACCAATAATGTATATGCAGTTAATGAAAAAAGGAGCGGTGTTCTCCTTCAATACATGGCAAGTCATGCTATGGCTTTGCAGTAACGCAGGGCCTTGAAAATCAAAATTGACTACCTCTACTTTGAACTAAATGCATATCTTCCCAGTGTGGCTTAACATGACAGAACAAAAATATGATGTACCAAATGCAACAAAGTTTCAATTTGATGGCCTTCAATCCTCACCTGTAACATATCAACCACAGCATTTGGTTGTCCTTGCACTCCATCTCCAACACGTCTGAAAAGAATAAAACAGTGAAATGAAGGAAAATGTAAGAGCCTGAACAGTTCCGGGGATCTAGAAAATGTTACTTAGGCTACCTAAAATGAATTATGTCTACATGCATGCATGGTGCCGTGATAATGTGGCAATCACTCATCTTGCACAAGATTTATTGTTTTTCATCAAAAAAAGAAAAAAAGAAAAGAAAAGTGGTTTAGGTCGTTTCTTTGTTTTTATCCACACTGACAACAGCTACATCTATCTACTAATTCTAATGTAACAACTGATCTAACATTCAGCTATTACTGTTTTTCTATAGCCTAGAGGCAGTAAGCAATCAACGTTAAGCAGTGAAACGTTGGACTTACTATCCATTCATTTTTTGCCAAATGATTCAGTTTTTATATCTATAGAATTATGTATGACGATGTAAATTTACGATTCTGCCTGTCTGGCACAGACACGTCTATCGACATCTAGACCAATCCGGTTGCAGCAGTCAGCAGATCTTTCTTAAATTTTCAATACAGTCTGGACCACTGGACTCGCTAGGATAGCTGGGTGCTGCTTCTCCGGTACACTCATTAGTTGCTAGCTGTTACCTAGTCTCTCCCCAGACTCAAATATTACGTTGAATCGCTGCGCTCCTCTGCAGCATGCAGTAACGTAGTGTATCAGCGTAAGAACTCTCATGGGTCTGGCGCATTGAGATTAGGGCTGCTCGATTATGGCAAAAATCATAATCACGATTATTTTGATTGATATTGAGATCACGATTATTTAACACGATTATTCATTGACATTGAGAACATCATGAATTTATTGAACATTGACACTGGCTTTTCTTTTTAACATTGGATGTCTTTGGATTTTACATATAATTGAAAATAAATAAATAAATAAGTGAAAATAAATAATAAAAGTGCAAAGATTTAGAAATAAAATAAAAACAAAAAAAAATATACAGTATATGTAGGCCTACTATGTTGCAGTGAACTGCCACAACTAACTGCAACTATTAATCTACATTCAATATGTTGGTAAACATCTGAACTAGTAGTCCTTAAACCTCAAATCTAACCAAATGAGAACGCTATTGAGTAACGTTCGTTTACATTACATTAAATTACTCATTTGGCAGATGGTTTTATCCAAAGCGACTTACGTTTAGGTTCATAATAGGCTATTGTTAATGTTTATCTGTGAGCTCGTTAGCTGTTGAATATGCGGTCGCATTGTAAAGAGTGTCCTGAATCGATGACATTTTGCGGTGGCAGGAGTGACTAGATGGGGCTTTGTCTTGTTCGTTTAGCGTTATTTCTTGGTCATAGACCACTTTGTGAGTGGATTTCAAGTGATTAAACGAAAGAGGGAGAGGTCGTGTGCCTAGGGTTGCCAACAGTCCCGTATTAGCCGGGACATCCCGTATTTGGGTCAAAAGAGACGTGTCCCGTACCAACCCGTTCTCACTCTGAGCGCGTCGCATATTGACGCTTTGTCCTGTCCCTTGTGCGTCGCTTGTTACTAACATGGTACCCTTGAGCGACACATGAAACGACTTGGGCTTTCCGACTAAACTCAATGCAAACCCATGGAAGTCATCTTTGACGCTTATGGCAACTGCTCCCCTATTAGCCTAACTGCTCCACCATTAGTCAACTGCTCGCCCATTAGGGTCTGGAGGAGCTAACCTCTCCCAGACCCTAACCCTAAACCTAACCTCTCCCACCCCATGCCTAAACCTAACCTCTCCCAGACCCTAACACTAACCCTAACCTCTCCCACCCCATGCCTAAACCTAACCTCCCCCAGACCCTAAACCTAACCTCTCCCACCTCCCACCTCCCACGCCTAAACCTAACCTCCCCCCAGACGCTAATGGGGAGCAGTTGACTAATGGGCGAGCAGTTAGGCTGATGGGGGAGCAGTTGCCATAAGCGTCAAAGTTGACTTTTATGGGTTTGCATTGAGTTTAGTCGGAAAGCCCAAGTCGTTTCATGGGTCGCTCAAGGGTACCATGTTAGTAACAAGTGGCGCATAAGGGACGGGACAAAGCGTCAATATGCTACGTGGTGTGTTGCCCGTACGGGACGCCACTTGTCCCGGGTTTAAGGGAAGAGGCATATATATTGTGACCTGTCTGTCTGCTTGCCTGACTGTGTGTTTGTGTGCTGTATGAGATAACACAAGGGCGCTAGGACCCTGGGGGTGCCGGCGTGCCGCAGCACATGAGAGCACAGAGCGTGTGTGTGTGTGTGTGTGAGACTCTCAGGTGGGTGCGGCTATATTCTCTGACAGCGTGTGGTGTGCCACAATCACTCATGTGGAAAAATTAGCGCACGACGTGAGCATGAAAGAGATGGAGACGCAATGCGGGCGTGATGAACTCATTTTTGTCCATATACCACATAATAACACACCCAAAGTATTATCTTATCAAATCTGTCTGTACAGACAAAGATCAGATATACTAGACAAAACAAGGCAGATACATTTATTTCTCTCTGGAACCCATTTATTTCTCTTTTTTCCTCTCTCCCTGCTAGTGACCTCACTCCCGTAGTGGCTTCCCTAGTTTAAGTTCCTAGTCAATAGTCATAGTAAATATTCTTACAAATCTTCTATCGTAGTACCAGAGATAACTTCTTTGTTTGTTTGTTGTTGTTGTTTTTTTTGTTTTTTGTTCTGGTCTTAGATGTATGTATGAATCCATCGAATCCATGCATGTTATTTTTCTTCTTTTTTTTTTTTTTCTTCTCCTTGGTTAATTGCTGTCAGGGTCGTGGGTGGGGGGTAGGGATTCTGTTACATAATTTTTTTTATGTCTTTTAGGTATAACCTGTTATCTACTGTTGTCTGAGATTTCTTGTTTTGTCTGGTTGAAAAAATAATAAAAATTGATTTAAACAGAAATCTGTCTGTACATGTATGTGCACTATAATTTACAGCAGTTATGCCATCTTCTTTGGTGTGTGATTATTTTCAAAGTCACATTTGAAAGACCACATTCAAATCACGCATTTTCAAACCTTTCAATATTATGTGAAATGTTTCTCTATCAAGGGAAATGGCAATAACAGCTAGTAATGACAACAGAAAATAAACACTGTCAAGGGAATAACATAACACATTTTTTAGAGTTGAATGTAAAAAATAATAATATCATGGGGGGCATGGCTACTATTATGCCCTAGTGTCATATAGGCCTAAATGTTTTTGACTGACATATTATGGACAGCACTCTGTACATTCGTGCTGGGAGGGGTGCTTTAGAAATAAACTTTTACTTACTTACTTAATACCAAAAATAAAACCTGTTTGTATGTGACGCTAGGGCTAGGCTAACCCGTTAGCAATTAGCTAATGGCTGGTGGTTACTAGGCCTCATCCTCCCCGGGACGGGAGTTAACGTTATAAAACACATTTCCTGGCAGTTGGACAACCTGGTAAGTTCTGAAAATATGTGGATAGTATTGTGTTATTCCAGCTATCGTTATCGGTTGTTAAATTATAGTAATCTTAAGCCGAAAAACAGCGACTAGCGAAAGCGGCTATTGCTAACGTAGCTGTGTGTCTTGTCTATGACGATATCTATCATTAGTTGCTAGCTGCTAGTAGCTGTTACCCATCGGTAAAGATCAGAATTACATACCGTTTCCAGCGATGCAGTGTTCTTTGGGGGGGGTTATCATCGTCAACGAGATATCTTTTGTAGATCATCTCAGCGCACGTACACTACAGTCTGTGGAGACTGGTCGGCCAGCTAGGCGGAACTTCTTGTTCTTCTTCTTCTTCTTCTTCAGTGTTTTATGGCGGTTGGCAACCAACTTAAAGGTGCATTACCGCCACCAACTGGACTGGATTGTGGAACAGGGGATTCAAAACGAAACAAAACAAACAAAACCAAAACAACTACTCTTAAATTCTTATGTCTACCCCAATTTCTGTAAGAAACTTAATAACATGCATATAAATGCTACCTGCTGTTTTCCCTAATAAACCTGGCAATGAAAAATCTTGATGTTTTGCCATTCTCAATGCCTGAAACATAGAATTCCTTTCTGTATCATATTTCCTACAGTGTAAAAGGATATGTTCAACAGTTTCTGGTTCACTACAGTGTATACATTTCCCATCAGGGTGCTTGCCTATTTTATGTAATGTATGATTGAGAGCTGTATGACCTATTCTTAAACGGGTGATAATGCTTTCTTCCCTTCGTTTCCAACCCACCCTCCTTCCAGCCCCAACCTGCCTTTGTATGTTATATAGATGTCTACCAGTGTCTTGACCATCCCAGTGCTCCTGCCATACTGACTGCACGTATGATTTAATGAATGTCTTGACTTCAGCTTTACTTAATGGAATGTTTATATCTACCTGTTTGATTCTTAGTGCTTGTTTGGCTAAGATATCCACCTGCTCATTCCCCTCCACACCAACATGAGCAGGGACCCAAAGGTAGCGTGTAGCTATGCCCTTCATCTCCAACCTGTACATTATATTGAATATTTCATTGACGATATCTGTTCTGAATGCTGATCTACCAGATTGTATGCTTTGTAGTGATGAAAAACTATCAGATGCAATAACTGTGTTGTTTCTTTCTCTCTCCTCCACCCACCTTAATGCTAATATAATTGCCAATAGCTCCGTTGTGTATACTGAAAGATGGTCCGACACCCTTTTCTTAATACAAATCTCACCCTCTGGAATATATACTGCTGCCCCTGCACACCCGGTTTCTGGATCTTTGGAGCCGTCTGTAAATACAAACACTGAATCTGAATAATGCTGTTCAAAATAGCTCTGGACTACATACCACTTTGGAATTTTCTTTGCCTTGTCCTTTAATACCTGCTGAATGTTGAGGTCTACCTTCGGCAAGGGGAATAACCAGGGAGGAATCGAAGATATTGCAACTGTGGGGCTATATTGTAACTTACCCAATCCTATATGTTCTGCCTCTCCATTACCAACCCATCCAAATGTGGCGGGGTGCGGGCAAAGGAAATGAGATTTGATATATGAATGAGGAAAAAACCAACTACGCCACCTGGGGACTTCCACCCCAAGAAATAGGTAAACTGGAAAACAGTTTTGTACCAAATAACCCTTGATGTTCACAAGTACATAAGACACACAGATTAATTCACTGAGGGACAGAGACGTGTTTCAAAATAAACCTTGATTTTATTTTTCATCAATAAATTAGCAATGTGGAGAAGTCACTGAAAAACAAAAGAGCGTCAGTTAATAATTGAAGCACACTACTTTCTATAAACTGTAAACATATTACTTTATTACAATAACAATTCTTTAAAATGTATTTAACATGTGTTACAAATTCACGGTTACTATGACTGGTATTGACAAATAAATAAAGTAGTAGGCTGAGGCCGGCAACTGAGGTGGCAGACTATTAGGGGGTGTAGAGGGGTGCAACAGATACTCACCACACGTGAAGTCACAACAACCTACACACTCACAGCAAACAGGTGAACAACTCGTGTGTCCCAGTGCCTATAGTCACAGCAAGCAGTGAAGGGACCGCACCCAGAGTGACTAGCCCCCCCAGATGACTGGCACTCAGCTCCACTAAATCAAAAGGGAAAACACTACAAACCAAATTAAACAAAATAACTATACCAGTTGGTTATACAAAGGTTAAAATTGTGCATAAACTAAAACTAAGCAAAACAGCAGCAGGTGGGGCCTATAAAAGAGACATGATTATAGAGTCAATATTCATCCACCTGAAACAATCCATTAAAAATGTCCGGGGCCTACTCACCACTGTATGACAATAGTTTCCTATAGGGGCAGGGGCACCAACCAGGATGCTAACACACCAACCAGGACACTAAAACAATAAGTTAAAGTCAGCCTACATTAAAACACCACCATAGCTTGTTCCCATAATAAAAATGTCTGTCTGCCTACATACCTCCAGTGAGGGCACATGAGGAGCACAGAGGGAGAACAAAGGCCTACACCAGGAGACAGGAGCACCCGCAAGGGAGCTAAAATAATAATTAAGGGTTAGCCAAAAGAAACAAAACACAGCACTCTAGGACCCAATTGGCAGCCTACATGTACATACCTCTGTGGGACAAATGGCAGCAGGGAGAGGGAAACTAAGGCTCACAGGTGTCTTATATACTCTGGGCTGATTAGGTAATTGGTGAGAGGAAGGAAGGTGATTGGCGTGAGGTGGAAAGTGATGGTGAGAGGTGGAGTCAGGCCTGGGGCTGCGTTCAGCAACGCTACATGTTGGGGAGCATTCCCCACTACACAAAACTTGTGATATTTGACTCATGGTGTTCCCAACAGTCCTTCAAAATGCTCTTGGCAGGATGTGTGTCACTATGACCCTGGAGATTAACCCAGTATGCCAGCATTAACTTCACCCTCCTAATCCTCAGAGGCATGTCTCCCATCTCCACCTGCATTGCTGCCACTGGAGATGTTTTAAAAGATCCACTGCAGATTCTCAACGCCTGAGCTTGTAACAACTCTAATTTCTTGAGGTTTGACTCTGCTGCTGACAATCAAAGCCAGATCTCATGAGTGCCCAGTATATATTTTGTAGTGATGTTCTACTTGCTCCCCACTCCTGTCCAGACAAACATCGGAGTATGTTGATGACCTTTTGACACTTAGCTTTAACTTTATCTAAATGAACACTCCATGTGAGCTGTTCATCAAACCATACACCGAGAAATCTAATAACTTTTACCTGCTCAAGAGGTTGTTCATACAATTTCAGGGACATGGGTGCGATTTTATGCCGCCTTGAAAAACAAATTACTTGTGTCTTTGCTACAGACAATTTGAATCCCATTTTCTTCTTCTTCTTCTTTAGATTTCCGGCAGACTAGGCACGGGTTGGTGCATTGCTGCCTCACACTGTTAAACTATGTCACTGCACATTGACCTATATCCTCTGATACAGGTCTGTAGCGACAAGGAAGCGAACTACTTCCCTAACACTATTTATTTGTGCAGTGGTGTTGTCTACGTGCTACGCAGGTATATGCAGTATACACACTGCGAACTGACTCAGATTTGCGTGTGCGCACTGGGAAACGCGCTATGATACGTATCGTTTTCAATTTCCATTCATAAAATTCCCCCTGTGCGATCTGTGTGTTACCCTGGCCTACGTTCAGCACAGCACCCAAGCCTGGCCTTTACCCACGCTTTTAAATAGGCGTCCTTTTTAGTCAATGAGGCTGTGTACACAGGGCGCCTCAATGTGAACCTTCCGTGTACCCACGCCTTGCCTGAGCTGCGCCGATTTTTACGTGAGTTCTATTTTCAAGCCGACTAGGCGCGTGAAGGCAGACTTTTTCTGTCAAGCCAGGAAAGAAAAACGTGACAATATCCGTGGGAAATGGCAAAGTCAACTGAATTTCAAAATAAAATTGTGTTACAGCGTTGAGCAGAGAGAGAGAGAGAGAGAGATTGACGGGTGGCTATCATGTGGGGCTTTCTCCCCGTCGGCAAACAAATTTTCAGGAGACAGAATAGCGACCGAAGAAGCAAGATGAAGCTGATAGCTATTCTGTAAAAGTGGAGCTGATCAGTGGCCAGCAGATCAGACTGTGGTTGTACTGGTCAGCTTCCAGGTATGAATGTGTGTGTGAATGTGAACAGGGCACTCCTGAAAAAGAGAGCATTGCTCTCAGTGAGACTCCCCCTGTATAAATAAAGGTAAAAAAAAAAAAAAAAAAAAAAAAAGAATTTGGGATGAACAACAACAAAAAATGGGTCGAATCTCCCCCCACTTCCGGCCGAAACTACGGGGGGGGGGGGGGTCAGAGTCACAGTATACCCTCTGAAAAAAGGTAGACTACACTGCCACCCCATCACCCAACAGTGTTTTAAGGGAAACGCTTTTAACTCCCAGTTTGCCCAGCTCAATAAATAATTCCCTCCTTTCCTCGGCATAGTGTGAACATTGCAACAGTACATGCTGCACAGTTTCCAATACTCCACAATGCTCACACTTGACACCCCATAATCATCAGCCCACTTGCCAGCCCACTCACCAAGTTTTGGAGCGGGGAGGGGATTGTCTTCTGACAACTGACAACTCCTGCTCTGATTGGCCGGTTGTTTGTTGACATAAACTCTCACCCAACCAAAATCCTCCACTTTTTTTTTCTTTGATCTTAGTTTGCATGAAACAGGCAGCGGCAGATATCTGATTCGATTGGGAGCACAGTGAGCAAAGAAGCTCCTTCCCCACTTTTAGTCTCACAATGACACACACACACACACACACACACACACACACACACACACACACACACACACACACACACACACACACACAAACCAACAAAACAAAAAAAATAAGGTACAGATATATCGGAATTCGACATTACAACGTAGCTACCAGCCGCATAATGTGCTTATGTGCTCGTGAGAAATGTGCCTGAGATCCCATGCAAGGGGTCAATCATGAGAGAGCAGTCAGGCGATCAAGTCATCCCCGTCACCCCTAACCTCATCAAGGTAGGCTAAGAACGGGTCCCAAATGGTAGAAAACCTTTTAAGTGTATTGGTCCTCAGGAACATAAGTCTCTCCATCCGTATAACAGAGGTCATGTCCGCCAACCACAGTTGGAAGAAGGTGAAGAGGGGGACTTCCATTCCTTCAAAATAAGTTGTTTGGCAACAGTCCCCTGTGTCAGAGACAGCTGCACAGCTGTAGGGAAGCTCATCTTGGCAAAATTGTTGAGTGTCTGGATCAAATAACACTATCATCATAGGAATTGAGCGAAGGGGCCTCCTTTTTGCAATGTTTGTCTGGGGGGAAGCCCACACTCAGAGACATTGAAAACGACAGACTATGTAACTTTTTAGGGTCCTTCAGACGTAAACAAAGGTTTTTTTTTTTACATCCTAAAGTCTGAAGATTGAGACTTTTATAGGCCATATACAATGTGTTCTTTTAATTGCTATATTATTGCACCATAACTCAAAACATAAACCTGTTTTGCTCCAATGTAAACAAAGGCCCTTTCCTGGTACAAAACAAAAGTGTTGCTCACTTATCACCTCTCCTCTTAACCTGGCTTCCACCACTCTTTCCCACAACTTCATGCTGTGGCTGATCAACTTTATACCTCTGTAGATACTACAGCTCTGCACATCACCCTTATCTTTGAAGATTGGCACTAGTACACTTCTCCATTCTTCAGGCATCCTCTCATTTCCCAAGATTGTGTTAAGTAATGTGGGTAAGAACCCCACTGCCATATCTCCTATAAACTCCATGCCTCCACAGGTATGTCATCTGGCCCAACTGCCTTTCCAGCCTTTCCTCCTCATAGCTGCCCTTACTTCATCCTTGCTAATCTGCTGCCCTTCCTGATCCCCCCATCATCCGACCTTCTATCTTTTTCAGTTTCTTCTTTCATCAGCCCATCAGTTTGGGACACAGTTGCCCACAACAGATGGAGTTGCCCGAATCGGAGTGGGCGGGGCCCAGGGGCATCACCCAACCTCATTCCCCCCACTGTAAATCTGAATAGATATCCATAATATATGAATAGAAAGGGGGTGTCATGTCAAGTTTCAAGTCTTTCGTCCAGTTTCGGCCAGATTGCGCCCCTTTTAGATTATCGTAATTGTGTATGTTCCCGCGTCCGGTTACATGCTGCCACTCCGACGTGCTGCCACTCCGACGTTCTGCCACTCCGAAATATCGGCACTCAGAAAGGGGGTCTATATTCCCCGTTTTTCACTAACCTCTCCCAGCCCCCACGCCAAACCTAACCTCCCCCCATGCCTAAACCTAACCTCCCCCAGATCCTAACCCAAAACCTAACCTCTCCCACCCCCACGCCTAAACCTAAGGTCGGCATTGCGGCTTCTAAGGTGAACGACCGCCAGTCCGAATAATGGAAGTTAACGTTCGGAGTGGCAGCATGTCGGAAAGGCAGAGGAACCCCCCCGCGTCCACCATCTTGAAACTGTAACTGTGAAACTGTAACTGTTCGATTGGCACCAACCTATTATCTGGGGCCCATGTACAAACATATTAAAAGATTGGAGCGCTGCCATGTTCAGAATTTTTTTTGCTCACATTGGACCAACTCTGTCAGATGGTCTTATGGGCTATGGGCATAACATCATCTTGAGATGGATCAAAGGAAATGCTTTTTTGGGATAAAATGGCTTTGTGAAGGCCGAAAGACCCCATATTTTGAACACGTGATGGGTAGGCACCTCTAAATGAGGCTGGCAAATCTTGGCCCATTCCGTCCAGCAGAGGCCGTATGAGGCTGAAAAAGCAGATTTGTGTATTATCGGTTTGTGACCAAATCAATGCTTTTTGGGGATAAAATAGCTTCATGATGACCGAAAGACACCAGACTTTGCACATGTGATGGGTAGGCAGCTGTAAATGAGTGTGCCAAATATTGGCCCATTCCGTCCAGCGGAGGCCGTATTAAGCTGGAAAAGCAGATTTGTGTATTATCGGTGTGTGTCAAAATCAAAGCTTTTTGGGGATAAAATGGCTTTGTGAAGGCCGAAAGACACCAGACTTTGCACACATGATGGGTAGGGACCTCTAAATGAGGCTGGCAAATCTTAACCCATTCCGTCCAGCACGAGTAGTTTAATTGGAAAAAAGGGTGTTTTTCGACCAGTTTTGAGCAAGTTGACCACATTCAATGGGCGTGCGGAACAACTTGCTGTAGGCCCACCCTTACCAAATTTGGCCCACAGCTAGCAGACCTTCTAAACCCTACTGTTAGCAAATTCTAGCCAAATTGAAGCTACGCTCAGAGAGATAGACCCCGTGACAGCTGGACAGAGTAACATAACATCGAGAAATTCTCAGCTTTGCCAAACTGCTGGGTGCCGGGCAAGCCTTTGGACCCCATCCACAGCATCTATTCTTGCTACAGGCTAACTATACCACCTGGCCTAGACTCTCAAACAGTGTTTTGGGCTGTCGCTTCAACAAGGGATTTTCCCAGAATTGTCTGATATGACACATGCTAATTTGAGTGCACAAATGTAATATTTATGGGCGTGCGGACCCGACTTCCTGTAAGCCCAACTCCAGCAACTTTGGCTCACAGCTGGGGGGCCTTCCAAAGACTACTGTCAGCAAATTCGAGCAAAAACCAAGTTACGCTGAATGAGCTAGACCCCGCCACAGTTGATAAAGTACCACAAACTTTCAGAAATCTTGATTTTCTGCAAAATTTCACACTCCTGGGGGCCTGGGAAGCCTTTGGACCCCACCCAAAACATCCATTCTCGCTAGGGGCTAACTAGACCACCCACACTATACTCTGAAACAGTGGTTTTGGCCGTCGCTCAAACGATTGATTTTTCCAGAATTGTTTTATGCGACACATAATGTTTCAAGTGGGCCCACTCTCTTATGACATCACTGATGATGTCACAATGCGGTGATATCACTTCCAGGACAGAAACAAACAGAGATTGCCCTAAGCCCCTTTTATAATCAGAATCAGAATCAGAATCAGAAAGACTTTAATGATCCCCGGGGGGAAATTGGGACAAGTTACAGTAGCTCGCTCACAGAACACACATAGCATAAATAAAATAAAAATAAACCGTAGTAAATGCAATATTAAGCAATAAGCAGAAAAACACAACATAGCATAGAATAACTAGTAAATGCGATAGAAGCACAAGCACAAAATAAGTAGAATGTCTAAGTAGCAAAATACCAATACGTAGAGTAAGTATAGTATACATTCCGTGTCAATTATCATTATTGCCTGTGACATATTGCACATATTGCACGTGATTTATATTAAGTCGGCTTGCCCTATACGTTACACGTGGCTCAGCCAGGCACAGTTAACCTATCGGCTGGCTCAGTCTCAGGGAGACTGAGCGTCTCCGAGGTGCTCTTTTAAGAGAGGCATTAAATAGACCAATGGCCACAGGCAGGAATGATTTCCTGTGCCTCTCCGTGTTGCATCTAGGTGGAATCAGTCTCTCACTGAACGTGCTCCTGTGTTTGACTAGCACGTCGTGGAGTGGGTGCGAGTCATTGTTCATGATGGAGCGTAGCCTGGACAACGTTCTCTTCTCTGACACCGCAGTCAGAGAGCCCAGATCCAGCCCCACAATGTCCCTGGCCTTACGGATCAGTTTGTTGAGTCTGTTGGCATCTGCTGCCTTCAGCCTGCTGCCCCAGCACACAATAGCATACAGGAAGGCACTAGCCACTACCGACTCGTAGAACATCCTCAGCATGGTCCGGCAGACGTTGAAGGACCTCAGCCATCTCAGGAAGTAGAGACGGCTTTGCCCCTTCTTGTAGAGTGCATCAGAGTTCTTAGCCCAGTCTAGTTTATTGTCAATGTACACTCCAAGATACTTGTAATCCTCCAGTATGTCAACACTGACCCCGTGGATTGAGACAGGGGTCACCGGAGCCTTGACCCTACTCAGGTCCACCACCAGCTCCTTTGTCTTTGACACGTTGAGCTGCAGGTGGTTCAGCTCACACCAAGTGACAAAGTTGGCCACCACATCCCGATACTCATCATCGTCACCATCTTTGATACATCCCACTATCGCAGAGTCATCAGAGAACTTCTGAAGGTGGCAAGACTCTGTCTGGTAGGTGAAGTCTGTGGTGCTCCCGTATTGCTGACCACTCTGTCTGACACACAGTTCTTCAGGCGCACATACTGTGGTCTGCCAGACAGGTAGTCCACAATCCAGGCCACCAGGGGGGCATCCACTCGCATCGCTGTCAGCTTCTCACCCAGTAGAGCCGGCCTGATGGTGTTGAAAGCACTGGAGAAGTCAAAGAACATGACTCTCACAGTGCTGGCCGGGTTGTCAAGGTGGGCGTAGGCGCGGTTGGTAAGGTAGATGACCGCATCCTCCACTCCCAGTCGGGGCTGGTAGGCGAACTGGAGGGGGTCAAGGGAAGGTTTGACCATAGGCCTGAGCTGCTCCAGGACGAGTTTCTCCAGGGTCTTCATGATGTGGGACGTCAAAGCTACCGGCCTGTAGTCATTGGAGCCACTGGGTCTTGGCTTTTTCGGTACAGGAACTATACAGGACATTTTCCACATCACGGGGACCTTTTGGATAACTATAACTTATAACTAATATAATAACTAGGAATCGTGATTCCTAGGCTCGCCCGCTCCCTGGCCTCGCCCGTCCTGCAGCTTGCTGAGCTGCCCCTGCAACTCGCATTCGCAGCGCTGTCGCTGCGTGGCCTTGCCCACAACTCGGCTGCTGTGTGGCCAATGCGCATAATTCCTAGGCTCGGCTGCTTCGTGGCCTGAGCTCGCCCGTCCTGCAGCTCGCCAAGCTGGCCCTGCAGCTCACATTTGCAGCTCGGCCGATCTGCGGCCTTGCCCACAGCTCGGCTGCTGTGTGGCTTTGCCTGCCCTATTGGCGACGCACAATGGCTCTCTCTCTCCCTCCTCTCCCTATCCTCTCTCTTCCTCCTCTCCCTCCCTCTCTGCCGCTCTCTTTCCCTCAGTCTGAGCCTCAGACTGATGACACCCTCACTGTGTGTGTGTGTGTGTGTGTGTGCCTGTCTGTCGCTTGTGTGTATCCTGTGTGTGAGTGTCTGTGTGTGTGTGTGTCTGTCGCTTGTGTGTATCCTGTGTGTGAGTGTCTGTGTGTGTGTGTGTGTGTGTGCGTGTGTGTGTCTCTTGTGTGTGTATGTGTGCATCACTGATGATGTCACAATGCCTCTGCTGTATATAGCCTATGCTGTGCTCTGTAGCCTATGCTGTATATTACACAGCCTAGTGTGCTATTTGTATGCCTGATTGCTTTCTCTCTCTATGTATATATTTTTGTTTTTGACGTAGTTCATACGTCACAGTAACACTTCCGCACGCCACGTCAGCTCACCTTGTGCCACGTATTTGCTTTTATACAGGAGCGGCCACCAACTTTTCTGCCTACAGCCTGACGAAGACCAGAGGTTGAAACGCGTTGCGTCTCTTGTGCCCTTGTCCTGTGAAGATGTATTGTGTATTAACTATTTAGTATACCTGTACATTACTTCTTTATTAATTAAATTATTTATAAGCATCAAGAAGCTCCCTTTTCTCTATTCACAATGCCTCTGACATAACTGATGATATCACAATTTATGACTTCACTGATGACATCATCACTGTGAGTGCTTGACTACAATTGAGAAAGACTCATGTTTTCGAAATTGTTGTTGTTTCTTCTTCTTCTTCTTCTTCTTCTTCTTCTTCTTCTTCTTCTTCTTCTTCTTCTTCTTCTTCTTCTTCTTCTTCTTCTTCGTCGTAGTAGTAGTAGTAGTATCATTCATTCAAACCCATAAGTGTTTATTGCATTGCAATCATTGACTGTTGCAATGGAACAACCTCGGTTCTTATCAACGTCCGAGTTGTCATGAACGCAACAAGTCTGCTGATCTCGCAAGATCCTTCGGGTGTGCGCCCAAATTGAAACTTGAAAGATACCGCAACACGCCACTTCAAAGAGACCGCACTACACCGGTGGAACTAGTGGACAGAGCAGAGGACCAGCTGCCGACTGACTAAAATTAAAATATTGTTCGCTTCGCCACAATGTTTGCGCTCGTGGAGTGGAAAGACCAAAGCAAAGGAGTCTACAGTATTATTCTGACTGAACAAATCAAAAACTTTGATGAGGATGAATACTTGAACGGCACGGACTGCAAGACGCTCCACATAATTGAGTGGAGGCTCCCAGGCAAGAGACCACCACCTGGAGGATGGCCCTTGCATGAAGGCAAGGTACTGAAAATAGCAGGTAAGGTTAATTTCCTCTTATTGTAATGAATGAATTGCACACAGTACGTGGGATATAAATATGGAGAGAGCCAATTCCTTAGCTAGCGACGGCCAAACCACTGTTTCAGAGTATAGTGTGGGTGGTCTAGAAAGTATTGTATTGTTTATTGCTTCTTTCTAGCAATATGTTGATATTGCTGTTTTAGCTCTGCACCTTACCTAGGGGAATTTGTGGACATGTTTATTGTTTAATTAGTTGTTGCTGTCATTGATGCTACTGCTGTAATGCCAGAATTTCCCTACGGGGATGAATAAAGTATATCTATCTATCTATATATGTTACCAGACAAGTTGTGCTATGTGACTCCGTCGCGGTGTAACGTTAACGTGACCTCAGTGGAGGTGGTGGGTGCGCAGCGGATGAGAGCAAAGCTGGCCTCTCTGATGGAGAACAACTCCCATCCTCTGCACGACACTGTGACAGCCCTGGAGAGCTCCCTCACCACCAACAGACTAGTTCATCCAAAGTGTGTGAGGGAGCGTTTTCGGAGTTCTTTCCTCCCAGCGGCTGTCAGACTTTTTAATTCTGTACACTCTTGAGTGAACAATGGTTTTTAAATTGCTGCTAAAATGGCTGCTAAATGCACTTTTATCTAGCACTTTAATGTAATTTCTGTGCTTTTAATGCAATTCTTAGTTGTGTAATTGCTATATTCAGTTTTTTACTATGTTGAGCATACGTGCTATTATGTTGCTGTCTCTTTTTTTAACCCTGTCCACTTGCTGCTGTAGCACTGAAATTTCACCTTGTGGGACGAATAAAGGATTATCTTATCTTATCTTATCTTATTAGACACATTACGTTAGACAAAAAGTCAAGGACAAAACCACGGGGAGGTGGGGTGGGCAAATTGTGATGATATGTCAAATGTGAATTTTTCTGTGATAATGTGGAAGTACTAACGTTAATGGATGCCATTTTCAAACAGTGACCTGCAAGAATGACAGTAATAATTGTTTTATTGAAGTTCATAATTATTTTTATAAATCTTACTGTAAAAGCTGCAAAAAATAATTGAATAGGCTCTGAGTCCATAGTCTCACTTCTGGGTTGTTTCTAACATTTTATCATAGATAGGATAGGTGTGATGTGCATTATGCCAACAGGAAAATCTTATTTTGTTTTCTTTGCCTGGTGGAGTTGAACCGAAATAATTGATTGAGAAGTAGCCGACATTTTCAGTCTGCCTAACATGTCAGTCATTTAAAACCTCTGTCAGGTCTGTTGGGTTCCGATATCTATGAGGCCATTTACACCTGGCGCTAATATGCGTTTTCTGTGATCAGATTGCCATCAGATTGTGTTTTATCACTTGAAAGTACAGGTGTAAACACCCCCAAAACGCATTGAAGAAGGATTGCAATCTGATCGGCCAAACCACCTCCGGAGGTGGTCAGGGATGCATTGTGTACTCATGGAACACAAGTGTAAATGCAATGTGTCCTCTCAATCTGGATACACCAACTTTAAGCGGGTTGAGAGGACAACCATTTCTGCAATCTGGTTGCAATCAGATTGCAGAAAATGCATGTTAACACCAGGTGTAAATGGCCTCTTAGTGTAGCCTTTCAATCCAATTCCTCGCTACTTTTTCGTGCCATAAAAACCTTGTCAATGATCACTGACAGTGATCTCTGTCCAACGTTTTCTGTACATTTTATTTTGTTGACTATTGTGAACAACATGTCAGTAGTGTCTTAACAGTCAAGCTTGTATTGTAAAACAATAAAAAAGGATTTTCCTTTGTTTTATATCTTATGATCTATTCCTGTGTATGTGTCCCAACAGAGAAGCAGGCTACTCTGAACGAAATTCTGAAGGAGAAACAGAGGAAACCTGAAGAAGAGATCGGCCTCAGGCGCAAAGTGAGACCAAACCCGAGATACAAAGCGCCTCCCTCAGACACTGAGGATGAACCAACCTCCCCTAAGGTTAATCCATTACATTTTTTCTATTTTAATTCAAACCAAAACTAACATACAATACAAATGGGCTGCCCACTACTAATTAACATTTAAAATTATGCTCCACAACATGGATTAATTAGTTAAATAAAGTATATAGAAATGTTATATACTGGACAAAAATATAAACTCTACACTTTTGTTTTTGCTCACATTTTTCAAGCGCAGAACACAAAATTGTAATAGTCTTCTAGGCACACAAAGGGCTTACTTTTGTCAGATTTTGTTCATAAACTTCATAAAGAAATTCAAAAATCACATTAACCTTTAAAAAAGTAATCAAACTTAAGGTTTTTCCCCCTGGATAGAGATTTTGGCACACATCCCAAGTTGTTCGCAGGGGTCATATTAGTCTATAATTGTTAGACTATCACAAATTTGTTTAAATCCCTCTATGAGCAGTTATCCCTCGCCAAGATAATCCATCCACCTGACAGGTGTATCATAAAATGCAGATTAAACAGGAAGCTTATTTCTCCAATCATCAGGTGTGGTTTTTGCAGTTTGATCACACCACACTGTTAAAGATGTCACAAGTTGTGAGGGAGCGTGGGATTGGCAGCTGACTACAGGAATGTCCACCAGAGCTCGTGTTATGCTCCCTTCAAATGGAACTCGTGAGCCCGTGGTGACGACGTGTTAACAAAGTGGGAAGTTGTGTATCATGATTTCACGATATGTGTACACAACTTCCATGTAGTACCATAACACATTGGAGATGGGTTATGGTACTAAAATAGGCTGCTGTGTTGGCTCCTCTATTCTTTATAATGCTACACATTAACAATTAAATATCAAATTAATTATTTTCCAGAATAACAAACAAGATAAAAACTTGGCCATACATTCTGAACAAAAATAAATAATCTAGCCTTAACTTCAATAAAATAGGCTACTATTTTATTCCGGGTCCCCGTGCTGCCCGTGACACGTGAGTGTCCCTACGGGGGACACCTCGGCATTCCGAAATGTCGGCACTCCGAAATACCGGCATTCCGACAAAATTGAGATCTGTCTCGCCATTGCGAAAGAACCCTCCCCCAGACCCTAACCCTAAACCTAACCTCTCCCACCCCCCACGCCTAAGCCTAACCTCCCCCAGAACCTAACCTCTCGGCGAAACATTTTTTGGAGATAAAAAGGGCCGCCTCTCCGAAAGCATAGAAGTCAATGATCGGAATGCCGACACTTCGGAATGGCGAGGTGTCCCCGTCCCTACGTATGCTATCCACCTTATTTCTCCCCCCCCCCCCCCCCCCCCGTTACGTTGCTGACACACCGGTCTGTAAAGGATGTTTCGAAGCTGTAGGCGAATGGAGCGAATCAGGTCCAGCTTGGCAAAAATCGGGTCGATAAATATCTCGAGTTGAGCAACAGAAATAGCGGATGTGATAGATAAAATTATTACATTCCCTCAAGTAAGTCGTCAAACGAGTGTTATTTATTGTGACATGCAACTCCCCCCCCCCCCCTGCAGCGTCAGAGTTTAAACGAGGAAATGCACCATCTGCAACAATCAGTCACGTTAGACCGGACCTTGCACCCATAATTATTTTACAGCAGGGCAATCAAAAATAAGGTGGATACTTTAATCATTAAATAACAAATGAATAATTTTCCAGAATAAAGTAAAGTAGTAAACACAAGATAAAGACAAGGGGCCCTATTCTCCCACAGGCCATCGGCGCTATTACGGGCCTTAACCGCAAAAAAACGTGCCTAGCGCCTGTTTCGGGAAAATAGCAATAGGCTTTAGGCTGCCAAATGCGCTTTAGGCCGAATGGGCGTGGCGGAGTCCCTGAATGCGCCAAAGTGGGCGTGTCGGCGCTAAATACCGGCGTACTCTTATCTTCCGACCTGCCGTTAATTTAGCGCCTTGCGCCTTTGAAAAGCAGGCCTATTCAATGGGCCAGTCCGTCCCCTCTCTCCTCTGTCACCCTTCTCTGTGTCACTCTCTCCCTCTCTCCTACTGACAGGAGCAGGCATTGGTGTGCGTTTACCAGTTTATTGTGAAATAAATCCTTCCGCGTTGAGTTACTGTCACAAGCCTGTGTGACAACGCTTCCAGCCTGGGTAAAACAACTCCGTCCGTACCGCTTTGAGGCTGCAGGCAGTCTGACAGGCACAATACGACTGTCTCTCTCTGACTGCCTGTGAATGCCCCAGCATGCAATTGGGTACTAAATTTCGCTACTAAATAGCAACCAAATGAGGCGAAATAGATATAAAAGGTCGATCTAAAATAATGTGTAATGGTAACACAGCCTGCAATTGTAGAACATTTCAATATTGGACCAAATAAATCATCGAAATTAAAACACCACCCTAAGTGAAACATATATGTCCTCCTGGGGCTATATATACCCCTTGTCGAGTTAATGTGATTTAGAGAAGTAACAGCGGAACGCGCTTCGGAACGCGCTTCTAATGGCATCTGCTATACTGTGATGTCCCTCCAATAACTTGGCCCTATTTCACATTTAGTTTTACAATAAAAACACATTTATGCAATGACTTGACATAATGTAGGGTATATTTATGTGCATCATCCTTCCTGCAGCAGGCGAGAGAAAATGATATCTTTCTGGACAAACTTTCACCAATCTAATAGGCTATATTTTTCTAGCTGATGCATAGAACATTATTTTCACTTTGATCTTGCTATAGTGTAGCGTATTTACATGCTTGCAGTATTGAAACTGCAGTTAGATTGGTTTGAGAAGCATAATAATATGGAATAATAGCCTATAATGCAGACAGACAGGCTGGATGAAGGGAGGGGGGGGGCAGAGCGTTTGGCTTTCGTCTGGTTTTGCGGGATCACTGGAATTGGAGCTAAAAAGGCAAGCGTGCGATTCGTTTATTGCACTTATCCAATGAGCATGACGGTGCATAATTTTACGCCTAAAAGGCGTGGTTGTAATGCTTTGGGCTGCATCTAGCGCCAGCACGACGATATCAAGTGCGCCTTTCCACGCCCACTGCTTTGATCTGCGCCTGCCGCTCGGCCTAGAAACTGCGCCGATGCAATGATAGGGGCCAATTAGCCTATACATTCTGGTTTGGATCTTTTCAGTTTAAGCCAGGAGGATGGGTCAGGCCGGGGACAGCAGCTGAGCAACGGGACAGAGGGAGACTGTTGGAAAATAAATGTATGCTGATTTCGTAGCTAATAAATGTCATAAGAAGAATTGCACTAAACCAGAATAGCCTACACTAAATTGAACTAATTTGTTAGTTTATATGAAGTAGCAGGCAGCAGTGACGGATACACAGCTCACCTTCACAAGCTTGTTCAGAGAGCAGTATATAAACTGGGAGAAGTCCGCCACATTCCAAGGTGATGAGCCCACCTCAATACATATGGAGTTGTCACAAGTTTATTAACAGGTGGGGAAGTGTCCATACCGTGGCATCCCTAGTAGTACATAGAAGTAGTCTTAGATATTTTAGTTCAAAGCATGAAAAGTGGGAGCAAAATCAGTAGAGCTGTGTTTATATTTTTGGTAAGTATATATATATATATTGTAGCGTATCCGTGATACGCCAAGGAACGGAGAGTTGTAGTTGGTACAGGGTCTTTATTCACAGGCTTCGTTAGCTCCTAGCTGCTAGCTTCACACCGCTAGCTCTACACATAACAACCGGTCTCGCTCACTCCATATCTTGACTCCCTGCGGCACAGCGGCCGCTGGTCCTATATACCCCGTTTCCCCCAGGAACACACCCACACACATCAGTTCCTAGCTACCGTTGAGACACTTATGTTGCACATCACATTACAGGTAATACTTGGATTACCCAAACACGTTACATACTCCTCACCCAACAATAAGGTTAACGCCCACGTTAACACCCACAACCCACACATATCCCCCTGTACCAAAACACACCACCCCACAACATTTTGTATTCCCCCAATTTGCCTCTTATTTTTCAGCACACTTTCAATTTCCGTTCCACCACCACCATTTGCATTTCTTTTCATTTCTTCCCTCTTTTCCCATTCCTTAAATTCAACCCACATTTCAATTATCACAAGCCCCAACATTTACATTCCCTCTTTTCCCTTTACACTCATCTTCACATCATTCTTTTTCCATTACCTTCATTTACCTTTTTCCTACTCACATTATCCCACTTCACTTCAACCACTATTTCCATCCCCCCTTTTTAAAGCTTCTGTCCCATCTGAAGCACATTACAGTCTACACAGCTAAGGCAGTAGTCCTCTACATCTCCCTTCATCTGTACCCAGTAGAAAACTCGACAAAGGCGGCTGAGTGTTTCTTCAGCCCCTCGATGCCCCTGCCCCCTGCGGCCCCTGTGCGCCCCCCGTAGCGCCAGTCCCCGCAGGCAGCTGGGCACCACCACGACGCTGCCACTCTTCCCGCGCCCATCTAACCCCAGAATCCCCGACTCTCTCACCCTCAAGTCCGGAAACAACTCCCACAGTTCCTTCATGGTACTTGAATACATGCATATCTCCTCCAGGCGAGGCCGGTATCCGGCCGCCACCCACCTGCGCACCGGTCCAACGCTAGCGTCCTCCGCCTGTCTGCGTATCCACTCCTCCAGATCGACATCCTCCATAGTCACATTCTCATCCTCCCGGTCTTGCACTCGCTCGTCCTCCCGTCCCGCTCCCCCAGGGGGCGGCGTGTTGAGGACAGCAGGGCGGACACCATCGGCGTCGATCTCCACCTCGACTTTCTGCAGTGCAGCCGTGGGGGTTGTGTAGCGGCATGGTTGGGCCGGCTCCTCCAGCGTTGACCCCTCTCGCTCCCCCGGGGACACGAGCGCCGCTCCCCCGACTGTAACAGCATTGCAGGTGATGTCGCTCACTTCCCTCTGGCTGTTCAAAACGATCCCCGCTCCAGAGCAGCTAGCCTGGGCCGGCTCAACAGTCACTCTCCTGCCCAGCACAATCGGCTCTGTACTGCCCCGTTGCTCCGCTGCTTGTAGCTCAGGCTGCTCCCCTGGCTGTGTGTCTCTTCCAGCGTTCGCACTCTTAGTACAGTCTCTAGCTAAATGTTCAGGCGACTGGCAAGCCCAACAAAGCCTCACCTGTCTCTCCTCTCTCGCTGTCCTCCAATCCCCGACAGCTTCTTGACATTCTCTGGCTAAATGTCCCATCGCGCCGCATGCCCAGCAGGCTCCCTGCTGTCCATGTCGTTGTCCCGCATACCCGGTCCGTCTCCCGGGCTCGCCTCGGCACCACCTCGCCACGTGGCCCGGTTCTCCACAGCTCCAACACAGTCTATTTTGTGGCTCCTCCGTCCGCTTCTCTCCGTGCTGCGCGACCTCTCGTAGCAGCTCCATCAGTCCTTCTGCCCAGGCTGGTATCGTCTCCAACAGCCGTCCGACTTCTTTCAACACACGGGCCTCCATGCCCGCCAGCATCGAGCTGATCTCTGTCGTCAGCCCCTCTTCTCTCCCGTTCACCGACAGGCTTTCTTCCAGACGCGCCATCACACGTGGCGCTCGTAGCAGCTAGCTCACACAGCTAGCTCGCTACAGCTAGGTCGCTCGAGCCTTTGATCTCCAACTTTTCTCCGCTGTTCCTCCTCACTCTCTCCCCTCTCGACCGAATCAGAGGCGTTACCGCTTCACTTGCTGACACCAATGTAGCGTATCTGTGGTACGCCAAGGAACGGAGAGTTGTAGTTGGTACAGGGTCTTTATTCACAGGCTTCGTTAGCTCCTAGCTGCTAGCTTCACACCGCTAGCTCTACACATAACAACCGGTCTCGCTCACTCCATATCTTGACTCCCTGCGGCACAGCGGCCGCTGGTCCTATATACCCCGTTTCCCCCAGGAACACACCCACACACATCAGTTCCTAGCTACCGTTGAGACACTTATGTTGCACATCACATTACAGGTAATACTTGGATTACCCAAACACGTTACAATATATACAATAAATTATAAATTCATATAACACATATTAGTGAAATATTTGTCACATAAGTGGACATAATATGCTACCAATTTGATTGGATCCCACCAGCTTTAGCGCTGCTCATAGATCTACTTATCCATTATGCATGTTGCTACATGACTTGCTCAGTTTCAGTTGACTCTTTCTGTTGACTCATGCTGCAGCATCTATTATTTACCCCTGATTACAACTTATAATGATTACAATCGAAAGCAGATGTACGAACACAAGGTTTTAATAACTAATACTCTAAAGATATTTTTGTTGTTGTAAAGAAGCAGAGTTTGGATTGCGATAAGGAGCTGTTGGAGCAGATTAAGAGCCATGTAGCTGCCTCCTCACCTCCTTCATCACCTGAAGACTCACCTTCTACCTCTGCACCACCTGCACCTGAAAGCCAACTCAGGGCAGAAAATGAGGCCCTGAAAAAGGAACTCCACCATCTGCAAACTGATATAGTCAACAGTAAGTGTTTAATAGTACCAGTGTTTCCGGTGCCGGTCAACGTGTCTGGCAGATTTCAGTCTCCCGGACAATTAGAATAGAGGTTAAGTTTAGGGTTAGGGTCTGGGGAAGGTTGGGTTTAGGCATGGGGACTGGGAGAGGTTAGGTTTAGGCGTGGGGGCTGGGAGAGGTTAGGTTTAGGCATGAGGGCTGGGAGAGGTTAGGTTTAGGCATGAGGGGTGGGTTAGGTTTAGGCGTGGGGGCTGGGAGAGGTTAGCTCCAGGCTCCAGCCAGTCCACCGACACGCTGCACGCCGCCTCGCTCAGCTGGTTCTGCTTGTGGGCTATCGGCATTGCAGGCTGTCGGCACTGCCTCCCCTCCCCCACATCCCCCCGCTCTCCCTCCCTCCTCCCCTCTCCTGCTCTCTCCTCTTCCCCCCTTCCCCCACTATTCTAAAGCATAGTACCCATTCTACTCCAAAGCATGGCACCCATTCTCCCCTAAAGCGAGGCACCCATAAGCTCTATATGCGAACATGTGTTTATTTGGCAAAGGGACTCACTACTAAAGGCTTGCAGCCAATTAAATTAAGCATAGTTTGGTTGCTAAGAAATCGACATATGTCCGTTTGCAAAATGTGTGTCTATATTTCTCTATCATATAATTGTTCGATGTGTTATTATTACTACTGTAATTTGTTACTGTTGTGTCAGCTAGCCCTCCTTTCCCTGTTTTCTCCATATAGTCTCCCATACTCTCTCTATACTCCCATACTCTTCCATACGCTCACATTTCCCATTCTCTCCCCACCTCCTCCCTCCCCCTGCTCTCTTCTCCCCCACACCCCCCAGCTCCCCCCCCTTCCCCTCTCCTGCTCTCTCCTCTTGCTCCTTCCCCACCTCCTATACTCTCCAACATTTCCCATTCCCTCCCCACCCCATCACCTCTCTCACATTCCCCCTGCTCTCCTCCCTTCTCCTGCTCTCTCCTCCGCTCTCTCCTATATTTCTATATTTTCTATATTTCTCTATCAATTGTTCAATGTGTTTTCTTTATTCTGTAATTTGCTACTGTTGTGTCAGCTAGAATTAGCTAGACATATTCTCTGTGCGGATACTTAATGTCCAAGACAACACTTGGTAGTCTCGATAACTAGGAACGCTGTAGCACTTGATAGCTGAGTCTGCAAGTTCGAAGATGGAAACTGTGCAGAAAGTTGTCGCGAGGTTAGTCTATGAACAACTACAGAGGACTTGCAGAGCAAACCTTTATAGGTCCCGAATATGACATCACCTTGTGTTATGACATCATCAGTGAGACCATCCGAGAGGCATGATTTAAGACACTTATGAATCATGACATCATCACCGTCTGTGACATCAGTGATCTATGACATAGTAGGAATGATGACATCATCCTAACAACCGGGAAATGACCAGAAAGCGGTGTAATACCTTCATGTGTGAAAGTTGTTTTCCGGTATAAGCGCGCCCCCGTCTTCGCGGACATTTGACCATCTAACCTTGTGATAAGAGCGGTATGTCTGCTTCATGTGTGGGCGTGCCGATTTCCCCCCCTCCCCTCTCTGCTCGCTCTCTGGCCAGTCCTTCAGTCAGAGTCAGTCAGAAGATTTTTTTTTATATATATTTTTTTTTGTGAGTGAAATGTTGCATTGTCTCCCCTGATTCTAAGTATAGTCGAATCGCTTGGTTTGAGCAAGTAAAACAATTTTTATAAGCATTTAAAGCAAGGTTTATGGAAAAATGAATGGCGGATGAAATCCCATGAAGAGGGAGAGGGGGTGACTTTGGCACCCCTTTGGCACTCAGACCTGAGCCTACTAAATATTTAATGAACCACTCATGATTGTCAAAACTGTTTTTTATTTTTGAAAATGTCAATGTCATGTAACATGTTATTTACTTCAGTGGTGCAATGCTTGTTTGAGCTAAAAATCCACAGCAGAAGCTTTTTCTATTAATTAATAAAGCCTTAGACTTAGAATCAGGGGAGACAATGCAACATTTCACTCACAATTGTTTTTATTTTACTTTTTTTTTTTTACTTTTTTTTTTTCGAATTTCGATTAAAAGTCGACTTTGGCCAGCGAATTTCGAATAGTGTTTTTGCTAGAAATGCCCATCCCTAGTTCTGAGAGTCTTGCAAGCCGCCCAACGCTTGTAGAGAAAGCAGATGCACGAAGCGAAATGTGGATGTATTTTGCTTACGTTGCCGACAGCGAAGGCAAGCCCCTGGACACATCAAACGAAGCCAGTCTGTAAAAAGTGCTTCAATGCGACGCAGGTGAACGGATAAACATCGAACCAGGCTATTTCTCTCCGACAGGGATCCCAACTTCTTCAAAGATTTCAGTTCAAAGACTGGTTAGTGAATGTGAAGGATACAACATACATGCCCTCTTAAGTCAAACGAGTGTGATTTATTGTGTGACAAGCAAACTTATTTCACCATCTTGCCACTGCCGACTGCTGACCCAAACCTGAGCGGGACACGACGGTACCCGTCAGGTTCGGACTGACATTGAAAACTCTACTAAGATTAGAGAACTCTACTAACATTAATTTTTATCTTTCATTTTGTTTTTCACTTTCTTTAGAAATGCCTGAATTGTTTGAAAGGATGGAGAGGATGGAAAAACGGATGGAGAGCTCATCACAGAGCCCACTCAACAGCCCACAGCCATCACCTTCTACACTGGACCACGTGCGTATGATGTTTGCTGTGTTTGTCAACAATAGGTGGACACTTTCAAGTTAGGGAGATATGTGACCAACACAACACCAACACTTCCAACATAGAAAGTGAACACCAGTGCAGTGCTGGCTTAGCCTGATATTCGAACTGCATCGTCAATTCATAAACTAATTTCCTCTTTGTCTAAGATTTGCACTCACTTCAGAGCATTTCTATGAGGGGGCGGGCTTCGATCTTCCTTAACCAATCACTAGAGACCAAGGTCTGCAGTGGCGTATTGAGTCCAGAGAAGCTTAACTCATTGAGTGCCAAGGACGGACATGTTCGTCATTTCAAATAGTAACGTAGAGTGCCAAGGACGGACATGTTCGTCAATTGCGTTTTTTGACGGTGGGGCGTCGATCAAAGCCTTCTGCCTCTGATGTACAAATATTATAGCTATTGGATGTGTCTAACCTATTTTACAGAACCCTTAGGTGGCGACAGTGCTCTCCACATAACAGAAAGGCAAGGAAAAAACAAAGAAGAAGTCGTTATGGAAACGGAAATCGCATTGCATCCGTATGCATCGATATGCTGAAGCACGTTACTGCAGCTGTGCCTGCAGCAGCCAATCTGCTCCCACAATTGAGCCGCTCCGTGTCGGTTGCGACAGCACATCTGCACATCCACACCGTGGAGTTGTTATTATTCTCAACTGGAAGCATCGTTGCCGGTGACAAACACACGCGGAACGCTGTAAAAAAGCCTGGCTGTTCCGCACCCTTCACTGTGCGCACAGCAAACTCAGCAGAGAGCCACCACAGACAGGAGGAGGAGTGTGCAGTTGAGGCGAGGCGGGGCGGGGCGGGGGGGGGGGGGGGGCACGCAGAGCAGCACGCAACACCCAGACAGACCCAGGCAGCAGGACAGGATTGACAAACGCAAGCCAGAATATCCGATACCCACCAGCAGCAAATCAAAACCAGCAAGAAGCTGCAACCAGCAGCGCACGCAGGGGCCAGCGCTGCTGGTTGTAGCTAAAAATATTATTCTGCCAAACAAAATTCCCTGGCCTAAACTGTTTTATTGAAGGAAATTATTTTTGAGGTGTGACTACATTAGAAAAGATTAGCTTCAGAGTCAGTGATGTGCTTGAAATGATTAATTTCACAAAAGGCCAATTATCTCAGCTTCTAGAAAAAAATTGCTTTTTTTGGATGAATCAAGCTATCTTCTCCGGCTCATAACTAAAGAACGGAAAATGGGATCAATAAACTTTTTTTTGCAGATGATAGAATAGAGTCTCATCGTTCTTTGTGCGTGTGTTTACATAGTAATATCACACAATATTCTGTGGGCCTCGAGAAATCACTGAAAACGCTCTGAAACTCTGGCACTGGGAGCGTCCGTTCTCCAAAAGTGGCTGGCACTCAATGAGTTAATAATGTAGCCTATGTGTGGGGCAAAAACAAAACATAACTAAAAAACATGGCATGTTTTACTTCCGGTGAGGTCAAGGAAAAGGTAGGAAAAGGAGTTAGACAATATCTCGAAATATCGCAATATTCAATATATCGCAATACTAGCATATCGCAATACTATCGTATCGTGACTCAAGTATCGTTTTAGTATCGTATCGTGGGCATCTGGTGATTCCCACCCCTACTAAAGCCCAATAAATGTTGACTCGCACGACACTTTAAAACTGTCTATCAACAGATATGGGGCCCGATCGTTGCATCGGCGTAGAAACTGCGTTTAGGGCCTGGCACAGCCCAGATTAGTGGGTGTGGACCAGCGCACTCGATATCTTGGTGTCTGCGCTACACGCGGCCTCAAGCATTATAACCACGCCTTTTAAGCGTAAGATTATGCACCATCTGCTCATTGGAGAAGTGCAGTAAAGAGTCACACGCTTGCCTTTTAACACGTTCACTGCCGTCGACGAGTCAACTCGTCAAAAAAAATCCAACGGTTGACTGCCGTGGACGAGTTATCTTGTCGATTTTTTTTTTTTTTTTTTTTTTAAGGTGGGACGTGGATCAAACCCTTTTACATCCCCTATAAAAATATGGGAGCCACCGAACGTGTACAACCCATTCCACCGACCCACTAAGTGGCGACAGTGCTCTCCAGACTAGAGAAAGCCGAGCCAAAACTGCAGGGAAAAGCGTGAGGAAACCGTTCTCATACTGTAGAATGGTTTGGCGAAAACGCTTTCGCGCTGGCGCACAACGGTGGCGCACAACGGTGGGGGGTTCCAAAAATAGACTGGGTGCAACACACTTTGAAACACGCAGCATAAAGCCCAGAATCGCACAAAGCTTCATCAAAGCTCTCAACCGAAACCCCAAGAAACGAGCGAGCCCCATCCAGACTCGCCCGACGAGGGGCCGCCAGGCAGACAGGCAGCAGAAACTTGCTTGTGACACACCCGCTGCAGAGCCACGGAGGGAGGAGGAGAACACCCACGGAGGGAGGAGTTTGAAGGAGAGGGGGGTGGGGGTGCTGTTATGGAGGAAATTACTGTTCAGAACTATTGTTTAGATGTCTGATGTCTTACTGATGCCAAAAATAAATGGTTAAAGTGACTGTTCTATCGAATTTCACAAAAAGGCATTTATCTCAGCTTCCCTTTTCAGACGCTGAAACCATGCTGTATTCAACTGCTAATGCCTACATAACTACTAACTCTACAAACTAACTCTTTTAGACAGAGAAAGCACACATTCTTTTAGTGCTTTTGAGATATTTTGTGTTCACAAAGTCCTAGCAGAAAATAATCCTCGGCTCTTGAAAGATGAGCCAGAATCCTCAAAAAAAAAACCTTGGCAGAAGCTACTTACAGTAAAAAAAAAAACTGTTGGCAGTGAATGTGTTAAGCTCCAATTCCACGGAGAAATCCAGTAAAACCAGACAAAGCCAAGCGCTCTGCTCCCCCCCCCTCCCTTCATCCCGTCTGTCTGTCTCCATATATAGGCTATTATTCCATATTATTATGCTTCTCAAACCAATCTAACTGCAGTTTAAATACTGCAAGCATGTAAATACGCTACACTATAGCAAGATCAAAGTGAAAAGAATGTTCTAAACACATCAGCTCGAAAAATATAGCCTATCCCTATATGATGAGATTAATTAGATTGGTGAAAGTTTGTCCAGAAAGATATCGTTTTCTTTCCCCTGCTGCAGGTAGGATGATGCACATAAATATAGCCTACATTATGTAAAGTCATGCATAAATGTGTTTTTATTGTAAAACTAAATGTGAAGTAGGGCCAAGTTATTGGAGCAGACATCACAGTATAGCACATGACAGTAGAAGCGCGTTACGCTGTCACTTATATAGGCCCAGGATGACATATATGTTTCACATAGGGTGGTGTTTTCATTTCGATGTTTTATTTGGTCCAATATTGAAATGTTCTACAATTGCAGGTTGTGTTACCATTACACATTATTTAGATCTACCTTTATATCTATTTCGGCTCATTTGGTTGCTATTTAGTAGCGAAATGGAGTAGCCCAATGCATGCTGGGACATTTCACATGCCAGGCAGTGAACTTACAACTTATTTTTTCTATGGGACGTGTGTTGTGTCTGTCTGAGCGAGGGAGTCAGAGAGAGAGTCGTATTGTGCCTGTCAGACTGAGGAGAGAGAGGGAGTGACACAGAGAAGGGTGACAGAGGAGAGGCAGAGGAGCGCTCAGCGCAACTGGCGCACTGAATAGGCCTGGTTTTCAAAAGCGCAAAGCGCTAAATTTACGCCAGGTGGGAAGATATCATTAGGCCGGTATTTAAGGCTGAAACGCCCATTCTCGCCCATTCAGGGAGTGCGCCACGCCCATTCCGCCTAAAGCGCATTTGGCAGCCTAAAGCCATGTTGATATCTTCCCGAGGCAGGCACATTTCTTTGCGTTTAAGGCCCGTTTTAGCGTCGAAGGCCTGTGGGAGAATAGGGGCCATGATGTCTTTAGCCACCAGTGTTGGGCAAGTTACTTTCAAATATACTAGATATTAATATTTACGTTCATTTGAAAGTAATAAGTTACTTTACAATATTACTGTCTGTGTAGAGTAACTCGGTACCTATTACACTACTTTTGCATTACGGTACTTTCATGTAATAACAGTATAAAAACAGTAATAAAAAATGTAACTCAGTTTGTAACTTGAGTTACTTGACAAAGTAACTGGTATAATATTACTGCTTAGGCTTAAGGCTCTTTCAAACACAGATCACGCAAAATTGTAGTTCGGGAAGCCCGTAAAGCCTGGCAGCCTCGCCACAGAAATTGCTTTCACACAGAGCCAAGCAGCACGGCCACATTCCCGTGCTGCTGTGTACTTTCAGGTGAAATCCCCTGCTCCCGGATTGAAAGGCGAGCGGAGGGATTTCCAGCTCCTCCTAGCCCAAATTAATATTTTCATAGGTTAGTGTAGCCTAGGCTACTGTATGATGAACGAATTCATTCAACAACAATACTTCCCTCCTTCTCCTAGTCCGCTGAGCTGGGAGGATAGGTGCACTCGCATGGTGGGCGGACTCGCCAAAACGGGCTCCGCCGCCGCACTCGCATGGTGGGCGGGCAGAACGATATGGTGTCCTACTAAAATTGAAACGATACACGACCGCCCGCATATCAAACAGCTGCAGTCTGCATAATGTTCGTTGGGGGAATAGTATAGGCTATAAATGCACATGACTACTTAACGTTAGTAGTTTTTGTAAGGGAATGCACAGAGCTGATTTCGAGGGGGAATATCATCAGACCAACTTGCCACAGACAGCTATAGCCCTCTGAAGCTTATTATTATATCCGTTAATTTTACCTAATGTCAACATCGTTTGAGCATAAAGCCTAACCGCACGGAGCATTCCTCCTGGCGTCCCTGCAGTCATGATTGTATAGGCTACTTTTTTTACTTTCACTCCTGCACTTTCTTGATACATGAGGTGATTTCCCCTGTAATTGTTTTATGAATGAGCTGACCATTCACACCTTTTCCGGCTTGCTGCGACAACCTTTCAAATGGAGGCGGGTTGCCAGGTAACCCGGCGCTGTTACTACCTACCGTCGCGGGACAAAAGGCGTAAAACAATTATCCACCAAAGCGCGTTCACGACTTTCACATCGGATGCGCGAATCCTATTTTCCGTGCATTTTTCGGCTTTCAAGGCCGGTGTGAAAGAGCCTTTAGGCTCTTCTGTCCTTTGTTGATCCAATGTATTTCTTTCTTTCATATTGTTCTTATTTATTATTTATTATTTATATATTATATTTATTATTGTATTGTATGTTCTGCCACCCAAATAACAGGAACTTCACCCAGGGGTATTTATCCCCCGAAATGTGTGGTGGTCGGCAGTCCGGGCCAACACTGCCACCACCATGGCGAGGACGCTGCTGGTCGGAGTGTTCTCTATGGAGACACTCTTGAAGAGCAATCTGAGAGGTATGTCATTTGTCATAGAAATGTGTGTATGTGTCTGTGTTACTTTACTTTTTTTTATTGCCTTAATTTGGAAGTTTACCTGGATTTCGGAATGTTTTCTTCAGATTGCAGATCGGTTTCGGTCGGATATGTTCACTTCAGTAACCAGCTAACTTGTAATCTGCTGCCATAGAAACATTAATGGTACTGTAGCATCATTACCTTGTGGTTAGTCTCATGTGGTCAGACCCAACGTCTTACGTCAGCACGCTTGCAGCGACAGAGGGTCTGAATCACAAGTTAGCATTTGCGGGTTTTGCCATCAAAAATCCTGTGGTGAAATCTGATTAGCTGGGCTGTTAACATAAGTTCAGCTCGTTAACATAAGTTCAGCTGTCCGTAGTTGGACAATTCAATGTCTGTCGTGCATTTTGTTTTGGTCTTAGGGGGCTTAACCACTTTTCAAGAGTTGTGCACCAGGCATAGACATCTATCTACGACTGGCTACTACTGCGAAACTACCTTGTGGGTAGCCTATTTAAAGCGCAAATTATGCTCAAGCGAAATCGCCAGCGCTAACTGCGCCGAAGGGGTCGCCGCAGCTGGCCGTCCTATTGGCGCAGCTCGGCGGAGGGTGCGTGCAGCTCCTCAAAAATGTGACTCCGCGTCGTCAATGCGGACATGACGTGACCATCACGAGAGCTGTGATTGGCCGTTGCCTTGGGCCGCGCACATATCCGCTGATGTACTTATTGTGAGGAATGAGGAAATGCCATTTCCTCATTTAACAGTGCGTGTCCCTCATCTAGCAAAGCCTTCTGCAGGCTCACCGGAATGACTTTGGAAATAGAGGGACAATAAAATGTCCCCCCCACCGACATGATTGCAAGTTCTTGGTAAACGACATGATAGCGTCATATGTAATGGACAGAAGTGTACCACAAGCCACCTAGTATTTTGGACGTGTACCGCAGCCAAAGTGCCGAGTTACGTTCGAGTACGCACAGTCTCGCTGTCGCCGCTCGGCGGCGGCAAGGCTCCAAGTCGAGGCTGCACAGAACCTTGTCAGTGCCTTAATTACCGTTAATGGAATTGGGTAGTTTAATAGATAACCGACAATGCATTGAATTGCGTTCAAAACACCTGCTGTTGGCCTGTTTTTCTACATACAAAATAGCTTAATTAATCAAATTCATGATGACTGCATTTTCAATAGGCACCTTTACATGGACCATAGAACTGAGCTTGAAATAGGTGTAAAAGCCCAAACTGATTAAAAAATGTTCCATATAAACACCTGAATCAATGTAAACAAGCCCATACCGATTGAGATTTCAATCGGATGCAGAGGGGTAGTTTAAACCTTTTCATAAACCGATCAAAGGAAAAATCGGATCATGTAAACGATAGAAACTGATTACTCTCTGTGTTGTTTCCACGCATGCCCATGATGCCCTCTGTCTTTACATAAAGAAGCCTCCTGCTGCTGCAGCAGGGCAGGAGAGGAGATTTTTTGACTACCGTATGTACGCGGACAAAGTGGAGATTTTCAACACTCCGGCGACGAGAAACCCGCACAGAGTAACGTTAGGTTATTAAAGCTCCAAACGTTTTCTCGTCAGGATTCCGTATCTCTCATTTTCGTGTGACACAAAAATGAGCCACAGACGATCTGTCAATAAGCTCTCTCTGTCCTCGCACGAGTGAGTACACTATTACGCATGGAGAGAATTACAGCATATTGCATGCCTCGGCGAGGCAACCTCGCGCAAACAGCCATTGCGAGACGGGAATCTGATTGGTTTTGATTGATTAATGCCCAGCCTTGCCTGGCCACGCCTGTGAATAATTGTGGTAGTTAAGACCGCCCAACTCCCGTTTGCGCAGGCATTTTGGGGCGCAGATGAATTCGGCACGGCTCTAATTTGCGTCTGAGACAGGTGCTGTGTACGTTTCCGCATCCCGGCCGAGAATTGCATCCCCAACATATTCTGGGGATGTTTTAACTTAGAAATCAGGGAGGTCACGTCTACCAGACGATTATATCACTTTTAAACAGTTACATTTCTGTATAAATGATTACAAGTATGCTCCCGTGAGGTGGGGATGCTTTTTTCTGCTGATTGGCAGGGGAGCAAAACTCGGCAGAACACCTGGCGGACGGCGCAAGGCGGAGTGCTATCTTCCGTGCCTTAAAGCACGCGCAAACAGGTGCGCAAACTAGGGATGTCGAAAATCATAATTTTTCTTGACCGACAACCGACCCTCATTAGCCGACAATTGGTCGGTTAACCGAGAAGATTAAAATGCGCTATTTGACTGTCTGTGCCCCATTAAACCATTACAACAACAAATGCTTGATTTTTTTTCAGTATAAAGCGTTTATTTTTACATCTACAAGCAGAAAAAAACACATTAACAAAACGAGAAGACAAGTTGAATCCTCCAGCCATCTAAACAAAAACATTCCTCGGATAGGCTATGATAGGAGCTGCACGCATTGCAGAAGGGAGAAATACGGAGGGAAAAAACCCATACTCACGCTCACAATTCTTAAATGAATTATCTTACTGCAGGTGTCGGAAATAGTCTAATAAAAAAAATAGTTTGCTTCTCTCTCCACGCTTCTCCCTCTCTCTCTTTATCTGCGACGAGGGCTGTAGGTGGCTATTATGCTCTCTGTGTCCGGCGGCACAACATGACGACGAGTGCAGCAAGTCCGCACGCTGACAGCTGTCAGCACTGTGGGACTCAGGAGGATGAACAAATGAAGCAGTCTGTCCAAACTTTTTACCGATCTAATATGAGATGCAGAGAAATAATTATATATTAAAAGCCGATGTGTTTAGAAGAGCATTCTCACTCAGACAGTCTTGCTATAGTGTAGTGTAGCGTTATCTTTTACATGCTTAAAGTGCCGTGAGATTTTTTGGGAGCACATGGTGGCGGGGATGAAAGTAGCTGCGTGGAGAGAGGGAGGAGGGGGGGGGCTCGAGCACCTTGCTCCCCACTGCCCTCATGTTGACACTCCAAAATGGAAACAGCCGTAATCGTTGTGTGATTATTACACCTGAGAGACAGACAGACCCGGAGAGAACTCAATTTACGGTAAAAGTGTGGATTCCTCAGTGAATCGATGTGGAAGACGCAGCTTGTTTTGAAACAAGTCATTGAAAGTAACCTCATGGTTTCATGACAGCGGCTGGAACACAGAAGGAGCATGACTGACTGGCTCGCTGTAGTCTGCACAGGGCAGGGGGTCTTCTCCCATCTGGTCAAAGCAGAGGGGGGGCGGGGGTGTGGCACATGTGTGGAGCTGAGTTTATCACAGAGCACATCTCGCACGTGGGGGGAGAGGTGGACAGTGAGAGAGACAGAGAGAAGTCAGTGCTGACAATGCACACTGCTTTTGCATTTGGAAAAGCCTTTCTCTAAATGAATGTTGTTCTGGCAGTGGCAGGAGCTTTTAATTCCTATATAATGCTGCTACAGTAACTACTTAGGCTACGTTAACAGTGTTGCTTACCGCGAAGGAGAAAAAAAAAAAAAATTGGCAACACATTGTATGCCAATTTAATATGCAAATTAACCGTTTGACCAACATGCTTAACCGACCAATGACGTTGTCGGCGGTTAAACGGTTAATGGTTAACCATCGACATCCCTAGCGCAAACGCTATTAGGGGATAGCGCCTGTCGGAAGATAGAGGCCTCATTGTTTTAGGTCAGCCTTTGACTCCGTCCCCCTTTCAGCTTACAACTTTATCATATGTTTAAATGACAAGGAGTGTTTTATTCTACCGATCATTAGGGCTGCTCGATTAATCGAATTTTAATCTAGATTACGATTTGGGCTGTCCACGATTATGAAAACAAGATAATTGACATCAAACGATTTTGCGGCTCTTGTCTCTCTCGTTCTGTCTTGTATTGTAAATCAAGCGCACCCCTTCCTTTGCTCGGCCCCTCCCCCAAAGCCCAAAGAAGCACACCAGCTCGAGTTGTGACTGTCGTGTGAAGAGCCACATTTCACAGAAAGAGAGCCGCTGGTCGAGAAGAGAGGTGAAACAACGTATGTGGGGTGGAAACACTATGGTTTTGCCGAGTTTAAAGGTCCTTACACTGCGGCACTGTTTGTTCCAAGTCTGTGCCTGTGATTGACAGGTGGGTCAAAACTCGCATCGCATTTCCGTGCCGTATATTCGCATCGCTCCCGATGTGTAAGGACCTTAACTGATGTGTAACTTACACATCAAGAGTGATGCGAATATACAGCATGGAATTGCGATGCGAGTTTTGACCCACCTGTCAAGATATGCGCGGTCGTGGCATCACCCCGCAACACGACCTCTCCCTCTGTTTAATCACTTGAAATCCACTCACAAAGTGGTCTATGACCAAGAAATAACGCTAAATGAACAAAAAGACAAAGTCCCATCTAGTTACTCCTGCCACAACACAGTCATCGATTCAGGACACTCTTTACAATGCGACCGCATTGATATGATGCATGAATATGCATTCAACAGCTAACGATCTCACAGATAAACATTAACAATAGCCTATTATGAACCTAAACGTAAGTCGCTTTGGATAAAACCATCTGCCAAATGAGCAATTTAATGTAGCCTAATGTAAACGAACGTTACTCAATAGCGTTCTCATTTGGTTAGATTTGAGGTTTAAGGACTACTAGTTCAGATGTTTACCAACATATTGAATGTAGATTAATAGTTGCAGTTGGTTGTGGCAGTTCACTGCAACATAGTAGGCCTACATATACTGTCTATTTATTTTAGTTTTTATTTTATTTCTAAATCTTTGCACTTTTATTATTTATTTATTTATTTATTTATTTATTTATTTATTTATTTATTTTCAATTATATCTAAAATCCAAAGACATCCAATGTTAAAGAAGAAAAGCCAGTTTCAATGTTCAATAAATGCATGATGTTCTCAATGTCAATGATGTCAATAATCGTGTTAAATAATCGTGATCTCAATATCAATCAAAATAATCGTGATTATGATTTTTGCCATAATCGAGCAGCCCTACCGTTCATGTACTCTGAGTGCATTTATATTTATTAATTAAATGAACTTAGTTTAATTGCATTTTCTCATTGGTCAACATCTGTTGCTTTAAATGTGCTCTGTAAATAATTTTATTTCAGTTGATTTGGCTATTTACATGATCACCATTTTACTCAAACTACATTTTTACTCCAGTTGGTTTTCTCAAAGTTTAGGTTGTAAAAGAGAAGTGCGTGATTGTGTAATTTTGATTTAGTTAGAATAAGATTTTGCTGCTTCTCAGGTGGACAATCGAAACATAAGAGGGCGGATGGAGAGGCAAAGGAGGCCCTGGATAAAGAAAAGGTGGACGCAATAATGGGTAAGTTTATGTTACTTTGTGTATGTCTTGTTCTTGTATTCCCAAGCACAGATAAGGTGCCTGTATAGTTGCAAGAATCTAACAATATATTATGTATCATGGCACAAGTCTCATCAACGGGGCTCATTTGTTAAACTTGTGTTAAATCAAATGTGAATGTAAATCAAGCGATTTACAGTCAGTATCACAAAATGCTATTAATCGCCAGATGAATTGGACAACCTCAATATTTATAATTTAATGACAATAACTCAGTATAAAAATAACACTGCCATTTCTGCCAAAACAAATCCTAATCCTTGTTGCAGGTGAGGAAATTCAACTACCCTTCTGGGTTCTGCCATTAGGGCTGTCCCAAACGATTATTTTCTTATCGATTAACCTAACGATTATTTTTTCGATTAGTCGATTAATCTAACAATTATTTTTAATTTAATTTTTTGATTATATAACAATAAATTTACCCAAAACAAATAAATAACCAAAAACTTCTCAATTTCAGTATTTTATTTAACCATCTCATTCTCTTTTAACCATCTCATTCTCTTTAACAGTCCAACATAAAATCTCTCAAATAAAATTAAAGCAAGAGCTTGTCCTCAAATAAACTGAATATAGTGCAATTCAAAATAAAATAGTAGAATAAATTAAATTCAAGTCACTTTCAGGAGGAATACCAAAAACCTTGGGCAATGTCAACTGAGTTTAGCAGCAGTCCAACATAAAATCATCATCTTACAGTTCAATCATGAGAGGCCAGTTCGTGGGATTTAACAAACTTTATTTAGCAATCGGCATGCATGGCAAATGCTTTGGCGCATGACTCCATTAGCCAGTGGCGCTGCTCTTGAGGCAAGAGGAGGGCATCTGCTTAGGCTAGGAGATCCCCCAAAAGGAAGATCTGATTACCGGAGGTTAATTGAGATCTGCGGGCACCGGTAGTTGATTGTACTTTTCTGGCCTTCGACCTTTTAACGACTTATGGCTACTTGCGGCTGGCGCTTCCCAACTCGGTCGGGCCTTCGATCTTGACCGGCGCATGACTCCATTAGCCAGTGGCGCTGCTCTTGAGGCAAGAGGAGGGCATCTGCTTAGGCTAGGAGATCCCCCCGGCACATGACTCCATTAGCCAGTGGCGCTGCTCTTGAGGCAAGAGGAGGGCATCTGCTTAGGCTAGGAGATCCCCCCCCGTGGGGAATCAGGAGTCACGACTCGTTGGTGGCGGACTGGGGAGGTGGGTGGGGCAAAACAACGCTCCGGAGGAGGGCTCAAGGGAGATGGACTGCTGTGAAGCTGCTGCTGTTATGATCGGCCAGAGAGAGAGAGGTGACGTAGAACCCTTGCTATATATATGAGAATTAACTGACGTCATATCTGACGTCATTACGGACGTCATACTAAGACTTTGACTGACCACGTCATACTAGAACTTGATTGACGTCAGGGGTGATCGGATTAGATTATGCACGAATGGCCTTCTGCTTGAACTATGGTCTAGAGACCTCACTTCAATCATGAGAGGCCAGTTCGTGGGATTTAACAAACTTTATTTAGCAATCGGCATGCATGGCAAATGCTTTGGCGCATGACGGCGCATGACTTCATTAGCCAGTGGCGCTGCTCTTGAGGCAAGAGGAGGGCATCTGCTTAGGCTAGGAGATCCCCCTGGCGCATGACTCCATTAGCCAGTGGCGCTGCTCTTGAGGCAAGAGGAGGGCATCTGCTTAGGCTAGGAGATCCCCCCCCGTGGGGGATCAGGAATCACGACTCGTTGGTGGCGGACTGGGGAGGTGGGTGGGGCAAAACAACGCTCCGGAGGAGGGCTCAAGGGAGATGGACTGCTGTGAAGCTGCTGCTGTTATGATCGGCCAGAGAGAGAGAGGTGACGTAGAACCCTTGCTATATATATGAGAATTAACTGACGTCATATCTGACGTCATTACGGACGTCATACTAAGACTTTGACTGACCACGTCATACTAGAACTTGATTGACGTCAGGGGTGATCGGATTAGATTATGCACGAATGGCCTTCTGCTTGAACTATGGTCTAGAGACCTCACTTCAATCATGAGAGGCCAGTTCGTGGGATTTAACAAACTTTATTTAGCAATCGGCATGCATGGCAAATGCTTTGGCGCATGACTCCATTAGCCAGTGGCGCTGCTCTTGAGGCAAGAGGAGGGCATCTGCTTAGGCTAGGAGATCCCCCAAAAGGAAGATCTGATTACCGGAGGTTAATTGAGATCTGCGGGCACCGGTAGTTGATTGTACTTTTCTGGCCTTCGACCTTTTAACGACTTATGGATACTTGCGGCTGGCGCTTCCCAACTCGGTCGGGCCTTCGATCTTGACCCCCCTACTTGCGTTGCGGCTGGCGCTTCCCAGCTCGGTCGGGCCTTGCGCGCCGCACGACTTGGCCTTCTGACTGACCCTGACTCTCTCTCTCTCCCCCAAAAATGATCCGGGAGATTTACTGCGCCTACTGGGCGCTGTGCTTTTCGGGGAGCCACCACCAACGAGACATTTTGGCACGGAGCCCGGGACACTGTTTGTTGCCATGCTCGCCGATTGAGGAAGGAGGGTTCTTTGGGCCGCGGTATGGCCGCCTGCTCCGGGCGGGTGTAGCTGGAGAGCTGATGAAGACCAGCTGGAGCGTCCTCTTGAGGTGCTGGAGGTGACTTAGTGGCTTAGGGGGTGATTTAGGGGTTGGTGACTTAGTGGCTTGGGGGATGGCTTAGGGGTTGGTGACTTGGTGGCTTAGGGGCTGGTGACTTAGTGGCTTAGGGGGTGACTTAGGGGTTGGTGACTTAGTGGCTTGGGGGATGACTTAGGGGTTGGTGACTTGGTGGCTTAGGGGTTGGTGACTTAGTTGGGGGATGGCTTAGGGGTTGGTGACTTGGTGGCTTAGGGGCTGGTGACTTAGTGGCTTAGGGGGTGACTTAGGGGTTGGTGACTTAGTGGCTTGGGGGATGACTTAGGGGTTGGTGACTTGGTGGCTTAGGGGTTGGTGACTTAGTGGCTTAGGGGGTGACTTAGGGGTTGGTGACTTAGTGGCTTGGGGGATGGCTTAGGGGTTGGTGACTTGGTGGCTTAGGGGCTGGTGACTTAGTGGCTTAGGGGGTGACTTAGGGGGGGTGATTTAGGGGTTGGTGACTTAGTGGCTTGGGGGATGGCTTAGGGGTTGGTGACTTGGTGGCTTAGGGGCTGGTGACTTAGTGGCTTAGGGGGTGACTTAGGGGTTGGTGACTTAGTGGCTTGGGGGATGACTTAGGGGTTGGTGACTTGGTGGCTTAGGGGTTGGTGACTTAGTGGCTTAGGGGGTGACTTAGGGGTTGGTGACTTAGTGGCTTGGGGGATGGCTTAGGGGTTGGTGACTTGGTGGCTTAGGGGCTGGTGACTTAGTGGCTTAGGGGGTGACTTAGGGGTTGGTGACTTAGTGGCTTGGGGGATGACTTAGGGGTTGGTGACTTGGTGGCTTAGGGGTTGGTGACTTAGTGGCTTAGGGGGTGACTTAGGGGTTGGTGACTTAGTGGCTTGGGGGATGAACTTAGGGGTTGGTGACTTGGTGGCTTAGGGGTTGGTGACTTAGTGGCTTAGGGGGGTTGGTGACTTAGTGGCTTAGGGGGTGACTTAGGGGTTGGTGACTTAGTGGCTTTGGGGATGACTTAGGGGTTGGTGACTTGGTGGCTTAGGGGTTGGTGACTTAGTGGCTTAGGGGGTGACTTAGGGGTTGGTGACTTAGTGGCTTGGGGGATGAACTTAGGGGTTGGTGACTTGGTGGCTTAGGGGATGGCTTAGGGGTTAGTGGCTTAGGGGGGTTGGTGACTTAGTGGCTTAGGGGGTGACTTAGGGGTTGGTGACTTAGTGGCTTGGGGGATGAACTTAGGGGTTGGTGACTTGGTGGCTTAGGGGATGGCTTAGGGGTTGGTGACTTAGTGGCTTAGGGGGGTTGGTGACTTAGTGGCTTAGGGGATGACTTAGGGGTTGGTGACTTGGTGGCTTAGGGGTGACTTAGGGGTTGGTGACTTAGTGGCTTAGGGGATGGCTTAGGGGTTGGTGACTTGGTGGCTTAGGGGTTGGTGACTTAGTGGCTTAGGGGATGGCTTAGGGGATGACTTAGGGGTTGGTGACTTAGTGGCTTAGGGGATGACTTAGGGGTTGGTGACTTGGTGGCTTAGGGGATGACTTAGGGGTTGGTGACTTAGTGGCTTAGGGGTTCCTGGCTTGGCCCTTTTTTGTGTTATTACTATTGTTATTAGTGGGCGTTTAAAGATGGGATGATCAGATCGCAGACCGGGTAGATTGTCGATCAACTCGCTTTATTTAATCAAACACGAGGGACACCTACAGTACATGTGGTGTTTTCAAAGCAATGTAAATCGATATTTCTTGTTTGGTGGGGGGCGGGTCCTTTGCGGGCAGCGGGAGCGGGGGTGGGCGCAGGAGTATGCTAACTAAATTGATGTCTCTGCCCTTCAAAATCTGGGATCTCAACCTGGGAGACACATCGGCACAGGGAGAAACAAAAGGCATACCAAATGAGATGGCGGGCGTGGCGGACGCCAGGGTGTTCATCTGGGCGGGTTGGGCGGTGGTGAGGAGCACGTCGGCTTGCTGCGTGGGCGGGGGCGGGATCGGCTGCTGCACTGGCTGGGCTGTGGCGAACGTGGGGGGAAAGGGGGGGGGGGGGTTTCCAGGGCCCTCAGACGAGCATCCACTGATCTGCTAGCATCTAGCAGGGACAGCAGAATGGCTCTTGACGACCCCTGTCGGCTCGGCGGAGCTGCGAATGGTGCCGTTTCCGCTTCCGGGGCGGCGGCCTGGAGGTCAGTGCGGCCAGGAAGGACATGGCGTCTCGCGGTGGCCCCACGGCCTGTATTTCCCCGGCGTCTCCCCGCTCTCGGAGCGGCTGCCTCTGCTGATCTTCGTCCGCGGCCTCTCGCACGTCCACGCCGAGCGGCCTCCCCCTCTGGCACGCTCGCACGCGTTCTTGGGCGACCGGGCGCACGCGGCACTTCGTCATCTGCTTTCCTTCCAAGGGCCGTCGCAGTGGCGCGCCCCGTGCCACGGGAACGCGCGCCGGGCCTTTTGTGGCTGCGTTGGCGGCCTGTGGTCCGGCCGCTTCGCCAACGTCTTCATCAGACGTCTCGGAAAGCAAGAACGCACCGTGGCCGATCTGGAACGGGGTCTCGTTGGCTGAGCTGCTGTCGCTGTCCGTGGACTGCTCTGGCTCGGAGCTCGACATGCCGGGAATGGAGTGGGAAACGAGGAATATGCGGGGAATATCTGCGTTGGATTTCCACGGGTAGAGAAGGCTTGAGGGTGCTGATTCGGTCTCCGGATATGGTGCAAAACAACGCTCCGGAGGAGGGCTCAAGGGAGATGGACTGCTGTGAAGCTGCTGCTGTCATGATCGGCCAGAGAGAGAGAGGTGACGTAGAACCCTTGCTATATATATGAGAATTAACTGACGTCATATCTGACGTCATTACGGACGTCATACTAAGACTTTGACTGACCACGTCATACTAGAACTTGATTGACGTCAGGGGTGATCGGATTAGATTATGCACGAATGGCCTTCTGCTTGAACTATGGTCTAGAGACCTCACTACAATGGTGTGCAATTTTCAGTAACAGTGCTCTTAATTTTGGAGAAAGACAAAATGCTCCATGTAAGATGGTCACACATCATCCAGACACAAGACTGTGTCTGTAGCATCCACACCCAACATCTGGGGCTTGCACCAACTGGTCTTAACTATGCCTGGTCGTAACTCCTACGTCGGTTAAGACCAGTCTTTAGAGTGGACTACTGCACCAACAGGGCTATTACTTCTGGTCTTAACTACGCTGGTCGTAGCGATGCGCGTCCATGTGAAAGCATGGGAATGCCCACTGGAATGCAGCACATGACCTGTTTAGAAGAGTGTGCTGACGTCAAATGACGCTGCGCTGATGGGTAAGCACTAATGTTAGCGGCTAACTGTTACTTGTCGTTACTTTAAATGGCAGTAAAACGCCACAGAATGACCAAATTGATTGAACTTTTAACCATTTCGATTTCCACTTTCCATACGGACCCCCAGTATTGGTTAGTTGTTTATAACGTGACTATATTTATAATGTTTATAACGTACTCCGGTTTCCAGTTTATAACTCGGGTCTACAGCCAGAGTGCTGAGAGGTTGTAGCTATTGCGCAACACACAGATTCAGCCCTCCGCAAACCGGAGTATGTTATAACGTTATGAATATAGTCACAACGTTAACAACTAACCAATGCTGGGGGTCCGTATTGAAAGTGGAAATCGAAATGGTTAAAAGTTAAATCAATTTGGTCATTCAGTGGCATTTTACTGCCATGTAAAGTAACGACAAGTAACAGTTAGCCGCTAACATTAGCCAAACTATTTTTGTTGCGTGACGATTATGACGCGTCGAGGCACGTAGCGTGCGTCGACGTAATTACGTAGTCAACGTCATCGATTACGTCGACTCGCTGGGACAGCCCTATCTGCCATCTAGTGGTTTTTCTTTTAACTGCAATGGGCACTCTTCACATCAAACAACAGCAGGTGCCAAGCTAGCTAGAAAAGAAAAAAGTAGAGATACTGGCAAAGTTAACAAACACACAATGATCCAACAGCGTGAATGTAATTTCCAAATGTACTTTGATAGAATGATGTGATTTGAGAACTACAATATTTTTAAATTTGTTTGAACAATTAAGAGCTAATGTTTGAATAATTGGGGTCGTGTTGGGCCGGAATTTCCCTTCTATTCCTAAGGCCGGGTTGGGCTTGTGATCAGCAGCCTGTTGCACCAGCTGAACGTAAGTTCTGTCTTAAGTTAGGGTGTAAAGTCCACACTAACTGCTACGTTCAAACTAGTTAGTTTGGCACTAAAGTTGTGTCTTTGTTTAGTTGCACCACGGAGACGTAGGGCTCTATCGTTGCATCGGCCTATAAACTGCGCCCGGTGCAGCGCAGATTAGTGGGCGTGGATCGGCCCACTCGATATTTTGGTGTCGGCGCTACACGCGGCCTCAAGCATTATAACCACGCCTTTTAAGTGTAAAATTATGCACTACCTGCTCATTGGAGAAGTGCAGTAAACGCATCACAAGCTTCCCTTTTAAGCTCCAATTCCACGGAGCGATCCAGTCCGGTCAGAAAAGCCGACCGAAGCGCTCTGAGCTCCGCCCCTCCCTGTTTAACGCCAGTTTTGGCGCCTAAGGCCATGTAAGGTACATCTTAACTAGTAGTCCTTAAACCTCACATTAGCCAAAATAGTGTCGCAGTGTCGCAGTATCTGTGACCAATCAGTGAAAAGCACGGTGGAAACGGTGTTTATTGTTGTTCAATTAAGTGGAGTGAAAACAGTCGGGACATGTTGCCCACCGCAAATTAGTGCTTTCATATTTCATCAACACTAACCAAATGAGAACGTTATTGAGTAACGTTTGTTTAGGTTCATATTACTGTTAACGTTTATCTGTGAGCTCTTCATCAGTATTGTAGGCTAATTTACCCCCATCCTGCCTCGCTAAATTGTTGCGGTTATTTTAATTTGTATGCAGTGCTGCAGCTTGTGGGAAACAAAAGCGTGAGTCATAAATATCGAAGGGTGTAATAATTGATCACGGAGAGCGCGTTGCGGACGCAAAACAACGATGCGTCACGGTGCCAAGTTGCAATCCGTGCCAACTGCTATTTTACGGAGGACTTTACACCTAGTAAGGCGTAGGTGTAAAATTTAAGTTCCAACTTATGCCTACGTTGTAACTATTTCACTTGGTGCAACCCAAATATTTTTTGTAGTGCGTAAACTCGGACTTAGTGAGACTTTACGTTCAAACTAGCTTAGGTTTCAACTTATGCACAGCTGGTGCAACCCACTGCAGATATTTATATAATGGGTAATATTTGGTGCAATAAAATGAATGTTAGAACATTGTAACCTTAAAACCTTATGTATTCATAAGACTGAACAGACAACACGGATATAGTTTAGATCAGAGGTTCCCTAACTTAAAGGAGAATTTATTTTTTACACCCCGGACCTTATGTCCAGCTTAAAATATGTTTTACTCACCCAGAGAACTTTGGTTTCATTCTGATCGCCATAGAAGATATTCAGGTCTGAGTAGAGTCCTTGAACTGGCCAAAACGGGCGAAAACAGGGCATACGTAGTACACACTGTAAATAACGTATTTTCTGCAATGTAGTGGTTCATATCCTCATAATATCTCGCCCATAAATGAACGTGAATCCGTCTAGTCTCCTCCGGGCTGCCTCATGCAGCCTCGGTTTCCTCATCAGGGGGCTGTGAATCCAACAGAGGCATTCCTCCTCTGTTCTCGGCCGTGCAGCGCTTGTTCGTCCCTGGCCTGTTGTTCCTCTCTCTCTCCTCATCTGCTCTTCAATTTTGATTAGCTCTTCATCCGTTGTCGTAAACAAGTCGATAGTCGCAGGAAAATGACCCGGTGATTCCTGGTAGACAATAGCCAGGTAGACAAAAGAGTCAGCAGGTAACTCATGAGACTTCAGCGGGACTTGAGCGAGGATTGGATTCACAGACCCCGGATGAGGAAACCGAGGCTGCCTGAGGCAGCCCGGAGGAGACTAGACGGATTCACGTTCATTTATGGACGAGATATTAGAGGATATGAACCGCTACATTGCAGAAAATACATTATGTACAGTGTGTACTACGTATGCCCCGTTCTCACCTGTTTTTGCCAGTTTAAGGACTCTGAAATCTGAAAATCTTCCGGGACCATGCACCCTACCCTTTAATCACAACTCTGATCAGCACACAAGACTAAGATGATCTATTTCCCTATAGATTTTTAATATTATATATATATTTTTTAATTAACACGTTCACTGCCGTGGACGAGATATCTCGTCAAGCAGAAACCAACGGATGACTGCCGTGGACGAGATATCTCGTCCAAATTTTTTTTTTTTTTTTTGACGGTGTGACGTGGATCTAACCCTTTTACATCTCCTATAAAAATATGAGAGCCACCAAACGTGTACAACCCATTCCACCGACCCACTAAGTGGCGACAGTGCTCTCCAGAGTAGAAAAAGCCGAGCCAAAACTGCAGGGGAAAGCGCGAGGAAACCATTCTCATACTGTAGAATGGTTTGGCGAAAACGCTTTCGGTGGCGCACAACGGTGGGGGGTTCCAAAAATAGACTGGGTGCACACTTTGAAACACGCAGCATAAATAAGCCCAGAATCGCAAAAGCTTCATCAAAGCTCTCAACCGAAACCCCAAGAAACGAGCGAGCCCATCCAGACTCGCCCGACGAGGGGCAGCCAGGCAGCAGACAGGCAGCAGCAACTCACTTGTGACACACCCGCTGCAGAGCAAAGGTCATCATAGCAGCAGCAGCTCACGGCAGTCCATCTCCCTTGAAGCCGGCCTCCGAAGCGTTGTTTTGGCGCTTGACTCCATTGGCCAGTGGCGCTGCTCTTGAGGCAAGAGGAGGGCACCTGCATAGGCTAGAAGATCCCCCCCCGTGGGGGATCAGGAGTCAAGACTCGTTGGTGGCGGACTGGGGAGGTGGGTGGGGCAAATGGGGAGGTGGGTGGGGCAAAACAACGCTTCGGAGGCCGGCTTCAAGGGAGATGGACTGCCGTGAGCTGCTGCTGCTATGATCGGCCAGATAGAGAGAGGTGACGTAGAACCCTTGCTATATATATGAGGATTAACTGACGTCATATTTGACGTCATAGCAGACGTCATACTAGGACTTTTGACTGACCACGTTATGCTAGAACTTGACTGTCGTCAGGGGATGATCGGATTATGCGTGAGTGGCCTTCTGCTTGAACTATGGTCTGGAGACCTCACTTCAATCAGGAGAGGCCAGTTGGTAGGATTAGACAAACTTTATTTAGCAATCGGCATGCATGGCAAATACTTTGGCGCTCGACTCCATTGGCCAGTGGCGCTGCTCTTGAGGCAAGAGGAGGGCACCTGCATAGGCTAGAAGATCCCCCAAAAGGAAGATCTGATTACCGGAGGTTAATTGAGATCTGCAGGCGCCAGTAGTTGATTGCACTTTTCCGGCCTTCGACCTTTTTAGCGACTTACAGCTATTTGCGGCTGGCGCTCCCAACTTGGTCGGGCCTTCGATCTTGCTTTTCCTGCCTTCGACCTTTTTAGCGACTTACAGCTATTTGCGGCTGGCGCTCCCAACTCGGTCGGGCACCTCGCGATAGCGCTTCCCAGCTTGGCCTACCTGGCCGCCTTGGCGCTTCGCGATTGTACTTTTCCGGCCTTCGACCTTTTTAGCGACTTACAAGCTATTTGCGGCTGGCGCTCCCAACTCGGTCGGGCCTTTGATCTTGGTACGTACTTTTCCTGCCTTCGACCTTTTTAGCGACTTACAAGCTATTTGCGGCCGGCGCTCCCAACTCGGTCGGGCACCTCGCGATAGCGCTTCCCAGCTTGGCTCACCTGGCCGCCTTGGTGCTTCGCGATTGTACTTTTCCGGCCTTCGACCTTTTTAGCGACTTACAAGCTATTTGCGGCTGGCGCTCCCAACTCGGTCGGGCCTTTGATCTTGGTACACTAATGTTTGACTTGGCGCTTCCCGGCTTGGCCTACTTGGCCGCCTTGGCGCGACTACCCTGACTTTCTCCGACTCTCTCTTTCTCTATCCCCCCCAGTTTGTCTAATCCTACCAACTGGCCTCTCCTGATTGAAATATGGGTTTATATCGTATGTACATATGTTGAGATCTCATATATCCTAAATAAATGTTAGATAATATGACACATATATGTTAGTGACATATATGTCATATACAAGGAAAGAACATGTTGCGCATATATGTGTAATTTGCATATGCCACATTTACAAAAAAGACATATATGTTATATGTAAAAATAATTATGTATGTGACATATATCCATATGTATGTATTTTCCATACATATTTATATGAATCTGACATATATGTCATATATGAAATAGGTCCAATTTCTAATATGTTTTATATATTTCTTACACATATATGACATATATGGTTTCATGACGTATGTACATATGTTGAGATCTCATATATCCTAAATAAATGTTAGATAATATGACACATATATGTTTGTGACATATATGACATATACAAAAAGAAAACATGTTGCGCATATATGTGTAATTTGCATAGGCCACATTTACAAAAAAAACTTATGTTATATGTACAAATAATTATGTATGTGACATATATCCATATGTATGTATTTTCCATACATATTTATATGAATCTGACATATATGTCATATATGAAATAGGTCCAATTTCTAATATGTTTTATATATTTCTTACACATATATGACATATATGGTTTCATGACGTATGTACATATGTTGAGATCTCATATATCCTAAATAAATGTTAGATAATATGACACATATATGTTTGTGACATATATGACATATACAAAAAGAAAACATGTTGCGCATATATGTGTAATTTGCATAGGCCACATTTACAAAAAAAACTTATATGTTATATGTACAAATAATTATGTATGTGACATATATCCATATGTATGTATTTTCCATACATATTTATATGAATCTGACATATATGTCATATATGAAAATCAGCCAATTTCTAATAGGTTTTATATATTTCTTACACATATATGACATATATGGTTTCATAGCGTATGTACATATGTTGAGATCTCATATATCCTAAATAAATGTTAGATAATATTACACATATATGTTAGTGACATATATGACATATACAAAAAGAGAACATGTTGCGCATATATGTGTTATTTGCATATGCCACATTTACAAAAAACACGTATATGTTATATGTACAAATAATTATGTATGTGACATATATCCATATGTATGTATTTTCCATACATATTTATATGAATTTGACATATATGTCATATATGAAAATCAGCCAATTCCTAATAGGTTTCATACATGCTTTACACATATATGACATATATGGTTTTATATCGTATGTACATATGTTGAGATCTCATATATCTTAAATAAATGTTAGATAATATGACACATATATGTTTGTGACATATATGACATATACAAAAAAAGAACATGTTGCGCATATATGTGTAATCTGCATATGCCACATTTACAAAAAACACGTATATGTTATGGGCTCTATCGTTGCAGCGGCGCAGTTTCTAGGCCGAGCGCCAGCCGCAGCGCAAATCAGTGGGCGTGGAAAGGCGCACTTGATATCTTGGTATCGGCGCTAAACTCAGCCTCAACCATTATAACCACGCCTTTTAAGCGTAAAATTATGCATTGTCCGCTCATTGGAGAATTGCAGGGAAGAGACACACGCTTGCCTTTTAAGCTCCAATTCCTGGACAAATCCGGTAAAACCAGACAAAGCCAAGGGCTCCGCCGCCCCCCCCTCCCTTCATCCGGTCTGTCTATCTCCATATATAGGCTATTATTCCATATTATTATGCTTCTCAAACCAATCTAACTGCAGTTAAAATACTGCAAGCATGTAAATACGCTACACTATAGCAAGACCAAAGTGAAAATAATGTTCTAAATGCATCTGATAGAAAAAAATATTGCCTATGGCTGGATGTCATGAGATTAGATGAAAGTTTGGCCAGAATGATATCGTTTTATCTCTCCTCCCCCACTGCACGATGCAACATCCTCTGAATGACACCTATCACTTTTACTGGATCTGATAACTTTATTCTATTTAATTTACTGGATTTTATTATTGAGTAATAGTATTTTATTTGGCCTATATATGCGTCCCCCCCACCCCCTGCCCACAGGCTCTGACAAATATGTTCATTCTCAATAAAATCTTCAGTAATCAATCAGAGTGACTTTAAAAGCCAGATTGGCAGCAGCTGGCCAGTGTGATCAATATGGCAGAGCAGAACAGAGCCACCAAATTCACAGCTGAGGAGAAGATGGTGCTGGCGAATCAGGTGATATATCTGTCCACCATTCATTTTGAATAGCTACAAAACAACTCTTTACTGAAGTCGTTTATTAATCTATCCATCCAGGTTCAAATGTACCAAAAGACATTATTTGGGGAGGGGAATTACCCCCTCGGGAGGGCTGAGGCCTGGCGGAGAATAGCTGTCAGCGTCAGCTCGGCGTCTGGCACTGTCAGAACTTGGCTGCAGTGCAAAAAAAAGCATGACACTGTCAGACGCCGAGCTAAAGAAAAGCTGGCAGCCTCTCGCCGGGCCTTGGCCCGGACCGGCGGGGGCCCCCCTCAAAACGACTCAGACACACAGCTCAGCCCCAGTGAGGAGATAGCCGCCGCAAGTATCGCCCCGGAGATGGTGGGGGGTTTTGGAGGACCACAGGTGGGCGGTAAGTAATCAAATTAACTCTTCATTTATTCCATTTGTTTAATTATAGGAATAATACCATACTAATCCAATAACTATCGATAATCATATAGGCTAGCGGGAGACTACCACACTATCATTAGAACCTATCAATAAATGTGTATTCAGTACAGAGTAATCAGCAGTGTCCGGTGTGCGTAATGACTGCAGGCTAATTTGTTGGACACGTGCTTTGCGCACTGATGGGATCAAGCACACCATTGTGGAATGGAGCTCCTGTCAGAACAGCAGATGTTAGGCTAATCAGTGCAAATATTCACATAGAACAGTCTTCATTCAGAGTCGGTGACAAACAGATTGAGTGCTCATACAATAATTTTATTTACAGCAGTGGACACCACTGAGTCCGAGGGCGAGGGCTCTCCTCCCTCCCCCTCCCCCCCCCCCTCCCCCTCCCCCCCCCCACTGGGACCGGGACCGGGACCACGACCACCTGAGGTGTGTGGCTGCGGCGGCCGCTCCCGCCAGCGGCCTGGGTCGGAGACAGGCCGCTCCCCTCCCAGGCAACCCTCCGACTCCCCTCCACGTCCGGGAACATCTGGGTTGAGCGGCAGCAGCGGCGCCCGCTCCCGCAACAGGCCTGGGTCGCCAGGGGCAGGCCGCTCCAGGACCGGCCGCCTGCATGCAGCGGAGAACGAGCGCTTCCTCCATCTCCAGGAGGCCGGCTTTAACATGATGGAAGTCGGTTTTAACCGTGTGGAGGCCGGCCTCTTGGGGGTGAGGGAGGAGCTCCGGGAGGAGATGGCCTCCCAGAGGCACATGCAGGACGGCCACCTGGGGCGGCTCACTCAGGCGGTCCAGGACTGGGCGCGGGGCGCGCTGGCTGCTGCTGTCGCTCCCCAGTCAGCTCCACTGCTGCGCCGCTCGCCTCCGCCACCACCAGCGCCTCGTAGCGCGCCAGCAGCGCTGCTCCGCTCATCTCCTCCGTGAAGGCCGGCGTCCTGCAAGGCGAAGAGGACGGCCCCCTGGAGGGAAAGGAGCACGTCAAGGACGCCCCTATTAATTTATTTTTGCTTTGTCCCTTTTGCAGCCTAATTGTAGCCTAATTAAATATCCCCCTCCCTTGAGATCGTTTTGTGTCCAGTCTTTCTTGCAATTAATGTAGGCTACACGGGGTATTTCCCAAAAAGGGGAAGAGTAATTACAATTCTAAGCTTAAAATGCATTACACTACACCCATGTGAACAAAACAGTTTGCTTACCATGCGCTTTCTCACCAGCCTGCCTGCCAGCTCATCCCGAAGCGCCCGTGCTGCTGCTGCTTCGTTGGGCCCCCCTCTCCTCGGCCCACGCAGTTCAGCTTCACGCCTCATAATGTCCTGTAATGTCTCCTCTTCCATGTCAACGAGCAATCCTTCACGCATGGCAATGTTATGCAACACACAACATGCCACGAAGAATGCTGCGACTTTCTGAGGGGTGTATTGTAATGTACCACCTGACTTATCCAAACATCTGAATCGCATTTTGAGCAATCCAAACGTTCTTTCTATGACAGCGCGTGCTCTCCGGTGTTTTGCATTGTAGGCCATAGCACGCGCTGTTGTTGGCTGGATGTATGGGGTCATCAGCCATGTCTTCAATGGATAACCATTGTCCCCTAACAGCCACGCATCCAGGGGGGGATCCCCCTGGAAGACTGCAGGAATGACAGAATTGGTTAATATAAAGGAGTCATGGCTACTTCCAGGATAATTTGCGAATGCATGAGTGATGTTACAATGAGCATCGCAAATTACCTGGATATTGATGGAATGGGTCCCCTTACGGTTCATGTACATTTGTGCATTCAGCGACGGGGCACGCAGTTGCACGTGGGTGCAATCGATAGCACCCAGAACCGCAGGGAACCCATACTTAGCCATGAAACCCGCTTTTACCCGGGCTTGGCGGTCAGGTGTGCGGGGCCATTTGATATACTTGCCTGCATGTCGGACTAGGCTTGCTGTAACTGCGTGTAAGGCCGAGCTGATGGTGGATTGTGTCATGCCTCCAATGACACTGAGGGGATGTTGGAATGACCCAGAGGCATAGAAATACAAAGCAGCAGTGACTTTTACCGCAACGGGTAGCGCATGGGGAGAGCTGGAATGAGGCTGCAGATCATCTGCCAAGAGATGGCAGATGTCTGTCACAGCCTGACGGGTGAGGCGCAGGTCCCTCCGGCACTTCTCCTCGCTGTGGGCAAGCAGATAGGCTACTTTTCACAAACTGATTGCAGGGTGCTTTTACTGATACATATGCAATGGGAATTAGGAGAAGCAAGGCAGACTTAATACATGACAAGCAGGGTATTTTTACAGGGCAATATTTTCACTAAGCATGTGTAGGTCTACCTGATGTTCAGGTATGTGGTCCTAGGCCGGTACACCCTCTCGGCCTCCTCCCTCTGCTGCCTCATCATCATGAGGGCCAATCTAAGATCCATTTAGACTTAATTGGATAAATAGTACAATAGATTAGCTAATGCACGACATTTTACCAATGAAATCAATGACTGATTGAAGTCTGTTCAACTTACAAGGCGATCAGGGTTTATTTTCTATGTTATCTTTTGTGTGCTATTTTCTATCCTGCTTTTCATTCAGGCTCAGCAGGTTTGCGAGCACAGAGGCTTATATAGGCTTCTAAACAGGTGAAGGGTGTCATTGGAAATTGCTACAGATTGCCACTGCTCTCCTATAGGCTGCCCTGTTGTGCTGGTCTTACTAGAGCGGGAAACAGGCCGACGTCTTGTTCAGCACCTCGGACAGCTCCGCTGCCACAGACGGGGGAAACATTTGGAAATAATTCTAACTACTATGCTTTGCACAGAGAAAATATAAATACAACAGACTATTCTGGAATGAATAGCTGTAAGGAAGAGTGGGGTTTGAAGAAGCGCTACACAACAGTTTATCCAGTTTCTCTCTTTCTCTCTTTCTTTCTCTCTCCCTTTCTCTCACATTAAACGATATACATGCCTATAATGTCAATTATCTGAATGAAATAATAATACATATTAATTAGGAATATTAGTAATATTAGTAGCCTAGCTAATTTCGGGGGGGGGGGGGGGGTAATAAAACGTAGAGCTATATTACACATAAATGGGGATTATTATGATAGCCTAAACTAAATTTATGAAACTGCATTACAGCTTCACCCAAAGCCTGAGAAGGGTTGCAATCTTATATTCTATTGTATTCTAAAGTATTTTTTTCTATATATTGTATTCTCCATTCACTTTCCTGTCCCCGGTGCACAGAATCCTGCTTTAGGCCTGCTTTTCAAAAGCGCAAAGCGCTAAAAGTAGGCCAGGTCGGAAGATGGCTGGAAGATAGCAGTACGCCGGTATTTAGCGCCGACACGCCCACTTTGGCGCATTCAGGGACTCCGCCACGGCCATTCGGCCTAAAGCGCATTTGGCAGCCTAAAGCCTATTGCTATTTTCCCGAAACAGGCGCAAGGCACGTTTTTTTGCGGTTAAGGCCCGTAATAGCGCCGATGGCCTGTGGGAGAATAGGGCCCTATATGTACAAATAATTATGTATGTGACATATATCCATATGTATGTATTTTCCATACATATTTATATGAATTTGACATATATGTCATATATGAAAATCAGCCAATTCCTAATAGGTTTCATACATGCTTTACACATATGACATATATGTTTTTGCAACATATGTACATATATCCAATATATGTCAATCCCATATATGTACATATATTACATTTCTGTATGGGTACAGCACGTCACAACAACATCACGTGACGTCTCTGAGGAAGACTGCAGGAAGCAGCAGTCGAAACTGTCAGGTATGACAAAATACACACAGTCTTTCAATAAGAAAAACTAATAGTACATATTTTGGGATGTTTTGAAATGTTGACGCAAATCTCGATAGGTACACTCCTTATAAGTCGGCCTGAGGCAGAGGTCACGTAGCCTACCCGGATTTTAAACACCAAAGTATGGGGGAAACCTCCATGCTCTATCCTCCAGCAAAAAAGGTCAAATTAGGGGCTATTGTTGCTACTGTACTGTATGTTGCAGTATAAATCAAATGTGCTCCAGGGTGGTGGGGACTGTGGATGTAATTCTCGGCGGGATGCTGGTTTCTTTCTCCCCGCAAAGACAGCGCTGTCCCCCATCAGTCTATGCAAAATGTGTGCAAAGACAAGAGATCGGTCTTGCAGCTATTCACACATTATACTTACCGAGTGATTGCAGTAGCTGTGTGTAGAGTATGTAGCCTACTACTGCAACTGCAACAACTAGATCTAATAATTAAGAAAGGTAACTACCTGGATGACTTTTCTAACGTAAGTTGAGTACGACTTTCTCATTCCCCGCGTCTACTGCTGAACTGGCTCTGATTGGCTAGATCACTGTACGTGTCATCAGCTCCCTAGTTTACTATTGGTGCTCGCCGAATTGGCGGATTTGTTGACAGTACGGACGGAAGCCTATTGCATTCACCAATTATTCACCGTAATTATGACTTCGACATATCACTATGATGACTTCTCTATCTCGTAATCATCACTTAATAAGATCTCATAAGAGGGAATCCCAAAGTTGTGGTCCATATAAGGTTGAATGACGTGACACGCCCAATTCGTGCAAGTGGGGGGTGGGGGGGGGGGGGGGGATTCAGTGATGTGCCACATGCAGCTCACCCACCTACTGGCAAGTGCTATGAAGTGTACCCAATTAACAGAATAAGTAATGTTGTCAGTCCATTAAAGATATTAGACCTGTATATAGGCTAAATACAATCTTCTATACAGGTGCCACATAGTCCTGAACTTTCACTATCCACTAACACTTAGGACCAGGGTCTTTCAAAAATAAGTCATAAACCCTCAAAGTCAGCCAGACTGCTAGTGTTGTCTAAATATGCATAACACTTTATTAATCACATGGGGGGAATTCAAGTGCTGCAGCAGCAACTGGCAGACAGGGAAAACAAGCACAATGACTAACAGTGTTGGGGGTAACACATTACAAAAGTAACATATTACATGTAGCCTAATAGGCCTATATTACTTTTAGCAGTAACTCAGTAATCTAACTTATTACTTATAGGATTTCATTAATATTATACCAGTTACTTTGTCAAGTATCATTAACTCAAGTTACAAATTGAGTTAAAAAAATATCTTCAAATAACCACTAAATATGACAAGAACAAAGGAAAATAATAACATTTAGAATTTTGGATTGTTTACACCGACTTCAAGGCAGTTCAAATTATTTTCTGGGATGGTTCCGTGGCAGTGATGTCATTCTGCTGCTGCTGTTGTTTTGGAAAAAGTAATGCAAAAGTAGTGAAATAAGTAACGAGTTACTCTACACCAGTGTTGGGGGTAACTCAGTTCAACACTAACATATTACATGTAATATATTACTTTTAGCAGTAACTCAGTAATATAACTTATTACCAATAGGATTTCAGTAATATTATACCAGTTACTTTGTCAAGTAACTCAAGTTACAAATTGAGTTACTTTTTTTTTATGATCAAAGCACATATTTAAGGAAAGATACAATCATTTCCTAATAAAATTGTATGTTTTTATGCAAATAACCACTATAGATGACAAAAGAAAAAAATACAATTTTGGATTGTTTACACTGACTTCAAGACGGGTTTAATTATTTTTCTGGATGGTCCCGAGGCGGCGATGTCATTCTCCTACTGCAGTTATTTTGGTGAAAGTAATGCAAAAGTAGTGTAATAAGTAACGAGTTACTCTACACAGACAGTAATATTGTAAAGTAACGTATTACTTTCAAATGAAAGTAACTAGTAATATGTAGTAGATTACATTTTGGAAGTAACTTGCCCAACACTGCTCTACACACACAGTAATATTGTAAAGTATCAAATGAAAGTAACTAGTAATATGTTAATATATTACATTTTGAAAGTAACTTGCCCAACACTAGTGACTATAGATATTGAAATGCAATGGCAGATATAAGTGCTTTATTGAACTTGATGATTAAAAACCAGCTAATGGTTTGAAACTATTTCAAAAATAGGGGGGGGAGGTCTGAAAGTTTTAAAGAGTCTCCTTGGGAGTCTGGATGTGAAGTCAAACTGGTGGTTGAACTCTATCAAGGTTATGATTAGGGTGGGGTCTAGATGGTAGAAAAAGCAGTGAAATCAGCCTTTAGTCAGTTTTAACTTTTCACCTAATCAGATATGATAAAGGTTACAAATCTGAAAGTGGATTTTGATTAGTTGCTACAGTCTTCTTGGTAATCTAGTCCAGACTTGAATGAGAATCACTTTTATTGCCACAGTAGGTAATCTGATTACATGCGAGGAATTTCACAGTGTAAATATGCAGCATAGCGGTCAACCTCAATATTCAAAAGACAAATCAAAAGATTAAATCACTGAAAATCAAAAGTACAGTCCAAGATACGTATACAATTTTAGCATCTATCTTGTGTTAACAGGAGATTGAGCATCATCACCTTGGTACATGAATAGACAATATAGGAGAGGTAAAACTGATGTTCCATTTAAGCCATTTTTAGTATCATTACACATAGAGCAATAGGGATGATGAGGCTTCATGGTTGTAGTTTTTTAGGATAAAAACTAAAACAGAAAGAGTTATAATACAATTAAGCAATATGACCTCACACTTGGACTATTAAACTATTAGGTACCTAACAAACAATTAACATCAGTGCTCTAACGAAAGTGGAAGAGGGGTAGGCCTAATGTTGATGAAGTGATCCATAATACAATTAAGCAATATGACCAGGTATGTGGCTATACTGATCAAGCATTCAATCACATCACATCCTAAAACAAGTAACAACAAACAGAAATTAGTGAATTCACTTTATGAAGACATAAGACAGACATTGTATTTAGAATCACACAGAGGGCCTTCACACATGGGTAGCTTCTCATGTGTTCTTGTTATGTGTTCTGCCAGCCAGAACAAAGGAAGTGGGAGGGATTTATAGACTCACAGTATGCAATTGATTAGGAGTGATTGAGCTCAGGTGAGAATGATTGAATGAATCCATGCCATGGAAGGAGGCGGAAGGTCACTCAAGAGTATTGCTCTATTCTACAATATCCACATGTATTAAGAGGGTCTGGAGTGGTCAATTGTAATTTCCACTTCATGGTATACACATGAAAAGGACAGAGTAAAAATATTCTTGTGAGGGAAGCAACAATAGGCTATTGTACGTTCATGTAACATATGCAGTCAAGCTGCAGCAACTTTATAATTTAATGTTGTAATTTAATGTTCCGTGTCAGGTTTCTAGCCTGTTGTTGAGGCCTGCTGTGGTTGGAGAATAAGAGGGGGGGTTTGAGCCTTGTAAGCGGAAGGACTCCACACTGTGAACTTGGGAGTGGACCAGGGTGATGGGGGTAGGTGGGCCTTCCTCATGTAATTCACAACCATCTTTCCAGTGTCTTTAGAGCATTAATTTCCAAGTTGTTTTGATTGCACCAAGTCACCAGATGGTCAACTCTGAGGGCAGTGTCATCCACGAAGTTCAGGAGCTTGACGGACTGATGACTGGAGGTGCAGCTGTTCGTCTGAGTGTAGTGGTTTTTGATCTGGACCTGGGTGGTAAAAAAAACAGTGAAATCAACATTTCCTTTTTCAGTTTTCACAAATAGAATAAACGTTTCACAAATCAGCCACTGTGCCATAATGAGAGTCTAATGTCCACTTTGTAATCAAGGCCAGGTTTGAAAAGAATACGTGTAATGGTCTGTGAGTTGGACGTGGTTTTGTGTGGTCTAGATGCTCCAATTCAGCTGAAAACTGCAATCATAGCCTTTTCACAAATCAGAAATATGTTTCACAAATCAGCCACTGTGCCAGAATGAGAGTCTAATGTCCCCTTTGTAATCTAGGCCAGGTTTGAAAAGAAGTAGAGTGATGGTCTTTGAGCTGGACCTGGTTTGATGCGGTCTAGATGGGCAAAATCAGCAGACAACTGCAATTATAGCACTTTCACAAATCAGAAATATGTTTCACAAATCAGCCACTGTGCCAGAATGAGAGTCTAATGTCCCCTTTGTAATCTAGGCCAGGTTTGAAAAGAATTAGAGTGATGGTCTTTGAGCTGGACCTGGTTTGATGCGGTCTAGATGGGCAAAATCAGCAGAAAACTGCAATTATAGCACTTTCACAAATCAGAAATATGTTTCACAAATCAGCCACTGTGCCAGAATGAGAGTCTAATGTCCCCTTTGTAATCTAGGCCAGGTTTGAAAAGAATTAGAGTGATGGTCTTTGAGCTGGAGCTGGTTTGATGCGGTCTAGATGGGCAAAATCAGCAGAAAACTGCAATTATAGCACTTTCACAAATCAGAAATATGTTTCACAAATCAGCCACTGTGCCAGAATGAGAGTCTAATGTCCCCTTTGTAATCTAGGCCAGGTTTGAAAAGAATTAGAGTGATGGTCTTTGAGCTGGAGCTGGTTTGATGCGGTCTAGATGGGCAAAATCAGCAGAAAACTGCAATTATAGCACTTTCACAAATCAGAAATATGTTTCACAAATCAGCCACTGTGCCAGAATGAGAGTCTAATGTCCCTTTTGTAATCTAGGCCAGGTTTGAAAAGAATTAGAGTGATGGTCTTTGAGCTGGACCTGGTTTGATGCGGTCTAGATGGGCAAAATCAGCAGAAAACTGCAATTATAGCACTTTCACAAATCAGAAATATGTTTCGCAAATCAGCCACTGTGCCAGAATGAGAGTCTAATGTCCCCTTTGTAATCTAGGCCAGGTTTGAAAAGAATTAGAGTGATGGTCTTTGAGCTGGACCTGGTTTGATGCGGTCTAGATGGGCAAAATCAGCAGAAAACTGCAATTATAGCACTTTCACAAATCAGAAATATGTTTCACAAATCAGCCACTGTGCCAGAATGAGAGTCTAATGTCCCCTTTGTAATCTAGGCCAGGTTTGAAAAGAATTAGAATGATGGTCTTTGAGCTGGACCTGGTTTGATGGGGTCTAGATGGGCAAAATCAGCAGAAAACTGCAATTATAGCACTTTCACAAATCAGAAATATGTTTCACAAATCAGCCACTGTGCCAGAATGAGAGTCTAATGTCCCCTAATGGTCTTTGAGCTGGACCTGGTTTGATGCGGTCTAGATGGGCAAAATCAGCAGAAAACTGCAATTATAGCACTTTCACAAATCAGAAATATGTTTCACAAATCAGCCACTGTGCCAGAATGAGAGTCTAATGTCCCCTTTGTAATCTAGGCCAGGTTTGAAAAGAATTAGAGTGATGGTCTTTGAGCTGGACCTGGTTTGATGCGGTCTAGATGGGCAAAATCAGCAGAAAACTGCAATTATAGCACTTTCACAAATCAGAAATATGTTTCACAAATCAGCCACTGTGCCAGAATGAGAGTCTAATGTCCCCTTTGTAATCTCGGCCAGGTTTGAAAAGAATTAGAGTGATGGTCTTTGAGCTGGACCTGGTTTGATGCGGTCTAGATGGGCAAAATCAGCAGAAAACTGCAATTATAGCACTTTCACAAATCAGAAATATGTTTCACAAATCAGCCACTGTGCCAGAATGAGAGTCTAATGTCCCCTTTGTAATCTAGGCCAGGTTTGAAAAGAATTAGAGTGATGGTCTTTGAGCTGGACCTGGTTTGATGCGGTCTAGATGGGCAAAATCAGCAGAAAACTGCAATTATAGCACTTTCACAAATCAGAAATATGTTTCACAAATCAGCCACTGTGCCAGAATGAGAGTCTAATGTCCCCTTTGTAATCTCGGCCAGGTTTGAAAAGAATTAGAGTGATGGTCTTTGAGCTGGACCTGGTTTGATGCGGTCTAGATGGGCAAAATCAGCAGAAAACTGCAATTATAGCACTTTCACAAATCAGAAATATGTTTCACAAATCAGCCACTGTGCCAGAATGAGAGTCTAATGTCCCCTTTGTAATCTAGGCCAGGTTTGAAAAGAATTAGAGTGATGGTCTTTGAGCTGGAGCTGGTTTGATGCGGTCTAGATGGGCAAAATCAGCAGAAAACTGCAATTATAGCACTTTCACAAATCAGAAATATGTTTCACAAATCAGCCACTGTGCCAGAATGAGAGTGTAATGTCCCCTTTGTAATCTAGGCCAGGTTTGAAAAGAATTAGAGTGATGGTCTTTGAGCTGGAGCTGGTTTGATGCGGTCTAGATGGGCAAAATCAGCAGAAAACTGCAATTATAGCACTTTCACAAATCAGAAATATGTTTCACAAATCAGCCACTGTGCCAGAATGAGAGTCTAATGTCCCCTTTGTAATCTAGGCCAGGTTTGAAAAGAATTAGAGTGATGGTCTTTGAGCTGGACCTGGTTTGATGCGGTCTAGATGGGCAAAATCAGCAGAAAACTGCAATTATAGCACTTTCACAAATCAGAAATATGTTTCGCAAATCAGCCACTGTGCCAGAATGAGAGTCTAATGTCCCCTTTGTAATCTAGGCCAGGTTTGAAAAGAATTAGAGTGATGGTCTTTGAGCTGGACCTGGTTTGATGCGGTCTAGATGGGCAAAATCAGCAGAAAACTGCAATTATAGCACTTTCACAAATCAGAAATATGTTTCACAAATCAGCCACTGTGCCAGAATGAGAGTCTAATGTCCCCTTTGTAATCTAGGCCAGGTTTGAAAAGAATTAGAATGATGGTCTTTGAGCTGGACCTGGTTTGATGGGGTCTAGATGGGCAAAATCAGCAGAAAACTGCAATTATAGCACTTTCACAAATCAGAAATATGTTTCACAAATCAGCCACTGTGCCAGAATGAGAGTCTAATGTCCCCTAATGGTCTTTGAGCTGGACCTGGTTTGATGCGGTCTAGATGGGCAAAATCAGCAGAAAACTGCAATTATAGCACTTTCACAAATCAGAAATATGTTTCACAAATCAGCCACTGTGCCAGAATGAGAGTCTAATGTCCCCTTTGTAATCTAGGCCAGGTTTGAAAAGAATTAGAGTGATGGTCTTTGAGCTGGACCTGGTTTGATGCGGTCTAGATGGGCAAAATCAGCAGAAAACTGCAATAGGCTCTGTGCACAAGTGATTAGACAAACTTCCGGTTGCAGTCAAATCGGCTCGCCCGCTTCCGCTTTAGCCCGGTCACTGTGTGTATCTAACTTATCTCTGACTATCTGGTTTTTCTACACTATTTCTGGAACTCATTACTGAATTTTTATGACGGACTTGGCTGAATCGATATTTGATTAGACCGCCGCCTGGACACGGACTTGAATTTTTACGGATTGCGGACTTGTATGAAGCTTAAGATGCTATTACGTTAGCTAAAGCTAACGTTAACGTTAGTTTAAAGCTAACAGTGTTGGAACCATAGGTTAGAACGAACATCTTCTCTACCACCAAATTGCTTCAAAAATGACAATTTTTACGAGATGGCTCCAAGATCTGCCTAAAATAAACGTAAACGATGTCCATCGTATCATTAATGCCTGTTCCCCCGCTCCCATAAGCAAGCGAGAGGGATTCAAGTTATACATATAACATAATAATAAGTAGTGTTTAGATTCAAGCTGCCTTGCTGATGCTTTGCTTTTGTTAAGTTTGTTAACTTCATCCTAATACCTCATACCTACTCAGAATTTTAACCCCTCAAATGCCAGTGTACAGTAACCTGGCAAACCTGTAAAAAGTACAGTAGAAAACACAAAAAGTGAATTATTTTCCTTCCCATAAAGGCAAACTGGATTTCTCTTGGGGGGATTATCATAGCCTGGGATATGTTCAAGATTGGCAGGATCCATTTTAGAATGATGTCACAATACCTATGACAACAATAAGATGATTTTGGTCAATATTTTAATATTTTTTGGGAAGCAGTGGAAGCTCATCCTACTGTTATAGCGACTTGAAGCTGAGCAAAGTGGCACACAGCAGTGCTCATTAGAGCCACCCATACCTCTTTGTAACTTGTGCACATCTCGTACATTATCATTTCTTTTTCCTCACAGCACTCATCTTGTCTTGTTATTGTCATTCGGAGTTCTCAGTGTTTTGCTAGCTTCTAGCTAAGGGTTCGTTAGCTAACGTTAGTTAGTTTAACCAGCTTAAACGTCATACAAGTCCGCAATCATTAAATTCGTGTCCATGTTCAGGCAGCGGTCAAATCAAATATCCATTCAGCCAAGTCCGTAATCCAAATTCAGTAATCAGTTCCAGAAATAGTGTCGAAAAACCAGATAGTTAGAGATAAGTTTGATAAACACAGCGACTAGCACAGCGACCGGGCCGGTAAGGAGAGGAAGCCGATAAAGCGGAAACTGGCTCGCCGATTGGCAAGAAAACCGGAAGTTCGTCTAATCACTTGTGCAACTAGCCTATTATAGCACTTTCACAAATCAGAAATATGTTTCACAAATCAGCCACTGTGCCAGAATGAGAGTCTAATGTCCCCTTTGTAATCTAGGCCAGGTTTGAAAAGAATTAGAGTGATGGTCTTTGAGCTGGACCTGGTTTGATGCGGTCTAGATGGGCAAAATCAGCAGAAAACTGCAATTATAGCACTTTCACAAATCAGAAATATGTTTCACAAATCAGCCACTGTGCCAGAATGAGAGTCTAATGTCCCCTTTGTAATCTAGGCCAGGTTTGAAAAGAATTAGAGTGATGGTCTTTGAGCTGGACCTGGTTTGATGCGGTCTAGATGGGCAAAATCAGCAGAAAACTGCAATTATAGCACTTTCACAAATCAGAAATATGTTTCACAAATCAGCCACTGTGCCAGAATGAGAGTCTAATGTCCCCTTTGTAATCTAGGCCAGGTTTGAAAAGAATTAGAGTGATGGTCTTTGAGCTGGACCTGGTTTGATGCGGTCTAGATGGGCAAAATCAGCAGAAAACTGCAATTATAGCACTTTCACAAATCAGAAATATGTTTCACAAATCAGCCACTCTCCCAGAATGAGAGTCTAATGTCCCCTTTGTAATCTAGGCCAGGTTTGAAAAGAATTAGAGTGATGGTCTTTGAGCTGGACCTGGTTTGATGCGGTCTAGATGGGCAAAATCAGCAGAAAACTGCAATTATAGCACTTTCACAAATCAGAAATATGTTTCACAAATCAGCCACTGTGCCAGAATGAGAGTCTAATGTCCCCTTTGTAATCTAGGCCAGGTTTGAAAAGAATTAGAGTGATGGTCTTTGAGCTGGACCTGGTTTGATGCGGTCTAGATGGGCAAAATCAGCAGAAAACTGCAATTATAGCACTTTCACAAATCAGAAATATGTTTCACAAATCAGCCACTCTGCCAGAATGAGAGTCTAATGTCCCCTTTGTAATCTAGGCCAGGTTTGAAAAGAATATGTGTAATGGTCTGTGAGTTGGACGTGGTTTTGTGTGGTCTAGATGATCCAAATCAGCTTAAAACTGCAATCATAGCATTTTCACAAATCAGCGATATGTTTCACAAATCAGACACTGTGCCATAATGACAGTCTAATGTCCCCTTTATAATCTAGGCCAGATTTGAAAAGAATAAGTGTAATGGTCTGTGAGTTGGACGTGGTTTTATGCAGTCTAGATGGGGTCCGGGCGCTAGTCCGACCTCCCGCTAGTCCGACCTCCCGCTAGTCCGAACTCCCACTAGTCCGACCTACACTGCCATAAATTCGGCTCTGTCAACCAAGCTTTAATCACATGTAAATCAATGCCATGGGAAGCGCACACAAACAGCCGCAGACAATAGGCGCTGTTTCGCACAACACGAACAGCATGCACACACGTGTGTGCACACACACACACACACACACACACACACACACACACACACACACACACACACACACACACAGCCCAGCCCAACTCAACTCAGCCCAGCTGACATACCTTTTGAGTTAACTCTGTCCCTAAAAATAAAAAACAATAAAAGAATGCCACCCCCATGTTCTATTATTATTATTATTATTATTATTATTATTATTATTGTAAGTTATTATTATTACTATTATCTTTGTTGTTGTTCTTATTATATTATTGGTATTGTTATATGGTTATTATTTGTACGTTATTAATAATATTATTAATAATAATAATTTTTTTTTTTATTATTGTTATTAGTATTATCGTTATCATTATTATTAACATTGTTATTGTTATTATTTTTACGTTATTATTATTATTATGTTTTTATTCTTATTATGATTCTTATTATCGTTTATTATGTCGCGGGTCCACGTGTGTGTGTGTGTGTGTGTGTGTGTGTGTGTGTGTGTGTGTGTGTGTGTGTATGTAGTTAATAACAATCTGTATGTACATTGCTCGCCATGACCGTGACATTGTGTTGGATGCAATAGCCTACAACAGATTTGACCATCTAGTGGAGCAATATATAATCATCCAAGAATGTTACTTACCAGAATGGTCCAATTATACTTGCAATGCCTTTGCCTGCATCCCCAAACCCGATGTTGTTTATGTTGACAACAGTCAGACAGCACCCTGCCGAACTCATACACAGCGCAAGTGTGTATGCACCTCTCCATGGCACGGAGATCTTATTACGCACACGTTCGGTTTACATCAATCATATAAATGGCAGCAAATCCAGACAAGATTGCACGTTTTCCTTTGTGAGCTAAAATCTGTATATTGCTGCATGTTCTTGTCTGCATGTTGCACTTGGATTCAACCTAATGTCTACATGTTATGTGTATTGATCTTCAAATTGCGGGGCATTCTGTGCGCAAAATGGAGCACTCATGAAGAAACTGCGCGGCCGTATTGTGAGAATTCTCGCAGCGACAGAGAAGTCCTCTGCAGGTTGTAAAGCTTATTATTATGTTCGTTTATTTAGCCATTAATTGTCATCAATTCAGCATAAATATGGTTAACCTCAGTTGATTTGCCATTTAAGGAGGAGTATTTAATGGGCAGCTTTCATTTATTTGTCTGAAGACTTTATCGGCATCATCTCAAAGCTCACAACACGCAACAAGGGATTTCTTCATCAGATGTAGGCAGGTAACACAAGGCTAATATTATTACATTTGCCATTCAGTTTAAAGTAAAGCAAATATTCTCATCTTGTGAAGTAGGCTATAAGTCCGTTCTGAAAGCGAGTTGAATGCCCGCCGCATGTCAATAGCATGTCAACAGCTGCAGTCTCTCTCATCGTTGTCAATATAGACCCGCTTCAGAAAATATAGGCTATAAAGTTTGACTGACTGCACGTCTCATCTCTGGCTTGTTGCAGGTAGGCAACTTCTTAATTTAGATTATCTTTCAAGTTATTTAATTTCACGTTCTTGGAGGCAAAGAGACATTTAATGTAGGCCCCCAGTGTCTTTCTTTAGGCATCATTAAACGGGAATATATGACAAACTCAGTTCTCAAAGTTTGTGAGGAGTTCATTCACTATAATAAAATACGTTTGTTGGACGATTGGATAATAGCTTTTGTTTTTTGTGTTTTATTGTTTAATCTTAATGGGTCTGCAAACCCGAACTGAATTAATTAAAGAAGGAGCAGTGTGCCTGCAGCTCGCTCCCTTTAGACCGCAGTGAATAGTTAAAAAATTATTTGGAAATCAAAAAATGATTTAAAATTAAGATTTCGTTGGCTAAAAAATTATACAATAATATGTTATGTATTTAAGAAATGATTAATCTATCTTTTTTCAATAGGCTACATTTTGACTGGGCCGATAAATATTCTATAAAGCCAGAATTCTGGAATGTCGCCAGCTCAATTGGCTGGCCAGAAAAAATGCTAGTGGAATCCCTGCTCGGGGGTCTGTGTGCAGGTGGGATGAGGCAGTCTTTTAGTCCTGTACATAGTTCTCTCTCTAGCTCTTTTACATTTACCGTGAATTCTCAACGAATCTGTTCATGTCACCATTAGCGCTATCGGTGCTTGGATGCACGCAGCCGAAAATGATTGATCTACATTTCAGCACTCCTGCTGATGGACAGCGACAGCTGGGAAAGGATGTTCTCCAGTGGAGGAGAGATGCGCCTGTCTGTGGAATATTGGGTGGTCGAGGGTATAGGTCGGACTAGCGGGAGGTCGGAATAGAGAGAGGTCGGAATAGAGAGAGGTCGAACCAGCGGGAGGTCGGAACAGCGACATGGAACCGTCTAGATGGGCAAAAGCTGTGAAATCAACTCTTTTTTCCAGCTGTTTACACCAATAGAAGAACCTTTTTGAGGTCAATAAGAATTGCATGCAACATTAAAAATGAACAAAATGCAGGATTCATTCTATAATGTATTCTCAAAACATATCCCTCCTATATACCTATGTTTTCCAGTTCATGAACTCGCTTGAAAATGGTCGAACCACGCCATCTAGAGGCGTTATTCCACTTTTTAAGGTGGACTGGAAAATTCCAATCGGGAGCTGCGAATCGGATGCCAACTTCAGCGTCGTGCTGATTAGCCTGATTGGAGATGGGCAGCACCTGATCACTGTTGCCAGGTCTTCTACTTAGAGCTACCTGCCCTGTCAGTCAGCAGAGCTACAGCCAGAGCCATGCTTGCCTCCTGAGACCACGCTGCTCTCACCTTTTGTCTTTTGTTTTACACTGACAACACACACAACACATTTCCCACTGCACCCATACACTTCCAGACACAACTGATACTGACTACCACACTGTCATGCCCTCAACCCCTGCCTCCTAGTCTCTCTCGCCCCCTCCCTTCTGTTGTGATTACAGGATTGGAGCCATGTGTGTGGAGCTGGGTTCCAGCTATCACAGCTGCCAATGATCACCAATCAGCAGGCTTTATATACCCAGCCCAGACACAAGACACTGTCAGATTATCAACCCAGCTACACGGAGAGGAACGTCTGCTGTCCTGAATCTGACTACTTGCGCCAATCCTCACCTGTCTGTCTGCCTGCTCACCACCTGCCTGGACTTCAGCCTGCCTGCTCTCTGCCATCCTGGACTTCAGCCTGCTTGCTCTCTGCCAGCCCGGACTTCAGCCTGCCTGCTCGTTTACCTACCTGGACTCTAGCCTGCCATCATTCAACCTGGGTATCTCGTCCAGCCGGACCAAGCGAATAACATTTAAATAAACGAACATTATTACAACTTGATATTCTGTCTCTGTCTGTCTCTGCCCTTTGAGTCCAATGAACAAAACCCTAACACACTCCATTGTACTTTTTGTAGTTTATTCGTTACTTTTTCTTGGGTTTGGTAATAAATTCAGATTATTGTTTAAAGTTCTGAGTACATCTCCCTCTTTTGTTGTGGCCTACGAGCCGGTGTTCTGGATTAACTGGCTTTTCAAGTCAACTCGGGATGCGTCAGTGGTTACTGTGGCAACACAGGGCTGTCGGCAGATGTTTCCAGCAGGGAGAGAAAGGTTTGGCTGCCCTCGCGAATGCCTGATCATAAATGTGCCCATTGCAACTGTCATTTCAACAAAGATTTGTCTGAAAAAGGAAGAAAATAAAACTCACAGGGGATTTCTCTCTCTCTTGTAACGGGACAAGCCCGTCTTTTATTGTCACACGAACACCACAATACATGCATGCTGACGGTGGCCGGTGAAAAGTGTCCTCTGCATTTAACCCATCCAGGCATGTCCTTTCCTCCGGGGGGCAGGCCAGGAGCAGTGGTCGCTTTCTCGTACAGCGCCCGGGGACCAACTTCGGATGTTGTCGTCACTGGTCGGATGACGATGACGATCTGATCTTCTGCATGTTTTTAGTGGGGGGGTTATATACGGAGGAACCCCCTGGGGGAGCACGGGGAGAACATGCAAACTCCACACAGAGAGAAAGGCCCTTACGACGAGATACCCCACCTGGGCAGTAGGCACTGAAGATATGGGGGGGGGGGAACACAACCACAGCGCCCACAGTGTCCCAGGCGAGAATCGAACTCAGGACCTTCTGACTGTGAGGCGACAGCTCTACCACTGAGCCACCGTGCCCCACTATATCTGCAGATGAAAACCAAACAAAAAAGAGCATCTGGCCAAGGTGGTCACCACTCCTGAAGAGGCCGATGCTCTTTACATACAGTTCCACGCCAGTAGTTTGGGTGCACACTGTGGCTGGCAAAAAACCCACCATGCCATCAGCACCCGATACTACTGGCCTGGTATGGAAGCGGACATCCGCAAATGGGTAAGTTAACAGGAATTAAGTCTACCCCTAATGTGACATGTACAATATAAAACCTAGTAGAATGGAATCTGTATTTGGATGATGAACTGTCACCATCATGCGTGTAAGGAAGCACAAGGCCTTATGATGATACATGTGATATCGCTTTCTTTAGACAAATCAGTGTCCCGACTGTCAGTCCAAACAAGCCAACCTGAAGGAGAAAACACAATACAACCCAATAGAGGTAAGTTAATATGTTTTACAAAGTGTTCTTCACTCACTCACTTCACTCAATATTGAGTCATATAGCTACCTCAGGCTTATGTAATGATCTCTTTCAGACCACAGAGCCATTTGAGCTCGTCGGGATGGACTTGTTGAAAGTGACAGTAAAAGTGAGGGTGGTAACCAGTACATTTGTGTAATGGTGGATTACTTAACAAAATGGGCTGAGGCCTACCCTCTAAAAACAAAAACTGCAGAGGAGGTCACCACTTGTATTCTTGATTTTGTATACAAATTTGGTGTACCTCAAAGACTGCTTACAGATCAGGGCACAGAGTTCAAAAACAAGGTAGGCTACATTTTCAATATACAACATTCATCATATCCTAGTATGACATATCCACACTGACTTTTTTTAAATGAACAAATTAAAGATCAACAGGAAACTCTGTGAAGAGCTAAAGATAAAGAGGAGCTACTGCTCCCCTTATCATCCACAAACCAACGGCCTGGTTGAAAAGATGAATGGCACCATCCAAAAGTAAGTCAAACCTTTATCTAATCTAGACATAAATCTATACCCACATGGATATCATGTAGCTATGAGTTAATTTTGCAACATCAAAATGATCTATGTTAATGTTGATGCATGGGATATTTCAGGTCCCTCAACAAGCTGGCGTGGGATTTCCCAGAGAATTGGGACAAGCAGCTGGGCCAGGTGATGTTTGACCTCCGTACCAACCTACCTCCGTTTGGTAGGGAGGCCAAATATCCCATTGAAGTTCCAGAGCGATATTCAGTAAGAGGCCGTCATTGTTTTTTGGGGTGTACAGAATGCAGTCTGGTCATTTGGCTGACTTCATTTATTAATATCAATACTTTTGTACTTGTAGATCTCAGCAGAAAGGGTTGAGGCCCTTGTGGGGGAGGAGGTTCTCCATGAGGGCCTCTAAAAACACCAGGACTCCACCTATGCTGAGGTGAGGATAAACCAACACAAATCGCAAAAACGGATCCGGGATAAATAGGAGGCCAAAGGTCAGGATGACCTATTTCAACCTGGGGATATGGTGCTCAGAAAAAACATACGGGAGCAGCAGAGGTGAATACTGTTTCATATCTTTCAATATTTTTAGATTCTTTAGATGTTATATTTGGATGTGAAAACCCTGGCGAAATAAAGTTTTCTTCAGGAAAGGAGGGAAAATGGCAAGTGATATGTTGGACCATTCAAGGTGGTCAGCCTCGAGTGGAAGGTGGCAACCCTTCAAGGCTCCACCACCACAGCCAACATTGACCAACTGTCTCACTACATTGAGCCAGAGGAGAGGATTCCAGCAAAGCTGAGGAAGCTTGAAGGGTCCTCTCCTCTGGCCTCGTCACTCCAGATTTCACCTCCATCCCCTACATCGTCCGCCTGGGTAACTGTCTGCCTTTCCGAAACCCTGCCACTCCGAACCTTAACTTCCATTATTCGGACTGGCGGTCCTTCACCTTTTTTTCATAGGTCCCACCATTATGAAAATTCCTGCCTTCATTATTCGAAATGTTGGCCCTTCCTCTTTTTTTCTAAAGGATCCGCCATTCCGAAGTTTGGATATTGTGGAATATGGCACAAAAGTGCAGACATTTCAGTCGCACAGCCTCAGCAGCGCAGCAGTAGCCTATTAGAACTGGGCTTTTACTGATGCTTTCTGAAGGCTATTTACTTGATTAGACTTCTATTTTCGTTAGGATATTATTTTTTTCGTTATTGTTTAATTGTTTTCAGTTAATCAGGCAAGCTTATCCTATTGGAATTTATAATTATTTCGTATGACATTTTACACAGCTGCAGGGCGCATGGAGGGACAACAGAATTAGGCTATGTTCCCGCGGGCGTGTCAGCATGTGTGTGCGCTGCTCTCTAAGCAGGGTGTGTGCGTTGCACCAACAACATCTTTGAACAACACGTCTTTATTTTAATTTTGTTGGGCTCCACAATCATTTTGAGGATTTGAGGCAACCCATTTAGCAGCATCTGAGAGAGGTGCCTGTCTGAACGTGAACTGGAAGTCAAATCAAGTTCGGAGTGGCGGACCTTATGAAAATCGGAGTGCCGATATTTCTGAGTGGCGGAACGTCGGAGTGGCAGCACGTCGGAATGGCGGCATGTAACCGTCCGCCTGCCCCCCCGGTCTCTCACCCAGCAGCACCCCTCCCACTATCCACTCGCCTCAAAGAGCCACACACTCCAGCCATGATGGTATGTGAATGATACTGACAGTAATGTCACACACATTAGATTCTATGTTGACATTCTACTCTATGCAAAAGACTGAAATGGTTCAACTTTCCAGTGATCCATGGCATTGGGAGCGGCCACATGGGGGAGATCCTGTGGGCTAAGGTGGGGCCCTACAAGATCTTCACAGAGGACTTCTGGGTGATGTCACAATGGGATGAGCCTTCATACTCAATCAAGTGGATCTAGATCTCCTCCAAGATCGTCATCATCTTCTGCAACTACTAAATCAACATCTCCTTCACCTGAGGAACCTACCATGCGTCCGGCATCTCCAGAATCCCGAGCGGAGGAGGCTGAAGTGACCTGTCCCAGGTGCGGTGAGCACTTTCCACTATCCCTCGCTAAGACTTCATTTCCCAGATTGCTCAGCGATAGAGCGATCTGAGGCCCAGGGTAAAACTTATCCCATTCTACACGACCACAGATTCCCAGGGCAGCCGTTTAAACCAACGGTGGGTTACGCTCGCTACTGGTGGGGCTCTAGCTTTGTAGATCAGACTAGGATAGGAGGTCTTGGTTCTGCTGCTGAACAAATGAAAAGGTTCCTAGACAGACAAAAAGAGAATCCACATTCCAAACCTGACTCATACTGACTCTTTATAAAAATGTGTAGTTCAGGCAGCGCCATCCAACAAGCCCAAATTTTTGAAAGAGGGGATTCGGAGGGAGAATTGAATTTTGCTGTTGGAATACTGAACCTTCCTGGCTGTTCATTGGCTAATGAGTCACGCATTTTGGACCTCCGCTGACACCACTCTTACTAGATTGCACAGGAACCATAGACCCGGATGAGGACAGGACGGAGCCGGCAACCTCAGGTGGACGACCTGGGGGCAGGCCAAACTGGCGGAGCAGGTCTGGTGGATGGCCAGGCGGACTGCCAGGCCGACAGAGAAGGTCAGGAGGACGACCAGGAAAACCAGACCCAGGAGGAAGACCAGGAGCGGAGCCAGGAGTCGGAACACCCGGACCGGAGCCAGGAGGCGGAACGCCAGGATCGGAGCCAAGAGACGGAATGCCAGGACCGGAGCCAGGAGGCAGAAGACCCGGACCGGAGCCAGGAGACGGAATGGCCAGACCGGAGCCAGGAGGGGGAATGCCCGGAGCCAGGAGGCGGAAGACCCGGACCGGAGCCAGGAGACGGAATGGCCGGACCGGAGCCAGGAGGCGGAATGCCCGGACCGGAGCCCGGAGGCGGAATGCCCGGACCGGAGCCCGGAGGCGGAATGCCCGGACCGGAGCCAGGAGGCGAAATGCCCGGACCGGAGTTAGGAGACGGAATGGCCGGACCGGAGCCAGGAGGCGGAGGATCAGGACTGGAGCTGGGAGACAAAAGACCAGAGTACCTGCGAGACGCCGGGACCAGTGGCACACACAGCAGAGGGAACAGGAAGTTCCCGCACCACAGGAACAGGAAGCTTCCGGGGTGCAGGAACAGGTGGCACCCGCAACACAGGGACAGGAAGCTTGCGGGGTGCCGGAATCGGTAGCTCCCACAGCACAGGAACAGGAAGTCTACGGGGTGCCGGAATCGGTAGCTCCCGCAGCACAGGAACAGGAAGTTTACGGGGTGCAGGAACAGGTGGCTCCTGCAGCACAGGAAGCTTGCAGGGCGCTGGAACCGATGGCTCTGTGGCACTGGGCAGTGAGGGCTCTGCGACACTGGGCAGTGAGGGCTCTATGACACTGGGCAGTGATGGCTCTATGACACTGGCCAGTGAGGGCACTATGACACTGGGCAGTGAGGGCACTATGACACTGGGCAGTGAGGGCTCTATGACACTGGGCAGTAAGGGCTCTATGACACTGGGCAGTGAGGGCACTATGACACCGGGCAGTGAGGGCACTATGACACTGGGCAGTGAGGGCACTATGACACTGGGCAGTGAGGACCCTATGGCACTGGGCAGTGAGGGCTCTATGGCACTGGGCCGTGAGGGCTCTATGGCACTGGGCCGTGAGGGCTTACCCTTGTGACGCTGGGGCTTGGATTTGCGCCTGAGCTCGGGTGGCATGAGGCTCAGAGGGCCACCCCGAGCCAGGCGGCTACCCCAGTAAGGGTTCAGGGCAGGGGAATGCTGCTCAGCGCAATGGGCTGCCTCCTGCGCAAAAACCTGAAAAATAGTCAAGTATTTTTTTTGTTCTGTGGCCTGGTTGGGCTCAACACAGGGCTGAGACAGAGGCTTGGAGTGTGGGTGCAGATATTCCTGCAGTTTAGCCTTGACGGTATCCAGGTAGGGGACAAAGTGACTCACCCATGGCCTCTCCTTCAACCAGCGCTGCTGGGCTGTGATGTCCTCCATCCATGATGCTTGCAGCTGGTGAGGAGAGGCCATGAGCTGAGTCACTGTCCAGTCCAAGGCCTCCACTTTGTCCATGAAAAGTTGTTTCTCTGCTGTGTCCATCTTTATGGTCGGTTCATTCTGTTAGGGTATGGGTTAGATGTTGTAGTGTGTGGACCAGTGGTGGCTGGTGAGCTTGGAACCAGGGGAGGAAGCTAGTGCAAAAAATTTGGGCTTTTTTTTTTCACGTGCGCGCGCGTGTATTTGCCATGTTTCCCATGCTGTCAAGCCTCTTAGCTTTCCACCCAGTGAGGAGCATTGCATTAGCACCCAGTGAGAGGACTACAGGATGGAACAGCACCTGGCACCTGAGGCGGTCCCAGGGAAAATATGACGTGTGCTCTGCTGCTGATACTCTCACCCACAAGCAGTTTTTGCCCAAAACGCCCAAATCTCATTTTAAATTAGCATTAGGATTAGACTGTTGTGATGTCATTATTCAGTTTTAACCATCAATAATTGTTCCTTTTCTCATTATTTCATTTCTCAGAGTAAATACTGTATATTTATTTCGAGATTTTTGTCAATTATTTGTGCTGTTATGGTTAAAATTAGCCTAGTTACTCACTTCTACACTATCTTAGATTGTGTTACTTATGGATGGCATGGAATTATAGTGAAAATAGATTATCCCCCCTTTTTGCTGGGGACCCCACTTTGAAAACCACTGGCTTAGGCTAGAACTGTTGCGAGAAGGTTTCAGGATTTATCTCTATGCATTAGGCTGTGATTACTATTTATATAAATCTATTTATTCACATAGATTCATGATATATTATGGTATACAGCCTACCTGTGACATCAATGTTTTGATTCATCCTATGATGTCTCACACTCAGGTGTGCTTTCACAAGACAGGTGTTGTCCATTCAATCAGCTAACCTGTCTTTATAATGGCTGTCTTGCACTGTTTGTATGATACTTGACAAAGTCTATGGCCGAAACTGTTGTCAAATAGCGTTAAATTACACTTAATTGCATCTGGAACGAGAGTGTGTCTTCATGTGCACAGTGCTGCACTACTCATTTAGTTATCAACTTTGGAGCGTTATTTACCCCCCCTTCCCGACATCCTAGGTTGACATGCTTCATCCCAATCGATTCCTTATTTCTTCTACTTTCATATGATATAAAGATCACCACTCAAGCTTTAAAATTGAGCCCGCTGTCAGCTATCGATTTACAGGCCAAATTCAGTTAAAAAATGTGTGAATTTAAGCTTCGCGGGTTTTAGTATAAGAAATTACAGTGTAATTTTACAGGATGAAACTTCAATACGACAAAAATAGCGCTGCTCGGTGAACCATTTCCACGCCGAATTTAATAGAAGGTTCGGATAACTTGAAATCAATTGACTTACTTGAATATCCGTGCTGTCTGTAGGGGAAACGCTGCAGTCGAGACGTTGCAAATATTCCAGTTTTCTGACATTGCAAAAAGCCCGTATCGCGCAGCTCAAGTCTCCCCGCAACTCGAAACTCGTTTTGGTGGTAATCCAATATCAACGACTGTCTGGCTTGTGAACACTTACTGATTGATAAAAAAGTAAATAAAAATAAGAGGGAAATATGATATGCTGCTACTGTCTCAGTAAATCCTTCCTGTCAGGTCAAGCAGTGGATTTCACCTCCTTGATTCAGCGTGACCACAGACCAGGCAGTGGAACAACGTTGCCGATTTTCAGACGTATTCAGCATTGGACAATACAGAATGTCAATCAATGTCAAGCAATCCATCTATCAAACAACAACCAATTAGGGTTTCACCTGGTTTCACGGGCTAAGGGAGAGCTCCCCTCCTCCTCAATCTGATTCGTTGGAAAACACATCACTCTCACTGTTTTCTGTGAATTGCAAGTCTTTTTCAACCAATCTTATTTTTTCATTAGATAAATTACCAAATAAATCAAGCCCACAGGGCGGGTGTTTTTTTTATCCCCTCCCCCATGCTGGGACCAGGGCCAGAGTGACTCGTCTGCATGGAGCTATATAATGAATGAAAAAATGAGCGTCTGCACATAAGAAAAAACACATTTGATTGATATTTTATTATAAAAAAAAATATGAAAAATGAAAAATATAAAAATAAAAATAAAAAATATATTTTTTTAATATATATTTTTTTTATATAAAATCCCCAATCTAATAGAGGAGGACCATCCTCCTATGCCTCACTGGAAAAACCTCCTCTGGTGTGGACCCAAATGCAGAGAAGAGAGAAGCAGCAGGCAGGGTTTCAGGTATAACAGAAAATCTTTACTCAGGAACTTCAAAATACAAAATCAACAAAACTCACTAGCCGGAGGCTACCCAGGTGAAAAAGTATTATACTTAAATTATACTTTTCACAGTATGTACTAAGTACACTTTCAGTTAGCATATGTTAATTTGGCACCCTTAAGTTATACTTAAGTGTACTTAAGTAGTCATTTAGTAGTACTTATGGACTCCTTGAGCACACTTTAAGTGTAATTTGTATGCTTTTTTGGAACAACTTTTTACAAACTTTAAGTGTACTCAAGTATACCAGTGAAAAGCATGATTCGTGAGCATTCAAAACACACTTTCAGTACAATTGTATTATATCACCAGTGTGTTGAAAGTATACTTAAAAAGGCATTATAGATCAATTGATGTAGTCTACAAGTATACTTTAAATACAGTTATCATACTATTAATATTCTTCTAGCATGCCTCAGTAATATTTCAAATAAACTTCAAATGCACTTTTTGATTTTAATTAGTACATTTAAAGTGTGCTATTGTTAATAAGAAATGTATTTATAGTGAAGTTCTATCACAATTTAAGCATAATAAAGACATGTACTTAAAGTGTACTATAATAGAGTAAAAGTGTATCTGAAGTGTATTCCATCATTGCTTAGGCGTCAGGATAAAAGTGTATTTTAAATAGAACATTGTTATACTTTAAGTACTGTATTAAATGCACTAGAAGTATACTTATAATACATCACTATTATCCTTCACATGGTACCATTTCAATACACTCCAAATGTGCCATTGAGTTCAATGACAAATTGCACTTCATTTATGAGAAAAACACAATTTTATTTACATTAAAATATTATGGTAATACAAATGTATGTAAGAAATTAAAACAGTTACCAGTAGCGATGCACAATATATCAGCAATCATATGGCTATCAGCTGATGTTTGATCTTGAATATATCGGTATCAGTCCGATGAGCCGATGGCTGGAAAGCCCTTGTTGGTGGCCTATACCCCAGGAGGGGTAGTAGATATAAGTAAGTCCGATGAGCCAAATAACCAAAATGTTAAACCATGAAGCCACAGTCCTGAAGGCAGGCTGGTTGACAACGCAGGCTGGCTGACAATGCAGGCTGTGATCTGCTCCCATAGGCTGCTGTCCTTCTGCACCGGAGTGGAAGACCTGTCCGCCGACAAGGCTGAGGGGATGAGAAAAGAAAAAGACAAATTAATGCAAGACAAGCTTTTATAGTGAACGCAGAGGTCAAGGAACTGTAAGAGAAGAGGTAGAAATTTAATAATGTGGCTTTGTTGCCTAAACCTAACCAACGGCACTACACGGCCTCTATTAGGGCTGCACGATTTATCGTATTTTCATCGTCATCGCGATATGAAAATGCGCGATGAACACATCGCAAAAGTCACGTGTTATCGCAAAAAAAAAAAAAAAAATTACAGTGCACATGAACGCAACATGCAAGATACCGGCTGAATAAGTGTCCAAATGTTCATGTCATTCTGGCCAATACTCCACGTCTGTTATAACATTTCAGTCTGGAATATGGAATATCTTTCAATAATCGTTATGACTAAAAGGCTAAAAGTAATCTCATGTGTAAGAAATGACTGTTCTACATTGAAGTAAAAATGTAAATAATTAACTTGTTGGTTTTGGATTTTTTTTAGCTTCAAGAGTGCATTTTTGTTCGTATGACCCTCAACACAGGCTTTGAGAATCCCGTGCCACTTACTGATACATATGCTTAAATTAACACACTCGTATTGCAAAATGAATTTAGGCCCTCACTGTAATACTTCAGAAGTTGAATTTGAAGTTCAGCATTAATACATTTGTCATTTTTTGTCTTAGATTTACCTTTGTGTGTTATTGCAATATAAAACTACATAATTGAGAATCGATTCTAGATTCTGGAATCGAGAATCGATTCTGGAATCGGATCGTGACCCCAGGAATAGGAATCGGATCGGATCGTGGCTTAGCCGGATCGGAGCACCCCTACCCATTAATATTGTTTTTATAGCATTTTTTTATTTATCGCAGGTCATATCGTCATCGCAATATTGAACAGTTATCGCACATCGCAGCTTTTCCTCATATCGTGCAGCCCTAGCCTCTATCTTCCCAAAAGCGCTAATTTTCCGCTCATTTAACGCCATGCGCAATGCAAATTGGGGGCGGACACAACCGCATCACTGTGAGATAAGTGTACTGGGCATTGGCTGCCACAAGCCAAAGCAGGCGTTTCAGCGCTAAAATGTGGGATAGATGGCGTTATCCTATCGTCAGCAGCGTGCAATTACTTTGCGGTAAGAGCTATGAAAAGGACCTCTTGCGCGCAAATACCTCTCTGCGCTGGGCGCTCTGCACAGAGATTACGGCTGCGCTCCGAGCGCAGAGAGGTATTTGCGGAGTGGAAAGTGGAATTCCTTTTGGATATTTATATATATTTATATATATTTGGGTATTAGCAGCAGATAATTCAGTGAGGCAATCAACTATAACTCACTGAGAAACTTTTATCACATCGCAAAGAGGGAAATAAATTGAGAACACTTGTGGGACAATGGACATAGGCTATTTACCTTCATAACCCGAAGGGTCGGCACCACAGACGATCTGTCAATAAGCTCTCTCTGTCCTCGCAGGAGTGAGTACACTCTATTACGCATGGAGATAATTACAGCATATTGCATGCCTCGGTGAGGCAACCTCACGCAAACAACCATTGCGAGACGGGAATCTGATTGGTTTTGATTGACGTATGCCAGCCTTGCCTGGTCACGCCTGTGAATAATTCTGGTAGTTAGGACCGCCCAAATCCCGTTTGCGCGGGCATTTTGGGGGGTTACATGCTGCCACTCCGACGTTCTGCCACTCCGAAATATCGGCACTCAGAAAGGGTTCTATATTCCCCGTTTTTCACTAACCTCTCCCAGCCCCCACGCCAAACCTAACCTCCCCCCATGCCTAAACCTAACCTCCCCCAGACCCTAACCCAAAACCTAACCTCTCCCACCCCCACGCCTAAACCTAAGCTCGGCATTGCGGCTTCTAAGGTGAACGACCGCCAGTCCGAATACTGGAAGTTAACGTTCGGAGTGGCAGGGCTTCGGAAAGGCAGACAGTTACCATTTTGGGGCGCAGATGATTTTTGGCAGAATTGTTTCCGCATGCCCGCCGAGAATTGCATCCCCAACATATTTCGGGGCTGTTTTAACTTAGAAATCAGGGAGGTCACGTCTACCAGACAATTATATCACTTTGAAACAGTAAAATTTCTGTATAAATCATTACCAGTAGCTCCCGTGAGGTGGGGATGTTTTTTTTTTTGCTGCTCGGTGGGGGAGGCAAGGCGGAACGCTATCGTCCGTGCCTTAATGCACGCGCAAACAGTGCGCAAAGCGCTATTTAGGGATAGCGCCTGTCGGAAGATAGAGGCCCACGTGTTTACTTTAGTTCTTAACGGCGGAGGAATGGAACTGTTAACATCGGTAGTGGGCCATGGGATCCTGACTATACATCAAACTAGGATGCGATGGGAATGAGAACGTGCTGGGTGTGAAGAGACAGTAGTCTGCTTGCTACTGAAACACACAGGCCACATCTTCTTTCTGGACGGACAGATTTGTCACCGCAAATTAGAGGCATTTTCTATTTTATTTTTAAATGGCGTTGACATTCCAAAACAACAGAAATCTATCCTTTCTGATGGATCGGTGTGGCTGCAGTTAATTCCTTCCAGAGTCATGTTCACAGCACACAGAACACAACACAGCGTATAGCCTAATATATTTACATAATCTTTCAGTCATTTTCTATAGGATAACCACTGTGTGTGCGCGTTTCTTCCCCAGCGGCAGCATGGTCTGGGGGAGAAACGCGAAACCGAAAGTAGACCAAGATGCGTGTTGCATCTCAAATATCCAAATATTCACTGTTGACCGACCACCGAATATCCGGAGCCCAAATGTTTTTATTCGGGCCAGCCCTGGAATTAGATGACTATGAGCAGACAAATAAATGAGCATATACTGTACTTCACACTCCACATGCTACGTCCAGCCACTGAAGCTCCCCGCTATCAGGTGAAAAGCAGCTGGCAAATGTGATCGACAGAGGGGGTGGAGCAGCGAGCGGGGCAGCAGAGGGAAATTGGCCAAGTACAATTGGGGGAAATGAGAAAAAATAATAATATAAAAAGGGATAACCCACCTACTGATGTTGACGAGTCCGTTAGTGGCGTGTGCTTTCCGTTGAGGCTGAGTGAGGTCAGTCAGACTGAGGATGATCTGATGTTCAGTGAAGATGAGGTTGGAGCAAACACACCAGAGGGCACATCTAGAAACACACACCCACACCAACAATTACTCCCAACAGCTATTAGAAGCACCTGAAGAGTATGGCAACTGTATCACATTTGAAATATTCCATGATTAAGATAAGACATGGGGAGCTGTGCAAATAAAAACAGACATCCAGAGCAGGACTCTACCTTAGTCTCTTCCTATTTCAGCCCTACTTGGGGAAAGTCTGCTGAGAGTGGGCAGGATGCTCTACACAGGGCAGCGCTGAGCAGCGGCTGGATGGCTGGTATCCCAGCAGAGGGTGGGTGGCTGGTACAGGCCCTTGACAGGTGACACGACCGCTCTGGGAATCACAAACAGGAACATATTATATATACTGTATTCCAACCACATGCAAGCACCAGGTCCCTCAGCTTTAAAAAAAAAAAAAAAAAATACAGTTGTACTGTCATACCTCTGGGCAGCTGTATCTGTTGTCGATGGAGTGATGTCGAGTTTCTACGAGGAGTAGATGGGTAGTGACGATGCAGCGCACACAGAGCAGCCTCTGGACACACTGCCTTAAGCTGGACAACAAAGTCAGATAAGATTGCAGTGAGAAAACTTCATTTTCTATCTGTAGTACTCATGAGTGTAATTTTTTTTCAGCATCTTCTGGAGAATCTCTTTTTGTTGATTTTTCTCACATTTTCTCCCCAAATGTACTTGGCCAATTCCCCGTTATAACGGTCGTTGCGCGGGTCAGAGGGGTTTCACCAGCATGGGAGGATCATGCCATTCCCCCCAGTGCCCATTCCCCGAAACAGGTGGCCCGGCCAACCAGATGAGGCGCTAGTGCAGCGACCAGGACTCATACCCTACCGGCTTCCCACCCGCAGACACGGCCAATCTTTAGGAATGTCTGACCAAGCCAGAGGTACCTCTGGCAGGAGTTGAACCTGGGACTCCGCGGTGGTAGGCAAGTGCTTTTACCTCTACACCAGTGGTTCCCACCCACCGGGCCCCGGTCCATAAAGCATTTGCTGCCACGCCGCGGGGAAGCTAATATGATTCTGCAGGGAGAAAGAGAGTGAGATAGCTCTCTCTACACACACACTTGCATTAAGAGAGGGTCCATGACATTGAGAGTTTACAGTCTATTATTTCACTTGTAATTCACTATTCCAGTGTGTCAGAATTTTACATACACTAAGAAGCTGACTGTCCCCTAGCCCCATAACGTGACGCTGCTACTGTACTCCGATAATATTCTCGTACAGCAGTCATCGTCACACAGCGTTCGAATCCTCAATAGGTGGAAAACGCTGTTAAAAAAGCTCTCCTACCCGTATCCCACCTCCGATTGCAGATCCGAAGATATGATAGTCCGCCTAGTGAAGCCAGCAATTTAGCCGACGCTGTTAAAATGATACTGCTTGCATGAAACAACCGTTTAGAAGCAGTCTTTGTACAGCCTGCGCTGAATTTACAGCAGGGTGTGTTTGATCTCACTATCATGGTGCACCGCTTGCACATGGTGAGCAAACAACACATGCAGTCACACGGAGACGGCGGCTGTCAGTGATCAACGCAAATCCAGCGCACCTGGGAAGCAAAACATGTCATGAAATAGGTTCCTGTCGGCACTAGGAAGTGATAGATTTCTCTCCCCAATCTATGGTATTTTGATCAAACATTTCTCCATAGGCCCAGTTTGGACTCAACAGGAGGCAGATACTTCAGCATGGCGGCCCTGCATGCTGATATGAAAATATGCAATTACAGAGATGATCTTGTCATTTGTTAATTCAAATATATCTTTGATTCCTGAAGTACACTTGTAGGTCATCGGGTGAGCTGCTGAGGAACCTTTAAACTTTAAGATAAACGTCTCTCCTTCCTGCCAGGAGATATGGTGGCTTTGGGGATTAACCATTAGAAGGTTTAGTGCTGTTTATGGCCGGTCTGGGAAAACATTACACAGGATCTTCTTGGCCGACTGGTTAGTGGACGAGGTGGCCGAGTGGATAAAGCTGCACAAGGACGGTCATTTAGGATAGGGTCGGGGCAGAGGTCACAGAGATCGGCCATATAAGGACAGCACTGTGTATTTTGATGCTTTTACTATGTGTTGATTTTTCCACCAGAAGAGAGGACAGGCTCAAAGGACAAGAGCAGAGCAGAGAAGAGGGCCACGGGTTCAAATAGGCTTTTTTGGGTCTCAGGGAAAATAGAGGTTCAATAGAATGTGAAATGGTAATAAAGAGATGATTGGATATCTGATATGAAATAAAGTTTAAAAGCATACATTAGATGCGCTGATTTTTCCCCAGAGAAGAGAAGATATGCACAAAGACACAGCACATTGCAAGAGGAACCATGGTTGGAATCTCAGACGGCCCGGCTGGGATGTAAATGGGTTATCTGATGAGAATAGAGTGTGTTTAGAACAGTAATGGAATGGTTGTCTGATGTTGTATTTCTGTGTTTTGAATAACTTCAATTTGCATTACTTGCTACACAATAAGGGAGCTATATAATATCTAGATAAATAATAGCCTATTGTTATTATTGCAACCAAATGGAAAATAAAGGTATAGTCAAATTAGTTGATAAGTGGTAATTGATAAGAGTTTCTCATCCGGTTTAAACAGGGTGAGTTTTTCTCTGTTTTGATTGAAGAATACGCTCTTACTCTGGTTACATCCTTAGGGTGGTTACAGACCAACAGATGGTAAGTCTGAACTGTATGATTGTTTTTCCAGTTTAGACTGGGATTAGCCCAAATATAGCTGAATTCGATCCTATCCAGAATATAGTTTAAGTTTATCTAGTCTAACAATAACGTTACATAATGTTCTAAACTAGGACTTTAATAGGTAAATAGCTAAATTAGCTGACCAAACCATAGGAGTTGAAAATAGGAATTTAAAGTAAATATATTGACAGTTGCTTTGGTAGATAGGAACCAATAGATAACTATTTCAAGGGAGGGTTAGTGTGTGACCTCCAGTGGAAGCCAGGTCACAGGATGTGGACAGAGAGGGGGAGAAAAACACGCCTGTCAAGTAGGTGACCACCAATACCAGCCCAGCAGATGGAGGAGGAACCTTCGGGGAGAGACCAGCCCACAAGGAAATGCACTTTAAAAGCCCACGCAAAATATTAGAATGGGTCGGTTTACAAGGGTCTATTCTTGACCTGCTTCATATCAGCTGTGAGGGAAAGACCTCTGCAAATCCACCTCGGAGATCTCTGAATGGGGTAATATAACTTGACCTGCCTTTGTACTTATATGCAAAATTCTCTATATAAAATAATGTTCTAAAAATCAGAATTGCTTGTTGTATTGGTTTTTTCATATATCTGGAAATAATTGGACACTGGAAAGGTATTAACATATGTCACACCTTCTGATTGGAGTGGGCTGTTTTTAATTAGGTTGAACGAGGTACAGAAAAACCCTTTCCATCAGAAGCTTCTCCTGTCCTCAATACGGCACAGGCTGTGCAAAGACTGCTTCTAAATGGGTGTTTCACGCAAGCAGTATCATTTTAACAGCGCCGGTTAAATTACTGGCTTCACTAGGCGGACTATCATATCTTCGGATCTGCAATCGGAGGTCGGATACGGGTAGGAGAGCTTTTTTAACTGCGTTTTCAGCGGGGACCGCCTTCCATTCCGAAACACCATCGTTCCGACACACCCCCACTCAGAAACCCCCCCATTCCGAAACCCCCCCACTCCGAAATTGAAATTGATTTAACCCCCCCACTCCGAAATTGATTTTCAAGTCCATATTTCTCAGTTTCCTGCATTCCTGCAGCTTGAAATAAATGTTTCAACTCATTGTTTTTTTTATTATATGTCACTGTCTTCATATAATTTCGCTATAGCAGTAAACACGAGCCTGCTGCATTCAGATAGATACAGGAATGTGAACGTTGGATACATCCTAAAATCAGCTGTGGATCACAGACATGTTTGCACTCTGTGTTGTTCAGAATCGTGCGAGCCGCTGCTCAGGGACTGGGCACAGCTGTCCTGCTTGCTTTCTCCCCCACTCCGCAAAGAAATAGGCTACACCTTGACAACGCACACTCTAGTTAACCGCGTATCGGGCCCGGAGCAGTGTTTTTATTTTTATTTTTTGGCACACAGACTTTCCACTCTGCTGGTCTAAATAGCCTACCAGGTGTGGTCTTGCGCATTCCTGGCTCACAGTTTTCTGCAGGTGCACAGAGATATCTCTCTACAATCACTAAACATTGTTAATTTATGTTGTCTTGCCATACAGTTTGTTAAATTTGTCAAATGCGTAATCCGAGAGCGCAAGGATCTGTTCCACAGCAGCATATTCAACTGATTATTTTTACGCCAACAGGATCTAATCATAAATGATGTTTTCTACACATCTAAAGGTGAGCTGTTACACACGCCCACATTCATACCCTGACAAGTGTTTGAAAAAAAATAATTGTAACTTTGAGTCAAATGCTCACAGTTGAATAAGGTTCATTGAGTCATATTAGCAAGATGTGGACGTTCTTATTTGTGAATGCCAGTCGGGTTGAACTGATTTTGTTTTATGAAAATCTGAGGAAATTTAGCTTCCCCATTCCCGATGGTCTAGCGCCGCCTATTCATATATTCAATAAAAAACAATGAGTTGCAGTGTTTGATGCAGGAAACTCGGAGAAATATGGACTTGAAAATCAATTTCGGAGTGGGGGGGTTTCGAAATGGAGGGGATGTCCCCATTCGGAATAGGGGTGCCTTTAAAAAAATGGGAAAACCCCTCCATTACGAAGAATGGAGGTCGATCTTCGGAGTGGGGGGGTTTCGAAAAGGCAGGGTGTAACCGTTTTCTACCTAGTGAGGATTCAAAGGCTGTGTGATGATGACTGCTGTACGAGAATATTATCGGAGTACAGTAGCAGTGTCACATTATGGGGCTAACTGTCCCCATGTCCTCACTGCCTACTGCCCAGGTGGGTTCATCAAAAAGGAGTTTGTGTGGAATTTGCAGTTCTCACTCTGCTCCCCGGGGGATGAATCCCCTGCAATATATATATAAGAAAATAATATCTGTTCTGTGATAAACCATGACAAAATAGACAGGTCAACATGACCATTTACTATTTTAGGGTGTGTGAGGAAGAACAGTAACCTTATTCCTCTTACCTTCTGTCGTTGCCTTTCATGATCACCCCTTCAAGACAGACAAAATCCTCCCGACATGACTGCCTACATTGTGAACAGGAGAGAGTTGTAACTAGCATCGAGTTAGCAGCTAACCTTATACAGTACTTGATTGTCTCTGGCTGCTAGCTAGCTAAGCAGACTGACTCCCCACACTAACGTCAGCTAGCATTGTTTTGTAGCATACTGTTCACCCTTTGAGTAAATGTAATTCACAAATAAGTCTAAAACGATTCAACTGTTACCGTAACATAACGTTACATCAGTCTCACAGACTAACCTAGCGTTAACTAACGCTGGTAACGTTGTGTAAAGCAGTCTATACAGAGAATAAGCGCTAACGCAAGCTAATCTGCTTTAGCGTTAGCTAACGTATGCTAGCTAATAGAAAAACGCACATAATGTTGCGTTTCGGGGTACACCAAAATACTTTGGTACCGTCTGCTTATACAAGACATACAGTTTTAAATACATGATAAGCAACTAGTTTTGTCAATATTTTTTTTTTTTTCTAAATGTTTTTTTCCCGATTTTTTTATCCCATTTTTATACCCCGTTTAGTGCTCATTTGAATTACTCAATCCTGGTTGCTACTCCATCCTCTGCCGATCTGGGGAGAGCCGAGACTGATTCCATGCATCCTCCGAGACATGGGCAGTCAAGTCAGCCGCTTCTTTTCACCTGCCCGAGGAAGCTTCACCGGTAGGACATAGCACGTGGGAGGTTCACGCTATTCCAACCAGTTCCCCTCCCTCTGAACAGGCGCCCTTAACGATCAGAGGAGGAACCATATAAGCAACCAGGATGTTGCATGTTTTTGTGAAGGGGGTTCCTATATGAAGGAGACCCCCGGGAGGCACGGGGAGAACATGCAAACTCCACACAGAAAGGCCATTTTGCCGACCCCCTCCCGGGTGGTGGGCACTCGAGGACATGCGGACGGGCACGCATTCCTTCAGTGTTCACATCGGCCCAGGTGGGAATCGAACCCACGACCTTCGAGCTGTGAGGCGATAGTGCTATACCACTGCACCACCGTACCTCCTTAGTTTTGTCAATATTACCGTATCCCAGGCGGCAGGATGCCCGCTCGAATTTCAAACGAAACATGTTGGCTGGCCCTGATCACTTCCGGAAGTACCTTCTTCTTCTGATGTTTAATGGCGGTTGGCAAACAGCATTTTGTGCAATACCGCCACCTTCTGAATTTGAGCAGTTACACAATATTGTAGCGAATCAGTGTTACACATACAGTGGTGAGCAATGGTAGTGTCTCAAATACAGATAGGAACTGATGTGTGGGAGTGTTACTGGGGAACACTATGCTTGTGGGAGACTTCCGGGGGAGACTGAGCATGCGCGGGCAGTCTCCGGATACCGCCTAGAGAGAAGCTGCTAGCTATGAGCGTGACAACCGCCGAGAGTTGTAAATATGACTAACTGACAATAAAGAACCCTGTACCAGCAAGAAGCCTCTGCCTCATCAATGCCAGGAACACTACAATATTATTCACAGTGTGGGAAAAACAAAAACGATGTCCACCCAAAGTGCTCAAAAACATAATAGTGTCCATTCTTCTTCTTCTTCTTCTTCTTCTTCTTCTTCTTCTTCTTCTTCTTCTTCTTCTTCTTCTTCTTCTTCTTCTTCTTCTTCTTTGCGTTTATAGGCAGAACCGGGAGTACCTCGCTTTCATGTCTTAAAAAAAATTGTATGGGCTATTAATAACTTCACTACTTATTTTATTGTTTACCCTTGTTTTATTTGCTTAGTGGTATCTATTTTATCTGAGAACTGAATACAGTAGGCTACATGGAGCTGATACTTGAATTTGATCACTGAGTCTGAAACACATGTGGCAGCCCTCAATATGTGCTGTGGGTTCACTGTACTGATTGGTTGTTTCAGTCTGCAGGTCCTGGCTGGGCAGAAGCTGGGGCTGCTTGATTAGCTGATCTGGAGCACCTGGATGCTCCCTATTTGAGCTGGCTGCTCACTTTCATTCTCTCTCTCCTCCTCTCTCCACCTTGTTGGTTTGCTTTGAGCTCAGGCTCTTTTGGATCTTACTTTCATACATCTCAAACATCTACACTACACTACACTTCTCACTCATCCACACACTGCATTCACTACTGACGTTACTGACTGACACATCTAATCTTATCTTTTGATTAATTCATTTAGTTTATAATAAATACTTTTGGTTATGACATGTGTGGTCTCCCCTCATTTGTACAGTCCACTGAGCCTGGGCTGTTACATCTGGGGGCTCGTCTTTATGAGATCTTGTGGAGTTTGGCTCAGTTGTGATTAACAACTTAGTTTTGTTGTATTGATGCCTTTGTCTTTTGCAGAGTGGTAAGGTGGCAATTGTTACTCTGTCTGTGTATTGCATTGAGGCATTGTTGGGGGAGATTCACACATGTGTTTTTCTTTGTAGGTTGTTGGTTTGTGGTGGATTGAGGAGAGTGCATTTGGTCCCAGGTTGGTAGTGTTGCTCTTGGTGAGTAATCTAGGTTTGTATGTTGAATTACAGTTGTGAATGCTGGGTGGGATAATCTTTAGTTTCGGAGTTATTCCCCGTTTTGTTTGTTTGTTGTTTATTGTTTTAGTTTGTTGTTTTTGTGCAGGGCGGCAAGAAAGACCCACGGGGGGTCTCGGGGACACACCCAGAGCTCCAGGGGGGTTATCAGCATAGCTGGGGGCCTTCCTGTTTCTCTGTGCAGAGTTATTAGTACTCTGTGTAAAGGGCTCTTAGTGGAGCAGTGTTCAAAAAGCCCAACGCCAAACTGCATGAAGATTTTATATTTGTTTTGGGGTTCTCCTTATGTGGTTGGGTTATCCTGGTCTGGTAGTTCACAACCGTAAGGTCAACATTTGTGGAAATGAGCTACTTTGCTTTGTGTTGGTAGCCTTTGGTTTGTTTTTTGGTTTGTTCTCTTGTCAGCCTGTCTGGTTGTGTGAATGGCTTCTGCTGAGGAGTTTGTAGAGTCTCCTAGTGATCTTTTGCTTGATCAGTGTTCAAAAGAACAGCTGTTGAAGATAGCTGAGCACTATCAGGTTAAAATAGCTGATAAAAGGGTAAAATTGGATACAATTAAAGCCACTTTAACTCATTGAGTGCCAGCCACTTTTGGAGAACGGATGCTCCCAGTGCCAGAGTTTCAGAGCGTTTTCAGTGATTTCTCGAGGCCCACAGAATATTGTGTGATATTACTATGTAAACACTGAACACGCACAAAGAACGATGAGACTCTATTCTATCATCTGCAAAAAAAAGTTTATTGATCCCATTTTCCGTTCTTTAGTTATGAGCCGGAGAAGATAGCTTGATTCATCCAAAAACAGCAATTTTTTTCTAGAAGCTGAGATAATTGGCCTTTTGTGAAATTAAACATTTCAAGCACATCACTGACTCTGAAGCTAATCTTTTCTAATGTAGTCACACCTCAAAAATAATTTCCTTCAATAAAACAGTGAAGGCCAGGGAATTCTGTTTGGCAGAATAATATTTTTTAGCTACAACCAGCAGCGCTGGCCCCTGCGTGCGCTGCTGGTTGCAGCTTCTTGCTGGTCTTGATTTGCTGCTGGTGGGCATCGGATATTCTGGCTTGCGTTTGTCAATCCTGTCCTGCTGCCTGGGTCTGTCTGGGTGTTGTGTGCTGCTCTGCGTGCCCCCCCCCCGCCCCGCCCCGCCCCGCCTCGCCTCGCCTCAACTGCACACTCCTCCTCCTGTCTGTGGTGGCTCTCTGCTGAGTTTGCTGTGCGCACAGTGAAGGGTGCTCGACATCGTGCTTTTTTACAGCGTTCCGCGTGTGTTTGTCACCGGCAACGATGCTTCCAGTTGAGAATAATAACAACTCCACGGTGTGGATGTGCGGATGTGCTGTCGCAACCGACACGGAGCGGCTCAATTGTGGGAGCAGATTGGCTGCTGCAGGCACAGCTGCAGTAACGTGCTTCAGCATATCGATGCATACGGATGCGATGCGATTTCCGTTTCCATAACGACTTCTTCTTTGTTTTTTCCTTGCCTTTCTGTTATGTGGAGAGCACTGTCGCCACCTAAGGGTTCTGTAAAATAGGTTATAGACCTCCAATAGCTACTATAGTTGTACAGGAGCTGCGGAAGGCTTTGATCGACGTCCCACCGTCAAAAAACGCATTGGACGTCGAAGGACGTCCGTGGCACTCTACGTCACTATTTAATTGGACGTCGAAGGACGTCCATGGCACTCAATGAGTTAAGGGAAAAATTAGTGGAGGCTGGAATCCTTGAGATGGCAGAAAAAGAACATCTTGTGGGTTCTGTGGGTTTAGATTTTGAACAGCAAAGAGAGTTGTTGAAAATGCAGCTTCAACATGAGGAATGGAAGCAGCAAAAAGACATGGAACTCAAACAAAAAGACATGGAACTCAAATTGGAACTGGAAAAAATAAAGTTTCAGGTAGAAAAGGAAAGGTTGGATGTGGAACGGTGTAAACTGGATTTGGTTAAAGAGGGCAAATTGTCTGATCTGTCCAGTCGGAGTGGGGGTTCCACTAATTCTGACATTGTCAGTAATTTGAGGTTGTTGCCAAAATTTAATGAGAAGGATCCAGATACTTTTTTCTCACTGTTTGAGCGTGTTGCAAATGCACGGACGTGGCCTGATGCAGAGCGCACTTTGATGCTTCAGTGTGTGTTTACAGGGAAGGCACAGGAAGCATATTCCTCTTTAAGTCCTGCTGATGCTAGTAATTACATCAAGGTGAAAAAGGCTGTTTTGAAGGCGTATGAATTGGTACCGGAGGCATATCGCCAGCGGTTTAGAGCCTGGAGGAAAACTGATCGTCAAACCTATTCAGAGTTTACACGTGATTTAGTGTCTCATTTCGGCCATTGGTGTGTTGCATCGGGTGTGGGGACGTTTGATGAGCTGTGTGATCTGGTCATTCTGGAGCAGCTAAAAAACTTGTTTTCTTGGTATGGTGGGTTATTACCGGAGTTTTTGTAAAAACTTTTCCTCTGTGGTCGCGCCACTGGCAGACTTGTTGAAGGCACAAGCTAAATACGTCTGGTCTTCCAAGTGTCAAACTGCTTTTGAGAACGTGAAAACACTCTTGTGCTCTGCTCCGGTTCTGGCTGCGCCACGTAGTGTTGTGACGTTCGCGAACGACCCAAATCTATTGAACGGCTCTTTGGTAGGAACGACGGGAACCGAGTCGTCGTCGTTGAGAACCGTTCTTTTCCCCCCTTCGTTCTTTTTTCCTCTCCTCTCAGGTTTCTGTCAGTCACACTCACCGGACTATAGCGCTGGAGCGCGCACACAGCACACGCACGCGCGCACACAACACACACACTGTGTGTGTGTGAGGGGTGGGGGAGGGGTGTGTGTGTGTGTGTGTGTGTGACACACACGCACACACACACACACACACACACCCCTCCCCCTGCTAAGTAAACACAAGCGGGCTCGCTGGGGAGCAGGCTTGCTTGTCATGTTAAAAAGCGCACCCCGTTTACTGGCTCAAGCGGGCGGTGTCAGCACTTAAAATAACAGACTACACCGCGGTGAGCATAACAAGTGCATCCTCATTTGATATGCAGAAATGATGACGTCAACTTTGACGTGAACTTTCTGAGAAGTTTACTTGCAAAGTCAGAGACAGAGCCAGTCAGTCCGTCATTTGGCAGCGTGACAAGAAGAACCAGCCAGGAGAGTTAGACGACATGGGATGAAAATGAGCCAAACCCGCAAACGCAGCAGCATCTGGATGCACTTCACAAGTAAAACTAATGATAAAGCGGAATGCAATATTTGCAAAAAATATATATCTTTCAAAGCAGGATCAACAAACAACCTTCACCGCCACTTAAAAACACAGCATCCGACCGAGCAATTGGCTGAGGTGAGACGACGGACCACTCCCGATAACAATGATGACCAAGAAGATAACGATGGCGACAATACTACTGAAACCACTCCCACATCATCAGGTAGTACTACAAGTCAGTCATCCACCGTCAGTCACACCCATGCTGCATCTACCTCTCAGTCTGAAAATAGAACTGGGCCTACATCTCTGCCTGCCCAGGCACCAAGAACCACAGGCACAATACCAAAAACAAGACAGACATCTCTCCATGATTATGCAGCACCTGTCATAACCCCATTGAGACAGGGGAAGATAGATGAAGAGCTTGCTAAAATGATTGCCACTGACTTCCAGCCATACAGAATTGTAGAGGACAAAGGATTTGAGCGATTCTGCAAAGCTCTTAACCCTTCCTACACTCTTCCATCAAGGAAGACAGTAACCAAGACAGTGTCAAACATTTATCAGAGAGAAGCAGCATCACTGAAGGAGAGACTGTCTAAAGTGTCAGCAGTTTGCTTAACAACAGATTGCTGGACATCAAGGGCTACAACCCCATTCATGGCAGTAACAGCCCACTTCATTGAAAATTTCAAATTGTCCTCCTGTCTATTGGACTGTTTCGAGTTCATTGACCGGCACACAGGAGACAACCTGGCTGAAAACCTGCTCAGAGTGGCAAAATAATGGGGAGTGGAGAATAAAGTGGTTTGCTGCATAACCGACAATGCCTCCAATATGACCAAGGCTATCAAAATCACAAAATGGATCCACCTTCCATGCCTGGCGCATACCATTAACCTGGTTGTCAGAGATGCCCTAAAAGAACTAAAACCCATTCTGGATAAAGTGAAAGAGGCAGTGGAATATTTTCATAGGAGCACAGTGGGTGCAGAAAAACTGAAGGCCACTCAGCTCCAAATGAATCCAAACAAGGAACCACAGCGACTCAAACAGGACTGCGTCACAAGATGGAACTCTACATATCACATGGTGAAGAGTTTTCTGACAATCAAGGATGCCGTTATTTCCACCCTGGCCATCACAAATGCAGACGTCAGCCCTTTGACCCAGGAGGAATGGAGTGTGCTGATGGAGGTGTGCCCTATCCTGGAGCCCTTTGATGACGTCACAAAGGAGATCAGTGCAGACCGGTATGTTATTCTGTAGTTATAGAGTTGGTCAGCTGTAGCTAGCTTTGCATGTTTGCAAAAAATATATGATAACCAATTATGATAATGATAACAATTTTATTTGTATTAGTGTACATTATAGTGTCATTGTTGGTAACACTTTATAATACTGTAATTGTCTCACTATGTATAGTAATATCCCTGTTCTCTCTCTCTCTCTCTCTCCCTCACACACAAACACACACACACACACTAGCTACGTGACTGCCTCAAAAGTAATATTGCTGGCCAAGGGGCTACAGAAAGTTACAACCAACCACAGACCAGACGTAACAACACTAGAAGCAGCCAATTTGGTGGACTCGCTTTGTGCAAGCATGGCATCTAGATTCCACAAAATGGAATATAACCACACGCTTGCAGACGCTGCTGCACTTGACCCGAGGTTCAAGAAGATGGCATTTGGGGACCCCGGAGCTGCAGATGAGGCTTTTCAGAGAGTAGCAACTGCAGCAGGAAGACTCACTATCAGCAGCAGTAGCCAACCCAACCAGCAACAACCAGGGCAACAGGAAGGAGCGGGCAGTGCTGCAGAAGGATCAGCTGTTTGGAGCCACTTCTGTGAGCGGGCAGCTGGTGCCGCAGCAACAAGGAATCCCACAGCAGATGCCATCATGGAGGTGCGGTGTTACCTAGAGGTGCCCCTGCTTCCAACATCCTCCGACCCTCTCAAATGGTGGGAATCTCGGGCCAATGTCTACCCCAGGCTTAGCAAGATCATGATGCCAAAGCTTTGCATTGTGGCAACGTCAGTTCCGTCAGAGAGAATATTCTCCAAGACTGGACAAATAATTTCAGAGAGGAGAAATCGCCTTAAGCCCGCAAAAGTGAGGGAACTTGTGTTCATAAATGCAAATCTGCAATAGATGATGGTGCTGCTTGAGTATATTTTTGCTGGCTGAGAAATGCAGCATTTGTTTCCAAAGAAAAAAGCAGGTCATCTACACACTCCAGGACAGTTCAATAGTCCATTTCAGGGTTTATTATCTGTATATTTTTATCTATTTTATTTTTTACAACAACTTCAGATAGCTTTCAGAAGTTGGCTATGAGCCTTTTGCACAAAAGCACTATTTTGTTAAGTTGTTTTACAAATTTGTAATAGATGATGGTGCTGCTTGAGTATATGTTTGCGCTGTGAGAAAAACAGCATTTGTTTCCAAAAAAGCAGGTCATCTACACACTGCAGGACAGTTCACTAGTCCATTTGAGTGTTTATTATCTGTATATTTGTATCTATTTTATTTTTCTAACAACTTGAGATAGCTTTCAGAAGTTGGCTATGAGCCTTTTGCACAAAAGCACTATTTTGTTAAGTTGTTTGACTATGTTTACAAATTTGTAATAGATGATGGTGCTGCTTGAGTAAATTTTTGCGCTGTGAGAAATGCAGCATTTGTTTCCAAAAAAAAGCAGGTCATCTACACACTGCAGGACAGTTCACTAGTCCATTTGAGTGTTTATTATCTGTATATTTGTATCTATTTTATTTTTCTAACAACTTGAGACAGCTTTCAGAAGTTGGCTATGAGCCTTTTGCACAAAAGTACTATTTTGTTAAGTTGTTTTACTATGTTTACAAATTTGTAATAGATGATGGTGCTGCTTGAGTATATGTTTGCGCTGTGAGAAATACAGCATTTGTTTCCAAAAAAGCAGGTCATCTACACACTGCAGGACAGTTCACTAGTCCATTTCAGGGTTTATTATCTGTATATTTTTATCTATTTTATTTTTCTAACAACTTGAGAATTGTTCACTAGTCCATTTCAGGACTTGGCTATAGTATGAGCCTTTTGCACAAAAGTACTCTTTTGGTAAGATGTTTTACCATGTTATTACTGTGTGATTTGCACTAAAATTTGTTTAGCACAAAAGGTCATTATACTTGTTTTTTTTTTATTGTGCCAATAAAAACAAGTGCTGGATGAATTGTATTCAAGTATTTACATAACACATTTCATACACAGGGTAAATTCATTCAAAATAGTAATTCACTGACAAAGCCACCTTTAATGTTTACAATGCAGATTGTTGACATTAGGTCTGGCAATTCTGATTTAAATATAATGTGACATTTATGGGAAGTTTGTCATTGGTAAATTAATTAATACATTCATTTATTCCTGTACAGGACTATAAAATATGTGCCAGTCTGCAAGAGGCATAAAATGCACGTTAGGTCAAAACAGATACCCTGTTTTAAATTAGCCTACATTTATTTACAAATTTCACCAATAGGTCTACACTTACAGCTCCTGATCTATCTACTGGAAACAGTTTACAGTTTCACCTGTAGATGGTGGTCTACACTTGGCTAGAGATCCTAGCCGCCCCGGGGGAAAAAAGGGGGAGGGGGGCGCGCACTACTGTTTCTGAACGAGTAGTGCGGGTCCCATAGAAGAAAAAAAATGAGGAGGAGCCGCTATTTTGAACGGCTCTCAGAAAGGAACGGAGCCATAAGATCCGGCTCCCTTCAAAGAGCCGTTATTCCCATCACTAGCACCACGTATGGACCACCCTTTCCAGCTTCAGGTGGATGCCAGTAATGTTGGAGCAGGGGCAGTGCTGTTGCAGGCTGATGACCACGGCCTTGATCGGGTAATTGGCTATTTTTCCAAGAAGTTCAACTCCTACCAGTTGAATTACTCTGTGATTGAAAAGGAGGCGCTTGCTCTTATTTTGGGTCTTCAACATTTTGACGTGTACGTGGGGGGTGGCATTGCTCCGTTGGTGGTCTACACTGACCACAATCCCCTCACTTTCTTGCGGTCATTGCAAAACCCGAACCAAAGGCTTATGAGATGGGCATTATTTCTGCAGCCATATCACTTGGACATCCGCCACATTAAAGGCGTAGATAATGTGATGGCTGATGCTCTGTCTCGGGGATTTTGAGCCATAAGCAGTTTGTTTCACTGTTAATCCTGGTCTCCTTTGCCTTCTTGTTTTCTGTCCTCCTCCTCCTCTTAAATTTCTCCTAGGTACCAGGTTGCTGAGGTGGAGATAAGGATGGTAGACGGGGGTGTTTGGAGTTCTTTGGTTTTCAGTTTGAGCTAACTACTGCTTATTGGTAATGTATGTCTTGTATATAGATTCCAATTGGTGTAGCCTCACATTAGGGGTTACAGGGGACTTATGAAAAAAAAAATGGTTTGGGATGGTAAATGTATTTAAAATAATTATTTGTACTGTTTCTATTAGTTTTGTTTGGGATTTAGGTGGTACCCAGTTTTTTTTAAGGGGGGGGGTTGTGGCAGCCCTCAATATGTGCTGTGGGTTCACTGTACTGATTGGTTGTTTTAGTCTGCAGGTCCTGGCTGGGCAGAAGCTGGGGCTGCTTGATTAGCTGATCTGGAGCACCTGGATGCTCCCTATTTGAGCTGGCTGCTCACTTTCATTCTCTCTCTCCTCCTCTCTCCACCTTGTTGGTTTGCTTTGAGCTCAGGCTCTTTTGGATCTTACTTTCATACATCTCAAACATCTACACTACACTACACTTCTCACTCATCCACACACTGCATTCACTACTGATGTTACTGACTGACACATCTAATCTTATCTTTTGATTAATTCATTTAGTTTATAATAAATACTTTTGGTTATGACTTTAAAACATGTGTGGTCTCCCCTCATTTGTACAGTCCACTGAGCCTGGGCTGTTACATCCATGATTGTGTTTGTGCAGGGCAGGCTAATTTTGATCTTACTGATCTTATTTGAAGAGCTGAATATTTCAGACAAATAGGGATCAGTGCTGAGAGAGAGAAAAAGTAAATTTTAAGATCCTAAATGTCAATGTCACCTTGCTACCTTCTCACACGGATAGACAGACAGGCAGACGGACGGACGGACGGACGGACGGAGACAGACAGACAGACAGACAGACAGACAGACATGTTATTTTAATGTGAGCCAGCTAGCTTTACAAACATTCTCAGAATTAGTGTTTGGGAAGTATAATTAGTTACTTATTATTGATTATTCATTTAAAAAGTAATACAATTACTTTACTTATTACTTGGTTTCAAAAGTACTTGTTACGTCAACAATCAGCCAAACGTCATACATTTTATTTATTTTCCTATATAGGACAAAAACAAATCATGATCTGGCAACACTAGTCTTGCAAAGCCAGACCTATCTCCACTTTTCATTTCAACACTATGCCAGCGCTGGAGAAAGTAATGCAGTAACTTGAAATTACTTGGATTACTAACTGTAATATAATTACTTTTTACTTCAATGTAGGAAATAAAAAAATAAATGATTTTGCAGCAACTTTTGTCCCCACTGTCTAAAAACTATAGGGTCACACTTTAAAAAATAGTAATTAGTGCATAAAGGGCTAGATAAAAAGTAAAATGACTGAATAAAGACATACTCAAAAAAGTACAAGTACACAAAAAGCTAATCAATTACACTCATTTGAGTACTAGTAATTAGTTTCCTTCCATCTTGTATTACGACTGTAAGTATTTACAACTTATCCTACTTAAAGTACAGCTAAAATGAACTAACATTTAAGTGCACTCTTTATAAGTTTACTTAAATACACTTCTAATGAAGTGGAATTAAAGTACACTACAATAAATCATACTAGTTGTGTATTAAGAAGGACTTTAACAAAAGTGTACTTTTCACAAGTACACTATGTTACCACTAGAAGTGCTTGCACTTTAGTATACTTTTTTGAAGTACACTGAAATACAGCTTAAAATGAATTTATATTAAAGTTCACTCTTTGCAAGTACACTTAAATACACTTATAAATAATTCAATTTAAAGTGTACTACAATAAAGCATACTGTTAGTGTATTACAATTGACTTGAAAAGAGGTGTACTTTTCATAAGTATACTAAATTACCACTTTACGTATTTGCAATTTAGTATACTTTTAAAAAGTACACTAAAATTACAGCTTAGAATGAGCTTATATTAAAGTGTACTATTTGCAATTACACTTAAATACACTTATAAATAATTCCACTTAACACGTTGAGTGCCAATGATGAGATATCTCGGCTTACAGGATCCAACCGTTGAGTGCCAAAGACGAGATATCTCGGCTTAAATTTTTTTTTTTTTTTTTTGACGGTGGGACATCGATCAACCCCTTTTACGTCTCCTATACCAATATTGGAGGAAGAGAATGTGTATAATCTATTTTACCGACCAGCTAAGTGGCGACAGTGCTCTCCAGACAGAGAGAAAGCCAGCAAAAACAGCCGCGGGAGAAAGCCATTCTCAAGGAAATAGCTGGGCGAAAACGCTTTCGATTTCACACACACACACACACACACACACACACACACACACACACACACACACACACACGCGCACACACACACACACACTCGAGTACCTTTGAGCATAAATAAGACCAGAATCGCAAAAGCTTCATCAAAGCTCTCAGCCGACACCCCAAGAAACGAACGAGCCCGTTTTACAGTAATCCAGACTTGCCCGAGAGCGGCCGCGGAGCCAGCAGCAGCAGCACAGACGGAGGGAGGAGTTTGGAGACACACACACACACACACACACACACACACACACACACACACACACACAAACACAATACAGTATACAGACTTGCCCAAGGGCACCCATAATCACAGGCACGTGAGGTGGTTCTAAAAATCCATTTATCTCAAAACTCTCTGAAAATCTCTGAAACCATGCTGTACTCAACGGCTAATATCTACATAACTACTAACTCTACAAACTAACTCTTTTAGACAGAGAAAGCACACATTCTATTAGTACTTTTGTGAATTTTGTGTTCACAAAGTCAAAGCAGGAAAGAATCCTCGGCTCTTGTAAAATGAGCCAGAATCCTCAAAAAAACCCTCTGGCAGAAGCTAACTACAGTATTGAAAAAAGGCTGGCAGTGAATGTGTTAAAGTGTATGAGAATAAGGTATACTAATAGTGTCTTACAATGGACTTGAAAATAAGTGTACTTTTCATAAGTATACTAAATGACCACTTTACGTAGTTGCAATTTAGTATACTTTTTAAAAGTACACTAAAATACAGCTTAGAATGAACTTATATTAAAGTGCACTTTTTAAAGTACACTTAAATGCATGTGTAAATAATAGCAATTAAAGTGTACTATGATAAAGTATACTAATACTTTATTAAAATTGACTTAAAAATAAGTATACTTTTTATAAGTAAAGCGTCTTCCCCTGAGCAAGCCGAAAAAAAACTTAAGTGTTGAGACCAGAGAGGCTGAATACCGCATTGACTCAGTGTGCTATACAGCCTCTCTGGTGTCAACACTTAGAAGAAAAAAAAATCACTATATGACCACTTTAAGTATTTACAATTTCGTATACTATTTTAAAAGTATACTTAGGTACAATTTATAATACACTTGCAAGAAAGTACGCTTTTTAAAAGTAAACTAAAATACCACTTTAAGTATTGGAAAAATGAGTATATTTATTTTTAGTACATTTAAATTGACCTTAATGGCATCTTTTCTGAAGTACACTTTATAAAAGTACATGTTAAATATACTTTATATTAAGCACAAAAAGTAAAAGTATAATTATAATTACTTTTGTATACTTAAATTATATTTCAAATATACAAAAGTATACTACTTTTTCACCTGGGCAGCCAGGAGACCCAGCTGGACCTGCCCCCGGCACAGCACCCAGCCCTGGCAACCTCCAACGCCATCTGTGCCAGTGACTGCAGAGACCTCCTGGACACCTTCATGGCTCACATTTCAGCAACCCCTGAACCTGTAGGGGCCATGGGACCCTCCCAGCCCACAGCCAGGTTCCCCGACGGCTCGACAGAACAGCAGCCTTCATCACAGAAGCGCCCGCAGCAGGACTCGTCAGAAGAGTCCATCATCTTGGAATCACAGGTATGGCCCTCTCCAACTTCCACATCTGCCTCCTTCCTGGATGATCAGAGCTTGAACGCCTTCTCCACCGCCACCCAAATGAAGATGGCGGAGGGGGAGGGCATCCGGCATCAGAAAGCCAAAAAAAAGAAAATAAATAACGGTGGAGAGCAAAGCCTTGACCTCCCTAGTGTGTGACCCCCCCCCCCCCCCATGTATAAACTATGGCTCCTATATCGATCGCCTCACTTAACACGAGAGGCCTGAATGACCCTGTAAAATGTTTGTCAGCCTTCACCTTTTTACAATCAGAGGGCAGTGACATTTTCCTATTACAGGAGTGTAACATACCTTATAAAGACAACTACAAGATCTACGAGGATAGATGGAGCTATGGACAGTCAGTGTGGTCAGGGGACAATAAAAACAGGTCATCAGGGGTGGCTGTGCTGTTTAAAGGGTGGGTGTTTAATATCAAGAGAGTACAACATGTAATATATGGGAGGCTCTTATGTGTAGATGTGGAATGGAACAATGTCAGCTTGAGGATAATTAATGTCTACTGCCCAGCTGATCTACAAGAACGCCTAGAAACTTTAAAAGGCCATACAGCCTCTTTTGGTGTGTGGCAGTGAGGTGGTCTTGGGGGGTGATTTTAACTGTCTAGTTGACACCAAAGATAGACTGACTACCAGTACAGTTAGGCTGGACTCCAGCTCAGAGACATTAAAGAACATTAAAAAAGATTTTAAACTGACAGACACCTTTCGTACCATCAACCCCAGACAGCCTGGATATACATGGACAAATGGCAGAACTCACTCGAGAATTGACTTTGTATTTACCTCAAAAGGTTTGCACGTTGAAAATGCTTCAGTCACACCTGTTTTCTTTTCCGATCATGCAAAAATTGAATGTTCTTTGGTTCTGAAAGATACAACTGAAAAGGGTAAAGGGTCATGGAAGCTAAACACTTCCCTGCTTCAAGATAAAAAGATGGTCGGGAGACTTCAAGAAAAGCTGAATCAGTGGTCTTCTCTTCAGTTTGCTTTCGACACAGTGGGTGAATGGTGGGAGGATGTGAAGGGGAGAGTTAAAAGGTTTTTCATAGAGGCAGGGAAAAAAGCAGCTAAAAACAAACGTTTTAAGTTTCAAAAACAGCAGGCAAAGTTACAACGTTTATATACGATGGCTCATTCAAGCTTTGATGTCTCAGAGGACATAGCAAAGCTGAAGAGGGAAATGCTACGTCTGTCTACAGAGGCTAGTCGTGGACTATTGACACGTAGCCGAGTCCAATATATGGAGGAGAATGAGAAATCTACTAGATACTTTTTCAGAAAGCTAGCCCGTCCTAGAAACATTATGGAAGCAATTAAGGACAAAGATGGTAACGAACAGAGAGAAACAAAAAATATACTTACCTGTGTTCAGAACTTTTATTCAGACCTCTATAAAGGCGAAGATTTAGATAGAGCATCCTTAGATAGGCTCCTGTCAAAAGTAAACAAAAGTGTGAATGATTTTAATAATTTGTTGGAGTGTGATTTGTCTGAAAATGAACTGACTAAAGCTGTGAACAGCATGCAGGATAATAAGGCACCGGGAGCTGATGGCCTGCCTAAAGAGTTTTATACCACCTTTTGGGCAGAAATAAAGGGCCCCCTTTTGAAAATGTATAAGGAGAGTCTCTGTATGGGTAAATTACCACCATCCATGAGAGAAGGTATAATTTCTTTGTTGTTTAAAAAAGGTGATAAAAAGGACATCAAGAACTGGAGACCACTTACATTGTTGGGGGCCCTCTTTTTCAGGCTGCAGGGGGTGGCGGGAAAGGTGGTGGGGGAGGAGCAGACCTGTGTGGTTCCGGGGCGGTCCATGGGGGATAGCCTTGCCCTGGTCAGAGACTCCTTTCTCTATGCAGTTGACCGTAGGGTCCCCCTTTGCATAGCCGGCCTGGATTTAGAAAAGGCTTTTGACCGAATTAACCATGCTTATTTAAAAGAGGTGATGGTGGCTTTTGGTTTTGGGCCAAAAATAAAGGCCTGGATAGACCTTCTCTATAACGACTGTGTTAGTAGAGTAGTCGTGAATGGTAACAGCACAGATACATTCAGGGTGCAGTCAGGGGTCAGGCAGGGTTGCCCTCTGTCGGTGGTCCTTTTTATCCTGGCCATGGAACCTCTGGCCTGCTCCATAAGGCAGGATCACTCCATCCGAGGTGTTCTTGTACCAGGGAGCAGCGGGAGGGAGGCCAAGCTGACTCTGTACATGGATGATCTGACCATACTATGTACTGATAACAACTCAGTGGTCAAGGCCCTCGGGTGGAGTGATTGTTTTTCCAGAGCATCAGGTGCCAAGCTCAACAGATCAAAGAGCGAAAGTTTGTACATAAACTGGAAGGAAAACAAACTTGGTTTGGGCCTAACTGAACAAAAAGAAAGAATCAAAGTCTTAGGAATAGAAATAGGTAAGGACATGGAGACTGTCAATTGGGAGTCAAGACTCCCAAAGATCAAGAGCAAGCTTTTAAGTTGGGAAGAGAGAGAGCTTACCATTACAGGCAAAATCCTTGTCATTAAAGCTGAGATTTATGCCTCTCTGACATATTTGGCTGCCACCCTGCCTGTGCCCAGAACCTTTATTACACTGCTTAGAAGAGCAATTTTTCAATTTATATGGGGTTCTCAGCAGGAGAGAATTAAACGGGAAATCATGTATAGACCCACAGAAAAAGGGGGAAAGGCAGTGCCAGAGCTGGGTACTAAATTAGAAGCTCTGTTTTTAACTCCTATTGTGAATGCAGTGTTAACTGATAAGGACATGAGTCTATGGTTCTATTTTGCAAAGTTTTGGGTGGGCCAAATAATATCACGTAGCTTTGGGAAAAGACTCCCCCTGGATAGCCCACATGCAGAGACGAGGCCTACAGTGTATGGAAAGGCATTCACCCTGTTTAAATCTTCTAACTTGGGAGGATCTTCAGTAGGAAAGGTGAATAGAGGCATTGTTGAAAATAGTCTTTCACCACAGACTACTAGACTAGTTCCAGTAGGTGTTTTAATAGAAATAGAATGTATTCAAGTTTGGAAAAATGTTAACTCACATTTCTTGCTTAATGTGCATAAGGATGTGGCCTGGAATGCAGTACACAACTGTTTTCCTACCAGAACGTTTTTGCATGGGAGGAGATGCTCTCGAAGCGCAAACTGTCCCAGAAGTAACTGCAATATGGATGAAAATGTTACTCATTTATTTTGGTCTTGCTCACATTCAAAGAGGGTGTGGGGACTCCTGAGGTCTTGGTTGATCAATCTTTATAGGGACCCCAATGGGAGTGACATAATGTACGGAGAGCTGCAATATGTAGAGATCGAAAAATGGGTAAGATGGTGGGCGGTCATCAACTGTATTAACTCATTCATGGCCAGTTTAGGACTGCCAATATTTAGCACAGGCCAAAGATTTTCATAATTGTTGGTCATCTTTCAAGACCCACAGTAAATTATCTATTAGCACCAAAGTGATTTGCAATACCTCAAAATGAAGATGTATGTCTCTGGGTTCACCAGGAAAAAAAAGTGAGCTTTTAGCATGTTCTGTACTCTACTTATAGCCATTTATATACACCCTGTTTTCACCCAAAAGGTCTCTCTGAGAAGAAAAACAGGAGAAAAGGCGATTTTTGTAAAGCACACAATCTCAGGCAGAACTCGCTCTCAATTCTTTTATTTTGAACTGTATTGACATCAGACATGTAAATATTATTCGTTATGACACAAATGACAAAAAAAAAATATATATATATATATATATATACATGTACATACATATACAAGTGCTTTTTTTACATTCAACAATACAGTTTACTCAGTGTGAGTGAGTGTGCAGACAGACAGACAGACAGACAGACACACAGACAGACAGACAGACACACACACACACACACGATTCCCCTTTTATCTTCGTTACGTTGTTTCCGGGTCTGAGTACTGCTGGCGTCTGCTGCTGTGACTGCCGCTTCTGCCTTGTTAGCTGTTCGTGTGTTTATTTTGTTTTGTTCTGGTCCACCCGTCCTCGTCCATGTCTCCCTGTCCTATACTCCCTGCTGTTTGATCGTTCCCGTTTTCCCCTCGGCTATTCAACACGTCCTCACTGCCCTCTGGATTACCCGTCAAACTGATCGATCATTTCCTCATTCCTCCAATCATCAAACACATCTCTGGATTACTTTCTCCCGTTTTCTCCCGGCTGGCACACAGGAAGGCGACCAGCTCGTGCAGCGCGCTGAGGGGCGTTTCAATGGCGTTTCTCCTCTCTGCACAAAGAAGCGTTTATCCGTTTTCTGTTTTTCCTCCTGCTCAATTTCAAAACAACAGCTGCGGTATGTGTTTGTTCACGTGTTGTCGGCTTGTCTGGGACCTGATAACATGTCACTGGCTGGGGAAGTGTTTGAACTACGCGCTGCACTAATAAAAACAAAAACACGTCAAACACGTCATTGGCCCTCTGGGCTATTCCTGATAACACGTCAAAGACGTCTTTGGCCATGAATGAGTTAACGGAACGCCAGAGTGATGATGTCATGCTGAGACTATTAAAGTTGCCTTTGTAGCATTTACACGCCTGAGATTTAGCCCCCCAAGCTTGTCCCGAATTGTTCCACAGAATAATCATGACCCGCCCCTCTCCCAAGCCACGCCCACCCCCGGATTAAGCCACGCCCACTTTATGATAAAAAAAACGTCCTCCGGCCGCGACGACCCCCCTCCCCCGGGAACCAAACTTATCTCTCCCTAACCGGTGGTCCTCTGCTTACAAACCTGACAGCTTAACCACTGCACTGCACGGCCCAGCTTACTTAAGACTGATCTAGAGCCACTTTAAAGCCAAGGCCCCTATCGCAATGGTTTTCATGTCTACAGAATGCAAGAAGGGTGCACTGTTCCCAGCGGCACTGCAATACCGGGTCAATGCGTGGAGAGAACGGAGCAAGCCCCTTTTTCAACTCCTACTTCCAAAAATCCGTTTAATATATTGTCCCCGTATAGAGGACGTATCAGATATTAAACTGATAAGAACAGATTTTTTTTTTTTTTTTTGGAAAGGTTTATTTTCAACTCAATCCTACATCATACACGGAATACACATAACCACTGCACATCTCATCACAACCCATATCCAACTCCATTATCCCACCAAACAAAAGTACACAATCAAATAAATAAAAAACCCTTTGCCTTTTACAGTCTCCTACTCGGCATGTCTTGGACAATCCCTCAAATATGTGGATAGAGGGTCTTCCACCTCTTCTTAATGGCATCCTTCCCCCACTTGTCAATCTCCAGCAGGAGCCGTCCGTGGAGGGCAGCCTCCACCGATCTAACAGCGCCCTCTACTGTCCACCTCGTGTTTCTGTTATTCACCATCCCACACCTCGCCTCCCACAATTTGGCCCTCACAAGTGAAACAACAAAAACCATCTTCCCCAAACATGCCCTCTCCACTCTGAAATCCATCTCCTGGGTCATTGCCCAAGACATGCCATTTAGCGCTGCAAACCTTCGCCCCATCTCCCCCCATACCTCTTGAGCAAATGTACATCCCCACAACACATGCTCCAATGTCTCCACCCCACCACAGTTTAATCTTGGACAGTGCTCATTACGTGACAACCCGTGATTATACAACACTTTTCTTACAGAAAATCTATTATGCAGGGCCAACCAATTAAAATCCTTCAACCTGTTGTCCAGGCCCTTCCCCTGCACCCTCATCCACATCTCCCTAGTAATGTGACCTGAGTCCCTAGGGCTCATCTTTTCTAGCATCTTATCATAAAGTTGCTTGTGATGAAACATCAGCTCCCCCTCCACACATTCCTTATGTTTTCTTGCCCAGCGTACCACCCTCTCCAGGTACACTGGGGTCTGCTCTGACTTTGGGAAGCTGTTGTCCCATACCCCTAACACCGGCCTAAGGGGGGCCCTCTAGCCAGAATTTGAGCAGAGCCCGGTACTTGTGTGGTGGTGGAGCCACCAGACTCGTGCACAATTTACAATAAAACATTACTCTCAGTTTCAATGCTAAATTGGGCAGATCCCTCCCTCCCCTCACAATTGGCTGGTACATGAGGTCCCTTTTCACAGACTCGTACCCCCCCCATACAAACTTGAACATGGCCCTGTGCAACCTTAGAGCAATCACCGCAGGCATCGGATACACTTGAGCCACATGAAGAAGGGACGGGAGGATGTCGGCCTTAATCGCCAAAACCTTGCCAGTGATTGACATCCTCCGCATCACCCACAGGTTCAGCTTCTTCTCCACCACCGCTAGCCTCACCTCCCAGTTCACCTGTACATCGTCCTCGTTGCCATATGAAATCCCCAAGATCTTAGTTGGGCCGGTGCACAGGGCTAGCTCACATGGAGCCTCCTGCCTGTCTCCCCACCCCCCCACATACTTAACTTGTGACTTCCCCCTGTTCACCTTCGCCCCTGATGCCCGTGAAAAGTCCTCTATGATGCTCATGGCCTCCCGCAAACACATGTCGTCGTCTAGGTATAACACTGTGTCATCCGCATAGAGCGAAATCACTAAATGCTCGCCCCCTGGCAGCCTCACCCCCCTTATATTGTGGTTCTGCCTCACCGCGCAGGCCAACACTTCAATAAAAACAACATAAAGCAGGGCAGAGCATGGGCAGCCCTGACGAACCCCCCTAGTCTGCTTGAAAAAAGTCCCCAAGTGACCATTAATGTTCACCCTGCTCCCCACATTTGTGTATAAAATCAAAAGCCAACTTAGAAAACGCTCTCCGAAACCAAACTTCTTCAAAACTCGAAACAAAAATTGATGGCTTACACGGTCAAATGCTTTCTCTTGGTCCAAACTGAGGAGAATATAAGAAAGGTTCCGATCTCGGGCATATTCCTCAATGTCACGGTGGAGCTGACTGTTCCAGCTACTCTGCCTTCCTTCCACAGCACAGGTTTGGTCAGGCCCGATGATATACGGCAGAGCAGACCCCAACCGATTTGTTAATACTTTGCTGAACATTTTATAGTCAACACAAAGCATTGTTAGTGGCCTATAATTAGCCAGCAAACGTTCATCCCCCTTCTTATACAACAAAGAAATAACCCCATGGCACATTGTGCCCCCCATGCTTCCCTTCTGACAAATGAAAGTAAACAACTCCAACATTACTGGACCCAACACATCCCAAAAAACAACATAAAACTCCTTTGACAGGCCATCAATTCCCGGCACCCTCCCATCCCTCATCGAAATCATAGCTCTATAAATCTCCTCTAAACACAGATCCCCCTCCATTTTCTCCTTTAAATCTTCCGGCACAGCCTGCTCTAAGTTACCCAACAAAATTGTCCCCATGTCCCAATCCACCCCCACTTCAGAAAATAAGTCAGAAAAGTAGGCAGTTGCCGCCCCCATCATCCCCCCCTTATCCATAACTTCCCTCCCCCCGGCATCCAAGAGGGAGGAAATAACTCGCCTCTTTGTGACACTTTTAAACTTCTTAAAAAAATATGAGGAACACTTTTCATCCTTTTCCCACTTTTCCCTCAGAACCCTAAACTTAAAAGCCTCAGCTCGTCTCTGAAAAAAATTGTGCTGCTTATTCTGCAAAGAGAACAAAGAGTCAGCATCAACCCTGGTGTTCCTATTCCCCTGTACAATCAAACCCTCCACCTCCTTCTGCACTTCGTAATATTCCCTAAACTCCTCCCTCCTCCTCTCCCTCGCATAACCCTGAACAAAAACTCGAATCCGCACCTTCGTACTCTCCCACCACTCTAGCACATCCTTGTAAAAAAACCGAGCCTCAGTCAGCATCTGGTTATTAAACTTCCAATACCCCTTCCCAAAAATCACCCCCCCACAATCAACCTCCACAGTCAAGCTGTTATGGTCAGAATAAAAAACTGGAGAAGTTCGGGCTGCCACAACCCTGAACTCCGATGGACACATGACATAGTCCAGCCGACTTTTTGCCCCCCTGCTGTTTGCCCAGGTGTAACCCGGGTCTGCTGGGTGCACCTTACGGAATGCATCCACCAACTGATACCTTTTTACCAGCCTCTCAAAAGCAGCCTCCCCCCCACCCCCGTCCCGTGTGGAATTGAAGTCCCCCCCAATGACCACTGGAGCATTGGTCATGAAGATAGTGTCCAAGTTGTCCAGCAGCTCCAATCTTCCCTTCCGCTCAGCATTTGCATAAATGTTCACCACCCTCAATGCCCTTTGATGCCATGTAATGTCCAAAACCAAAACCCTCCCCTGCACCGGCGAAAAACTCCCCACAATCGAGACTCCACCCCCCGCACACAGTATTCCCACCCCTGAGGAATGAACCCCCCCAATGCTCCATCTCGATTCCCCCTTGACCCATTGATTCGAAAACAAAACCACATCTTCCTCATCCTTTAAGTGTACTTCCTGCAATAAGCACAAATCAAAATTCAAAGAGGCCAAATGGGCAAAAACGACATCCCTCTTAGCTCTATCCCTTAACCCTCTGACATTTACTGTAATTATTGTGAGGGTCGCCAGAATCAGCTATGGTGGAAAATGGTCCTCACCCACTCTCAGCCATACAAGTCCTCCTCGTCCTCTGGCAGCTGGAAAAACTGCTCCCCTTGGGGGGCAGGGGTAATGGGGGCCTCAGCGGCCACATCGTCCTCCATGGTCACACCTTCCTTTGAACGTGCTCCAGGCAGGGGCGGGTCAGTAATGACCGAGTCCTGAGAGGATTCCGGGACAACAGTAACACTGCCCGTCTTACCCACAGTTCCAGTAGGATCAGGAGTGCCAACCGCTGGCCCCAACCCTATGCCCACTCCCTCCTCTTGGTTTCCCTCTCCCGCAATGTATCCCATCTCCTCCTTCTCATTTCCTGCAAGAGCCTTGTACTTGTTTGCCGTCTCCAAAGGGGACGGGGGCCCATGCAGCTTCCTCTTCCTCCTCTGAGCTCCTCCTATGTCCGGAACCTTAGCCCACACTGGTGTGGTCCCGACCCTGTCTTCAGCGGCCTCCTCCTCCATCTGATCACTCCAACTCACACCGCCACCGCTCGTGGACGGGCCCGGATCCTGTCCTGGCGGGCGAGCGCCCGGGGTCCCCTCTCTACCCTCCCTCTCCACTCTCTCGTTCTCCTGTGGCTCCATCTCCACTCTCTTTACCTCCTGCGCCATCTTCTCCACTCTCCCTCTCTCCGCCATCTCCCTCTGAATATCTGCCACCACCAGATCCAGGTCCCGCAGGGTGTCTTCCTCAGGAAAGTCCATCTGCTGCTGCGCCCTCTGACCCATTGCAGGAGCCGCCACCACATCGTTCCGTACAGTGGCTGCATACGATGAGTGGACCTCTGTACACTGCCGGAAGAGGTGTGCCTCCGAGCCACAAAGGCTGCACCTCTTTGGCTGAACACAGTCCTTCATCACATGTCCCAATTCCTCACAGTTTCTGCAGCGCAGCTGTACACATGTCTCTGCAATGTGACCATATGTGGAGCACTCAGGGGGTGTGAGCTCATTAGACTGTTTTGTAACACCAGTCCCTTTCTCAGACCACTCAAAACTTGTTTGTTCCCTTGACATCCCAGGGTTAATCCGCCATTGTCCAGGCCCATGGAAATTGAATACAAGCCTTTTAGAAAATGACCAGGTAGTGTCAAAATTCAATTTAAAATTAGAACAGTGGAAATCCCTGCGGTTTATGTATGACTCTGTGGGGGAATGGTGGGAAGATATGAAGCAGAGGTCAAAGAACTTTTTTATGTTAGAGGGTAAGAAGGCAGCTGCCAAGAAGCATTCTTTCCAGAGTAGGCTTCAAGGGAGGCTTCAACGCTGCTACCTTCTTGCCCCCGCAGGTTTTGATGTGGTGGAGGATATTTCTAAACTAAAAAAAGAAATGAGACTAGCCAATGAAAAAAGCAGAGGCATTATTACAAGAAGTCGAATACAACACCTAGAGGAGAATGAAAAATGCACACGATATTTTTTCAAAAAACTGGCAAAGTCAAAACACTGTATGCAAATGGTGCTGGATGAAGAGGGAAAAGAGGTGCGTGACAGAAAACATATACCTGCTGTTGTCAAGTCCTTCTATTCCAAGCTCTACCAAGAAAGACAGACATCCAAGGCCACAACCAGTTTCTTTCTCTCCCAATTAACGACAAAACTTGACAATATAACGAGAGATGGGCTAGATATGGACTTGACAACAGCTGAGCTAACTAAGGCCATGCAAAGCATGGAGAACAACAAGACCCCAGGTTTAGATGGTTTGCCTAAGGAGTTCTATGATACCTTTTGGGACCAACTAAAAGACCCCCTCTTGGATATGTTTAATGAGGGTTTTTCTAGAGGCACACTACCCCCATCACTAAAAAAGGGCTCCATCTCCCTCCTGTTCAAAAAGGGACAAAAAGAGGACCTAAAGAATTGGAGACCCCTAACACTGCTGGGGGTAGATGGCAAGATTCTGTCAAAGGCTTTGTTCTTTAGAATGCAACCCATAATAGACAAAGTAGTGGCCATGGACCAGACCTGTGGTGTCCCAGGGCGGTCCATGTCTGACAGTTTAGCCCTGGTTAGAGACACCTACCTCTATTGCCAGGACCGTAACCTCCCACTATGTGTTTTGTCTTTGGATTTGGAGAAGGCCTTCGATAGTGTCAGCCATCACTATCTTAAGGCTGTCCTTGCCCATCTGAATTTTGGTGAAGTCTTTAGAAAGTGGGTAGACTTGTTATATACAGGCTGTAACAGTGTGGTGATGGTGAACGGTGAAAGCACAGACCCCTTAGACATACGATCAGGTGTTCGGCAAGGATGCCCCTTCTCTCCCATCCTGTTCATCCTGGTTATTGAACCACTAGCCTGTGCTCTAAGAAACAACAGGGATATCAAAGGGATACCCGTGCCAGGTAGCACAGGCAAGCAGGCAAAACTGTCCCTCTACGTGGATGACTTAACCCTGCTTCTGTCGGACAACAAGTCTGTCAGGGAAACCTTGACCCTATGTGAGAATTTTACTTCAGCCTCAGGCACAAAAGTAAATAAGCTCAAAAGCGAGACACTCCACATTAACTGGCAGGAACCCATTGAAGACCTGGGTCTATTAGAAAAAGAGAACACTATCAAGGTGCTGGGAGTCCAGATGGGGGAAAACATGGATTCCATTAACTGGGTTTCCAAACTGCCAAAATTAAAAAGGCAAATTGATACAGTGGCAAGATAGAGAGCTCTCACTCACTGGCAAAGTCTTGGTTGTAAAAGCAGAGGTCCTGGCTTCTTTGACATACTTAGCAGCCACTTTCCCCATCCCCCACAAGGTCATGGTGTCACTTAGAAAGACCATGTTTCATTTCATTTGGGGAAGCCAACATGAGAAATTGAAAAGGGACATCATGTACAGACCTGTGGCCAAGGGAGGAAAAGCAGTCCCAGAAATAGAGGGGAAATTAAAGGCCATGTTCTTAACCCCTATCTTGAAGGCCTGCCTGAGCAATGAAAAAGGCCCCATTTGGACACATTTTGCAAACCTGTGGGTAGGACGTAAAGTGCTGGCTGCCTGGGGCAAAAGACCACCTTTAAATGTGCCATATGCAGAAAGCTGTCCATCAGTGTATGGCATAGTAATACAAAGCTTAAAACTAGGCCTTACAGTAATCCCACCAGACAGGATTTCAAGAGTGGGGATTGAGAGGGCACTGTGCCCCCAGCTGTCAAGACTGGCTCCTGTGGGCACACTGATAGAGGACCACTGCAAACGGGTTTGGGCTAATGTCAATAACATCATACTGACGAATACACACAAAGACTTAGCCTGGCAAATTGCCCATCAGTGTCTGCCTACGAGAGCCTTTCTTGAGAGGAGACACTGTGCTCGCAGTCCCAGGTGCCCCAGACAGACTTGTGGCGACGATGAATCGGTCATACACCTTTTTTGGGCTTGCCCCTATGCCAAGGAAGTATGGTCAATAGTACTCCCTTGGTTACAGGACCTGTATAGGCCCCCGGTCAGCTATGAGGACATAGCATATGGTTTTGTACAAGGCATAGCTCCAGCAAATGTGAACAAATGGTGGGTAGTTATAAATTGTGTAAAAGAAAGTTTGTGGAAAGCCAGAAACATGTGGGTGTTTAAAAAGTTTTGTGCCCCAAAATAAATTGTCATAAAGAGTATGTTGAATATCTTCAGAGACTACGTCCTAAAGGACAAATCAGGTAAAGAAATCAAACAAAAGTTGAAAATGTGGAAGGTCCCTAATCACCTTTTGTTAGACCTTTACATTTTTTACAAATTAATGAATTGTATGTAAACACTTTCACACTGTACGTTTTTATCTGAGTAACACAGCATTACCCATTGTTTTTTAATTACCCATTGGAACTGTTGTTGCCTTTTTGAATGTTTCATTACACATCCATGCAATAACTACAGTGCATAGTTATTTTAATGGTTTTGCATTTCATTGTACGTTCTGCAATTTGAAAAAAAGGAAAAAAATGGACAGTGTCATTGTCAAATGTGAATTTGCCATGTTTTCCCTTTGAAATGGATTAATAAAAACTTTAAAAATTGAAAAATTGGTTCACCCAGGGTGAGGCTCAGCCATTGCACCTCCGGTTGTGCTGACCCCTGCGAATTCCCCAAATGTGGGAATCTCGACTGCATAATTTCTGGTAGTGGGGGACTGCGTTCGCGCTCTCCCCTGATCTTTTGTTGAAGTTAACGGAACGCCAGAGTGATGATGTCATGCTGAGACTATTAAAGTTGCCTTCGTAGCATTTACACGCCTGAGATTTAGCCCCCCAAGCTTGTCCCGAATTGTTCCACAGAAGAATCATGACCCGCCCCTCTCCCAAGCCACGCCCACCCCCGGGTTAAGCCACGCCCACTTTACGATAAAAAACTTCCTCCGGCCGCGACGACCCCCCTCCCCCGGGAACCAAACTTATCTCTCCCTAACCGCTGGTCCTCTGCTTACAAACCTGACAGCTTAACCACTGCACTGCACGGCCCAGCTTACTTAAGACTGATCTAGAGCCACTTTAAAGCCAAGGCCCCTACCGCTTCAGGCATACGACGCAATGGTTTTTATTTCTACAGAATGCAAGAAGGGTGCACTGTTCCCAGCGGCACTGCAATACCAGGTCAATGCGTGGAGAGAACGGAGCAAGCCCCTTTTTCAACTCCCACTTCCAAAAATCCGTTTAATATATTGTCCCCGTATAGAGGACGTATCAGATATTAAACTGATAAGAACAGATTTTCGTTTGAAAAAAGTTTGACACATTTTTTCAATTATATACACTGGTTAAAGGCCATCTTTTTTGTTTCCTTCTTTTCTCCACACCAACAGTTTCCAACATTCATAAAATACATAAGTACTCTGTAAAACTTGTTTAAAACCAATATAACAGTTGCTTTAAAATGGATTACAGATAAAACCAAACACACTGTAAAAACCATTATTCTTTGGTTAAAAACAACACAAGCAATTGTTTTTTAAAACAGAGTACAGATAAAAAGCAATATACATTGTAAAACCCACATTAATTTGTTTAAAACAACATCATTGTTTTAAAAGGGGTTACAAATAAAAAGCAATTTTTTTTATTAAAATGTTGGGTTAAGAACAGGTGTCTGTGTGTGTGTGTCAGTGTATGTGTTTTCAGTGTCCATTAAAAGGTCAAATTAAAAGTTCATCAGCTGTCTGTTGTGCATGGGCGGGACGTGTCCTTACCACGGGGTCCCATCACCCAACCCTCTCGAACAAATGGTCTCTCGGGGCCTGTGGTGCTCAGAGGAGATCCTCCCTCTGCTGTGTGTGTGTGTGTGTGTGTGGTCACGTTTAGTGAGGGAGCCGCTCAAGTGACCTGGGCTGGGTACTCGTGACTGCGTCTGCCTTAGGTTGCCCCGGTGGTCTCCCTGGGGTCTTACCCGTCCTTGACTGTCCAGCCTTCCATACCCACCCTGCACACCTCCAAGGCCGCCGCTGCCTTTGACCTTCATGTGGGCTCCGGCTCCGTCCGAGACAGCACAGAGGCCATTCTTCTTTGTGGCTGCGCCCTCGGCCTGCCGCCTGCAGCGACTGCGGTACACACAGTCACTGCGGCCTTCTGGAGCGCAGCCACGGGGGGGATGTGCATGTGCTTTCTTACCAGTAGGTTTCTGGAGGTCCAGATGGCGTCTTTGATGGCGGCTAGGGTGAGCCACTGCTTTGCAAACTCCGTTGCTTGTGTCGGTCGCTGGCTCACCCCGTAGAGCACGAGCTGTACGTCTAGGACCTCCCCTGCTGGTAAGCTCAGAAGGTGGGGAGCCGGCCGTTGCCCACAGGTCTCCAGCAGCGGAGCACTCCCAGAGCAGGTGCCTCACCGACTCGGGTGCGCCACATCCGGGTCGGGGGCAGGTTGCGTGTGGTGCCATGCCCCGGGAGTGCATTACGGCCCGGACTGGGAGGATCTCATGAACCACCATCCATGACAGGTCCCGGAGTCTGTTCGGGAGGGCAGGGTGATTGACGTTGCGCCACACTGTAGAGGGCTCACCTACCGTGAGCCCGCGCACTGGACACGTTAGTTCCCGCCCCTGCACAACAGAGAGAAGAGAACGATGGTTGGTTAAAACGGCCAGCTCTTCCTGCTCTAGCTTGAGGGATTTAAGAAATGTTTTAATAAAAACATAGGCAGGTGGCAGGTTAAAAGACACTGGTGCTCTAAGATCGATAGGTAAAAATTTCAGGTGTCTGAGGTAAGACCCCATCCAGAAACGAGCCATTGCTGTAGTCTTGTGGTCTCTGGATGGGGCTGTGGCGTATGAGAGGTGCAGTGTGGTGTAGCGGCTTCCTAAAAACGTGTGGAGGTCCGGGACGCCTTTTCCTCCTTTTTCTTTTGGCTTTTTCAGAACATCCCTCCTCAGCCTCTCCCACTTGGACCTCCACAGGAAATAAAAGATGGCACGCTCCAGATCTAAAAGCACTCTCCGAGGTGGGATAAAAACAGAACTGATTAGTAAAAGCAAGGGTAAAATCACTGCTTTGATGATTAAAACCTTGCCTTCCATCGTCAGTCCTCTAAGTCCCCAGTACCCGAGTCGTTGTCTAACTTTCCCTACCACGTCCGGCCAATTGCCCTTTCCTCCCCCCTCCCTGTCAAATTTCACCCCCAGTATCTTCTGGTCAGTCTGGGTCACAGTCAAGGGGAGTCCTGTCGTCTCAGTCACTGTCCACGGTCCGTAAAATTGGGCTTGGGTCTTGTCTCTGTTCAGTTTTGCCCCAGAGGCCCGTCCGTAAAAGTCAGTCAAGTCCAGTGTTCTGTTGACAGATAAAAGGTCGGTGCATAAGATGTTAAAATCGTCCATGTAAATAGAACATTTGGTGGACAATCCCCCGCTCCCGGGGATTGTCACACCATGTATTCGATTCTCCCTTCTCAAGATCTGTGCCAGCGGTTCTATGCAGAGGACGTAGAGGAGGGCAGATAACGGACAACCCTGACTGACACCGCAGTGGATGTTAACTGCTTTTGACAGATGCCCGTTAACCATAAATTTCCTGACAACTCCCCGGTACAGCAATCCCACCCAAGCTATGACTCTCTCTGGAAATCCCACTTTTCGCAGTACCTGGAGCATGTACTGGTGCAAGACCCGATCAAAGGCTTTCTCAAAATCTAAATTTAGTACTACTAACCGAATGTTTCTGTCTCTCGCATAACAGATGGTGTCTCGGATCAGTACGAGGCTGTCTGTGATCCTCCTCCCCGGGACGGCACAGGCTTGATCCGGGTGAATCATGTCTGCTAAAACCTGGGACATACGAACAGCTAAAAGTTTACTAAACAGTTTACAGTCAAAGTTTAAAAGGGTGATAGGTCTCCAGTTTTTCAAGTCAGTCTTGTCATTCTTTTTGTGGAGTAGGGTCACTATCCCTGTTCTAAAACTGTCTGGTAGTCTGTCTAGTCGTTCGAAGTCCTTAAAAACAGCAAGTAGGTCAGGTGCTAAAATGTCCCAGAATGTCAGATAAAAGTCCAAGGGAAGTCCGTCTTCTCCAGGGGACTTCCCTTTCTTAAAACTCCTAACACATTTATCTAACTCTAAAAGTGTAAAATCCTGGGTTAAAAGCACGCTATTCTCTACTGTTTTATCCATAAAATTTAAAACCTCTGTCATGGTGTGTAAATTGATTGTTTTTTCTTTATACAGTTCCCCATAAAAGTGTTCAATTGTTTCTTTAATTTCTTCTATTGTTTCTGCTGTGCTACCATTTTCTTTTTTCAGTTTTAAAATCCCCCCTCCTTTGCTAACAATTTTCTTAAAAAAGTATCTGGTGCACTTTTCCCCTTCTTCAATTTCTCTTTCTTTGCTTCTTAAAATGACACCCTTGCTTTGAGTTTCTGCTAAAATCGACATCTCTGTTTTTACTTGTTTGATGTCATCATTAAAATCAAAGCCCTGCTGTTGTAGGTTAAAATAGCGCTGTGGACGCTTCTGCAGCCCCAACATGCGTCTGTTTTCCCTAGCTTTTTTATTTCTACCTGCCTTCCTAAAGAAAGTCTGGGTCTTTCCCTTCACCATTTCCCACCAGTGTGCACGTGTATCGTATAGGTCTTGAAGGGTCTGCCACTCGCTGTACTGCTCCCTGAACTGGCTAACTAACTCCCTATCCTCTAAAAGGGAGCAGTTGAGTTTCCACAGACCACTTCCTGTCGTCACACCTGAAGAGAGTGATAGGGTGCACGATAGCATGACGTGATCAGAGAAGAAAAGAGGGGTTAATCTAGCATCGGTTGTCGGGCAGTCCCTGGTAAACATGTAGTCTATGCGAGAGGCTCTGGTGCCATCACCACTGAACCAGGTGAAGCCCTCCTCTCTGGGATGCATGGTTTTAAAACAGTCTTGGAGTCTAAAATCCCTAACCAAGCCCTGCAATAAAACAGATGTTTTGTCTTTTTTTAAATCTTCCCCTGCTCCTTTCCTGTCCCTGCTATTTAAAACACAGTTAAAATCTCCTCCTACCACTAAAGGTGCCCTACCTAGCATGTGGGGCTGCAGGTCTTCTAAAAGGTCATACCTGTCATTTTTGTTGTTAAAACCATAAACATTTAGTAAATTAAAATCCTTACCCAAGTACGTCAAGTGTGCTAAAAGTGCTCGCCCGTCTCTCACCACAGTGCTGCCCTTCACCAGAATTGAGGGGTTCTTGATTAAAATGGCCACACCATCATTTTTATTCTCGTTGGACCCGCTCCATATTGATAGGTGTGGCCACTTCTCCTCCCATTCTCTGTAGTGGGTTAAAAAGGGTAAGGCACATTCTTGCAATAAAAACACATCTGATTTAAAAGTACTAAGAAAGGATAAAACCGATGTGGCTCTAACTCCCGACCTCACACTTCTCACATTGAGGGTGGAAATGATGAGGGTCATGAGTATAATGTTTAAAAACAACAGGTGTGACATTTTAAAATATTAAGTTAAAAGGGCTTAAAAACAGCACTGTCACCTGCTGGCGGTTAGAACAGTGATTGTGAACTCAACTCTTCCTCCGGCTTTATGGGGGAAAGCGGAGGAGTGTGAGTTTCGTTCCCCTTCAGGATCCTTGGACTTGCCCTCGGGGGTAGGGCTACATAGACGGGTGTCATTTCCTTCAGGGTTTTTTGCAGAGCTACTTCTAAAAAAGAGACCTGGTTAGGGGAACTGGAGGGGAAAACTCTGTCTCTTTTAGAGACAGAGACTCTGACATCAGCCTTCCCCCTCTTCCCAGAGGATCCACGATCCTCAGGAGACAGTTCCGACACAGGCCTCTTGACTGGCTGGCCATTGGGGAGGGGGGCGCCATCGCTTGAGTCCAGTGACTGCTCTCCCTCACTGAGAGTAGTTACACTCCCAAATGAGTAAGACTCAGCCACGGACTCAACTCTGGCGCCCTCTGCCCGCACTACCACCTCCCTCTCCGCACCCTCCATGGAGGGGCCAGCACCCTCCTTGGAGGGAGCAGCAACCTCCGTGGGAGGGGCAGTGACAGGCCCCTCCTCCTCCTCCTCTCCCACCTTACCTGACCCCTCTCCTCCGGTCGTGGGGGTTGGCGGGAGAGATGACCGTTCTGGCTCCACCATTAGCTCAACTGCCACACTTGTTTTTACCGATTCCAATGGCCGGAGCCCTTTTTGAGACTTTAGCATGTTGGCAAAGGATTTTGGGCAATCTCTGAAGAGGTGGTTTGCCTCTCCGCAAAGATTGCACTTTCTGCCATTGGTACACTGCTCAAAAGTGTGCCCAATTTCTCTACACTTCCCACACACAATTTTCTGACACGCTTCTGCCAGGTGCCCATGCTCACCACACTTGTGGCACAGCTTGGGCTGACCCTGGTAGTGGATGTAGCCTCTGTTTGATCCCAGAACTATCATTGAAGGCAGATGTCTCAGGCCTTGGAAGCCCTGGGGGTCCTGCCATTGTTCAATGGGGACCCTCCAGCTGCAATTCCATATGCCGTCCTCATCTCTTACCTTGGTAGCAGGGGCTTTAACAGTGCAGTATCTCCCCAGCCATATATAGATGTTGTAGAAACTGCTTGAGGTGTTGGTTAAAGGTATAGCCTCAGCAAGTGGGGCATCGGTGAGAATGAGGAGGACCAGAGGAACATATGCCAAGGGTTTTATTTCAAGCAAATCCCTTTGTAGATGGATAATCATCAGACAGATGTAGACAAGTTTGAACAGATGATACAGATGATTTTACCTAAACACAAAAAGGTATTAACAAAGGTTTCAAACAAACAAGGGAAAACTTCAACTGTAAAGTAATAATACATCTAATTCAAATATACAAAGGAAATTACTAACTATAACAAGACTTACTGGCAATGATGCATCTGCACATTGGTGACCATCAAGGGAAGGACAATGCAGCCTCCTCCACTGCTGTCTGGAGCCTACTGAGCCTCACCCAATCAGCCATCCTTTATTGAGCCCAGGTGCGGCCCAATCAGGGCCCCAGGTGTGGCTGATTGGGTGAGGCTGAGCTGATGGGGGGGTTTTGTACAGCCGCCCCTCAAATATAGCATTATATTTGATAAATAAACTCAGGTCAGGGTCCAGAAAATCCAGGGTTAGCTGTAGGAGGAAAGGCTGCCATACATCACCCAAGGGAGATGGGCGTCCCGCCGCCCCATGAAAAACAAGTTTTGGGTTCACAGGCTCCAGGTCAGGCAGGAAGGTGAAAGGGCACCACGGGTCCGGAGGGCGTCCAGGGGGCAGGTCAGTAGGGTGGAGCAACCCTGGACAATGGCCCAGACGCTGATGACACAGGTAGCAGCACCCTTCCGGAGGCCGACCTGGATGCTGGTGGTGGAATGGTGCCACGGTAGGTCGGCGCCGAGGGATGGGTGCCAAGGGAGCGGATGGAGGTGCGGGGGCCACCCGAGCAGGAGGTCTAGCGGGCACTGGGGCTAGAGCCGGGGGGGCCACCGGTGCGGGGGGCACCGGTACTGGCAGTGCAGGGGGCACTGGGACTGGAGCCAGGGGGCCCACTGAGACTGGCGGTGCGGGGGGCACCGGAACTGGCAGTGCGAGGGGCACTGGGACTGGAGCCAGGGGGCCCAACGGAACTGGCGGTGCGGGGGGCACCGGGACTGGCAGTGCAGGGGGCACTGGGACTAGAGCCAGGGGGGCCACCGGAACTGGCAGTGCGGGGTGCACTGGGACTGGAGCCAGGGGGGCCACCGGGACTGGCGGTGCGGGGGGCACCGGGACTGGCAGTGCAGGGGGCACTGGGACTAGAGCCAGGGGGGCCACCGGGACTGGTGGTGCGGGGGGCACCAGGACTGGCGGTGCGGGGGGCACTGGAACTGACGGTGCGGGGGGCACCAGAACTGACGGTGCGGGGGGCACCGGTACTGGCAGTGCAGGGGGCACTGGGACTGGAGCCAGGGGGCCCACTGAGACCGGCGGTGCAGGGGGCACCGGAACTGGCAGTGCGAGGGGCACTGGGACTGGAGCCAGGGGGGCCACCGGAACTGGCGGTGCGGGGGGCACCGGAACTGGCAGTGCGGGGGGCACTGGGACTGGAGCCAGGGGGGCCACCGGGACTGGCGGTGCGGGGGGCACCGGAACTGGCAGTGCGGGGGGCACTGGGACTGGAGCCAGGGGGGCCACCGGGACTGGCGGTGCGGGGGGCACCGGGACTGGCAGTGCAGGGGGCACTGGGACTAGAGCCAGGGGGGCCACCGGGACTGGCGGTGCGGGGGGCACCGGAACTGGCAGTGCGGGGGGCACTGGGACTGGCGGTGCGGGGGGCACCGGAACTGGCAGTGCGGGGGGCACCGGAACTGGCAGTGCGGGGGGCACTGGGACTGGAGCCAGGGGGGCCACCGGGACTGGCGGTGCAGGGCGCACCTGAGGCTGAGGAGGTGCAGGGAGCACCTGAGGCTGAGGAGGCGCCTGGAACAGCTGAGGTGGAGGAGGTGGCGCAGGGAGCACCTGAGGCTGAGGAGGCGCCTGGAACAGCTGAGGCGGAGGAGGTGGCGCAGGGAGCACCTGAGGCTGAGGAGGTGCAGGGAGCACCTGAGGCTGAGGAGGCGCCTGGAACAGCTGAGGCGGAGGAGGTGGCGCAGGGAGCACCTGAGGCTGAGGAGGCGCCTGGAACAGCTGAGGCGGAGAAGGTGGCGCAGGGAGCACCTGAGGCTGAGGAGGCGCCTGGAACAGCTGAGGCGGAGGAGGTGGCGCAGGGAGCACCTGAGGCTGAGGAGGTGCAGGGAGCACCTGAGGCTGAGGAGGCGCCTGGAACAGCTGAGGCGGAGGAGGTGGCGCAGGGAGCACCTGAGGCTGAGGAGGCGCCTGGAACAGCTGAGGCGGAGGAGGTGCAGGGAGCACCTGAGGCTGAGGAGGAGGCGCCTGGAACACCTGAGGCGGAGGAGGTGCAGGGAACACCTGAGGTGGAGGAGGTGCAGGGAACACCTGAGGTGGAGGAGGTGCAGGGAGCACCTGAGGCTGAGGAGGCACCTGGAACACATGAGGCAGAGGAGGTGCAGGGAGCACCTGAGGCTGAGGAGGTGCAGGGAACCCCCGAGGCAGAGGAGGTGCAGGGGCCGCTCCTCTTCGGTACACACTCTGCTCTATCGTGTCAAGCCTCCTGCCAACCTGCATCAATAGGTGTCTATGGTGCTCACCAAGTTGATATGGTGCAGGTTGGCTAGGCTGTCTCCCAGGTGTCTGCCCGACCACATGGCAACAACACTGTGTTGGGGGATGGGTTTGGAAGGTTTGTGCTACTGAAGTAGAGTAAAAGGCTGGATAATATCCATATTGTTGATGGTATCCAGGTGCCCACCTTGGTCCCTCTGCTGGTTGCTGGTTCCTCTGGTCCATTCCCACTTGCTGAGGCCAATCCGGGTTCGAAGGACCATGTAGAAACTGCTTGAGGTGTTGGTTAAAGGTATAGCCTCAGCAAGTGGGGCATCGGTGAGAATGAGGAGGACCAGAGGAACATATACCAAGGGTTTTATTTAGACAGATTCCTTGGTGTGTGATGGAATATCCGACAGGTGTAGATTGATGTAAACAGATGATACAGATGATTTTACTGGCAATGATGCATCTGCACATTGGTGAACATCAAGGGAAGGACAACGCAGCCTCCTCCACTGCTGTCTGGAGCCTACTGAGCCTCACCCAATCAGCCGTCCTTTATTGAGCCCAGGTGCGGCCCAATCAGGGCCCCAGGTGTGGCTGATTGGGTGAGGCTGAGCTGATGGGGGGATTTTGTACAGATGTCATCTACGTTGACGGTTTCATTGAACATTCTGACAATCACCACCTTGGCAGCATTGTCAGTCAGTTTCTCCACGTCAAACGCAGATAACTGGGGTTTAGCATTTTCAAATCGTGTCCAGAACATTCTTAATGCGGCAGCAGATGGAAAAACTCACATCGAAGCCTTTGCTGAAGGGAGGTTCCAGGATACAGTTGAGGTCAGTTGCCATGAAGCCGAGGGTCTTCTGGATGAACTTCCTGGAGAAGTCCAACCTTGAGATTTGGGGTCTCGTTCCATCCTTTTCTTTAAATTTGAAACGGACACTGTGGTGCCTCCTCATGCCAGCACTGGTAGCCGACATGGTGGAGGCACCACAAAGACACTGGTAGCTAAAAAAATAAAACGACTAAAACTATGCTAAAAAACTAATACGACTAAAACTATGCTCAAAGATAAATACAAATAAAAGCAGCTAAAACTGACCTAAAAGAAAAACCAGGCTAAAACTAGCACGGAAAAAGGCTAGCTAAAATCCACTTAAAACCGGTTAAAACCAGTTAAAAGTGGTTTTTAACTGCCTAAAAAAAAAAGAAAACACTTACCTATCTCTTAACACGTTAACTGCCAGCGACGTATGCATACGTCAAAAAAAATCCAGCGCTTCACTGCCAAGGACGTATGGATACGTCAAAAAAATCGTTTTTTTTTTTTTGACGGTGGGGCGTTGATCAATCCCTTTTACGTCTCCTATACAATTATTGGAGGTATTGAATGTGTATAATCTATTTTACCGACCCACTAAGTGTTGACAGTGCTCCCCCAGACGAGCGAAATCAAAGAAAAAGGGAGCAAGCCATTCAAGGAAATGGCGAGGCGATTTTACAGTATTACATTCTCATGAAAATGGTTGGGGGAAAACGCTCTCGTTTTCGCGCTGATTGCTGGCGATGCGGGATTGCAAATTTACATAATACATTACAGGTGGAACACACTTTGAAACACGCAGCATAAATATGACCAGAATCGCAAAAGCTTCTCTCAACCAAAACTCCCAAGAAGCGAGCGAGTCCATGCCGACTTCCTCAAACAGCAGCCTGCAGACAGGCACAGGACAGCAGCAAAAGCACTGAGACTGGGGCCGCTGCAGCCAAGAAGAGGGAGGAGTTGAAGCAACTCTGCCTCTCGCTCTCTCCCTCTCTCTCTCTCTCTCGCTCTCTCTCTCCCTCCCTCCCTCTCTCTCTCTCTCTCTCTCTCTCCCTCTCCCCCTCTCACTAGGATTAAACCTAGTGCGTCTCCCTCCCGAGAGGGAGGGAGAGAGAGAGAGAGGGAGGGAGAGCGAGAGGGAGGGAGAGAGAGAGAGAGAGAGAGAGGGAGGGAGAGCGAGGGGAAGGGAGAGAGAGAGAGAGAGAGAGAGAGCGAGAGGGGGAGGGAGAGAGAGAGAGAGAGAGAGCCAAAAATGAATGGTTAAAGTGACAGTTCTATCGAATTTCACAAAAAGCCGTTTATCTCTGAATATTTTTTCTCATGCTAAAACCATGCTGTATTCAACTGCTAATGCTTACATAACTACTAACTCTACAAACTAACTATTTTAGACAGAGAAAGTACACATTCTATTAGTACTTTTGAGATATTGTATGTTCACAAACTCCAAGCAGAAAATAATCCTCGGCGCTTGTAAAATGAGCCACAATCCTCAAAAAACGGCTTGGCAGAAGCTACCTACAGCAAGAAAAAAACGGCTGGCAGTCAATGTGTTAAAAACTGTCAGTTGTGCCCCATACACCGCACAACTCCAACTGATCAGTAAACAAACAAACACAAACAGCACAATGAATTCCTGTATGAGAAAGTAAAAACAACTATAGTAGTTGAATTACTTTTCCCTTTCAGGAAAAGGATGTTCTCCTCCCAAACAGTAAGAACAAGATCTACCACAGATGGGCAAGACTTGCTTTTACCAACAGGAGGCGATCACTAGGGATTGGCACCAGCAGGCCGCCCCTCAGGTCCCGTCCCTCCTTGTCGGGGTGTTACACTATTTTACAATGGCTGGTGCTTAGGACTCCGCCCACAGAGTGGTCGATTTGTAGCTTTCTATGTCCTTGCAAGGTTCATACCATGAACAAAAACTAATGGAATAATGAAAGCTAGGTGTGTAAAGAGATGTCCGTTAACTGAAATAAAAATGAAAAGCCGGCTTTGCAAAAAGCCACAGCGAACTGAATCTGCATTGTGTGTTTCCACAGAGAAGACTGGCATGCGGTCATGTATCGTTCCAATTTTAGTATAGCCTACTAAATTGGAACGATACAGAGGACACTGGCATGCGGTCACCAAAATAAACTAAAATGACAAGAGGACATGTATTTTGTTTCCGTCTTTATCCCAAGCCTAGTCTTAAGGGTGGATAATGACACAAACGCAATCAAAAAAGTAAGACTAAGCTGAAGTAGCCAACTCGGTTAAAAGCTACTCTGAAATTGAAAGCAAAGTCAGAACAAAAACACAAAGACCAATGAGTAATGCAACCAACTATGTTTCGTTGCACAAACCGTACAGGGCTCAGTCAAACGGCTAAGCCTGCCAAAAATATATCCAACTCTTTGGTGTTACTCTCCACGGAAGTCTTTAGTAAAAGGTGAAAGACTTGTACGTTATGAAGAGAAACCAGAGTAAATTCAGCCTTTCTCCACAAGAGCAACCAAAGACCCTATTTGGTCTGGGCCACCGGCTTCATGGTGCTGCTCATTTAGCATAGCAAAGTACAGGCCACGCCTTCTCAGCAGCTTAATCTGCATGGACTCTGTGACGATTCATTGTGCACACCCTGAGCCAGAGTGGTTTCTCTGTGAATGCCTCCCCCATCCCTGACGTGCCCAACTCATACTTACCTGGCAGGGGAGACACCATGATCACGAAGGTGGTTCACCCAGGGTGAAGCGCCAACAGGAGACATCAGGGGAATCCTCTTCCTCCTCACAACTGGACGGTCTGGACCCAGAGGTATGGCCCTTCCTATCCACTTCTGCCCCTTTCCTTGACCCCCAGTCCCTGAGCACTTTCTCCTCTGCCACTCAAATGAAAGAGGTGGAGGGAGAACCCTGCCCGCCCCCCCAGAAAAAGAAGCATAGGAAAAAGGACAATGAAAAATATTAAAACCTTGACAAGCCCCCCCCCCACACACACACACACACACACACAAAATTTCACCTATGGCCCCACTTTCAATTGTCACCCTCAACACCAGGGGTCTTAACGACCCTGTTAAGTGCCAGACTGTTTTTGACCATTTGTACAGTGGTACTGGTGATATATTTATCCTACAAGAGTGCAATATACCCTATAAGGACAATTATAACTCATTAAAAAAAAGATGGACACATGGTGACTCCTATTGGTCGGGCGATAATAAAAAATAAATCCACTGGAGTGGCGATTCTCTTTAGAGGGCAAAACTACTGCATTCAGAGGTTTCAAAGAGTGATTGACGGCAGACTGCTTTGTGTAGACATTGAGTTTAACGGAGCCAAACTCAGGATCATCAATGTTTATTGCCCCTGTGATCTACAAGAACGCCTAGAAACCTTAAAGGCCACACAGCCTCTTTTGGTGTGTGGCAGTGAGGTGGTCTTGGGGGGTGATTTTAACTGTCTGGTTGACACTAAAGATAGACTGACTACCAGTACAGTTAGGCTGGACTCCAGCTCAGAGACATTAAAGAACATTAAAATAGATTTTAAACTGACAGACACTTTTCGTACCATCAACCCCAGACAGCCTGGATATACATGAACAAACGGCAGAACTCACTCGAGAATTGACTTTTTATTTACCTCAAAAGGTTTGCAGGTTGAAAATGCTTCAGTCACACCTGTTTTCTTTTCAGATCATGCACAAATTGAATGTTCTTTGGTTCTGAAAAATACAACTGAAAAGGGTAAAAGGTCATGGAAGCTAAACACTTCTCTGCTTAAAGATAAAAAGTTGGTCAGGAGACTTCAAGAAAAGCTGAATCAGTGGTCTTCTCTTCAGTTTGCTTTCAACACAGTGGGTGAATGGTGGGAGGATGTGAAGGGGAGAGTTAAAAGGTTTTTCATAGAGGCAGGGAAAAAAGCAGCTAAAAACAAACGTTTTAAGTTTCAAAAACAGCAGGCAAAGTTACGTTTATATACGATGGCTCATTCAGGCTTTGATGTATCAGAGGACATAGCAAAGCTGAAGAGGGAAATGCTACGTCTCTCTACAGAGGCTAGTCGTGGACAATTGACACGTAGCCGAGTCCAACATATGGAGGAGAATGAGAAATGTACTAGATACTTTTTCAGAAAGCTAGCCCGTCCTAGAAACATTATGGAAGCACTCAAAGACAAAGAGGGTAATGAAAAAACAGAAATAAATGATATTCTCACCTGTGTACTCTCCTTCTACGCGGGCCTCTATGGCTCTGGACTCAAATGACGAAGCGGTGACACACCTCCTCTCAAAAGTAGAGAATAATTTAAATGATTATAACGAGACACTTGAATCTGAATTGACTGTCGATGATCTGACAAGAGCGGTAAGCAGCATGCAAAACCACAAGGCCCCCGGGGCAGATGGTTTGCCCAAAGACTTTTACGTTACGTTTTGGGAGGAACTGAAGCTTCCCCTCCTAGAAATGTTCAAGGACAGCCTTGGCACGGGAAAACTACCAGCGTCCCTGAGGGAAGGCACCATCTCACTGCTGCATAAAAAAGGTGATAAAAAAGAAATAAAGAACTGGCGCCCACTCACACTACTTGGGGTGGACCGCAAAATCCTGGCAAAAGCACTTTTCTTCCGATTACAAGGGGTCATAGGTCAAGTTGTAGGAGCGGATCAGACCTGTGGTATACCAGGTCGATCCATGAGTGACAGCTTGGCCTTGGTCCGGGACTCCTACCTGTATGCTAGAGACCGCAGGCTCCCCCTTTGTATAGCCGGCCTGGACCTAGAGAAGGCTTTTGACAGGATAAATCATGAGTACCTAATGAAAGTCCTGGTCAAATTTGGTTTTGGACCTCAAATGAGGGCCTGGATTAATTTATTGTACAATGACTGTGTAAGTAGTATTGTGGTTAATGGATCTTTTACTGAACCTTTTAAGATAAAGGCCGGGGTCCGGCAAGGTTGCCCCCTGTCTGTGATTCTGTTTATTCTCGCTATAGAGCCCCTTGCGTGTGCTATTAAGCAGGACTCCTCAATCCACGGCCTGCGTGTCCCAGGCAGTGGAGGGAGGGAAGCCAAGTTGACCCTTTATATGGATGACTTGACGATCATGTGCACTGACAGCAGTTCAGTTTCTAAGGTTCTCAAATGGTGCGACCTCTTCACACAAGCCTCCAGAGCTAAATTAAATAGGGCGAAGAGTGAGGTCATGTACATGCATTGGAGGGAGCATAAAGAGGACTTTGGCCTTGTGGAAAAAAAATGAAAGAATCAAGCTCCTAGGCCTAGAGATTGGGAGGGATATGGAAACAGTTAACTGGGAATCAAGACTCCCGAGGATAAAGGGGAAACTGTTACAGTGGGAAGACAGAGATCTCACCATCACAGGGAAGGTCCTAGTCTTGAAAGCAGAGGTTCTGGCCTCCCTCACATTTTTAGCAGCTACTCTGCCAGTCCCCAGATCCTTTCTCACCCCCCTGAGAAGAACAATGTTTCTTTTTATTTGGGGTTCCCAACAGGAACTACTTAAGAGAGAAATCATGTATCGGCCAATTGAAAAAGGGGGAAAGGCGGTGCCAGACTTGGGCACCAAACTAGAAGCTCTGTTTTTAGCCCCAATTATAAATGCAGTTTTGGACGATAGCAAGAACAGTCTCTGGTCTAATTTTGCTAAGTTTTGGGTGGGCCAAAGCATTTTGGCTGGGATGGGTAGGAGACCCCCTCTTAATGTCCCACATGCAGAGACAAGGCCAGCTCTGTCTCAAAGGGCCTTGACTTTTTTTAAGTCTGCTAATTTGGACAAGTCCTTAGTTGGACGCCTGCATAGGAGAACCGTGGAAGGGAGTCTTTCAACCCAGTCCACAAGACTAGTCCCAGTGGGGATGTTAACAGAGGCAAAGTGTATCCAAGTATGGAAGAATGTCAATACCAGCTTCCTTTTTAACATACACAAGGATCTGGCCTGGAAGGCAGTCCAAGGCTGTCTTCAGACCAAAGCCTTCCTGTATAGGAGAAGATGTTCTAGAAGTGCCACATGTCCACGAACAACCTGCACTGCAGGTGAAAATGTAGTCCATCTCCTCTGGGCGTGTTCCTTTTCACAAGGGGTATGGGGAATTGTAAGACCATGGTTAATTGATCTTTATAGAGATCCTGACGCAACAGACATACTGTATAGTGAACTTGACCCAAGGGAGTATGACAGATGCAAAAGATGGTGGACTGTTATCAATTGTGTTAAAGATGGAATTTGGAGATGCAGAAACCTCCTGGTTTTTAGGAAGGTTTACAAATCACCAGTTTCTGCGGCAAAGGTTGGTCTGGCGCTGGTTAGAGATTATGTATTCAGAGACAAATTGAAATATGACAATGACAAAGTAATAAAAATGTGGAAAATTAAAAATGGTTTTATAAGACATAATGTGTTAAATGCGATGTGAGGTAAGGTCAATGACAATATGTGTGGATGGTGGCATAGAGAATATAGGAAAGCCCCACATACATGGATTGATATTGGATTTTATTTTATGGTAATTGTTGCATTTAATCAAAATATAATACGTGTCTGTAATATAAATTATGCAGTCGAGATTCCCACATTTGGGGTGCTCGCAGAGCTTTTCCGTAGGGAGGTGCAAAGTCTACGTTGAAACGTAGACAATCGCGGCCTCTCATTGGCTCAGATGTCTACGTTCGTGTACAACGTAGACAATCGCGGCCTCTCATTGGCTCAGATGTCTACGTTCATGTAGACATCTGAGCAAATCCGAGAGCCATATATAACGTAGACTCTCCTCTCATTGGTTCTGGGCTGCTCCCCCCCAGTCGCCCCACCCACCCTCAACAAAGAAACTCAGTCTTTCAGAGCCGCCATTTTTCTGCCGTCGAACATCACACAGTCAGTCACAGTTGGATTGTATTATTTCGCCAGAACCGAGAATTTCTCCGCGGTAAGAGGTAAGAGCTGGATTTTATATCTAATTATGCGATAAAAGCGAGTCTTGTTGAGAGGAAAAACATAACGTAACGTTATTTGCAGGGCGAAACTATGTTCGCCAAACTCCATTCAAATACATGGCGTTTTCGCCGAGCCTCAAAAGGGCGAGGACAGCCCGGGTTTTATGTTGTAATAGTTATTGTATGTGTATTAAATGTATGCCGAATTGATTGGTGTTGCCGTGCAATCCATTTCATATGCTTAAAATAACCCAACTATGCCGCTGCTGCGCTAAGGCCGCTGCTGCGCTGTGTGGAGAATTTAACGTTAACCGACTGTATCGTGTTGACTTGCAGATAACGTTACCTGTTATAGTAAACATCTGTCAAGTCATCAAACTGTTGAATTACATATTTCTAGCTGTGCTGTCTGTAACTCTGCCTATTGCTCATTGCTGCGTGTGTAGCTTTGAAAGTGACATGTGTCATGTTGACATGCATAGCTTGCATGCATAGCTTACTCTCAAACCTAGGAAAATTGGCATAAATGCATCTTTCTAGCTGGCCTGTGTACAGCATTGCATTGCAGAATGTAAAATTGATAACACTTGTTGCTGCGTGTGCAGCTTTGAAACTGACATGTCATTTTGACATGCAGATAACATGGCTTACTCTCAAACCTAGGAAAATTGGCATAAATGCATCTTTCTAGCTGGCCTGTGTACAGCATTGCATTGCAGATAGAAAAATTGATAACACTGTAAGCTTTGAATTGAATGAATATGCTTATCTTTGCTCTAATCTCTTTGGTAGTATATTTTGTTTTATTTGATCTGTCATGCCGTGAAGAGTAACTAATAAATAGTCCTTCTCAAACTACTTTCTACAGGATGCTACCGTAGTCAATCAAAATGTCTTAGCTGTCATTGATTGTGTTGCATAGTTCTACTGTTGACAAAATATGATATTGTAAGTCGCTTTGGACAGAAGCGTCTGCTAAATGTCATAATGTTAATGTAAATGTAATGTAACTAGCTCAAAATCTGTGCTGTCATTTTGCAGAATGGATTACCGTGTCGGTGAGGGCTGATGGACCAGACGCTGGTGGGTTTTGGTCCACACAGCCAGGAGACCTACGCCGGGCTCTATGAGTCCACCAGCCCTGGGCTCCCAGGGTAAGTGTTGTAATGGATTAATTAATTGCAGTGATTGTGTGTGTGATGCTGTGTGAATCACTGCTCTGATGTTTTGTGCTCATAGCTATGTGAGCTGGGTGAGGAGAGAGCGTGTGTGTGCACGGCCGGGACCAGGAGAAGAGGGCGGCCGCTCCCCCCCCCCGGAAAGCCCGGGCCCCTCCACCCTCCAGTAAGCGTCCTGTTCTTTACATGGTAACCTTTCATGACCTGGGTTACACACAACCAACAGCTTGTGAGGGGTTCTCCTGTAATTCTGTTTCTTCTTCTGTGTGTGTGTGTGTCTGTCTGTCTGTCTGTCTGTCTGTGTGTGTGTGTGTGTGTGTGTGTGTGTGTGTGTGTGTGAGAGAGAGAGAGAGAACAAGCTAAAAAGTTATATTGGACTATTAAAATTATCCTCTATCTGGATTAGACTGCAATTATCTTTAATACTCAACCAAACCTCTTTTCAAAGAGCTTTATCTGCCATTTAAATGGATCCAAAGTCAGATTCTATTCCAATCTATATGTCAATCAAATGTAGGTCACTTTAAACAATATACAAACACTAGATTTAATGGGTCGCCTGTAGCCTGAAAAACCAAGTCACTGGTGTTGGACTCCTGGTTCCGGGACGCGGTTCAATTCCGTGCAGTGGCGACTTCTGACGGCTTGCCGGCGACTCAAATTCATTTTTGCATTTCAAATTGCATCGATTTTTAAACGGTTCAATAGGGAAACATTTAGGCCACATTACCTAGCCCTTCACACGCAAACAAACCAATGAATGAGGATAGGCGAAAGACAGCATAAAACAGCACTGAGCTCTTTCCATCTATGATGACTAACTGTTCAAAATAGTGTTTCCACTAGTTAAGTGAGTACAATATAGTACTGTACAATATTTACAGGGAGTGCATTTAGAAATTCAAGGTGCTTCAGAATTGACTGTGTGAACACTAATCAACTCTGCTGTTGCACATCAAATCAAAACAAACTCAACCTCAGCCCGTTGCAAAATAAAGAAATGAAATCACTTTCACTGAGCCATGTCTATTTTCAAGAACTTTGCAGGCCCAATTTGCTCAAATTCAAGGACCAAACATGATTGAGAGATGGATGACAGGCTGGTTCCCTCGTGGACCGCATGGATTCCAGGCACAATATTGCTTACAACCATATAAGCATCTTATGCGGCTGGTTGTAAGATTGAATGTTGACAATACATGTTTGTTTTTCTGTGTTTTCCCATTTGTGTGTCTGTCTGGAATAATAATAATCATCATATGTATATCTAATATACATTTAGCCATAAATGGAGCACAGTTTCTTTTAAATACCCACACATTTCTGGCCTTCCACAAGCTTTCCTTCACACAGTTAATGACCGCCCACCACTTATTGACATTTTCTGGTGGGGGGCCCTCTAAAAAACCATAGGCTATGTCTTCAAAGCTTTGTGGGATCTTATACAGGTCCTGGAGCCAAGGGGAGACTAAAGTCCACACATCTCTAGCAAAAAAGCAAGACCAGAACAAATGCTTAACAGATTCATCATCCCCGCACGTTGGTCGGGGGCACCTAGCGCTACGGGTGCAATGCCTTCTTTCCAGAAAGACTCTTGTCGGCAGACACTGGTGGGCTATCTGCCAGGCTAGGTCCTTGTGAGTGTTGGTGAGGATCTTATTGTTTACATTTGCCCAGGCTCTCTTACATTTCTCCTCTACTAGTGTGCCAACAGGAGCTAGTCGTTCAAAGTGAGGGGACAGTACCTTCTCAATATGGGCTCTTGATATTTTGGCTGGTGGGATTAGGGTGAGGGGTTGCTTTAAGGCTATGATGACTGTTTCATAGATTGGTGGGCGGTTATCTGCATAGGGCACATTTAAGGGGGGCCTTTTACCCCAGCCGCCAATATGTTACGCCCTACCCAAAACTTGGCAAAAAGAGACCAGGTTGGAGTTCTCTCACTGCTTAGGCAACTTTTCAAAATGGGGGCTAAAAACATGGCTTTCAACTTCACCTCCAACTCTGGAACTGCTCTCCCTCCATTAGCTGCCGGTCTGTACATGGTGTCTCTCTTTAGCTTCTCGTGTCGGCTCCCCCAAATGAAATGGAACATTATCTGTCTAAGTGACACCATTACCTTATGGGGGATGGGGAAAGTGGCTGCTAAGTGAGCTAAAGGTGCTAATACCTCCGCTTTTACCACCAGGACTTTCCCTGTGATGGAGAGCTCTCTCTCCTGCCAGTGGAGCAGCTTGCCTCTTATCTTAGGTAGCTTGGATTCCCAGTTGCAGGTGCTCATATTTTTACCAATTTGGACTCCTAATATTTTAATTGTGTCCTCCTTCACTCTCAGGCCTAGGTCTACGGTGGGCTCCTGCCAGTTTAGGAGGAGAATTTCACTTTTATCCTTGTTGACTTTGGTGCCAGAGGCCAAAGTAAAACTCTCACACACAGACAGAGTTTCCCTGACAGACCTGTTATCGGATAGAAGCACAGTAAGGTCGTCCATGTAAAGAGACAGTTTAGCTTGTCTACCTGAGCTACCTGGAACTGGGATCCCCCTAATATTTATGTTGTTCCTTAAGGCACAGGCCAGCGGTTCCATGGCCAAGATGAACAGAAAAGGGGAAAATGGGCAGCCTTGCCGGACACCTGATTGTATTTCTATAGGGTCAGTGCTCTCACCATTTACCATTATTACACTGTTACATCCTGTGTATAACAGGTCCACCCACTTCCTAAACGTCTGACCCAAATTTAGATGTTCCAGGACAGTCTTGTCTCTGTCAAAGGCTTTCTCCAAATCCAAACCCAGGATACCCAGGGGGAGATCTCGGTCTTGACAGTAGAGATAGGTGTCTCTAACGAGGGCTAGACTGTCGGACATGGCTCGGCCTTTAATGCTACAGGTCTGGTCGATGCCAACAACTATGTCCACTATGGGTTGGGTTCGGAAGAACAAAGCCTTCGACAGTATTTTCACATCGACGCCAAGCAGTGTCAGAGGTCTCCAGTTTTCCAAATGTTCTTTTTGGCCCTTTTTGAACAACAAAGAGATTGAACCTTTCTGAAGTGATGGAGGGAGTGAGCCTCTTAAAAAACTCTCTTTAAAAACCTCTAACAGAGGGTCTCTAAGCTGATCCCAGAAGGTGACATAAAATTATTTTGGTAGCCCATCCTCCCCCGGGCTTTTGTTGTTCTCCATGCTCTGTAAGGCCTTAGTTAACTCTGCGGGTGTCAGGCCCCCCTCCAACAGGTCTCTTGTTGGGTTATCAAGAACAGTGGTTAACTGAGAGAGGAATAACTCAATTTCATTGTTAGAAATTAATCTTTCTTGATATAGGTTGGAGTAAAAGGACCTAACAACCCCCAGGATAAGTTTGGGGTCAGACACCTCGTTTCCCCCTGAGTCTAGCATTGATTGCATACTGTGCTTTGATTTTGCAATTTTTTTGAAAAAATACTTTGTACATTTTTCATTTTGCTCCAGGTGTTGTACACGGCTTCTTATGAGGAGGCCTTTGCTTTTTTCGTTCGCTAGGCGCATCATTTCCTTTTTTAGATTAGATATGTTTTCCTCCATATCGAAACCTGTAGAGGCTAGGAGGTAGCAGCGCTGAAGTCTTCCTTGGTCTTCCTTAGTCTGTCAAGGAATGCTCGCTTCTTTGCTGCAGCCCTCCTACCCTCCGAAATGAAAAAGGCTTTTGATTTCCTCTTTACATCCTCCCACCAGTCCCCCACTGATTCATACATAAAACACAGGGTTTTCCACTGATCCAATTTCGTTTTAAATTCTTGCACCACATTTGATTTTTCTAATAGGCTTATATTCAGTTTCCAGGGCCCTGCTCGGGGTCGGCTTATCCCAGGCATATCTAGGGAACAAGTGAGTTTTGAATGGTCTGAACAGGGGACTGGCATTATTGAACAGTCTAATGGAGTCACACCCACAGTAGTAAAGAGGAAATCGATGCGAGAAAAGGTCTTACCATTTGACCATGTGAAACCTGGGGTTGAAGTGTTCTTGAACTTAAAAATATCTATTAAATTGAAGACCTTTACAATGTTAGTCAGAGCATAAGAGCTAGAGTCCAGATTAACATTGGCTGAGGATGTAGACCGCCTGTCCGTTTTATTGACAATACAGTTGAAGTCACCTCCAATAACGACCTCCCTCCCACAGAGGATCAATGATTGTAAAGTCTGTAATGTCTTTAAACGGTCTTGGAGATTGGAGGGACAGTAAACGTTAATGATCCTGAGTTTGGCCCCCTTAAACTCAATATCAACACAAAGAAGTCTGCCATCGATTACCCTTTGAACTCTTTGGATAGAGAAGCCGTGACCCCTGAAGAGGATTGCCACTCCGTCAGATCTATTTTCATTATCCCCTGACCAAACTGATTCACCATGTGACCATCTTTTCTCAAAGAGACTATAATTAACTGTGTAGGGGGTGTTACACTCCTGCAACAGGAAAATGTCGCCAGTACTACCATGCAGCAGGTCGAATGCTGACTGGCATTTTATGGGGTCGTTAAGGCCTCTAGTGTTGAGGGTAACAATTGATGAGGGGACCATAATATGTAAAAGGGAGGCAAAGACAGACATGTTGTGTTTACGAATGAGCTTTCGTTTCTTTTTTCTTTTTCTTTTTTTCTTGTTTTTTCTGAGTTTTGCTCATTTGCCCCTGTATTTGAGTAATAGACGAGAAGGTACTCAGAGACCCTGGGTCAATGAAGGGCACAGAGGTGGACTGGGCAAGGGGGGGCCATACCTCTTCGTTCAGAGCTGCAATGGGGGAGTAATCTCCTGACGACTCATGGTTGCGCTTCTGGGCTGATGTCTTGGTCTTTGGTGGGGTGTCTGGGAGCAGGGGGAGGGATGAAGGGAAATATTCACCCACCTCTGAAAACTCCCTCGAAGCTGGGTTGTCCAGTTGGCCTCCCGGGGGGGGATGGAAGGTCCGACATCAGGGTGTCCAGGAGCTCAGCCGTTGATCTGTCGACCAATGAGATGTTGTTCACTTGGGCAGCTGACTGAGCTGCTGGTAGATCGTCCGGGGTCTCTGAAGAGGACTCTGAGATGGAACCCCAATCCTGGACCCCTTTGCTGGATACCTGGTTGCCTGATGTTAAAGGGACGCTTGTCGTGACAGTTGGAGGGGTTACCTGGTCGTCCAGGGTTGGCTCAGCTTGCAGGGTATCAGGGGGTGACCTCTCTGGCTGTTGTTCAGGAGCTGTCTCTCGCTGGGCCTCAGCGGCTGCCTCCTGCAGGGCCTCAGCAGCTGGCTCGCGTTGAGTAGCCGGGGGCACTTCCTGCTGGGGTTCGGCAGCTGGTTCTCCCTCCTCTGGGGGGCGCTGGTCCTCCACCCCTTGCTCCTCTGCTGGCGCATCTTGTTGGCGTGCTCGGTTGGCATTGCAGTCAGCTGCTAGGTGGGTGCGAGAGCCACACTTCCTGCAGTCTTTGGGCTGGCCTTGGTAAAAGGCGTGGCCTCTAACTGGTCCCAGCTGTATGGTGGAGGGGATATGGTGGAGCCCTCCATCGTTGCTATCACGTCTCAGCCGGACGTAGAAGCGGTAAGCCCCCGTCCGAATCCCGTCCTGGTCTCTCAGCACCATGTTCCTCAGGACTGCACAATGATAAGATAGCCAGGTCTGTATGTCTTCTGTAGAAATCTTTTCAGAGTACATTATCACTGTGACAGACCTGGCATCTCTCTCAGAGAGAGGGTTGAGGATGATCTTCTCCAGTCTTGGGTTGTTAGGTCTTTTCTGATGGATCTCCAGGCACTGTTCAAAGAGGCTAAAGGTAGCAAAAATAACTTCAAACACCTTTCTACCTGGCAGGGCAAAGATGTAATCCAGTTGAGCAGGCTGGAAACCAAGTTCTGTCTGCAAGACGTTCCTGCTGAACTGCAGACGATCCATCTCCAGGTTTTCTTGGAGCTCGAAGCGCACGGCATTTCTCCTGGTCCCAGAAGAAGCCATCTGAGCACGCAAGTGATGCCCCTAACCAGTGTCTGCAAAGAACACCGGAAGGGATCTCACTGTGCCTCGTACACCGCTTGACTACAGTGAGATTTTGAGCTGCTTTACTTGAACTTGACTATGCCCCCAATACACCGCACGACTATAGTCAAGTTCAAACACCTTCGTGATCATGGTGTCTCCCCTGCCAGGTAAGTATGAGTTGGGCACGTCAGGGATGGGGGAGGCATTCACAGAGAAACCACTCTGGCTCAGGGTGTGCACAATGAATCGTCACAGAGTCCATGCAGATTAAGCTGCCGAGAAGGCATGGCCTGTACTTTGCTATGCTGAATGAGCAGCACCATGAAGCCGGTGGCCCAGACCAAATAGGGTCTTTGGTTGCTCTTGTGGAGAAAGGCTGAATTTACTCTGGTTTCTCTTCATAACGAACAAGTCTTTCGCTTTTTACTAAAGACTTCCGTGGAGAGTAACACCAAAGAGTTGGATATATTTTTGGCAGGCTTAGCCGTTTGACTGAGCCCTGTACGGTTTGTGCAAAGAAACATAGTTGGTTGCATTACTCATTGGTCTTTGTGTTTTTGTTCTGACTTTGCTTTCAATTTCAGAGTAGCTTTTAACCGAGGTGGCTACTTCAGCTTAGTCTTACTTTTTTGATTGCGTTTGTGTCATTATCCACCCTTAATAATAATAATATTAATAATACATTGATCTTATATAGCGCTTTTCTAAATACTCAAAGTCGCTTTACAGAAAACACAGAAATAAATACTTTAATTTGGAAACATTCATGAAAGGTGGGGGCAGTAGGTAGAGTGGAGTGAGGTTAGGAGGAGAAGGCGAGGTTGAAGAGGTGGGTCTTGAGGGCCTGTTTGAAGGATGTTATGGACTGAGATTGACGGATGTGGCTGGGACTAAGACTTATGACTAGGCTTGGGATAAAGACGGAAACAAAATACATGTCCTCTTGTCATTTTAGTTTATTTTGGTGACCGCATGCCAGTGTCCTCTGTATCGTTCCAATTTAATAGGCTATACTAAAATTGGAACGATACATGACCGCATGCCAGTCTTCTCTGTGGAAACACACAATGCAGATTCAGTTCGCTGTGGCTTTTTGCAAAGCCTGCTTTTCATTTTTATTTCAGTTAACGGACATCTCTTTACACACCTAGCTTTCATTATTCCATTAGTTTTTGTTCATGGTATGAACCTTGCAAGGAAATAGAAAGCTACAAATCGACCACTCTGTGGGCGGAGTCCTAAGCACCAGCCATTGTAAAATAGTGTAACACCCCGACAAGGAGGGACGGGACCTGAGGGGCGGCCTGCTGGTGCCAACCCCTAGGGGTTATCGCTTCTCGGCCTTTTGGCTAAGATCAAGTGTAGTATCTGTTCTTATCAGTTTAATATCTGATACGTCCTCTATACGGGGACAATATATTAAATGGATTTTTGGAAGTAGGAGTTGAAAAAGGGGCTTGCTCCGTTCTCTCCACGCATTGACCCGGTATTGCAGTGCCGCTGGGAACAGTGCACCCTTCTTGCATTCTGTAGAAATGAAAACCATTGCGGTAGGGGCCTTGGCTTTAACACTTTGGGTGCCACGGCCCTTGGGCAAAAGGTTGCTGTACTGTGCCACATAGGCCGCAATGCATTTTAATATAGCCATATCATTTTTTGTGTTCCTCTTATATGGACAACCAATAGCCTCAATGAAACTTTGAACCCTTCTGTTTCATTAAAAAAAAAACTGTGTTTATAAACCGTTCCATTTTGGAAATACACCGCTCTGAAAAAGAGTGTTTTAGACCAAAAACAGCATGTGGAAATTAGTTTCTGAGATAATCACATCTTTATGTTAGAAAGGCGACAGAATGAATTCTGCTTTGAGTTGAACAAAATGCTATAGCTGAAATGAAAGGTTAGGATGTTTAGTTTACCTGCGGGAAAAGTATGTCAAAAGAATGTTTTGTTTATTTTCTACACATATTAGTATACAGCTTGGTCTAACATCAAAATGCTCACTTTCATGGGGTCATGCTGGATATTGAAGTCCATATTTCCACAAAGAAAGAAGATATCAACTTTTTTTTTTCTGGATGAAACTACACATTCTAAGCTTTCATTTTTTGTGTAACATTATAAAAATATTCAAACACAAAATTTCCTGCATTGTTTTATTTTCTTGAAAAGAACCTTCACAGGAGTTGGAAATGAACACATGCTGTATATTGGAGGCAAAAAAAGGTCACGAGCGATGACATCATCACTGCTGACATCACTGGACACTTGTACCGATGACATCATCCGAGCCTATGACATTGAGGACAGTTATGACATCAGCATCACTGTTATAGAAACTATTATTGTCTTGTACTATAAACAATGGGCCGTGGCCTCTCTGGGCATCCCCCTGTCCGGACAGCCATATTCAGATGACCTGTGTGGAGTTAGCACAAAACATACAGATCTTTTATAACTGCTGCTTTGAGATGTGGGGGCGAGTCTATAGTACTGTAGTACTATAGAATAGGATAGAATAATCTATAAATAACTATCTATATATAATAATATATAATAATATAATATATAATAATAATATATATAATAATATATTATAATATATATAATAATAATCTATAAATAACTATAGAATAATAATAGTACTGTTATCTAGTCTCTTTTTGAGTATCACTCACAGTGATTGTTGTATAAAGATACAACAATCACTGTGAGTGATACTCAAAAAAGCAGGGGTAGAGGCAGAGAGGTACATGGTCACATTGCGGGCAGACAAATTTGGTCTCTTTTCGGTGTCCCTTTGCTGCGCAGTGTGCACATTTGCGATTTGCCTTGCTCTTGGTGGGCGGGACTTTCACCGGCTGTGGCACATGTCCCGCAAAGTCCACATTCTGCCTCACTGAATCGGACCGCTTGCGTGTGTGTCTTGGTGTCTTTCCTGGAGGAAGAGGAGGTGGCTCGTCTGCCGGAGGAGGAGGGGGGGGGGCAAGCAGATGTCGCCTCCGTCCACGATTTCACCACAGACAGGGTGAAGTCTTTGAGCACTTTGCAGCTGGACGTAGGATTGCATTTCCTGTACACAGTAAACGCGTTGCTCATTGCAATCTGCATGAGGTAGACCACAAACTTGGAGCTCCATTTGGACGTCTTCCTCACAAATGGATAGTAGGAGATCTTCTGGTCAAGTCGATCGACCCCACTCATGTACTGGTTGTACTCGACAACACATGCTGGCTTGCTCTGCAGGACCCGTTCACTTTGCCCTTTCTCTTTTACCGCCACAGTCTTCATGACATCCTGGTGGAAGGTGGAGATCATCCTCACGATCCGCTTGTCCCGCCATGCCAGGAACATCACCCCATCATCATGACGAGCGAGTCGTTCACCTACTCGCAGATCCGACATGGTCACCTGCCGGATGGACGCAGGTTCGCCCCTCTTCACCCGGAGTGTCCCAGCTGAGTGCATCTGGAGGCTGAGGAGACGTCGGCTCACGGTCCCGCTGTTGTAAAAATTGTCCATCCACAGACGGTAGCCATAACCCTCAAGGCCGGCAATGAGGAACTGCACGGTGTCCAGAAGTGTGCTGTGAATTCCACAGTAGGGTTTCATTGCATAGCAATACCCGTTTTCTGAATCACACAGAATATAGCTCTTTATTCCGTACTTGATCGGTTTTGCCGGATTGTACACACGGAAACGTAGCCTCCCCCTCCACAACAGCATCCCTTCATCCACACTAATGTTTTGTGAGGGCTGGTACATTTCCTTGAACTTGGAGAGGAGCAAATCAAGAATGAGCCGCACTTTGTGGAGCCGGTCGGTGGCATCGACCCTCTGATTGTCACAGAAATGGAGAAAGCGCCAGATCAGCTGGAACCTGTTGCGGGGCATTGTCTTCCTGAAGTATGGGGTCTCCATCGCCACATCAAGAGACCAGTAGTCTGCAATCCTGGGCTTCTTGATAAGGCCAGTCAGGAAGAGTAGCCCCAGGAAACGCTTCAGCTCTCCCACAGACAGCGGTTGCCAGGCGTTTACCCGGGTGTAGGGCATGTGCAGCTCATCCAGCACGGCGATACACTGTTGAGCATAGATGTTGGTCTGCTCAACCATGATCTGCAGCAGCTCATCACAGATGAACAGCTCGAGGAAATCTGCCGGCTTGTCTGACTGTAGTGATGCAGCCGCATTCCTGGGACCTGGCACTGCTGTGAAGGGGAAGACTGTCGGGCTCCAGTCTGGCATTGTACGCCAGCGTGGAGAGTCCTCCTGACGAGACTTGCTCGCTGAAACAATGAAATAAAAGGTTTTTCTTCAGACAATTGTGATATGTAAAAAAGCTGTCTTTTTTCCAATAATTAGAAGCCTTGGCCCCTATCGTTGCATCGGCGCAGTTTCTAGGCCGAGCGGCAGGCGCAGATCAAAGCAGTGGCCGTGGAAAGGCGCACTTTATATCGTCGTGCTGGCGCTAGATGCAGCCCAAAGCATTACAACCACGCCTTTTAGGCGTAAAATTATGCACCGTCATGCTCATTGGATAAGTGCAATAAACGAATCGCACGCTTGCCTTTTTAGCTCCAATTCCAGTGATCCCGCAAAACCAGACGAAAGCCAAACGCTCTGCCCCCCCCCCCCCCTCCCTTCATCCAGCCTGTCTGTCTGCATTATAGGCTATTATTCCATATTATTATGCTTCTCAAACCAATCTAACTGCAGTTTCAATACTGCAAGCATGTAAATACGCTACACTATAGCAAGATCAAAGTGAAAATAATGTTCTATGCATCAGCTAGAAAAATATAGCCTATTAGATTGGTGAAAGTTTGTCCAGAAAGATATAATTTTCTCTCGCCTGCTGCAGGAAGGATGATGCACATAAATATACCCTACATTATGTCAAGTCATTGCATAAATGTGTTTTTATTGTAAAACTAAATGTGAAATAGGGCCAAGTTATTGGAGGGACATCACAGTATAGCAGATGCCATTAGAAGCGCGTTCCGAAGCGTGTTCCGCTGTTACTTCTCTAAATCACGTTAACTCGACAATGGGGTATATATAGCCCCAGGAGGACATATATGTTTCACTTAGGGTGGTGTTTTAATTTCGACGATTTATTTGGTCCAATATTGAAATGTTCTACAATTGCAGGCTGTGTTACCATTACACATTATTTTAGATCGACCTTTTATATCTATTTCGCCTCATTTGGTTGCTATTTAGTAGCGAAATTTAGTACCCAATTGCATGCTGGGGCATTCACAGGCAGTCAGAGAGAGACAGTCGTATTGTGCCTGTCAGACTGCCTGCAGCCTCAAAGCGGTACGGACGGAGTTGTTTTACCCAGGCTGGAAGCGTTGTCACACAGGCTTGTGACAGTAACTCAACGCGGAAGGATTTATTTCACAATAAACTGGTAAACGCACACCAATGCCTGCTCCTGTCAGTAGGAGAGAGGGAGAGAGTGACACAGAGAAGGGTGACAGAGGAGAGAGGGGACGGACTGGCCCATTGAATAGGCCTGCTTTTCAAAGGCGCAAGGCGCTAAATTAACGGCAGGTCGGAAGATAAGAGTACGCCGGTATTTAGCGCCGACACGCCCACTTTGGCGCATTCAGGGACTCCGCCACGCCCATTCGGCCTAAAGCGCATTTGGCAGCCTAAAGCCTATTGCTATTTTCCCGAAACAGGCGCTAGGCACGTTTTTTTGCGGTTAAGGCCCGTAATAGCGCCGATGGCCTGTGGGAGAATAGGGCCCCTTGTGTTGACAAAAATAATAATAATAATAATAATAATAATAATTGATATTATTATTATTATAGATGAGCTGGCTGCATACGTGACATGAATTTCCTGTAAAGTATCTATAGATTCTCACCTCTTGAAGACCCTCTCTTCCCAACTGCAGATGCCTGCACGCGCTTAGTCACCACCTCCTCCTTCACCACCTCCTCTTCCTCCTCCACCTCCTCCTCCTCCTCCCCTGTAGTCAAAGTGAGTTTATAAAATATGATACATTCTTGAGGGAAAAAAGTTTATGTTTTCAATATCAGATGAATAATTGTAATTCTAAAATGGCTTATATCTCACCTTCGTCACTGGACTGCACCCGGGCACGACGAAAGCAGGCGGGAGCACCTGCCTCTTCATCGTCAGTCCCCTCCTCAGAGCTGTGCTGCAACTCTGAAATTTTATATTTTACATGGTATTAGTAGGCTTATTATTATTATTATAGATGTAGCTGGCTGTATACGTGACATGAATTTCCTGCAAAGTATAGGTTCTCACCTCTTGAAGAAGACGCCATCGCCACATCCCCCTCCTCTGAGCCTCTCTGAGGCGCCAGATCAGTCTCCTCCTCCTCATCAAACTCGTCAGAGTCTGTAGTCAAAGTGAGAGTTTATAAAAATATGATAGCCTACATGATATGCGTTTTCAATATCAGATGATTTTTTGAAAATCGATTCATCTCACCTTCGCTGGAATCCAGGTGGGCATGACGAGGTGGTGGATGCCAGTCACTCGTGTCGGATTCGGCAGGATCCGAGGAAGGATCAGACGAGGGGTCCTCTGAGTCCGTCTCTGGAAGATCTCTCTTCCTGACGGCACGGCAGAGTGCCTGCTCTAGCGTGAGCTGGCCAGCTCCGGGCCTAGGCGGTCTGCGCCTTGGCATGCTAATCTATAGCTACACCTGGCTATAAACTAACTAACACAGACACACAGACACACAGAGACAACTACACACACACACACACAGACAGACAGACAGACACACACACCGACACCAACACCGACACTTATTTTTTTTTTGTTTTGTTTTTTTCACAATCACACTGCTAACTAATAACTCAAGCTAATCTACTGCTAACTAACACACGCGATCTCCCACACACACACACACACACACACACACACACTGTGTGTGGTTTGTGTGTCTGAGACACACAAACCACTCACCAAACACGCCAAACACTCAAATCTACTCACCACACAATCTCACAAACTGATCTAAATATAATCTATCGCTAATGACTATGCTAAATACTCGCTAAATACTCGCTATGCTATCGATATGCTCAAGAGGAAATAAACGGACCGAGAGGAAGGGAAGGCAAGGAAGGAATGGCGATTGTCGCGCTCTCAAGAAGAAAGGCAGCGCCCTGAAGCAGAAAGGGGGGGGGCAGCACTCCATCGCGTCAAGATTGCGCTGATTTACGCATCCGATTCTTGTAGAGATTCATGTTGAATACTTGCCCAAGGTCCTAAACTATCTAAAAATAGAATAAAAGCAATTTCGAAAAAAAGACGCCGAATGGCGTCTATGGCACCCAAGCAATATTAATAAAAAGACGCCATATGGCGTCCATGGCACCCAAGGTGTTAAAGTGGCTCTAGATCAGTCTTAAGTAAGCTGGGCCGTGCAGTGCAGTGGTTAAGCTGTCAGGTTTGTATGCAGAGGACCACCGGTTAGGGAGAGATAAGTTTGGTTCCCGGGGGAGGGGGCTCGTCGCGGCCGGAGGAAGTTTTTTATCGTAAAGTGGGCGTGGCTTAACCCGGGGGTGGGCGTGGCTTGGGAGCGGGGCGGGTCATGATTCTTCTGTGGAACAATTCGGGACAAGCTTGGGGGGCTAAATCTCTGGCGTGTAAATGCTACGAAGGCAACTTTAATAGTCTCAGCATGACATCATCACTCTGGCGTTCCGTTAACTTCAACAAAAGATCAGGGGAGAGCGCGAACGCAGTCCCCCACTACCAGAAATTATGCAGTCGAGATTCCCACATTTGGGGAATTCGCAGGGGTCAGCACAACCGGAGGTGCAATGGCTGAGCCTCACCCTGGGTGAACCACCTTCGTGATCATGGTGTCTCCCCTGCCAGGTAAGTATGAGTTGGGCACGTCAGGGATGGGGGAGGCATTCACAGAGAAACCACTCTGGCTCAGGGTGTGCACAATGAATCGTCACAGAGTCCATGCAGATTAAGCTGCCGAGAAGGCGTGGCCTGTACTTTGCTATGCTAAATGAGCAGCACCATGAAGCCGGTGGCCCAGACCAAATAGGGTCTTTGGTTGCTCTTGTGGAGAAAGGCTGAATTTACTCTGGTTTCTCTTCATAACGAACAAGTCTTTCGCCTTTTATTAAAGACTTCCGTGGAGAGTAACACCAAAGAGTTGGATATATTTTTGGCAGGCTTAGCCGTTTGACTGAGCCCTGTACGGTTTGTGCAAAGAAACATAGTTGGTTGCATTACTCATTGGTCTTTGTGTTTTCGTTCTGACTTTGCTTTAAATTTCAGAGTAGCTTTTAACCGAGTTGGCTACTTCAGCTTAGTCTTACTTTTTTGATTGCGTTTGTGTCATTATCCACCCTTTATAATAATAATAATAATAATAATAATACATTTATCTTATATAGCGCTTTTCTAAATACTCAAAGTCGCTTTACAGAAAACACAGAAATAAATACTTTAATTTGGAAACATTCATGAAAGGTGGGGGCAGTAGGTAGAGTGGAGTGAGGTTAGGAGGAGAAGGCGAGGTTGAAGAGGTGGGTCTTGAGGGCCTGTTTGAAGGATGTTATGGACTGAGATTGACGGATGTGGCTGGGACTAAGACTTAAGACTAGGCTTGGGATAAAGACGGAAACAAAATACATGTCCTCTTGTCATTTTAGTTTATTTTGGTGACCGCATGCCAGTGTCCTCTGTATCGTTCCTATTTAGTAGGCTATACTAAAATTGGAACGATACATGACCGCATGCCAGTCTTCTCTGTGGAAACACACAATGCAGATTCAGTTCGCTGTGGCTTTTTGCAAAGCCTGCTTTTCATTTTTATTTCAGTTAACGGACATCTCTTTACACACCTAGCTTTCATTATTCCATTAGTTTTTGTTCATTGTATGAACCTTGCAAGGAAATAGAAAGCTACAAATCGACCACTCTGTGGGCGGAGTCCTAAGCACCAGCCATTGTAAAATAGTGTAACACCCCGACAAGGAGGGACGGGACCTGAGGGGCGGCCTGCTGGTGCCAACCCCTAGGGGTTATCGCTTCTCGGCCTTTTGGCTAAGATCAAGTATCTGTTCTTATCAGTTTAATATCTGATACGTCCTCTATACGGGGACAATATATTAAACGGATTTTTGGAAGTAGGAGTTGAAAAAGGGGCTTGCTCCGTTCTCTCCACGCATTGACCCGGTATTGCAGTGCCGCTGGGAACAGTGCACCCTTCTTGCATTCTGTAGAAATGAAAACCATTGCGGTAGGGGCCTTGGCTTTAAAGTGGCTCTAGATCAGTCTTAAGTAAGCTGGGCCGTGCAGTGCAGTGGTTAAGCTGTCAGGTTTGTAAGCAGAGGACCACCGGTTAGGGAGAGATAAGTTTGGTTCCGGGGGGAGGGGGCTCGTCGCGGCCGGAGGAAGTTTTTTATCGTAAAGTGGGCGTGGCTTAACCCGGGGGTGGGCGTGGCTTGGGAGCGGGGCGGGTCATGATTCTTCTGTGGAACAATTCGGGACAAGCTTGGGGGGCTAAATCTCTGGCGTGTAAATGCTACGAAGGCAACTTTAATAGTCTCAGCATGACATCATCACTCTGGCGTTCCGTTAACTTCAACAAAAGATCAGGGGAGAGTGCGAACGCAGTCCCCCACTACCAGAAATTATGCAGTCGAGATTCCCACATTTGGGGAATTCGCAGGGGTCAGCACAACCGGAGGTGCAATGGCTGAGCCTCACCCTGGGTGAACCACCTTCGTGATCATGGTGTCTCCCCTGCCAGGTAAGTATGAGTTGGGCACGTCAGGGATGGGGGAGGCATTCACAGAGAAACCACTCTGGCTCAGGGTGTGCACAATGAATCGTCACAGAGTCCATGCAGATTAAGCTGCCGAGAAGGCGTGGCCTGTACTTTGCTATGCTAAATGAGCAGCACCATGAAGCCGGTGGCCCAGACCAAATAGGGTCTTTGGTTGCTCTTGTGGAGAAAGGCTGAATTTACTCTGGTTTCTCTTCATAACGAACAAGTCTTTCGCCTTTTACTAAAGACTTCCGTGGAGAGTAACACCAAAGAGTTGGATATATTTTTGGCAGGCTTAGCCGTTTGACTGAGCCCTGTACGGTTTGTGCAAAGAAACATAGTTGGTTGCATTACTCATTGGTCTTTGTGTTTTCGTTCTGACTTTGCTTTAAATTTCAGAGTAGCTTTTAACCGAGTTGGCTACTTCAGCTTAGTCTTACTTTTTTGATTGCGTTTGTGTCATTATCCACCCTTTATAATAATAATAATAATAATAATAATACATTTATCTTATATAGCGCTTTTCTAAATACTCAAAGTCGCTTTACAGAAAACACAGAAATAAATACTTTAATTTGGAAACATTCATGAAAGGTGGGGGCAGTAGGTAGAGTGGAGTGAGGTTAGGAGGAGAAGGCGAGGTTGAAGAGGTGGGTCTTGAGGGCCTGTTTGAAGGATGTTATGGACTGAGATTGACGGATGTGGCTGGGACTAAGACTTAAGACTAGGCTTGGGATAAAGACGGAAACAAAATACATGTCCTCTTGTCATTTTAGTTTATTTTGGTGACCGCATGCCAGTGTCCTCTGTATCGTTCCAATTTAGTAGGCTATACTAAAATTGGAACGATACATGACCGCATGCCAGTCTTCTCTGTGGAAACACACAATGCAGATTCAGTTCGCTGTGGCTTTTGCAAAGCCTGCTTTTCATTTTTATTTCAGTTAACGGACATCTCTTTACACACCTAGCTTTCATTATTCCATTAGTTTTTGTTCATGGTATGAACCTTGCAAGGAAATAGAAAGCTACAAATCGACCACTCTGTGGGCGGAGTCCTAAGCACCAGCCATTGTAAAATAGTGTAACACCCCGACAAGGAGGGACGGGACCTGAGGGGCGGCCTGCTGGTGCCAACCCCTAGGGGTTATCGCTTCTCGGCCTTTTGGCTAAGATCAAGTGTAGTATCTGTTCTTATCAGTTTAATATCTGATACGTCCTCTATACGGGGACAATATATTAAACGGATTTTTGGAAGTAGGAGTTGAAAAAGGGGCTTGCTCCGTTCTCTCCACGCATTGACCCGGTATTGCAGTGCCGCTGGGAACAGTGCACCCTTCTTGCATTCTGTAGAAATGAAAACCATTGTGGTAGGGGCCTTGGCTTTAAAGTGGCTCTAGATCAGTCTTAAGTAAGCTGGGCCGTGCAGTGCAGTGGTTAAGCTGTCAGGTTTGTAAGCAGAGGACCACCGGTTAGGGAGAGATAAGTTTGGTTCCCGGGGGAGGGGGCTCGTCGCGGCCGGAGGAAGTTTTTTATCGTAAAGTGGGCGTGGCTTAACCCGGGGGTGGGCGTGGCTTGGGAGCGGGGCGGGTCATGATTCTTCTGTGGAACAATTCGGGACAAGCTTGGGGGGCTAAATCTCTGGCGTGTAAATGCTACGAAGGCAACTTTAATAGTCTCAGCATGACATCATCACTCTGGCGTTCCGTTAACTTCAACAAAAGATCAGGGGAGAGCGCGAACGCAGTCCCCCACTACCAGAAATTATGCAGTCGAGATTCCCACATTTGGGGAATTCGCAGGGGTCAGCACAACCGGAGGTGCAATGGCTGAGCCTCACCCTGGGTGAACCAATTCAATTTCAATTTTTAGGCGTTTTATTAATTAATGTCAAAAGGGATCAATACATAATAAATACAAGTACAATGAATTCATCGCGACAGAAACAGGTAGTCTCTTTGTCAATACATTTTCCAAAACTTATATATTAGCCAAAAAACATGGTCACTACAACTATTACATTATGAGGCAAGAAGCCAAAAAATCAATATATATGGGGCGTCCACAGAGTATTAAATTACATCATACAATATATCTCTAATAAAAACATTTTCAATTTTCCATAATATATTTAATTCATCATGGCTGTGTTTCTTTGTGTCTCTTAGTATGTAATCTTTAACTAAGGTCAGGCCAATCTTCACAGCCGATTCTGGGGATTTATAAACACTCTTAAAGACCAACAAATTCCTACATTTCCACATTCCATCTTTTATGCAGGTAATAGCAGTCCACCATCTTACCTCTTTTCCGATTTTACTTGGTTCCATATCACCGTACAATATATCATTAACGTCACGGTTCCTATACAGAGCCGTTAGCCACGGATTAACAATCCCCCACACCCTTTGTGCAAAGGGACATGCCCAAAAGAGGTGGCCTACAGATTCGTCAATACAACATTTAAATCTAGGACATATTGGGCTTCTGGTGCATCTCCTTCTATACAGGAGGGCCCTGGTCTGGAGGCAGCCATGAACTGTCTTCCAGGCCAGGTCCTTATGACTGTTAGCAAGAAAAGTGGAGTTTACATTTTTCCAGACCTGGATACATTGGGATTCTATAAGGCTTCCCACTGGGACAAGGCTTTGGGAATGGGTAGAAAGTCTCACCTCCACCGTTTTCCTGTTAATGCGTCCTGATTGAGACTTGTCCAAATTTGCCCGTTTAAAAAGAGTCGAGGCTTTTTTATACAGAGCAGGCCTCGTCTCTGCATGTGGGGTATGCAGAGGGATCCTTCTACCCATTCCAGCCAAAATCCCGTGTCCCACCCAAAGTCTTGCAAAATTACACCAAAGACTGGGATTGTCACTTAATGCAGCATTAATGATTGGACACAGAAACAAGGCATCAAGTTTGGAACTGAAATCCGGCACTGCCTTCCCCCCTTTGTCAAGAGGCCTATACATATAGGTCCCTATTCTCCCACAGGCCTTCGGCGCTAAAACGGGCCTTAAACGCAAAAAAACGTGCCTTGCGCCTGTTTCGGGAAAATATCAATAGGCTTTAGGCTGCCAAATGCGCTTTAGGCCGAATGGGCGTGGCGGAGTCCCTGAATGCGCCAAAGTGGGCGTGTCGGCCTTAAATCTCGGCGTACTGATATCTTGGCACCTGCCTTAAATTTAGCGCTTTGCGCCTTTGAAAACCAGGCCTATTCACTGCGCCAGTGCACTTGTGCCTCTCCCCTGTCACCCTTCTCTGTCTCTCTCTGAAACCAGACCTATTCAGTGCGCCAGTGCTCTTCTGCCTCTGAGTCACCCTTCTCTCTCTCTCTCTGACTCCCTCGCTCAAACAGACACAACACATAGCAGCACCCAGCTTCCCATAGGAAATAGCAGTTGTAAGTTTACTGCCTGTGAATGTCCACTCCCAGCATGCAATTGGGTCCTCCATTTCGCTACTAAATAGCAACTAAATGAGCCGAAATAGATATAAAAGGTAGATCTAAAATAATGTGTAATGGTAAGACAACCTGCAATTGTCGAACATTTCAATATTGGACCAAATAAAACATGAAATGAAACACCACCCTATGTGAAACATATATGTCCTCTTGAGCCTATATATACCCTGTGTGGATTTAACGTGATTTAGGTAAGTGACAGCGGAACGCGCTTCGGAAGCTTCTACTGTCATCTGCTATACTGTGATGTGCGCTCCAATAACTTCGCCCTACTCCACATTTAGTTTTACAATAAAAACACATTTATGCAATGACTTTACATAATGTAGGGTATATTTATGTGCATCATTCTACCTGCAGCAGGGGAGAGAAAACGATATCTTTCTGGACAAACTTTCACCAATCTAATAGGCTATATTTTTCTAGCTGATGCGTTTAGTACATTATTTTCACTTTGATCTTGCTATAGTGTAGCGTATTTACATGCTTGCAGTATTGAAACTGCAGTTAGATTGGTTTGAGAAGCATAATAATATGGAATAATAGCCTATAATGCAGACAGACAGGCTGGATGAAGGGAGGGGGGGGGGGGCAGAGCGTTTGGCTTTCGTCTGGTTTTGCGGGATCACTGGAATTGGAGCTAAAAAGGCAAGCGTGCGATTCGTTTATTGCACTTATCCAATGAGCATGACGGTGCATAATTTTACGCCTAAAAGGCGTGGTTGTAATGCTTTGGGCTGCATCTAGCGCCAGCACGACGATATCAAGTGCGCCTTTCCACGCCCACTGCTTTGATCTGCGCCTGCCGCTCGGCCTAGAAACTGCGCCGATGCAACGATAGAGCCCAATGTCTCTTTTTAGCCATTCTTGTTTTGAACCCCATATAAATTGGAACATTGCTCTTCTTAGGGCAGTGAGAAAGGAGCTGGGGACTGGCAAGGTGGCAGCAAGAGAGGTAAGGGAGGCCAGGACCTCTGCCTTCAGGACCAGGACCTTCCCTGTGATAGTCAGATCTCTTTGTTCCCAGCTTAGTAGTTTCCCTTTTATTCTTGGGAGCTTTTGTTCCCAATTTACAGTTTCCATCTCCCTCCCAATCTCAGTTCCAAGTAGTTTGATTCTGTCAGTTTTTTCCCCCAGGCCAAGATCCAATTTGTCCTCCCTCCAATTTAGGTACAAAATCGCGCTCTTGGCTCTGTTCAATTTAGCTCTAGAAGCACTAGAGAAAATATCGCACCATCTGAGACTATTAAAAACAGATCTATTATCACAGCATAAAACAGTTAAATCATCCATATACAGTGACACTTTTGCTTCCCTCCCTCCACTACCAGGAACAAGCAGGCCATGGATAGAGGGGTCCTGTTTAATAGCGCAAGCAAGGGGCTCCATCGCGAGTATAAACAAAATGACCGACAGGGGGCAACCTTGTCGGACCCCAGCCTGAACTTCAAAGGGCGCAGTGCAAGTGCCATTAACAGTAACTTTACTAAAGCAGTTATTATACAATAAATCGATCCAGGCCCTCACTTGGGGGCCAAAACCAAAATGTACCAAAACTCTTTTTAAGTAATCATGGTTAATCTTATCGAAGGCCTTCTCTAGGTCTAGGCCTGATATACAGAGGGGGAGCCTACGATCTACTGCATACAGGTATGAGTCACGCACTAAGGCAAGACTATCACACATACTTCGACCTGGTACTACACAGGTCTGTTCTACCCCTACAATTTGACCTAGGACCTCTTGTAGACGAAAAAAAAGAGCTTTTGCTAGGATTTTACGGTCTACCCCAAGTAGTGTAAGTGGGCGCCAATTTTTTATATCCTTTTTGTCTCCTTTTTTCAACAAAAGAGTGATGGTACCTTCCCTCAGGGATGGAGGTAATGTGCCAATACCCAAACTCTCATTATACATTTCCAAAAGTGGAACCTTCAATTCTTCCCAAAAAGCAATGAAAAATTCTTTTGGCAAACCATCCGACCCAGGGGCTTTGTTGTTTGGCATACTATTAATAGCCCTAGTCAATTCTTCTAAGGACAAATCTGCTTCCAATTTCCCATTAAAATCAATCACCTTGTTGTTTACTTTGGACAAAAGCTGTGCCAAGGCTGCTTCATCTAACTCGTCAGATCTGTAGAGATCTGTGTAAAAGGAGTGAACACAATTAAGTATCATATTCATCTCTGTCTTTTTATTACCATTTGTATCATAAAGTGCTTCAATATTATTTTTGGGCCGTGCCAGTTTCCTGAAGAAAAATCTCGAACATTTTTCATTATCTTCTATTCGTTGTATTCTACTGCGTGTTAATAAGCCACGGCTAGACTCTAAGGATATTCTTAGCATTTCTCTTTTTAGCAAGGTTATATCATCAGCCACATCCCAGCCGGCAAAGGACAATGTGTAAAGTCGCTGTAACTTAGCCTGCTGTCTTTTAAGCTTACAGCGTTTCTTCTTTGCTGCTCTTTTCCCTTCCTCTATGAAAAAGGACTTAGCTCTGTCTTTCACTTCCTCCCACCATTCTCCGATGGAGTCAAAAGCGAACTGAAGAGAAAACCATTGGGTTAATTTTTCCTTGAATTTTCTAACCACCACTGGGTCTTGCAGCACAGAAACATTCAGCTTCCAAGAGCTTTCCCCTTTTTTTGTTTCATTTTTTAGAACAAGAGAGCAGTTTATTAATGCGTGGTCAGAAAAAAAGACTGGCTTGACAGTGGCTTGTGAGACCTGCAATCCCTTTGAGACAAAAAGAAAGTCAATTCTTGAATGTGTACTGCCATTGGACCATGTAAACCCAGGTGTGTTGGGGTTTTTGGAGCGGTAAGTGTCAGTGAGTCTGAAGTCCTGTATGAGGTTATTCAAGGCTATGGAACTAGAATCCAATTTAACGGTAGTTTTGGATGAACGGTCTTTTGTTTCAACTAGACAATTAAAGTCTCCCCCCAGAATTACTGCTCTTCTGCACAACAAGAGTGGCTGTATATCTTTTATAGTCTCTAGCCGCTCTTGGAGCTCGTTTGGACAATACACATTAAGAATTCTCAAATTAACACCAAGATATGTGAAATCAACACACAGCAACCTCCCATCCCTGATGCGTTGCACCCTTTGCACATTAAAGTCAGGGCCTTTAAACAGGACAGCGACCCCCGATGATCGATTTTTGTTATCACCAGACCACACAGATTGTCCGTAAGTCCATCTTTCTTCAAATTCCTTGTAATTGTCTCTGTAGGAAATGTTACACTCTTGCAACAGGAGTATGTTACTAAGTTCTGATTGCAGGAAAGTAAAGACTGAAAGGCATTTAAGGGGATCGTTCAGCCCTCTGGTGTTGAGCGATGTTACAGAGAGAGAAGAAAGCATGGTAGCATATCGAGTGGGGGGTGGTCAAAGGGCGAATTACTAACATGGGGGATACACAAGTTCTCAAATGGGGCCTGGTTTTTGCTGCTTCCTTTTCTTCTTTTTTTCTTTTCGGGGGATACCCCGTGCTTCCCCTACACCACTACCCATATGGGTAGTTGCAGAGAAGAATGACAAGGCCTGGGGGTCTAGGTAAGGGGTAGAGGGGGGTAGAGTGTTGGACCATACCTTGACACCTCCATTGAAGAAGAAGTCCGCTGAGTCTTCCTTGGACCGTTTGGGGGTAGGCGCATTCTCGCTGGGTGAGGAAGAGCTGGAGCATACAGCACCTTCAGGGAAGGGCAGGTCTTGGAGGCCGAGGTCTCGGAGGTCACTGCAGTCAGTTGGTGCAACGCTAGGCGGGGTGCTCTCCGCAGAGGTCTGTCCTGGTTGGCCGGCTGGCACCGCCTCTTGGAGCTGCCGCATCTCCTGGGTGAAGGTCTCCTCCTGCTCAGCTAACAGCTGTCCCCTCTGGCTCAGCTGTTCCTCGCCGCTGGGCTCGGGCTCCTCCGGAAGACCCCGGCCTGTACAGGTCTCCATTGTACTCTGGTCTGGTTGGACCACTTCCTCCTCGTCCCCAGGCTCTCCGCCGGACTGCCTGCCAGTCTCTTCTCCCATCTGGGCAACACCCTCTCCCTCTATGGGGAGGAGGGGGGTCCGCTGGTGTAGGCCCAAGGGTGGCTCAGAGGAGGCCTGGGCATCAGTGAGGGCTGGGAACTCCTGTTCTAGGATCTGCGCTGGGGGTGCCCTGACCTCGATCTGCACTGATGAGGCCTGGGATGGAGGACCTTGGTGTTCTGAGGATTCAGGTCTCTCAGGGGCTGGCCGTTCCTCTGAGGGAAACTCGTTGTCTTCTGTGGCTGTAGATTGTCTGGCACAATTGGCGTAGGATCGGGGGCAGCTTCGAAAGGTATGGCTACTAGAGCTGCAGAGGTTGCACCTCATCGGCTGCGTACAGTCTCTGGTGGCGTGTTGTGTGCTTTGGCAATTTCTGCAGAATGTGACCTGGCAGTTGGCAGCCAGATGGCCACAGGAGCCACACTTCCTGCAGGTCTTGGGTTGACCCGGATAGAAGACATGACCCCTGTGGGGGCCCAACTGGATGGTGGAAGGCAGGTGGTGGAGACTCCCAGTGGCTCCTTCTCGTCTGAGGCGGATGTAGAAACGCCTGGCTCCCGTTCGGACGCCATCCTCATCCCTGAGCTCCATACTCCGTATAACAGAGCAATGGAAGGACAGCCAAGTACTGATGTCTTCTGTTGTCACTTTCTCTGAATACATGATGACTGTTACTGCCTTGGGTTCCCTCTCTGACAGAGATGTCAGTTCAATGTTGGCAAGTCTCTGGTTGTCAATTTTCTTCTGCTCAACACGCTCAAGGCACTGTTCAAACAGAGTGAACGTGGTGAAGATGACTTCAAATGACTTTTTACCTGGTAGAGCAAAGACATAGTCCAATTGCTGGGGTGAAAACACCAACTCTTTCTGGATCACTAGCCTGCTGAACTGCAGCCTGTCCATCTCCACGCCCTGTACGGTTTGTGCAAAGAAACATACTTGGTTGCATTACTCATTGGTCTTTGTGTTTTCGTTCTGACTTTGCTTTAAATTTCAGAGTAGCTTTTAACCGAGTTAGCTACTTCAGCTTAGTCTTACTTTTTTGATTGCGTTTGTGTCATTATCCACCCTTAATAATAATAATAATAATAATAATAATAATAATAATAATAATAATACATTGATCTTATATAGCGCTTTTCTTAATACTCAAAGTCGCTTTACAGAAAACACAGAAATAAATACTTTAATTTGGAAACATTCATGAAAGGTGGGGGCAGTAGGTAGAGTGGAGTGAGGTTAGGAGGAGAAGGCGAGGTTGAAGAGGTGGGTCTTGAGGGCCTGTTTGAAGGATGTTATGGACTGAGATTGACGGATGTGGCTGGGACTAAGATTTAAGACTAGGCTTGGGATAAAGACGGAAACAAAATACATGTCCTCTTGTCATTTTAGTTTATTTTGGTGACCGCATGCCAGTGTCCTCTGTATCGTTCCAATTTAGTAGGCTATACTAAAATTGGAACGATACATGACCGCATGCCAGTCTTCTCTGTGGAAACACACAATGCAGATTCAGTTCACTGTGGCTTTTTGCAAAGCCTGCTTTTCATTTTTATTTCAGTTAACGGACATCTCTTTACACACCTAGCTTTCATTATTCCATTAGTTTTTGTTCATGGTATGAACCTTGCAAGGAAATAGAAAGCTACAAATCGACCACTCTGTGGGCGGAGTCCTAAGCACCAGCCATTGTAAAATAGTGTAACACCCCGACAAGGAGGGACGGGACCTGAGGGGCGGCCTGCTGGTGCCAACCCCTAGGGGTTATCGCTTCTCGGCCTTTTGGCTAAGATCAAGTGTAATATCTGTTCTTATCAGTTTAATATCTGATACGTCCTCTATACGGGGACAATATATTAAACGGATTTTTGGAAGTAGGAGTTGAAAAAGGGGCTTGCTCCGTTCTCTCCACGCATTGACCCGGTATTGCAGTGCCGCTGGGAACAGTGCACCCTTCTTGCATTCTGTAGAAATGAGAACCATTGCGGTAGGGGCCTTGGCTGTAAAGTGGCTCTAGATCAGTCTTAAGTAAGCTGGGCCGTGCAGTGCAGTGGTTAAGCTGTCAGGTTTGTAAGCAGAGGACCACCGGTTATGGAGAGATAAGTTTGGTTCCCGGGGGAGGGGGCTCGTCGCGGCCGGAGGAAGTTTTTTATCGTAAAGTGGGCGTGGCTTAACCCGGGGGTGGGCGTGGCTTGGGAGCGGGGCGGGTCATGATTCTTCTGTGGAACAATTCGGGACAAGCTTGGGGGGCTAAATCTTTGGCGTGTAAATGCTACGAAGGCAACTTTAATAGTCTCAGCATGACATCATCACTCTGGCGTTCCGTTAACTTCAACAAAAGATCAGGGGAGAGCGCGAACGCAGTCCCCCACTACCAGAAATTATGCAGTCGAGATTCCCACATTTGGGGAATTCGCAGGGGTCAGCACAACCGGAGGTGCAATGGCTGAGCCTCACCCTGGGTGAACCACCTTCGTGATCATGATGTCTCCCCTGCCAGGTAAGTATGAGTTGGGCACGTCAGGGATGGGGGAGGCATTCACAGAGAAACCACTCTGGCTCAGGGTGTGCACAATGAATCGTCACAGAGTCCATGCAGATTAAGCTGCCGAGAAGGCGTGGCCTGTACTTTGCTATGCTAAATGAGCAGCACCATGAAGCCGGTGGCCCAGACCAAATAGGGTCTTTGGTTGCTCTTGTGGAGAAAGGCTGAATTTACTCTGGTTTCTCTTCATAACGAACAAGTCTTTCGCCTTTTACTAAAGACTTCCGTGGAGAGTAACACCAAAGAGTTGGATATATTTTTGGCAGGCTTAGCCGTTTGACTGAGCCCTGTACGGTTTGTGCAAAGAAACATAGTTGGTTGCATTACTCATTGGTCTTTGTGTTTTCGTTCTGACTTTGCTTTAAATTTCAGAGTAGCTTTTAACCGAGTTGGCTACTTCAGCTTAGTCTTACTTTTTTGATTGCGTTTGTGTCATTATCCACCCTTAATAATAATAATAATAATAATAATACATTTATCTTATATAGCGCTTTTCTAAATACTCAAAGTCGCTTTACAGAAAACACAGAAATAAATACTTTAATTTGGAAACATTCATGAAAGGTGGGGGCAGTAGGTAGAGTGGAGTGAGGTTAGGAGGAGAAGGCGAGGTTGAAGAGGTGGGTCTTGAGGGCCTGTTTGAAGGATGTTATGGACTGAGATTGACGGATGTGGCTGGGACTAAGACTTAAGACTAGGCTTGGGATAAAGACGGAAACAAAATACATGTCCTCTTGTCATTTTAGTTTAATTTGGTGACCGCATGCCAGTGTCCTCTGTATCGTTCCAATTTAGTAGGCTATACTAAAATTGGAACGATACATGACCGCATGCCAGTCTTCTCTGTGGAAACACACAATGCAGATTCAGTTCGCTGTGGCTTTTTGCAAAGCCTGCTTTTCATTTTTATTTCAGTTAACGGACATCTCTTTACACACCTAGCTTTCATTATTCCATTAGTTTTTGTTCATGGTATGAACCATGCAAGGAAATAGAAAGCTACAAATCGACCACTCTGTGGGCGGAGTCCTAAGCACCAGCCATTGTAAAATAGTGTAACACCCCGACAAGGAGGGACGGGACCTGAGGGGCGGCCTGCTGGTGCCAACCCCTAGGGGTTATCGCTTCTCGGCCTTTTGGCTAAGATCAAGTGTAGTATCTGTTCTTATCAGTTTTTTTTTCAAAGAAAGTTCTTGTTGCAGCCGTGTGGTGTATGGGGCGCAACAAGACTTGTGCCCCTTAGACCACTGCCACGATGACCTACTGGCCAAGACAGCAGGCTTCGGCCGTGCTACAGAACACGTTGAGGTTTGTGTGGAACGATGGAGGAGAGATGATGACCCGCTACATTTTTGGAATAAATGTGCTGTTCGCTGCGTTTGACCTAGTTGCAGACGATCTGTTGTGTCTACAGCAGAACACCAAGGACCGCTATTTTGATGTCACATTCCACACGGTGCAGAAGTACGAAGCAACTCGTGGCCGGGCGACGCAGCTGATGGACACCGTACTCAAGTCATTTCTGATGGTGAACCTGGGGCGGTCCAACCAACGGTCCATAACAGTCCAGCTTTACAATCCATGGGTGACTGAGGATGCCACCAGACGGTTTCTAAGCCGGTACGTGACAGTGCTGCCAGGAGCGAGAGATGTCAAAGACCTTCCAGGACTGTGGACTGGCAAGCGCCAGTACCGGGTACTGCTGGGAGATGACCCGAATGGTTTCGATCGCTATCGCCACCCCCCCGCCACATTCACCATCGGGGCTGACCGCGGCTACCTGACTTACGCGGGCCAGCCCATGTATTGCAGAAAGTGCTCGACATACGGCCATATTGCGGACGATTGTGTTCAACGGCGTTGCCGTAATTGTGATGAGCTGGGACACTTAATGGCTGACTGTACCAAGCCAAAGAGGTGCAACCTTTGTGGTTCGGAGGCGCACCTCTACCGACAGTGCACAGAGGTTGGCTCATCGTATGCAGCGGCTGTAAGAAACAACGTGGTGGAAGCTCCTGCAAGCAGTCAGGAGGCACAGGAGGAGACTGACATTTCTGATGACACCCTGAGGGACCTGAATCTGGTGGTGGCGGAGATTCGGGGGGAGACGGAGGTGAGAGAGAGAGCGCAGATCGAGACGCAGGAGAAAGAGAGGGCGGAGCGGGAGACGGGCGAGGGGACCCAGGGAGCTCGCCACCCAGGGCAGGATGCGGTCCCGTCCACAAGCAGTGGGGGCATGAGTTGGGGTCAGCAGATGGAGGAGGGTGCTCCTGAAGACAGGGCCGGGACCACGCCGGAGTGGGTTTCTGTCCCAGAACGAGGTGGAGTTCAGGGGAGGAAGAGGAAGCCGGGGGATGCCCCGTCCCCTTTGGAGACGGCCAACAAGTACAAAGCTCTCCATGTAGAGGACGAGGAGGAGAGGAGAGGCATTGCTGGAGCAGGAGAACAAGAGGAGGGTAAGGCCACTGGGTTGGGGGCAGCGGTTGACCCTCCAGATTCTGCTGGATCTGTGGTTGCGATGGAGGGGACTGTGACTACGGTTCCAGAATCCTCTCAGGACTCGGTGGGTGTTAGCCAGCCCCTGCATAGCGCAGGAGCAAAGGGCAATGAGAAACAGGGCGGTGTGCCTACCAAGACGCCACTTTTTCCTGGTTTCGACGCGGAGGGGCTTTTCCCGCAACCGCCGGATGAGACAGACCTTTATGGCTGAGAGTGAGTGGGAGCTCCCTCAAAATAACTGTGTATGGTGACCCTCAAGATAATTACGGTTAATGTCAGAGGGTTGAGAGATAGTACTAAGAGGGCTGTTGTTTTGGCCCATTTGGCCTCTTTAAGTTTTAGTTTGTGCCTGTTACAGGAAGTACACTTAAAGGATGAGGGTGATGTATCCTGGTTCTCAAGGGAATGGGTGAAGGGCGAATCGAGATGGAGTATTGGGGGGGTTCATTCTTCAGGGGTGGGAATACTGTGTGGGGGGGGGGGGTGGAATCAAGATTGTTGGGAGTTTTTCACCAGTGCAGGGGAGGGTTTTGGTGCTGGATATTATATGGCACCAACAGCCAGTAAGAGTGGTTAATATTTACGCCAATACTGAACGTAAGGCAAGGATGGAGCTGTATGACAATCTGGACACAGTTTTCATGACCAATGCTCCAGTTATTATTGGTGGGGATTTCAATGTTTCTCGGGATGGGGGTGGGGGGGATGCTGCTTTTGGGGGGCTGCTAACAAAGTATCAGTTGGTGGATGCATTCCGAAAGGTGCACCCAGCAGATCCTGGGTACACCTGGTCAAATAGCAGGGGGGCCAGAAGTCGACTTGACTACATTTTATGTCCATCGGAGTTCAGGGTTGTTACGGCTCGGACTTCACCTGTATTTTACTCCGACCATAACAGTTTGACTGTGGAAGTGGATAGTGGAGGGGTTGCTTTTGGGAAGGGGTATTGGAAGTTCAACAACCAGCTTCTGTCTGAAGTTCAGTTTAGGGAATTGTTTAGGGCTTTCTTTGAAGGGTGTTTGGGGTTGAGGCCATTTTATGGGGATGTGTTGGAGTGGTGGGAAAGCACAAAGGGGCGGATTATGGGTTTTGTTCAGGGGTATGCAAAGGAAAGGAGGAGGGAGGAATTCAAGGAATATTATCGGGTTCAGAGGGAGGTGGAGGGTTTGTTTGTTCAGAGAAATGGAAATACCTGTGTTGATGCTGAATCCTTGGTTTTTTTGCAGAATAAACAACGACTTTTCTTTCAGAAACGAGCGGAGGCTTTTAAGTTTAGGGTGTTGAGAGAGAAGTGGGAAAAAGACGAGAAGTGTTCCTCATATTTTTTTAAGAAATTTAAAAGCGCTGCAAAGAGGCGAGCTATTTCCACTCTCTTGGATACTGGGGGGAGGGAGGTTAGGGATAGGGGGGAGATGATGGGAGTGGCGACTGCCTATTTTTCTGATTTCTTTTCTGAGGTGGGCGTGGATTGGGACATGGGGACAATTTTGTTGAATAATTTAGAGCAGTCTGTACCGATGGACTTAAAGGAACAATTGGAGGGGGATGTGAGTTCGGATGAGATCTATCGAGCTCTGATTTCTATGAGGGATGGGAAGGTGCCGGGAATTGACGGCTTGACAAAGGAGTTTTATGTTGGTTTTTGGGATGTGTTGGGCCCGGTATTGTTGGAGCTGTTTACTTTTATTTTTCAGAAGGGATGCATGGGGGGCACAATGTGCCAGGGGGTTATTTCTTTGTTATATAAGAAAGGGGATGACCGTTTGTTGTCAAATTATAGGCCCCTAACAATGCTTTGTGTTGATTACAAGATTTTAAGTAAGGTACTGACAAATCGTTTGGGGTCTGCATTGCCGTACATCATCGGGCCTGACCAAACCTGCGCTGTGGAAGGCAGGCAGAGTAGTTGGAACACTCAGCTACACCGTGATGTTGAGGAGTATGCTCGAGATCGAAACCTCTCCTTTATTCTCCTAAGTTTAGACCAGGAGAAAGCATTTGATAGGGTGAATCATCAGTTTTTGTTTCGAGTTTTGAAGAAATTTGGTTTTGGAGAGCGTTTTCTAAGTTGGCTTTTGATTTTATACACAAATGTGGGGAGCAGGGTAAACATCAATGGTCATTTGGGGAAGTTTTTCATGCAAACACGGGGGGTCCGTCAGGGCTGCCCGGGCTCAGCCCTGCTATATGTTGTATTTATTGAAGTTCTGGCCTGCGCGGTGAGGCAGAACCAGAATATTAGGGGGGTGAGGCTGCCAGGGGGGGAGCATTTAGTCATTTCGCTCTATGCGGATGACACAGTGTTGTATGTAGAAAATGACTTGTGTTTGAGGGAGGCCATGAGGGTCATTGAGGCATTTTCATGTGCATCAGGGGCGAAAGTAAACAGGGGGAAGTCACAGGTGAAGTATGTGGGGAGGTGGGGAGATAGGCGGGAGGCTCCCTGTGACCTAGCCCTTTGTACAGGCCCGATGACCATACTGGGTATTTCTTACGGTAATGTGGACAATGCAAAAACAAACTGGGAGACACGACTCAAAAAAGTGTCAACAAAACTTGATCTGTGGGGACTGAGGAGATTGACCATCAGTGGTAAAATACTAGTCATAAAAGCAGACATACTCCCATCTCTGTTGCATGTTGCTTTTGTTTTTCCCATGCCTGCATTAATTGGACTGAAGTTACACAGAGCCATGTTTAAGTTTGTGTGGGGAGGCTATGAGTATCTGAAGAGGGACCTAATGTACCAGCCCATTGAAAGGGGGGGGAGGGATTTACCAAATTTGGCACTGAAGCTGAAAGTATTGTCCTATACCTACATCTGCAGACTATTGGTTTCACCGTTTAAGCACAAGTGTAAAGCGTTGTTGAAATTCTGGCTTCTTCTCCCTCTCAGGTCTGTGGTGGGTGGGTGGGATAATCTCTTCCCAAAGTCTGAACAAGCACCATCATACCTCACAACAATAATTAGATGGGCAAAGAAGTATAGAGAATGCATGGATGAACAGCTTGCATTGGATCATAAGGGGCTCTATGCTAGATTGGTGGAGAGGCTGGATCCTAGGGATGTGGGGCATGTGCCGAGGGAGGTGTGGAGGAGGATTCAAGAGAAAGGTTTACAGAATAGACTGAAAGATTTCAATTGGCTCGTATTGCACAGGAGACTTCCAGTCCGGGTAACCTTATATAGCCATAACCTGACAAGGAACAAATACTGTCCTAGAGATACATGTCTAGCTGAAGAGACAATTCGCCATGTCCTGTGGGAGTGTAATTTTGCCTCATCTGTGTGGGAAAGTTTGAAGCGCTGTTTTGTTTGTATGGTTCCAGTTAATTACGATATGGTTTTGCATTTTAACACAAAAAAAGTACAGAAGAAACATATTTTGCCGTATGTAACTTTAATTTCTCTAGTAAAAGCTCAACTGTGGAAGGCAAGACAATCAGTCATCAGTGGTTCATCTGGGTGGACTGTTTGCGGGGTCTCAAGATGGGTGGAGTTGGAAATAAGAAAGATCTGCCTCCTAGAAAAAGAGAAGTGGGGCTGGGACTCCATTAAAGATAAGTGGAAGATTATTTACCCCACTGATCCACAAGTGTGACACTTTGTATACTTTATTTTGTATTTGCTTGCAGTTCTGTAAGAGACATTGTTGGTTTCAAGTTTTGTACTGTTGGGGTGAGTGGGAAAGTGTCCCTCTGTTCAAGATGTTTGTATGAATAACTGCTTTCAAAAGACTATGCACTTGTGATAGTTGTGTTGTTTTGTGTGTGAAGAAGTAAATAAACTATTTTTCCCAAAAAAAAAAAAAAAAAAAAAAAAAAAAAAAAAAAACTGTTCTTATCAGTTTAATATCTGATACGTCCTCTATACGGGGACAATATATTAAACAGATTTTTGGAAGTAGGAGTTGAAAAAGGGGCTTGCTCCGTTCTCTCCACGCATTGACCCGGTATTGCAGTGCCGCTGGGAACAGTGCACCCTTCTTGCATTCTGTAGAAATGAAAACCATTGCGGTAGGGGCCTTGGCTTTAAAGTGGCTCTAGATCAGTCTTAAGTAAGCTGGGCCGTGCAGTGCAGTGGTTAAGCTGTCAGGTTTGTAAGCAGAGGACCACCGGTTAGGGAGAGATAAGTTTGGTTCCCGGGGGAGGGGGCTCGTCGCGGCCGGAGGAAGTTTTTTATCGTAAAGTGGGCGTGGCTTAACCCGGGGGTGGGCGTGGCTTGGGAGCGGGGCGGGTCATGATTCTTCTGTGGAACAATTCGGGACAAGCTTGGGGGGCTAAATCTCTGGCGTGTAAATGCTACGAAGGCAACTTTAATAGTCTCAGCATGACATCATCACTCTGGCGTTCCGTTAACTTCAACAAAAGATCAGGGGAGAGCGCGAACGCAGTCCCCCACTACCAGAAATTATGCAGTCGAGATTCCCACATTTGGGGAATTCGCAGGGGTCAGCACAACCGGAGGTGCAATGGCTGAGCCTCACCCTGGGTGAACCACTTTTTTCACTTTTTAGACACTTTATTGAGATTTAGTCAAAAATTTACAGGCATTTCATCAATACACATTTAAACACAATTCGTAAAATTTTGTATAACAAATTACATAAATAAAGTTAGTTAATTTTCACAGTGCATCTTTCAAAATTTAATTTACAAAGCCATTTCCCACTTTCCATAAGTCTATTATTTCTCTATTCTTATACTTAATTTTATCTCTGAGGATGTAGTCCCGAGCTATTGTAACGGCAAGCTTTGCTACAGAATCTGGGGGCATACTGAATTTTTTGAAAACGAGTACATTCCTGCACTTCCATATAGCCTCTTTAATACAGTTGATGACCACCCACCATCTTACCCATTTTTCGATCTCTACATATTGCAGCTCTCCGTACATTATGTCACTCCCATTGGGGTCCCTATAAAGATTGATCAACCAATACCTCAGGAGTCCCCACACCCTCTTTGAATGTGAGCAAGACCAAAATAAATGAGTAACATTTTCATCCATATTGCAGTTACTTCTGGGACAGTTTGCGCTTCGAGAGCATCTCCTCCCATGCAAAAACGTTCTGGTAGGAAAACAGTTGTGTACTGCATTCCAGGCCACATCCTTATGCACATTAAGCAAGAAATGTGAGTTAACATTTTTCCAAACTTGAATACATTCTATTTCTATTAAAACACCTACTGGAACTAGTCTAGTAGTCTGTGGTGAAAGACTATTTTCAACAATGCCTCTATTCACCTTTCCTACTGAAGATCCTCCCAAGTTAGAAGATTTAAACAGGGTGAATGCCTTTCCATACACTGTAGGCCTCGTCTCTGCATGTGGGCTATCCAGGGGGAGTCTTTTCCCAAAGCTACGTGATATTATTTGGCCCACCCAAAACTTTGCAAAATAGAACCATAGACTCATGTCCTTATCAGTTAACACTGCATTCACAATAGGAGTTAAAAACAGAGCTTCTAATTTAGTACCCAGCTCTGGCACTGCCTTTCCCCCTTTTTCTGTGGGTCTATACATGATTTCCCGTTTAATTCTCTCCTGCTGAGAACCCCATATAAATTGAAAAATTGCTCTTCTAAGCAGTGTAATAAAGGTTCTGGGCACAGGCAGGGTGGCAGCCAAATATGTCAGAGAGGCATAAATCTCAGCTTTAATGACAAGGACTTTGCCTGTAATGGTAAGCTCTCTCTCTTCCCAACTTAAAAGCTTGCTCTTGATCTTTGGGAGTCTTGACTCCCAATTGACAGTCTCCATGTCCTTACCTATTTCTATTCCTAAGACTTTGATTCTTTCTTTTTGTTCAGTTAGGCCCAAACCAAGTTTGTTTTCCTTCCAGTTTATGTACAAACTTTCGCTCTTTGATCTGTTGAGCTTGGCACCTGATGCTCTGGAAAAACAATCACTCCACCCGAGGGCCTTGACCACTGAGTTGTTATCAGTACATAGTATGGTCAGATCATCCATGTACAGAGTCAGCTTGGCCTCCCTCCCGCTGCTCCCTGGTACAAGAACACCTCGGATGGAGTGATCCTGCCTTATGGAGCAGGCCAGAGGTTCCATGGCCAGGATAAAAAGGACCACCGACAGAGGGCAACCCTGCCTGACCCCTGACTGCACCCTGAATGTATCTGTGCTGTTACCATTCACGACTACTCTACTAACACAGTCGTTATAGAGAAGGTCTATCCAGGCCTTTATTTTTGGCCCAAAACCAAAAGCCACCATCACCTCTTTTAAATAAGCATGGTTAATTCGGTCAAAAGCCTTTTCTAAATCCAGGCCGGCTATGCAAAGGGGGACCCTACGGTCAACTGCATAGAGAAAGGAGTCTCTGACCAGGGCAAGGCTATCCCCCATGGACCGCCCCGGTACCACACAGGTCTGCTCCTCCCCCACCACCTTTCCCGCCACCCCCTGCAGCCTGAAAAAGAGGGCCTTGGCCAGGATTTTACGGTCCACCCCCAACAATGTAAGTGGTCTCCAGTTCTTGATGTCCTTTTTATCACCTTTTTTAAACAACAAAGAAATTATACCTTCTCTCAGGGATGGTGGTAATTTACCCATACAGAGACTCTCATTATACATTTTCAAAAGGGGGCCCTTTATTTCTGCCCAAAAGGTGGTATAAAACTCTTTAGGCAGGCCATCAGCTCCCGGTGCCTTATTATCCTGCATGCTGTTCACAGCTTTAGTCAGTTCATTTTCAGACAAATCACACTCCAACAAATTATTAAAATCATTCACACTTTTGTTTACTTTTGACAGGAGCCTATCTAAGGATGCTCTATCTAAATCTTCACCTTTATAGAGGTCTGAATAAAAGTTCTGAACACAGGTAAGTATATTTTTTGTTTCTCTCTGTTCGTTACCATCTTTGTCCTTAATTGCTTCCATAATGTTTCTAGGACGGGCTAGCTTTCTGAAAAAGTATCTAGTACATTTCTCATTCTCCTCCATATGTTGGACTCGGCTACGTGTCAATAGTCCACGACTAGCCTCTGTAGACAGACGTAGCATTTCCCTCTTCAGCTTTGCTATATCCTCTGAGACATCAAAGCTTGAATGAGCCATCGTATATAAACGTTGTAACTTTGCCTGCTGTTTTTGAAACTTAAAACGTTTGTTTTTAGCTGCTTTTTTCCCTGCCTCTATGAAAAACCTTTTAACTCTCCCCTTCACATCCTCCCACCATTCACCCACTGTGTCGAAAACAAACTGAAGAGAAGACCACTGATTCAGCTTTTCTTGAAGTCTCCCGACCATCTTTTTATCTTGAAGCAGGGAAGTGTTTAGCTTCCATGACCCTTTACCCTTTTCAATTGTATCTTTCAGAACCAAAGAACATTCAATTTTTGCATGATCGGAAAAGAAAACAGGTGTGACTGAAGCATTTTCAACCTGCAAACCTTTTGAGGTAAATACAAAGTCAATTCTCGAGTGAGTTCTGCCGTTTGTCCATGTATATCCAGGCTGTCTGGGGTTGATGGTACGAAAGGTGTCTGTCAGTTTAAAATCTTTTTTAATGTTCTTTAATGTCTCTGAGCTGGAGTCCAGCCTAACTGTACTGGTAGTCAGTCTATCTTTGGTGTCAACCAGACAGTTAAAATCACCCCCCAAGACCACCTCACTGCCACACACCAAAAGAGGCTGTATGGCCTTTAAAGTTTCTAGGCGTTCTTGTAGATCAGCTGGGCAGTAGACATTAATTATCCTCAAGCTGACATTGTTCCATTCCACATCTACACATAAGAGCCTCCCATATATTACATGTTGTACTCTCTTGATATTAAACCCCCACCCTTTAAACAGCACCGCCACCCCTGATGACCTGTTTTTATTGTCCCCTGACCACACTGACTGTCCATAGCTCCATCTATCCTCGTAGATCTTGTAGTTGTCTTTATAAGGTATGTTACACTCCTGTAATAGGAAAATGTCACTGCCCTCTGATTGTAAAAAGGTGAAGGCTGACAAACATTTTACAGGGTCATTCAGGCCTCTCGTGTTAAGTGAGGCGATCGATATAGGAGCCATAGTTTATACATGGGGGGGGGGGGGGGGGTCACACACTAGGGAGGTCAAGGCTTTGCTTTCCACCCTTATTTCTTTTTTTTGGGTTTCTGATACCGGATGCCCTCCCCCTCCGCCACCTTCATTTGGGTGGCGGTGGAGAAGGCGTTCAAGCTCTGATCATCCAGGAAGGAGGCAGATGTGGAAGTTGGAGAGGGCCATACCTGTGATTCCAAGATGATGGACTCTTCTGACGAGTCCTGCTGCGGGCGCTTCTGTGATGAAGGCTGCTGTTCTGTCAAGCCGTCGGGGAACCTGGCTGTGGGCTGGGAGGGTCCCATGGCCCCTACAGGTTCAGGGGTTGCTGAAATGTGAGCCATGAAGGTGTCCAGGAGGTCTCTGCAGTCACTGGCACAGATGGCGTTGGAGGTTGCCGGGGCTGGGTGTTGTGCCGGGGGCAGGTCCAGCTGGGTCTCCTGGCTGGTGTCATCATCATCGTGCAGATTGTCAGCTGGGGCGTCGCTCCAGTCCAGATGCCCACTCTCACCGGCTTGCTCAGGGGTCTGCTCCGCAGCTGGTGTTGATGGTCTGGCGCTGTCTGCTGGGGGTCTCCTTGGCCGTCCTGGGCTGGCTCCGCTTGCTGGTCACTGGAGGCTGCACCTTCCTGCTGAGCTGGCTGTTCAGGGTCTGGAGCAGGGTCTTCTTCTGGATCTGGCTGCCTGGTCCTGTTGGCATAGGACATAGGGCAACTTCTAAAAGTGTGGGTGGTGTCCCCACAGAGGTTGCACCTCATAGGCTGGTCACAGTCCCTGGTGGAATGTCTGGAAGTTTTGCAGTTCTTGCAGAATGTGTTGTTGCAGTCGGCAGCTAGGTGCCCCAGCAAGCCACACTTTCTACACACCTTAGGCTGGCCTTGGTAGAAGATGTTGCCTCTGACCCGCCCCAGCTGGATTGTGGAGGAGAGATGTTGCAGCTGCCCAATGGTCTGGTCCCGCTGCAGCTTGACGTAGAAACGCCGCGCGTCGTGATCATGGTGTCTCCCCTGCCAGGTAAGTACGGTATGAGTTGGGCACGTCAGGGATGGGGGAGGCATTCACAGAGAAACCACTCTGGCTCAGGGTGTGCACAATGAATCATCACAGAGTCCATGCAGATTAAGCTGCCGAGAAGGCGTGGCCTGTACTTTGCTATGCTAAATGAGCAGCACCATGAAGCCGGTGGCCCAGACCAAATAGGGTCTTTGGTTGCTCTTGTGGAGAAAGGCTGAATTTACTCTGGTTTCTCTTCATAACGAACAAGTCTTTCGCCTTTTACTAAAGACTTCCGTGGAGAGTAACACCAAAGAGTTGGATATATTTTTGGCAGGCTTAGCCGTTTGACTGAGCCCTGTACGGTTTGTGCAAAGAAACATAGTTGGTTGCATTACTCATTGGTCTTTGTGTTTTCGTTCTGACTTTGCTTTAAATTTCAGAGTAGCTTTTAACCGAGTTGGCTACTTCAGCTTAGTCTTACTTTTTTGATTGCGTTTGTGTCATTATCCACCCTTAATAATAATAATAATAATAATAATAATACATTTATCTTATATAGCGCTTTTCTAAATACTCAAAGTCGCTTTACAGAAAACACCGAAATAAATACTTTAATTTGGAAACATTCATGAAAGGTGGGGGCAGTAGGTAGAGTGGAGTGAGGTTAGGAGGAGAAGGCGAGGTTGAAGAGGTGGGTCTTGAGGGCCTGTTTGAAGGATGTTATGGACTGAGATTGACGGATGTGGCTGGGACTAAGACTTAAGACTAGGCTTGGGATAAAGACGGAAACAAAATACATGTCCTCTTGTCATTTTAGTTTATTTTGGTGACCGCATGCCAGTGTCCTCTGTATCGTTCCAATTTAGTAGGCTATACTAAAATTGGAACGATACATGACCGCATGCCAGTCTTCTCTGTGGAAACACACAATGCAGATTCAGTTCGCTGTGGCTTTTTGCAAAGCCTGCTTTTCATTTTTATTTCAGTTAACGGACATCTCTTTACACACCTAGCTTTCATTATTCCATTAGTTTTTGTTCATGGTAAGAACCTTGCAAGGAAATAGAAAGCTACAAATCGACCACTCTGTGGGCGGAGTCCTAAGCACCAGCCATTGTAAAATAGTGTAACACCCCGACAAGGAGGGACGGGACCTGAGGGGCGGCCTGCTGGTGCCAACCCCTAGGGGTTATCGCTTCTCGGGCTTTTGGCTAAGATCAAGTGTAGTATCTGTTCTTATCAGTTTAATATCTGATACGTCCTCTATACGGGGACAATATATTAAACAGATTTTTGGAAGTAGGAGTTGAAAAAGGGGCTTGCTCCGTTCTCTCCACGCATTGACCCGGTATTGCAGTGCCGCTGGGAACAGTGCACCCTTCTTGCATTCTGTAGAAATGAAAACCATTGCGGTAGGGGCCTTGGCTTTAAAGTGGCTCTAGATCAGTCTTAAGTAAGCTGGGCCGTGCAGTGCAGTGGTTAAGCTGTCAGGTTTGTAAGCAGAGGACCACCGGTTAGGGAGAGATAAGTTTGGTTCCCGGGGGAGGGGGCTCGTCGCGGCTGGAGGAAGTTTTTTATCGTAAAGTGGGCATGGCTTAACCCGGGGGTGGGCGTGGCTTGGGAGCGGGGCGGGTCATGATTCTTCTGTGGAACAATTCGGGACAAGCTTGGGGGGCTAAATCTCTGGCGTGTAAATGCTACGAAGGCAACTTTAATAGTCTCAGCAGGACATCATCACTCTGGCGTCCCGTTAACTTCAACAAAAGATCAGGGGAGAGCGCGAACGCAGTCCCCCACTACCAGAAATTATGCAGTCGAGATTCCCACATTTGGGGAATTCGCAGGGGTCAGCACAACCGGAGGTGCAATGGCTGAGCCTCACCCTGGGTGAACCACCTTCGTGATCATGGTGTCTCCCCTGCCAGGTAAGTATGAGTTGGGCACGTCAGGGATGGGGGAGGCATTCACAGAGAAACCACTCTGGCTCAGGGTGTGCACAATGAATCGTCACAGAGTCCATGCAGATTAAGCTGCCGAGAAGGCGTGGCCTGTACTTTGCTATGCTAAATGAGCAGCACCATGAAGCCGGTGGCCCAGACCAAATAGGGTCTTTGGTTGCTCTTGTGGAGAAAGGCTGAATTTACTCTGGTTTCTCTTCATAACGAACAAGTCTTTCGCCTTTTACTAAAGACTTCCGTGGAGAGTAACACCAAAGAGTTGGATATATTTTTGGCAGGCTTAGCCGTTTGACTGAGCCCTGTACGGTTTGTGCAAAGAAACATAGTTGGTTGCATTACTCATTGGTCTTTGTGTTTTCGTTCTGACTTTGCTTTAAATTTCAGAGTAGCTTTTAACCGAGTTGGCTACTTCAGCTTAGTCTTACTTTTTTGATTGCGTTTGTGTCATTATCCACCCTTAATAATAATAATAATAATAATAATACATTTATCTTATATAGCGCTTTTCTAAATACTCACTAGAGTGGAGTGAGGTTAGGAGGAGAAGGCGAGGTTGAAGAGGTGGGTCTTGAGGGCCTGTTTGAAGGATGTTATGGACTGAGATTGACGGATGTGGCTGGGACTAAGACTTAAGACTAGGCTTGGGATAAAGACGGAAACAAAATACATGTCCTCTTGTCATTTTAGTTTATTTTGGTGACCGCATGCCAGTGTCCTCTGTATCGTTCCAATTTAGTAGGCTATACTAAAATTGGAACGATACATGACCGCATGCCAGTCTTCTCTGTGGAAACACACAATGCAGATTCAGTTCGCTGTGGCGTTTTGCAAAGCCTGCTTTTCATTTTTATTTCAGTTAACGGACATCTCTTTACACACCTAGCTTTCATTATTCCATTAGTTTTTGTTCATGGTAAGAACCTTGCAAGGAAATAGAAAGCTACAAATCGACCACTCTGTGGGCGGAGTCCTAAGCACCAGCCATTGTAAAATAGTGTAACACCCCGACAAGGAGGGACGGGACCTGAGGGGCGGCCTGCTGGTGCCAACCCCTAGGGGTTATCGCTTCTCGGCCTTTTGGCTAAGATCAAGTGTGGTTGAGAAGGTGATGGCAGCTTTTGCAGCTGGACAGCAGGCCTCGGCCGTGCTGAAGAATACTCTTCGCTTTGTTTGGAAGACGAAGGATGATAACGTGATGAGCAGAACCATTTTCGGGATGGAGATCCTGTTCGGCGCCTTGAGTCTGAAAGCGGATGATCTGCTCTGCCTCCAGTACAATGCCAAGGACAAGTACTTCGATGTTACCTTCAACTCGGTGATGAAGATGGATGAGGCCCGTGGACTAGCATCTCGCCTAGCAGACACCAAGCTGAAGAACTTTCAGGTAGAGAACATGGGCCGTACCAACATGCGTGTGATCACTGTTCACATCTACAACCCCTGGGTCTCACAAGAGGCAACAGCGGTTTTTCTTGCCAAGTATGCCACAGTGTTGCCAGGAGTGAGGGAGATTAAGGACGCTTTGGGGATTTGGACTGGAAAACGCCAGTACCGTGTGTTGCTTAGGGCTGACCTCGATGGCTACGATGGCTACCGCCATCCACCAGCAGCTTTCACAATTGGGGCAGACAGAGGCTTTCTGATCTACGCAGGACAGCCTAGGTACTGCAGGAAGTGCTCCACATTTGGTCACATTGCAGAGACATGTGTACAGCTGCGCTGCAGAAACTGTGAGGAATGTGATGAAGGACTGTGTTCAGCCAAAGAGGTGTAGCCTGTGTGGTTCTGAGCAGCACCTGTTCAGGCAGTGCACAGAGGCTGCCTCATATGCTGGAGCTGTGAAGGCAGTTGTGATTGCGGCCCAGGTGCAGAGCCAAGTGATGCGTCAGACGGAGGATTCAGCTGGTAATGATGCTCTGCGGGACATCGAGGCGGTGGTGGCAGAGATTCAAAGAGAGAGACATGAAAAGAAGAGAGCCACAGAGGGTCCAGCTCCTGGGCGGAATGCTGGAGTGGATGAAAGCGGCGAGAGCTGGGGCCAACAAATGGAGGAAGTGGAGGCGGACGGCAAGGGCGGTTCAGCACCTGAATGGGCCAAGGTCGGAAAAAAGGGAGGACGGGGGAAGAAGAGGAAGATGAGGAAGGCCAGCCTGGCGGACACCCGCCCCTCACCAGTGGAGACAGAAAATGGTTTTGAATTTTTGTTTTCAGGCTCGTCAGGTGAAGAGGGGGATGACAAGGAGGGGGGAGGTGGTGCAGATGCAGCAAAGGATTTTCCAGACTTTGACAAGATGACAGTGGAGAGTGCTTCTGGTTCAGGTGGCTCAGAGACGCACACCATCCTGGAGTTAATCACACAGAATGTCTCTATTGACCCCCTCCCTCCTAGTGGAGTGGGTGCTGAGGTGCATCATACAAACAGTGAATCGATAGTTAGCCTCCCCCACGTGGACACCTTGTTCCCTGGGCATAAGGTGGAGAACTTGTATGACTACAAAACTGGGAGGAAAACTGGATGTGGTATCTTATATATGTCAATTGAAAAAGATATTGTTTGTAAGTTGTAAACTGTTGGCCCTCGGGTTTTTGACAGGGGAGTGTTAGTGCTCTTCATTTAGCAGCCTGGGCACAGGGATTATGATTTAACATGGTTTCTAATTATTATCCTTATGTGGTGGTGGAATGTGAATTGATATGATATGCAATTTGTGCTAATACTCTAGTCAGTGTGTTTTCTTTTTTGTGGGAGAAAGTACATTACAATTGTATGTAGGAGTGTGGTGTGTGTAATAGTGATGGAATTGCTGTATTATGGAAGGCATTGTGTAGCATTGTCGTGTGTGAAGAAGTAAATAAATAATTTTTCCAAAAAAAAAAAAAAAAAAAAAAAAATCTGTTCTTATCAGTTTAATATCTGATACGTCCTCTATACGGGGACAATATATTAAATGGATTTTTGGAAGTAGGAGTTGAAAAAGGGGCTTGCTCCGTTCTCTCCACGCATTGACCCGGTATTGCAGTGCCGCTGGGAACAGTGCACCCTTCTTGCATTCTGTAGAAATGAAAACCATTGCGGTAGGGGCCTTGGCTTTAAAGTGGCTCTAGATCAGTCTTAAGTAAGCTGGGCCGTGCAGTGCAGTGGTTAAGCTGTCAGGTTTGTAAGCAGAGGACCACCGGTTAGGGAGAGATAAGTTTGGTTCCCGGGGGAGGGGGCTCGTCGCGCTGGAGGAAGTTTTTTATCGTAAAGTGGGCATGGCTTAACCCGGGGGTGGGCGTGGCTTGGGAGCGGGGCGGGTCATGATTCTTCTGTGGAACAATTCGGGACAAGCTTGGGGGGCTAAATCTCTGGCGTGTAAATGCTACGAAGGCAACTTTAATAGTCTCAGCAGGACATCATGGCCCCTATCGTTGCATCGGCGCAGTTTCTAGGCCGAGCGGCAGGCGCAGATCAAAGCAGTGGGCGTGGAAAGGCGCACTTGATATCGTCGTGCTGGCGCTAGATGCAGCCCAAAGCATTACAACCACGCCTTTTAGGCGTAAAATTATGCACCGTCATGCTCATTGGATAAGTGCAATAAACGAATCGCACGCTTGCCTTTTTAGCTCCAATTCCAGTGATCCCGCAAAACCAGACGAAAGCCAAACGCTCTGCCCCCCCCCCCCCCCCTCCCTTCATCCAGCCTGTCTGTCTGCATTATAGGCTATTATTCCATATTATTATGCTTCTCAAACCAATCTAACTGCAGTTTCAATACTGCAAGCATGTAAATACGCTACACTATAGCAAGATCAAAGTGAAAATAATGTTCTATGCATCAGCTAGAAAAATATAGCCTATTAGATTGGTGAAAGTTTGTCCAGAAAGATATCATTTTCTCTCGCCTGCTGCAGGAAGGATGATGCACATAAATATACCCTACATTATGTCAAGTCATTGCATAAATGTGTTTTTATTGTAAAACTAAATGTGAAATAGGGCCAAGTTATTGGAGGGACATCACAGTATAGCAGATGCCATTAGAAGCGCGTTCCGAAGCGCGTTCCGCTGTTACTTCTCTAAATCACGTTAACTCGACAAGGGGTATATATAGGCCCAGGAGGACATATATGTTTCACATAGGGTGGTATTTTCATTTCGATGTTTGATTTGGTCCAATATTGAAATGTTGACAATCCCTTACGAAAAAGTCACATGTGGAAATCACATGTGATTTTGAAATATGTGGTTTTTGGACACACGTTTCGTGTGACTCAACCACATGTTTTAATATCACATGTGGATGTTCACATGTCAAGCCACATGTGGAAGTCACATGTGATTTTGAAATGCCACATGTGATTGACATGTGGTTTTAATTGTGTGGAATTGTGTGGAAAATCACATGTGATTATGGAATATATGTGGTTTTTGGACACATGTTTCGTGTGATTCAGACCACATGTGATTGACATGTGGTTTTAATATCACATGTGGGAATATTCACATGTGGATACTCACATGTGGAAAATCACATGTGATTTTGGAATATATGTGGTTTTTGGACACATGTTTTGTGTGATTCAGACCACATGTGATTGACATGTGGTTTTAATATCACATGTGGATATTCACATGTGGGAAATCACATGTGATTCTGGAATATATGTGGTTTTTGGACACATGTTTCGTGTGATTAAGACCACATGTGATCGACATGTGGTTTTAATAACACATGTGGGAATATTCACATGTGGATATCCACATGTGACCTTGAACCACATGTGGTTTTAGGACACGTGGTTTTGTTATTCCCTCCACATGTGAATATTCCCACATGATATTAAAACCAAATGTGATTCAATATGTTGTGGACCACATGTGGTTTTGGCACACGTTTTGGTTTTTCACATGTGATTCAACATGTGGTTGAAATGTGTAATTTCCATGTCCAACAACCACATGTGGTTCAAGATCACATGTGGGAATATTCACATGTGGTTGAAACACATGAACCTTCCAACATGTGATCTTGAACCACATGTGATTGTTGGGACATGTGTTACATGCCAATTGGAATAACATGTGAAAAACCAAAACACATTTCTCCAAAACCACATGTGGAAAACATAGAATCACACATGGTTTCAACATTACATGTGGGAATATTCCCATGTGGATGGAATAACATGAACAACAAATTCACATGTCCTAAGATCACATGTGGGAACATTCACATGTATTAGTAGACAACCACATGTGAATGATCCCTTCTTTGACACATTTTCCACATAATTTCAGATTACATACAATTTGACACATACCAGTAGGTTATTTGCAACACACAACACATGTACAAGAATAAAATTATCTTATTTATTAACAAAACTTCACCTTTTCATAACTGCATTTATCATACATCTCTAGAAAAGGGAGTGATTGACAGATCGCATGTACAGTGATCACGGAACAATTGCAGGTGAAGCTGCAGCTCTGATGGATGAAAAATAAAGATGGCAACAGCCACCACTTCAACTCCAAACGGGAGACCAAAATCAAAGGGAGTGATTGACAGATTGCATGTAGATGTACAGTGATCATGGAACAATTGCAGGTGAAGCTGCAGCTCTGATGGATGAAAAATAAAGATGGCAACAGCCACTTTTTGGGGAGTTTAGCTCGATTGCCATTTTGTCCCCACTTACCCTAAATATACACTGTCTTTACGGTCACTCTCGATGCAGTATGGAGAGAGGGGTCATATTTAGCGATACAACAGTGGAGGCGGCACTACCGTTCAAAGGCAACAAAACACAGCGCCTAAAGCTCTATGCACATGTGTACATGTTGTGACTAGTTTATTCACCATGCTATGAAATAATAATCCATAGTTGCATGAAACATTATTTCCATAGTAAATCCATACCGGGTCACTTCCTTGTTTGTCTGTGGACAGCGCTTCCACGCATGCGTTATTTGCACATGCGCTGTACACCCGGCAGCGATGTTTACTAAATATTTATTTACCTCAAAAAATTGTTTTTCTGCATTTTGGATTAGTACCCGAGTCACAAGATGTACATAGAGCTTTTTGGCACTTTGTTTTGTTGCCTTTGAACGGCAGTACCGTTCTATCGCTAAATATGACCCCTCTCTCCATACTGCATCGAGAGTGACTGTAAAGACAGTGTATATTGGGGGGATATGGCAATCGAGCTAAACTCCCCAAAAAGTGGCCTATCCCTTTGTAATAACTATGCTAGGGTGTCATGTGAGCTTCTTGTGAGCCTTCAGAACTTGGGGCTGTCATGTCCCTTTCAGGGACAGCTTCCTGTGAGACTTCAGAACTTGGGGGTGTCATGTCCCTTTCAGGAACACCTTATCTGCCGCTGACAAGTCTTCTGATCTTGTTGGTTCCCCTGTGAAAATTTAAATATCATTAGAATAGCCCTGTGAAAATTTTAATATCATTAGAATAATCAAGGCAATTTCACAAACATACTGGGGTATTACAACCAAAACTAGGCAAACCTAGTGTAGTCCGGCTGTGAACTGAAACATTTGATTCAGGACTTTATATTCACAAATGGTCCCATAACTTACACAAAATCTATGATGCATAGAGCAACATTCTCAGAATTTTGGGCAACACCCTATGCCCTAAAACAGATGCTGTAAAATGTGCCATGGATAATGGATGGAGATGCAATAAATCCAACAGAAAATGCTACAACAGAATCTGTGCCCCTACGCCCCGACTACAATTACAGCTCTATTATGAAACGAATACAACCCTAACACTGCAGGGGAAAAAAGAGCGATACAGGCAGAGAGATACACCAGATATCAGACCAGAACACTAATTGAGCACAGATCGGCTCTTCTCCTTTCAGAGAGAGCCTGGAGATGCAAGGTTAGCCTTCTTCTAATGGCTTTTCGGCAGAGAGGATGATGCCTTGTGGCACATCCCCTCCACCCCTTCATGCTCAGAACGCCCACGAGTTTAGCCTCAGGCAGGAAAATGTTTATCACATCACTGATGACATCACAATCGTGACAGACACCGCCAATTTTAATTAAGATATATCAATATAATATAAGCATGAATTAAGGTCAGGTTACATTCTATACGTTTTACACCCACTTTCAGTGATAGAGAAAACTAGAGAAACTTACTGTTCTTTGTCGCACTGCCTCACATCCTTCAACTTCTGGGCCATGCACTGTCTGATTAGAACCTCACTGGTGTTTGGGAACACAGCTTGCACTTGGTCTGTTGGAACAACAACAAAATACAAATTTACTTCAAGGTAAATTAAATTAAATAACTTAAGTTAACAAACAAAACAAAAAGACAGACCTCTTGACCAGAATATTTATTTTACACTATATTTTAGGCACTGTGTTTTGTTGACTTTGAGCCGCGATCCGCTTGGTCCTGTTTTAGTGCTGTCCATTTAACTACTGCACACCCCGACCCTCCAAACTGCACGGACAGTTGCTGTGAAGACGTGTATATCGATGTTTATTGGGGGCGATATGGAAAATTCGCTAAACTCCCCAAAAAGTGGCCTATCCATTTAAGGTTTTCAACTTATATCATCAAATGATGGTACTAACATGCATTGTCTGTGATCAGATTGCAATCCGATAGTGTGCTTGAAAACATTAGCATACCGTTGTTACAGAGATCACGGGTCCCAGGCTGCTCCGCCGTTTCATGGGGAAGGGGTGGGGTGGTGCTGGTGGAGGCAGCAGTGGCTTCAGGAGACGACAGGAGAGACAGAGGCAGAGGGAAAGACAGTAGAGAGGCAGAGAAGGAGACAGGGATAGAGGTAATTATCACCTGACACTAACATGCATTTTTTTTCTGAGATCAGACTGCAGCGCATCAGAGTCAAAGTAGCAAAAAATAAATATAAAAAAATATAAAAAATAAATAGATAAATGTATTTATTCCAAATCTATTTTTTTGACTAAATAATATTATATAGTATTTGTGTATTTAAATTAATATCCTTGCTTCTTTGTATACCACTATGCTGAGAACATCTGCACTATATTTGCAGAGCCTATTTGAATGTTGTTGTTTTTTAGTCACATTTGCAGGGTTCTCATACCTCCTAAAAATCAAATTCAAAGACTTTGCAAGGAATTTCCAGACCCAATTCTCTTAAATTTGAGGGCCGGGCAGAACTTTCAAAATAATGTAATGAGAACCATGTGCTGATTTTGTAAGGACTAAATAAGGACCCTACCGTTGTTGGGAGAGGGGACAGGGTCCCAGTCCGCTCCGGCACTTCGTGTGTGGTGGTGGAGACGGCAGTGGCTTCAGGAGACGACGGGAGACACAGGCAGAGAGAGAGGAAAGAGAGACACAGAGGAGAGAGAGAGGCAGAGACAGGGATAGAGGCCATTGACGCCTGGCGTATTTTCTGTGATCAGATTGCAATCGGATAGTGCTTGACCACATTAACCTGATTTAATTTACACCTGGTAATAATGTGTAGCAAGTGGAATATGCTAATTCATAAATATAATAATTCAGATATCAATAATAATATCATATAATTATATTTTGGCTAGAAATTCACATAGGCTAGGAAAATCACAGAAGACAAGATTCGTCTCAGGGAGCCCAGTGTGTGTGAGTGCCAAAGTCATGAGGAGTCAAGGTAAAGTTCATATGCATATTTATATAGGAAAAAATAGAAATAAAAAATAAACAACAACAAACACTTTAAGACAGATTACCTGAGGTTAAGGCACACAATCACAGTATCAAAGATAACTTCAGCAAACAAACAATTGTTAAACTGGGATGGCACAGGCCATAATTGAATCATTAAATGACCTCACAAAGAAAATAATACATATAAATCAAAGCATTACATTACCCCGTTATTTGTGTTAAATGGGCAAGTAATGTAGCAGCAAATTGACAGGTCTGCATAGACAAATGTTGTCAATGCTAACTGCGGCTAACCGCAGCTAACAGCTGAAAGTGCTCTGTGTGGGTGAGTACAGTGTAGTCGGTAGTGTGGTTGCTAATCGCTAAGCTAGCGATAGCTACGTTAACGATTTCTACAGTACATGCTGCTAGATCACAAGACAGTCAACACACATGACTCACCGTTGAATCTTGTTCTAAGTTCACATAATAGTCTTGAACACCGCCAGTCACAGCCACGCCACGCCAAACAACCCAGCCAGCTCACAGCAGAGGGGAAGAGAGAGTGAATGAACTCCGCGACCCGGATATTATAGACGCGCTGCAGAGTTAGGTAACCAGTGGCTGATGGGTATTGTAGTTTCAACCTGGGTTACAAATGTATCTCCAGTGTTCACATTGAAATCAGGTAAGCTCCATAGCATAGAGCAGTAGAAAAACTGCAGTGACTGTTGTTGTATGTGGATTGAGAGGATGCATTGCATGTACACTTGTGTTCAATGTGGTCACAATTAGAGATGCAACGGTATGAGTTTTTGATATTGGTATGATAACCTTGGACAAAAATACCACGGTTTCACGGTATCGCGGACCTTTATGTGTTATTGTGAAATCTGGCAACAAAAAAATAGCCTACGTAATTTTTTTTTGCGGTTGAACCAAATGCATTTTATTTTATTTAATCTAATTAACTAATGTAAAATTAAAACACACATGCTTATCTTTTGTCAAATCGGATTGGACACTGGACATAAATGATTGTTTCAATGTTAATGCGCGCACACACACACACACACACACACACACACACACACACTTATTCGTATCCAAAAGTACTATAGGGCAAATATTAGAGATCCAGATATTTTTGAAGAAAGTTGCTGTACAGCACAGTCTATGATAGAACAGACACTGGATGCTTGTGTGTATCCATCCTCACTCTGTCTTGGGGACGTTTAGCCTACACCCTTACTTTCAAGTGGTCAAGCACTACCCGATTGCAATCTGATCACATCTGATCACAGAAAACACATGTTAATGCCAGGTGTAAATGGCCACATAGAGACAGAGGGGGATAGATATGATGGGCACCACTGCTAATTATTTAGCTAAAGCTAGCTACAGCAGGGTTCATACAGACATCACATTACAAGATTACATTTAAAGACTTTCAAGTACTCTTTCAAGCACTTGGTTTGGAAATAGGCTATTTTCAAGGTGCAGTACTTGATCCCCCCCTCAAAATCAAAGCACTTCAAGGAACCCTGTTACAGTGAATAAAACAAGTATAGCTACACATTCACTTACACTATAGGCAGCACACTGCATTAGAGGGGATTTAGAACCACAACCCTTATGATATTAACAGAACTTACCACAATGTATCCAGAGGTTGCACTGCAAGAGAAAAGGAAAATTCAATCTTTAGCAAGCTAACTTTTGACAAAGTCAGGCCTTAACAATAAAAGTAACAAACAGCACTTGCCAGATTATGTTTCCACATATTTTCCTTAGCATGGGAAGCTGCCAGCTAGCTCACGTTTTATTTTCTGTGTGCTGGAGGCATTTTCATGGCACAATTGTGTCAAACAATGCACTGTTAGCAGCATGCAATGCAGACCTTAGCTAACGTTGCACTAATAGACTACTGTTGCTCACGGAGGAAGAAAAAAGCATTGTATCTATGAATGGCAGGCTTACTACATGCTGCATAGCTTACGTTAGCTAACAGCTAGCTAACAGCAATTCCCACACAACTAACATTAAGCTAACTAACGCTAGCGAACTGTGATAACAATACCATGACCTCAACCACGAGTGCTCGTCTTATTTCCTTCAAAGCCCTTCAACCAAACCATGTAACGCTAGGTTAAGCTAACGTGATAGCCTAGCTACTTCAAACCAAGTTATTCTGTGCAGCTGGGGCTAGCATGCAGTAAACGTTAGATGCCCTAAACCAAACCATAGCAGTTGTTTTTTAACATTTGGCACGCAATGCAGACAATATATATAACATGCGCCATATCGCCATCCAGGCGTTGTTGCTCGCTGAGACAAGAAAACTGCATTTTAATACATGACAGGCCTGACATATGCTACGTTAGCTAGCTAGATGCTAACGTTAGCTGTCGTCTATTCTGAGCTGACTGAGCCCATTACGTTAGCTGTCGTCTGTCTGGCCGAGTTGTTTTAACCTAAAATGAACGGCCAGTTTTGAAGAAAAACGTTACCAGTATGTAAAAATGTTTTGTCCTTACCTCAGACCTCAATGGCCTTCACTCAGCACGGGACAGCAGTGCCGTGCGACTGGTGCAACCATATATCTATGGGTGCAACTGCGGAGTGTGTTAAAAAGAATTGGAGGGAAATTAACAGATACTTTTATTCTCCGTTGTCAACACTGCGCATGCGCATGGATGTTTGATCTAATACTAGAGACTTGATGAAAACCACAAATTAAAGACTGATATCCCGCTGCCACTTTACGTTGTATCCGACAATAAAAAATGGTTCAACCATAAATATGAATAAAAAACTTTATATTAGATTATCAAATTATTAATTTTCAGCTATTGGAGTGGATACAATTAAAATTGAATGAAAAGCTGCATGCTTTTGTTTTATCAGTGCACACATTAAATTCTCACATGTGGAAAATGTTATTCACATGTGAATAAAGCATAATCACATGTGTGATTGCACGTTTCACATGTGACTTTGACACATGTAAAATTATCACATGTGGAAAATGTCTTTCACATGTGAATAAATCATAATCACATGTGAGATTGCAAGTTTCACATGTGACATTGACACACATAACATTTTCACATGTGGAAAATGTCATTCACATGTGAATAAATCATAATCACATGTGAGATTGCATGTTTCACATGTGACTTTGACACACATAACATTTTCACATGTGGAAAATGTCTTTCACATGTGAATAAATCATAATCACATGTGAGATTGCATGTTTCACATGTGACTTTGACACACATTAAATTCTCACATGTGGAAAATGTTATTCACATGTGAATAAAGCATAATCACATGTGCGATTGCACGTTTCACATGTGACTTTGACACATGTAAAATTATCACATGTGGAAAATGTCTTTCACATGTGAATAAATCATAATCACATGTGAGATTGCAAGTTTCACATGTGACATTGACACACATAACATTTTCACATGTGGAAAATGTCATTCACATGTGAATAAATCATAATCACATGTGAGATTGCATGTTTCACATGTGACTTTGACACACATAAAATTATCACATGTGGAAAATGTCTTTCACATGTGAATAAATCATAATCACATGTGAGATTGCATGTTTCACATGTGACTTTGACACACATTAAATTCTCACATGTGGACAATGTTATTCACATGTGAATAAATCATAATCACATGTCAGATTGCACGTTTCACATGTGACTTTGACACACGTAAAATTATCACATGTGGAAAATGTCTTTCACATGTGAATAAATCATAATCACATGTGAGATTGCAAGTTTCACATGTGACATTGACACACATAACATTTTCACACGTGGAAAATGTCATTCACATGTGAATAAATCATAATCACATGTGAGATTGCATGTTTCACATGTGACTTTGACACACATAAAATTATCAGATGTGGAAAATGTCTTTCACATGTAAATAAATCATAATCACACGTGAGATTGCATGTGTCACATGTGACTTTGACACACATTCAATTCTCACATGTGGAAAATGTTATTCACATGTGAATAAATCATAATCACATGTGAGATTGCACGTTTCACATGTGACTTTGACACACGTAAAATTATCACATGTGGAAAATGTTATTCACATGTGAATAAATCATAATCACATGTGAGATTGCAAGTTTCACATGTGACTTTGACACACATTATACTTTCACATGTGAACGTTTTTATTTCACATGTGAATAAAGCATAATCACATGTGAGATTGCAGGTTTCACATGTGACTTTGACACACATTATATTTTCACATGTGGAATATTTCATTTCACATGTGAGATTGCACGTTTCACATGTGAAAGTGAGTTTTCACATGTGAAATGGAAGATTTCACATGTGAATTACATGTGACTTTTTCGTAAGGGATGGCAGGCTGTGTTACCATTACACATTAATTTAGAACTACCTTTTATATCTATTTTGGCTCATTTGGTGGCTATTTAGTAGCGAAATGAAGAAACACAATGCATGCTGGGAACTCAGAGAGAGAGAGAGAGAAGGGTGACAGAGAAGAAGCAGTGAAGGCACAGAATAGGCGTGCTTTTCAAAAGCGCAAAGCGCTAAATGTAGGCCAGGTCCCAAGATATCACTAGGCTGGTATTTAGCGCCGACACGCCCACTTTGGGACTGCGCCACGCCCATTCGGCCTAAAGCGCATTTGGCAGCCTAAAGCCTATTGCTATCTTGCCGAAACAGGCGCAAGGCACGTTTTTTTGCGGTTAAGGCCCGTAATAGCGCCGATGGCCTGTGGGAGAATAGAGCCCCATCACTCTGGCGTCCCGTTAACTTCAACAAAACATCAGGGGAGAGCGCGAACGCAGTCCCCCACTACCAGAAATTATGCAGTCGAGATTCCCACATTTGGGGAATTCACAGGGGTCAGCACAACCGGAGGTGCAATGGCTGAGCCTCACCCTGGGTGAACCAATTTTTTCAATTTTTAGAAGCTTTATTAATACTTGACAAATAAATACAATGCATGAATTACAATACAGTAGACCACAATCCTCAAAAAAACACATAGGCTTTAGTTATTTTTCTTTTTTTTTTCACCATTTCCGCATTTTTTATTTTACAGGTAGAAGACCCCGACTGAGCTTAGGTTTACAGGTAAATATAAACAAGGTAAGTACTAGTTAGGTAAGTAAAAACATGTAAAATATTACACACGTTAGTCTAAACATATTTTCCCATTCATTTACAGACACGTATTTGATTAAATACAACAATTACCATAAAATAAAATCCGATATCAATCCATCTCTGTGGGGCTTTCCAATATTCTCTATGCCGCCATCCACACCTATTGTCATTGACCTTACCTCACATCGCATTTAACACATTATCTCTTATAAAACCATTTTTAATTTTCCACATTTTTATTACTTTGTCATTGTCATATTTCAATTTGTCTCTGAATACATAATCTCTAACCAATGCCAGACCAACCTTTGCCGCCGAAACTGGTGATTTGTAAACCTTCCTAAAAACCAGGAGGTTTCTGCATCTCCAAATTCCATCTTTAACACAATTGATAACAGTCCACCATCTTTTGCATCTGTCATACTCCTTTGGGTCAAGTTCACTATACAGTATGTCTGTTGCGTCAGGATCTCTATAAAGATCAATTAACCATGGTCTTACAAATCCCCATACCCCTTGTGAAAAGGAACACGCCCAGAGGAGATGGACTACATTTTCATCTGCAGTGCAGGTTGTTCGTGGACATGTGGCACTTCTAGAGCATCTTCTCCTATACAGGAAGGCTCTGGTCTGAAGACAGCCTTGGACTGCCTTCCAGGCCAGATCCTTGTGTACGTTAAAAAGGAAGCTGGCATTGACATTCTTCCACACTTGGATACACTTTGCCTCTGTTAATGTCCCCACTGGGACTAGTCTTGTGGACTGGGTTGAAAGACTCCCTTCCACGGTTCTCCTATGCAGGCGTCCAACTGAGGACTTGTCCAAATTAGCCGACTTAAAAAGAGTCAAAGCCCTTTTGTACAGAGCTGGCCTCGTCTCTGCATGTGGGACATTAAGAGGGAGTCTCCTACCCATCCCAGCCAGGATACTTTGGCCCACCCAAAACTTAGCAAAATTAGACCAGAGACTGTTATTGCTATCGTCCAAAACTGCATTTATAATTGGGGCTAAAAACAAGGCTTCTAGTTTGGTGCCCAAGTCTGGCACCGCTTTTCCCCCTTTTTCAATTTGCCGATACATGATTTCTCTCTTAACTAGTTCCTGTTGGGAACCCCAAATAAAAAGAAACATTGTTCTTCTCAGGGGGGTGAGAAAAGATCTGGGGACTGGCAGAGTAGCTGCTAAAAATGTGAGGGAGGCCAGAACCTCTGCTTTCAAGACTAGGACCTTTCCTGTGATGGTGAGATCTCTGTCTTCCCACTGTAACAGTTTGCCCTTTATCCTCGGGAGTCTTGATTCCCAGTTAACTGTTTCCATATCCCTCCCAATCTCTAGGCCTAGGAGCTTGATTCTTTCATTTTTTTCCACAAGGCCAAAATCCTCTTTATGCTCCCTCCAATTAATGTACATGACCTCACTCTTCGCCCTATTTAATTTAGCTCTGGAGGCTTGTGTGAAGAGGTCACACCATTTAAGAACCTTAAAAACTGAACTGCTGTCAGTGCACATGATCGTCAAGTCATCCATATAAAGGGTCAACTTGGCTTCCCTCCCTCCACTGCCTGGGACACGCAGGCCGTGGATTGAGGGGTCCTGCTTAATAGCACACGCAAGAGGCTCTATAGCGAGAATAAACAGAATCACAGACAGGGGGCAACCTTGCCGGACCCCCGCCTTTATCTTAAAAGGTTCAGTAAAAGATCCATTAACCACAATTCTACTTACACAGTCATTGTACAATAAATTAATCCAGGCCCTCATTTGAGGTCCAAAACCAAATTTGACCAGGACTTTCATTAGGTACTCATGATTTATCCTGTCAAAAGCCTTCTCTAGGTCCAGACCCGCTATACAGAGGGGGAGCCTGCGGTCTCTAGCATACAGGTAGGAGTCCCGGACCAAGGCCAAGCTGTCACTCATGGATCGACCTGGTATGACACAGGTCTGATCCACTCCTACAACCTGACCTATGACCCCTTGTAATCGGAAGAAAAGTGCTTTTGCCAGGATTTTGCGGTCCACCCCAAGTAGTGTGAGTGGGCGCCAGTTCTTTATTTCTTTCTTATCACCTTTTTTATACAGCAGTGAGATGGTGCCTTCCCTCAGGGACGCTGGTAGTTTTCCCGTGCCAAGGCTGTCCTTGAACATTTCTAGGAGGGGAAGCTTCAGTTCCTCCCAAAACGTAACATAAAATTCTTTGGGCAAACCATCTGCCCCGGGGGCCTTGTTGTTCTGCATGCTGCTTACCGCTCTTGTTAGATCATCAACAGTCAATTCAGATTCAAGCGTCTCGTTATAATAATTTAAATTATTCTCTACTTTTGAGAGGAGGTGTGTCACCGCTTCTTCATTTGAATCCTCAGAGCCATAGAGGTCCGCGTAGAAGGAGAGAGCACAGGTGAGAATATCATTTATTCCTGTTTTTTCATTACCATCTTTGTCTTTGAGTGCCTCGATAACATTCCTAGGCCTTGCAAGTTTCCTGAAAAAGTATCTTGAACATTTTTCATTTCTTTCTATGTGTTTTATTCTACTCCGTGTTAGTAGCCCTCGGCTGGCCTCTGAGGATCCAATTACCATCTCCCTCTTCATCGAAGCTATGTCTTGTATGACATCAAATCCAGCATAGGCCATTGTATAAAGGCGCTGTAGCTTGGCCTGCTGTTTTTTTTAACTTAAAACGCTTTTTCTTTGCTGATCTTTTGCCTTCATCTATGAAAAATGCTTTGGCTCTCGATTTCACATCCTCCCACCACTCACCCATGGAGTCAAAGGCAAACTGGAGAGAGGACCACTGAGTCAATTTTTCTTTAAATTTTTGAACCACCTTTTCATCTTGCAGCACAGATACATTCAGCTTCCATGACCCTTTTCCTCTTTTTAAGACCTGTTTTAGGATGACAGAAACATCAATTTTTGCATGATCAGAGAAAAAGACCGGCTTGACTGAGGCTTGCGCCACCTGCAGTCCCCTTGAGGTAAGTAAAAAGTCTATTCGTGAATGTGTTCTACCATTTGACCATGTGTAACCAGGTGAGTTGGGGTTTATGGTACGGTAAGTGTCTGTGAGTCTAAAGTCCTGTATGAGATTTTTTAAGGCAACAGAGCTAGAATCCAGCCTTACGGTGGTGGTAGAGGAACGGTCCTTTTTCTCCAACAGGCAATTAAAGTCGCCCCCCAGGATGACCTCTCTACCACACAACAAGAGTGGCTGGATGGCTTGTAGAGTCTCTAGACGTTCCTGGAGTTCCGTTGGACAATACACATTAATTATTCTTAGATTGACACCATAATATGACACATCAACACATAACAGTCTCCCATCCTTTACACGTTGCACCTTCTGGATGTTAAAATCTTGCCCTCTAAACAGGACCGCAACCCCAGATGACAGGTTCTTGTTGTCCCCTGACCAAACTGATTGGCCATGGCTCCATCTGTCCTCATATAGCTTATAATTGTCTCTGTATGGTATGTTGCATTCTTGGATTAGAAAAATGCTGTTGTTCTCCGACTGCAGGAAAGTGAAAGTCGAAAGACACTTTACTGGGTCATTCAAGCCTCTTGTATTGAGGGAGGCGATAGAGAGAGCAGCCATAAACAAGAATAAGAGGGGGGGGGACAAAAGGTAGCTCAACATGCCTGGGGTTACTACACAAATCATATCGGTGGGGGAAGCTTTTGCTTCTTTCTTCTCTTTTTATCTTTTCGGGATCCCTCTTTTTCCTGTACCTCGGACTCCCCACTACACATTTGGGTGGTAGCAGAGAAGGCAGATAGAGCCTGGGGGTCTAGGAAGGACATGGAGGGAGACAAAGTGTCAGGCCATACCTCTACATCTGGAGTGTTGGTGGATGAGTCTGCTGATGAGCCCATGGGCCGCTTATGGGATGGTGTGCTCTGTCTGGGAGCATTGGACCCGAGAGGGCAGGACGTACTTGCTGCACCGCCTGAGACGTGCAGGTCTGGAAGGAGGAGGTCTAGAAGGTCTCTGCAGTCGCTGGATGTGAGAGGGGTGCTCTCTGCTGTGGTCTGATCTGGTTGGCCGGCTGGAAGGTCTTCTTGAAGCTGCCGCATCACCTGCGAGATGGATTCTTCGGGCTCTGATGGCGGCTGTGTGGGAGGGTTTGATTGCCCCGCATCCCCGGTCACTCTGTCTTCTGGGGGCTGTTGTACTGTCTGGGTGGGGTCTGGCGTCGACTGGTCTAGCTGTTCTTTTTCTCCAGGCTCCTCCCCAGTCTCCTCACCAGACTCCTCCTCTTCCTCAGACTCAAGGAGGCGGATCAGGGGGGCCTGGATGGTGGTCGGCTCTGTGGAGGCTCGGGCCTCCGGACTTGACTGCTGCTGGTCATCAGGTCCTGACTGGGTTTGGTTGGAGGTTCCCGGCTCCTCAGGGGCCTGCCTTTCCTCTGCTGGTGGAGTTTCTGCTTTTGGGGTCTCACCTGTTGGAGGCTCGGTATGGTCTGTGTGGGGAGCAGACTGTCTAGCACGGTTGGCATAAGACTGTGGGCATGCTCTGAAGGTGTGAGTACTTGAACCGCAGAGGTTACATGTCATTGGTTGATGACAGTCCTTTGTGTTGTGGTCGGTACTCTTACAATTTCTGCAGACCATGGTGGTACAGCTTGCTGCCAGATGTCCCAAGGAACTACACTTCCTGCAGGTCTTTGGCTGGCCAGCATAGAAGACGTGGCCCCTGATTGGCCCCAACTGAATGGTCGACGGCAGGTGGTGGAGACCCCCGGAGTCCCCGTCTCTTCTCAGGCGCACGTAAAAACGCCTGGCTCCTGTCATCTTCATCTCTTAATTCCATGCTCCGTAAGACAGTGCAATGGAAGGATAGCCATGTACTGATGTCCTCTGTTGTTACTTTTTCGGAGTACATAATAACTGTGACTGACTTTGGTTCTCTTTCTGACAATGACGTTAGTAGCACATTGGAGAGTCTTGGGTTATTGTCCTTTTTTTGCTTAAAGCGGTCAAGGCATTGCTCAAACAAGGAGAAGGTGGTGAAGATTACCTCAAAGGCCTTCTTTCCAGGCAGGGCAAAAACATAGTCCAGTTGCTGGGGTGCAAACCCAAGTTCTTCCTGGATAATTAGGTGGCTGAACTGTAGCCTCTCCATTTCCAGCTCATTTTGGAGGTCAAACCGAACTGCATTCCTTCTGGAACCAGGAGCTGAAGCCATTGTGGAGGGGCAATAGTCGTCCCGCAAGGAAACTGACTATGCCCCATACACCGCACGACAATAGTCAATCTCTCTCTGACACAAAGGTGAACCACCTACTTGATCGTGGTGTCTCCCCTGCCAGGTAAGTATGAGTTGGGCACGTCAGGGATGGGGGAGGCATTCACAGAGAAACCACTCTGGCTCAGTGTGTGCACAATGAATCGTCACAGAGTCCATGCAGATTAAGCTGCCGAGAAGGCGTGGCCTGTACTTTGCTATGCTAAATGAGCAGCACCATGAAGCCGGTGGCCCAGACCAAATAGGGTCTTTGGTTGCTCTTGTGGAGAAAGGCTGAATTTACTCTGGTTTCTCTTCATAACGAACAAGTCTTTCGCCTTTTACTAAAGACTTCCGTGGAGAGTAACACCAAAGAGTTGGATATATTTTTGGCAGGCTTAGCCGTTTGACTGAGCCCTGTACGGTTTGTGCAAAGAAACATAGTTGGTTGCATTACTCATTGGTCTTTGTGTTTTCGTTCTGACGTTGCTTTAAATTTCAGAGTAGCTTTTAACCGAGTTGGCTACTTCAGCTTAGTCTTACTTTTTTGATTGCGTTTGTGTCATTATCCACCCTTAATAATAATAATAATAATAATAATACATTTATCTTATATAGCGCTTTTCTAAATACTCAAAGTCGCTTTACAGAAAACACTCCCAGCCATCATATATTTAAGGGAAAGTGGTTTGGCACTTTCCACCTTTGTAGTTTTTGTTTTTTATCATTGCATGAGATATCTTTTTAAATATAATCAGTAAAACTATTCAAAGTATTTTTTAGAACATTTTCTATTGGGACACAGTTTCTTTTAAATACCCACACATTTCTGGCTTTCCACAAGCTTTCCTTCACACAGTTAATGACCGCCCACCACTTTTTGACATTTTCTGGTGGGGGGCCCTCTAAAAAACCATAGGCTATGTCTTCAAAGCTTTGTGGGATCTTATACAGGTCCTGGAGCCAAGGGGAGACTAAAGTCCACACATCTCTAGCAAAAAAGCAAGACCAGAACAAATGCTTAACAGATTCATCATCCCCGCACGTTGGTCGGGGGCACCTAGCGCTACGAGTGCAATGCCTTCTTTCCAGGAAGACTCTTGTCGGCAGACACTGGTGGGCTATCTGCCAGGCTAGGTCCTTGTGAGTGTTGGTGAGGATCTTATTGTTTACATTTGCCCAGGCTCTCTTACATTTCTCCTCTACTAGTGTGCCAACAGGAGCTAGTCGTTCAAAGTGAGGGGACAGTACCTTCTCAATATGGGCTCTTGATATTTTGGCTGGTGGAATTAGGGTGAGGGGTTGCTTTAAGGCTATGATGACTGTTTCATAGATTGGTGGGCGGTTATCTGCATAGGGCACATTTAAGGGGGGCCTTTTACCCCAGGCCGCCAATATGTTACGCCCTACCCAAAACTTGGCAAAAAGAGACCAGGTTGGAGTTCTCTCACTGCTTAGGCAACTTTTCAAAATGGGGGCTAAAAACATGGCTTTCAATTTCACCTCCAACTCTGGAACTGCTCTCCCTCCATTAGCTGCCGGTCTGTACATGGTGTCTCTCTTTAGCTTCTCGTGTCGGCTCCCCCAAATGAAATGGAACATTATCTGTCTAAGTGACACCATTACCTTATGGGGGATGGGGAAAGTGGCTGCTAAGTGAGCTAAAGGTGCTAATACCTCCGCTTTTACCACCAGGACTTTCCCTGTGATGGAGAGCTCTCTCTCCTGCCAGTGGAGCAGCTTGCCTCTTATCTTAGGTAGCTTGGATTCCCAGTTGCAGGTGCTCATATTTTTACCAATTTGGACTCCTAATATTTTAATTGTGTCCTCCTTCACTCTCAGGCCTAGGTCTACGGTGGGCTCCTGCCAGTTTAGGAGGAGAATTTCACTTTTATCCTTGTTGACTTTGGTGCCCGAGGCCAAAGTAAACCTCTCACACACAGACAGAGTTTCCCTGACAGACCTGTTATCGGATAGAAGCACAGTAAGGTCGTCCATGTAAAGAGACAGTTTAGCTTGTCTACCTGAGCTACCTGGAACTGAGATCCCCCTAATATTTATGTTGTTCCTTAAGACACAGGCCAGCGGTTCCATGGCCAAGATAAACAGAAAAGGGGAAAATGGGCAGCCTTGCCGGACACCTGATTGTATTTCTATAGGGTCAGTGCTCTCACCATTTACCGTTATTACACTGTTACATCCTGTGTATAACAGGTCCACCCACTTCCTAAACGTCTGACCCAAATTTAGATGTTCCAGGACAGTCTTGAGCCAGTGATGGCTAACACTGTCAAAGGCTTTCTCCAAATCCAAACCCAGGATACCCAGGGGGAGATCTCGGTCTTGACAGTAGAGATAGGTGTCTCTAACGAGGGCTAGACTGTCAGACATGGCTCGGCCTTTAATGCTACAGGTCTGGTCGATGCCAACAACTCTGTCCACTATGGGTTGGGTTCGGAAGAACAAAGCCTTCGACAGTATTTTCACATCGACGCCAAGCAGTGTCAGAGGTCTCCAGTTTTTCAAATGTTCTTTTTGGCCCTTTTTGAACAACAAAGAGATTGAACCTTTCTGAAGTGATGGAGGGAGTGAGCCTCTTAAAAAACTCTCTTTAAAAACCTCTATCAGAGGGTCTCTAAGCTGATCCCAGAAGGTGACATAAAATTATTTTGGTAGCCCATCCTCCCCCCGGCTTTTGTTGTTCTCCATGCTCAGTAAGGCCTTAGTTAACTCTGCGGGTGTCAGGTCCCCCTCCAACAGGTCTCTTGTTGGGTTATCAAGAACAGTGGTTAACTGAGAGAGGAATAACTCAATTTCATTGTTAGAAATTAATCTTTCTTGATATAGGTTGGAGTAAAAGGACCTAACAACCCCCAGGATAAGTTTGGGGTCAGACACCTCGTTTCCCCCTGAGTCTAGCACTGATTTCATACTGTGCTTTGATTTTGCAATTTTTTTGAAAAAATACTTTGTACATTTTTCATTTTGCTCCAGGTGTTGTACACGGCTTCTTATGAGGAGGCCTTTACTTTTTTCGTTCGCTAAGCGCATCATTTCCTTTTTTAGATTAGATATGTTTTCCTCCATATCGAAACCTGTAGAGGCTAGGAGGTAGCAGCGCTGAAGTCTTCCTTGGAGTCTGTCAAGGAATGCTCGCTTCTTTGCTGCAGCCCTCCTACCCTCCGAAATGAAAAAGGCTTTTGATTTCCTCTTTACATCCTCCCACCAGTCCCCCACTGATTCATACATAAAACACAGGGTTTTCCACTGATCCAATTTCGTTTTAAATTCTTGCACCACATTTGCTTTTTCTAATAGGCTTATATTCAGTTTCCAGGGCCCTGCTCGGGGTCGGCTTATCCCAGGCATATCTAGGGAACAAGTGAGTTTTGAATGGTCTGAAAAGGGGACTGGCATTATTGAACAGTCTAATGGAGTCACACCCACAGTAGTAAAGAGGAAATCGATGCGAGAAAAGGTCTTACCATTTGACCATGTGAAACCAGGGGTTGAAGTGTTCTTGAACTTAAAAACATCTATTAAATTGAAGACCTTTACAATGTTAGTCAGAGCATAAGAGCTAGAGTCCAGATTAACATTGGCTGAGGATGTAGACCGCCTGTCCGTTTTATTGACAATACAGTTGAAGTCACCTCCAATAACGACCTCCCTCCCACAGAGGATCAATGATTGTAAAGTCTGTAATGTCTTTAAACGGTCTTGGAGATCGGAGGGACAGTACACGTTAATGATCCTGAGTTTGGCCCCCTTAAACTCAATATCAACACAAAGAAGTCTGCCATCGATTACCCTTTGAACTCTTTGGATAGAGAAGCCGTGACCCCTGAAGAGGATTGCCACTCCGTCAGATCTATTTTCATTATCCCCTGACCAAACTGATTCACCATGTGACCATCTTTTCTCAAAGAGACTATAATTAACTGTGTAGGGGGTGTTACACTCCTGCAACAGGAAAATGTCGCCAGTACTACCATGCAGCAGGTCGATTTATGGGGTCGTTAAGGCCTCTAGTGTTGAGGGTAACAATTGATAAGGGGACCATAATATGTAAAAGGGAGGCAAAGACAGACATGTTGTGTTTACGATTGAGCTTTTTTTTCGTTTTTCTTTTTCTTTTTTTCTTGTTTTTTCTGAGTTTTGCTCATTTGCCCCTGTATTTGAGTAATAGACGAGAAGGTGCTCAAAGACTCTGGGTCAATGAAGGGCACAGAGGTGGACTGGGCAAGAGGGGGCCATACCTCTTCGTTCAGCGCTGTGATGGGGGAGTCATCTCCTGACGACTCATGGTTGCGCTTCTGGGCTGATGTCTTGCTCTAAGACACAGGCCAGCGGTTCCATGGCCAAGATAAACAGAAAAGGGGAAAATGGGCAGCCTTGCCGGACACCTGATTGTATTTCTATAGGGTCAGTGCTCTCACCATTTACCGTTATTACACTGTTACATCCTGTGTATAACAGGTCCACCCACTTCCTAAACGTCTGACCCAAATTTAGATGTTCCAGGACAGTCTTGAGCCAGTGATGGCTAACACTGTCAAAGGCTTTCTCCAAATCCAAACCCAGGATACCCAGGGGGAGATCTCGGTCTTGACAGTAGAGATAGGTGTCTCTAACGAGGGCTAGACTGTCAGACATGGCTCGGCCTTTAATGCTACAGGTCTGGTCGATGCCAACAACTCTGTCCACTATGGGTTGGGTTCGGAAGAACAAAGCCTTCGACAGTATTTTCACATCGACGCCAAGCAGTGTCAGAGGTCTCCAGTTTTTCAAATGTTCTTTTTGGCCCTTTTTGAACAACAAAGAGATTGAACCTTTCTGAAGTGATGGAGGGAGTGAGCCTCTTAAAAAACTCTCTTTAAAAACCTCTATCAGAGGGTCTCTAAGCTGATCCCAGAAGGTGACATAAAATTCTTTTGGTAGCCCATCCTCCCCCGGGCTTTTGTTGTTCTCCATGCTCAGTAAGGCCTTAGTTAACTCTGCGGGTGTCAGGTCCCCCTCCAACAGGTCTCTTGTTGGGTTATCAAGAACAGTGGTTAACTGAGAGAGGAATAACTTAATTTCATTGTTAGAAATTAATCTTTCTTGATATAGGTTGGAGTAAAAGGACCTAACAACCCCCAGGATAAGTTTGGGGTCAGACACCTCGTTTCCCCCTGAGTCTAGCACTGATTTCATACTGTGCTTTGATTTTGCAATTTTTTTGAAAAAATACTTTGTACATTTTTCATTTTGCTCCAGGTGTTGTACACGGCTTCTTATGAGGAGGCCTTTACTTTTTTCGTTCGCTAAGCGCATCATTTCCTTTTTTAGATTAGATATGTTTTCCTCCATATCGAAACCTGTAGAGGCTAGGAGGTAGCAGCGCTGAAGTCTTCCTTGGAGTCTGTCAAGGAATGCTCGCTTCTTTGCTGCAGCCCTCCTACCCTCCGAAATGAAAAAGGCTTTTGATTTCCTCTTTACATCCTCCCACCAGTCCCCCACTGATTCATACATAAAACACAGGGTTTTCCACTGATCCAATTTCGTTTTAAATTCTTGCACCACATTTGCTTTTTCTAATAGGCTTATATTCAGTTTCCAGGGCCCTGCTCGGGGTCGGCTTATCCCAGGCATATCTAGGGAACAAGTGAGTTTTGAATGGTCTGAAAAGGGGACTGGCATTATTGAACAGTCTAATGGAGTCACACCCACAGTAGTAAAGAGGAAATCGATGCGAGAAAAGGTCTTACCATTTGACCATGTGAAACCAGGGGTTGAAGTGTTCTTGAACTTAAAAACATCTATTAAATTGAAGACCTTTACAATGTTAGTCAGAGCATAAGAGCTAGAGTCCAGATTAACATTGGCTGAGGATGTAGACCGCCTGTCCGTTTTATTGACAATACAGTTGAAGTCACCTCCAATAACGACCTCCCTCCCACAGAGGATCAATGATTGTAAAGTCTGTAATGTCTTTAAACGGTCTTGGAGATCGGAGGGACAGTAAACGTTAATGATCCTGAGTTTGGCCCCCTTAAACTCAATATCAACACAAAGAAGTCTGCCATCGATTACCCTTTGAACTCTTTGGATAGAGAAGCCGTGACCCCTGAAGAGGATTGCCACTCCGTCAGATCTATTTTCATTATCCCCTGACCAAACTGATTCACCATGTGACCATCTTTTCTCAAAGAGACTATAATTAACTGTGTAGGGGGTGTTACACTCCTGCAACAGGAAAATGTCGCCAGTACTACCATGCAGCAGGTCGATTTATGGGGTCGTTAAGGCCTCTAGTGTTGAGGGTAACAATTGATAAGGGGACCATAATATGTAAAAGGGAGGCAAAGACAGACATGTTGTGTTTACGATTGAGCTTTTTTTTCGTTTTTCTTTTTCTTTTTTTCTTGTTTTTTCTGAGTTTTGCTCATTTGCCCCTGTATTTGAGTAATAGACGAGAAGGTGCTCAAAGACTCTGGGTCAATGAAGGGCACAGAGGTGGACTGGGCAAGAGGGGGCCATACCTCTTCGTTCAGCGCTGTGATGGGGGAGTCATCTCCTGACGACTCATGGTTGCGCTTCTGGGCTGATGTCTTGCTCTTTGGTGGGGTGTCTGGGAGCAGGGGGAGGGATGAAGGGAAATATTCACCCACCTCTGAAAACTCCCTCGAAGCTGGGTTGTCCAGTTGGCCTCCCGGGGGGGATGGAAGGACCGACATCAGGGTGTCCAGGAGCTCAGCCGTTGATCTGTCGACCAGTGAGTTGTTCACTTGGGCAGCTGGCTGGGCTGCTGGTAGATCGTCCGGGGTCTCTGAAGAGGACTCTGAGATGGAACCCCAATCCTGGACCCTTTTGCTGGATACCTGGTTGTCTGATGTTAAAGGTACACTTGTCGTGACAGTTGGAGGGGTTACCTGGTCGTCCAGGGTTGGCTCAGCTTGCAGGGTATCAGGGGGTGACCTCTCTGGCTGTTGTTCAGGAGCTGTCTCTCGCTGGGCCTCAGCGGCTGCCTCCTGCAGGGCCTCAGCAGCTGGCTCGCGTTGCGTAGCCTGGGGCACTTCCTGCTGAGGTTCGGCAGCTGGTTCTCCCTCCTCTGGGGGGCGCTGGTCTTCCACCCCTTGCTCCTCTGCTGGCGCATCTTGTTGGCGTGCTCGGTTGGCATAGGATTGAGGGCAATCTCTGAACACGTGCGTGCTAGCTCCACAGAGGTTGCACTTCATGGGCTGGTCACAGTTTCTGGTGTGGTGGCTGGAGGTTTTGCAGTTTTTGCAGAAGATGGCATTGCAGTCAGCTGCTAGGTGGGTGCGAGAGCCACACTTCCTGCAGTCTTTGGGCTGGCCTTGGTAAAAGGCGTGGCCTCTAACTGGTCCCAGCTGTATGGTGGAGGGGATATGGTGGAGCCCTCCATCGTTGCTATCACGTCTCAGCCGGACGTAGAAGCGGTAAGCCCCCGTCCGAATCCCGTCCTGGTCTCTCAGCACCATGTTCCTCAGGACTGCACAATGATAAGATAGCCAGGTCTGTATGTCTTCTGTAGAAATCTTTTCAGAGTACATTATCACTGTGACAGACCTGGCATCTCTCTCAGAGAGAGGGTTGAGGATGATCTTCTCCAGTCTTGGGTTGTTAGGACTTTTCTGATGGAATCTCTCCAGGCACTGTTCAAAGAGGCTAAAGGTAGCAAAAATAACTTCAAACACCTTTCTACCTGGCAGGGCAAAGATGTAATCCAGTTGAGCGGGCTGGAAACCAAGTTCTGTCTGCAAGACGTTCCTGCTGAACTGCAGACGATCCATCTCCAGGTTTTCTTGGAGCTCGAAGCGCACGGCATTTCTCCTGGTCCCAGAAGAAGCCATCTGAGCACACAAAGTGCTGCCCCCAACCGGTGTCTGCAAAGAACACCGGGAGGGATCTCACTGTGCCTCGTACACCGCTTGACTACAGTGAGATTTCTTTAACTTGACTATGCCCCCAATACACCGCACGACTATAGTCAAGTTCAATCTTATAACCTGGGTGAACCACCTTCGTGATCATGGTGTCTCCCCTGCCAGGTAAGTATGAGTTGGGCACGTCAGGGATGGGGGAGGCATTCACAGAGAAACCACTCTGGCTCAGGGTGTGCACAATGAATCGTCACAGAGTCCATGCAGATTAAGCTGCCGAGAAGGCGTGGCCTGTACTTTGCTATGCTAAATGAGCAGCACCATGAAGCCGGTGGCCCAGACCAAATAGGGTCTTTGGTTGCTCTTGTGGAGAAAGGCTGAATTTACTCTGGTTTCTCTTCATAACGAACAAGTCTTTCGCCTTTTACTAAAGACTTCCGTGGAGAGTAACACCAAAGAGTTGGATATATTTTTGGCAGGCTTAGCCGTTTGACTGAGCCCTGTACGGTTTGTGCAAAGAAACATAGTTGGTTGCATTACTCATTGGTCTTTGTGTTTTCGTTCTGACTTTGCTTTAAATTTCAGAGTAGCTTTTAACCGAGTTGGCTACTTCAGCTTAGTCTTACTTTTTTGATTGCGTTTGTGTCATTATCCACCCTTAATAATAATAATAATAATAATAATACATTTATCTTATATAGCGCTTTTCTAAATACTCAAAGTCGCTTTACAGAAAACACCGAAATAAATACTTTAATTTGGAAACATTCATGAAAGGTGGGGGCAGTAGGTAGAGTGGAGTGAGGTTAGGAGGAGAAGGCGAGGTTGAAGAGGTGGGTCTTGAGGGCCTGTTTGAAGGATGTTATGGACTGAGATTGACGGATGTGGCTGGGACTAAGATTTAAGACTAGGCTTGGGATAAAGACGGAAACAAAATACATGTCCTCTTGTCATTTTAGTTTATTTTGGTGACCGCATGCCAGTGTCCTCTGTATCGTTGCAATTTAGTAGGCTATACTAAAATTGGAACGATACATGACCGCATGCCAGTCTTCTCTGTGGAAACACACAATGCAGATTCAGTTCGCTGTGGCGTTTTGCAAAGCCTGCTTTTCATTTTTATTTCAGTTAACGGACATCTCTTTACACACCTAGCTTTCATTATTCCATTAGTTTTTGTTCATGGTAAGAACCTTGCAAGGAAATAGAAAGCTACAAATCGACCACTCTGTGGGCGGAGTCCTAAGCACCAGCCATTGTAAAATAGTGTAACACCCCGACAAGGAGGGACGGGACCTGAGGGGCGGCCTGCTGGTGCCAACCCCTAGGGGTTATCGCTTCTCGGCCTTTTGGCTAAGATCAAGTGTGGTTGAGAAGGTGATGGCAGCTTTTGCAGCTGGACAGCAGGCCTCGGCCGTGCTGAAGAATACTCTTCGCTTTGTTTGGAAGACGAAGGATGATAACGTGATGAGCAGAACCATTTTCGGGATGGAGATCCTGTTCGGCGCCTTGAGTCTGAAAGCGGATGATCTGCTCTGCCTCCAGTACAATGCCAAGGACAAGTACTTCGATGTTACCTTCAACTCGGTGATGAAGATGGATGAGGCCCGTGGACTAGCATCTCGCCTAGCAGACACCAAGCTGAAGAACTTTCAGGTAGAGAACATGGGCCGTACCAACATGCGTGTGATCACTGTTCACATCTACAACCCCTGGGTCTCACAAGAGGCAACAGCGGTTTTTCTTGCCAAGTATGCCACAGTGTTGCCAGGAGTGAGGGAGATTAAGGACGCTTTGGGGATTTGGACTGGAAAACGCCAGTACCGTGTGTTGCTTAGGGCTGACCTCGATGGCTACGATGGCTACCGCCATCCACCAGCAGCTTTCACAATTGGGGCAGACAGAGGCTTTCTGATCTACGCAGGACAGCCTAGGTACTGCAGGAAGTGCTCCACATTTGGTCACATTGCAGAGACATGTGTACAGCTGCGCTGCAGAAACTGTGAGGAATTGGGACATGTGATGAAGGACTGTGTTCAGCCAAAGAGGTGTAGCCTGTGTGGTTCTGAGCAGCACCTGTTCAGGCAGTGCACAGAGGCTGCCTCATATGCTGGAGCTGTGAAGGCAGTTGTGATTGCGGCCCAGGTGCAGAGCCAAGTGATGCGTCAGACGGAGGATTCAGCTGGTAATGATGCTCTGCGGGACATCGAGGCGGTGGTGGCAGAGATTCAAAGAGAGAGACATGAAAAGAAGAGAGCCACAGAGGGTCCAGCTCCTGGGCGGAATGCTGGAGTGGATGAAAGCGGCGAGAGCTGGGGCCAACAAATGGAGGAAGTGGAGGCGGACGGCAAGGGCGGTTCAGCACCTGAATGGGCCAAGGGCGGAAAAAATGGAGGACGGGGGAAGAAGAGGAAGATGAGGAAGGCCATCCTGGCAGACACCCGCCCCTCACCAGTGGAGACAGAAAATGGTTTTGAATTTTTGGTTTCAGGCTCGTCAGGTGAAGAGTCGGATGACAAGGAGGGGGGAGGTGGTGCAGAGGCAGCAAAGGATTTTCCAGACTTTGAGAAGATGACAGTGGAAAGTGCTTCTGGTTCAGGTGGTTCAGAGACTTACACCATCCCGGAGTTAATCACACAGAATGTCTCTATTGACCCCCTCCCTCCTAGTGGAGTGGGTGCTGAGGTGCATCATACAAACAGTGAATCGATAGTTAGCCTCCCCCACGTGGAGACCTTGTTCCCTGGGCATAAGGTGGAGAACTTGTATGACTACAAAACTGGGAGGAAAACTGGATGTGGTATCTTATATATGTCAATTGAAAAAGATATTGTTTGTAAGTTGTAAACTGTTGGCCCTCGGGTTTTTGACAGGGGAGTGTTAGTGCTCTTCATTTAGCAGCCTGGGCACAGGGATTATGATTTAACATGGTTTCTAATTATTATCCTTATGTGGTGGTGGAATGTGAGTTGATATGATATGCAATTTGTGCTAATACTCTAGTCAGTGTGTTTTCTTTTTTGTGGGAGAAAGCAATTACAATTGTATGTAGGAGTGTGGTGTGTGTAATAGTGATGGAATTGCTGTATTATGGAAGGCATTGTGTAGCATTGTCATGTGTGAAGAAGTAAATAAATAATTTTTCCAAAAAAAAAAAAAAAAAAAAAAAAATCTGTTCTTATCAGTTTAATATCTGATACGTCCTCTATACGGGGACAATATATTAAACGGATTTTTGGAAGTAGGAGTTGAAAAAGGGGCTTGCTCCGTTCTCTCCACGCATTGACCCGGTATTGCAGTGCCGCTGGGAACAGTGCACCCTTCTTGCATTCTGTAGAAATGAAAACCATTGCGGTAGGGGCCTTGGCTTTAAAGTGGCTCTAGATCAGTCTTAAGTAAGCTGGGCCGTGCAGTGCAGTGGTTAAGCTGTCAGGTTTGTAAGCAGAGGACCACCGGTTAGGGAGAGATAAGTTTGGTTCCCGGGGGAGGGGGCTCGTCGCGGCTGGAGGAAGTTTTTTATCGTAAAGTGGGCATGGCTTAACCCGGGGGTAACAATAACATCGCCCCGTTTTGCATCATGCGAGTTGTAAAATAAATAAATAAATCCATCCACCTTGTTTTGCCTAATAATAATAATTATGATGATGGTTATAATGATCATGATAGTAGTGTGTCAATATCAGGTATTAATAATAGTCCGTTGCCAATATCAGGACATGGATCCTTTACTGCCAGCCCTCTGCATTCTGGACACAAGTGCGCCAGCAGAGAGGCAACAATGCCTTTTGAGGGCTTCAAAGGAGGCCACTCAGGTCAAATGTCAGTCTGTGGGCCAACAGGACCACATACTGCTGGATCAGAAGACTGCCTTCGAGGAAGGTAACAGCTTGGCATTGCATTCATACTTCAACAATGACAACCTAATGTGGTGCACTAGAGCTTTAGCTTGTTTGTTCACTGAGGTCATAAAATGTTTTGTCTTTAGCAAAAAGGCGCTGTGGGCTGGAGAGGCCTACTGATGCCCAATACCTCGGGAAGTTGGTCCTGCCGTTTGGCCGCTTCATCGGCAAGACTTTTAAATGGCTAGTGGAGAACGACGTGGGCTACGTCAAATAGTAAGCATGTCGCAGAACACCAAATCAAACAATGCACAGTTTCCCTTTCCCTCAGAAACTAACAATGATATGTGTATGTAGTGTCCTTGACTGCCACATCAAGGAGAGCCGTCACCCGGGGAGGCGTGCGGCCATCAATGATGAGTGGGTGAAGGACAGTCTGCTGAGGTATGTGCAGCTGTTCCCGCCAGTCTCCTGCCACCTGGAGGTGAATGTGGACCGGGCCATTTACAGCCAGGGCCGCTTCAGCACATTCACCTATGAGGAGATGTGGCAGTGGTACAGCGCCCACAAACACCACCAGACGGACCCTCGAGCTGGGAGTGAGAAGGAGCGGAGGATGGCACAGGAGGCTCACACTTCGGTCAAGCAGTGGCTGGTGATGAAGGAGAGCGACATTTCTTCTAAGTCAATCAAGCGCTTTCGCCAGTACATACTGGACCTTGAAGGGGTGAGTTTGTTCTCTCTGACTACACTGCAATGCCTAATACGAATGTAAAAGCTGACACTCACCTGTTGAGAATGGAATTCCTTAACCATTCTACATCCGCTAAATGTATATATAACAGCTGATAGCCTATCTAAACCAAATAAATTGAAGCCAGGAGTCCAGGAAGATGACTTATGATATTTATTACCATAACATTCTCCTATACACTGTGTTATAGGAGAGACTGAATCTCAATGGACCATCTGATCAATGTACAGAGTCCAAATATTCAGCAAATGGCTGACAGTTTAACATAGATTTATACTCTAAGGAGGAAGAGCAGAGAGGAGGGGGGGGGGGTGAACTTTGGAAATGTGTGTGTGTCATGCAGGCTCCTGTGTGTATCAGTTGTTGTTGGAACTCGATGCACTGGACAAGGTCTCAGCAAAAGGAGTAGTCCTGTGCCATGGGTGAATCTATATGTGTCAGATGTCATGTCATAATGTGTGAGATGTCATGTCACTGTAACTCACTGTATCATAATTATGTGTATGCAAATATAGCTTATTGATTAGGAAATGCCAATGGAACTTATATTTTTCTCTAACACCTGTAATTCACAGAAGTATCCACAGGTCGCCGCTCCTCCTGCCGCTGCCACTGTCAGCTCATCAAGGTCCCCTGCAGCAGCTGTCACCTCCCACCCGTCTGATGACACTGTCCTGGATGACGCTCTCTTTGTCGAGGCCCTCACCATCGTTGAGAGCCAAGGGGACCCCGCTCCTCTCTCCACCAGCCAGCCTGTGTCTGCCGGGCGTCTTCCACAGCTGCCGCTCTTCACCAGCCAGCCTGTGTCTGCTGTGTGTCCAAAACAGCCGCCGCTCTCCACCAGCGACACTGCATCTGCTGGGCGCAGTAAGGAGAAGAAGCGCAGTAAGGAGAAGAAGGAGAAGAAGCGCAGTAAGGAGAAGAAGGAGAAGAAGCGCAGCAAGGAGGAGAAGCAGCCCTCTCTGCCCTCCATCAGCATGGTTGCATCTGCTGAGAGTGCTGAGCAACAGCAGCAGCTCCTGCCTCCCTCTGTGCCTTTCACCAACCTGCCTACGCCTGCCAAACGCCAGAAGCAGCCTGCCTCTACGCCTGCCAAATGCCAGAAGCAGCCTGCCTCTACGCCTGCCAAACGCCAGAAGCAGCCTGCCTCTACGCCTGCCAAACGCCAGAAGCAGCCTGCCTCTACGCCTGCCAAACGCCAGCAGCAGCAGCCGTCCACCAGTCAGCCTGCCTCTGATCCTTGCCCCGAAAAGCAGCCGTCGTCCACCAACAGCCAGCCTGCGTCTGTCACCAGGGGTAGTGGCGATGGCCAGTCAGTGGCATTGCCGCAGAGTGACTCTCCTGTAAGTTAAAAATCACAACATATACAAGCAATGTTAATGCATTTGACAAAATCCCTGGCTTACTAACCCCCAACACATTATGCACAATAAGTAACAAAATGTTGTGTCTTGTGTGTATTGCAGGTGGAGCTGGAAGGCTGGGTGCGGCCGTGGGAGGATAAAGTCGGCATCCCGTCTGCGGACATCTCCTGGTTGAAGGAGGACAGCGAGAGAGGCCTGTTCACCACGGTCCAGACCTATAAGGACACGAAAGGAGTCATCAAAAGGCGTCGGGTAATGAAGTCGGACCGCATGTGGTTTTACCCCCCCGAGCCACCCGGCTACCTCAGCGGCGGCATCCCCAATCCGCAGGCCTTTTTCAGGAGCCGCGTCTTTGTGTGGCGCCCCATCGGAGTGTGGCGGTGCTCCCTCAAGTGCCCACGTGGCGAGAAGTGTGCGGCAGGGGCAGACGACAAAAAAAACCTCGCCAAGTCTGGTTACCACACCCGGGTATGGCTCAGCCCCTTCACACCTGTGTTTAGAGTAATACATACAACAGCATTTATTATATAGCCCACATGAATGCTGATCTGTGACTGTTGTGTGATCTCATGCGCTCCCCCCTCTTTCCCTCTCCCTACCTCTTTCTGATGTGTGCTTTAGGTTCGTTACGTCTGTGACATATTGGGGTGGTACACCATGCTAACGGAGGTGGTGTACTGCGGTCCGTGCCTCAAGGCGTTCAGGGATGGGAGTGGCCCGGTGGCCCGGTGGCTGGCGTGGGACGACGCCATTCTGAGGCAGCTGAGCGAGGCTCATCGGGCCATGTTTCCGGCAGTGCTCACCGCCAGGCGTGCGGTGGACAAGAGTGTCCTTCGCCTCCTGCGCGACAGGACGGAGGGAAACACCATGGTGAAGGTATGGCGGCAGGTCCAAGAGAATCACCGGGAGGAGTACTTGCAGAGGAAGGACCTCTACACCACGCTCCTCATGGCCTTGGTGCAACCCGGAGGCATCGTCTCTGCTATGGGCCACGGGACATTCCAGGCGGCACCTCCTCCCAGGGAGCTTCCCTGCGCGCGGCTCATCCGGCACGCCTTCCTCCTGTCTGAGGCGGAAAACGTGCAGGACTACCGGAACCAGATTCTGTCCACGTTTGGCACGGTCCTGAAAATGGACTCCACCAAGAAGGCAAGTTAAGCAAAGCGTGTTGACATACTAGCACTCAGTGGGAAACACCACATTATGCAAAACTAAAAATTGTTTTATTTGTTTGTTTTTTTGTTTTGTTGCAGGTGGTGAAGAAGCTATCTGGGGAGGGCAAGGGCTCGGCGGAGTGGTTTACCAGTATCTTCAACGAGTACTCCCAGATAGTGACCTTCGTGCTCACCTGCGAAGAGTCCGTGGAGAAGCTGAGGCCGATGTGTCACGGCGTGATGGAGCGGTTCAGGCGCGCCAATCAGCCAGTCCCCCAGATCCTCTACATAGATCGTGGCTGCTGCAAGGCACAGGGTCCGACGGCCCTTGAGACCCTCTTCCAGCCGTGGGTGGACAACGGCATGGTGGTGAGGCTGGACATATTTCATTGGCTCCACAGATTTGATGCTGCTCTGCGGACAGAGGCCCACTCCAAGTACGGCCCCTTCAAGTCTGCGCTGGCCGGGGCAGTGCTGGCCTACAACCGCCAGGACATCCAGCTCCTCATCACGGCTGTCAGGGCCAGAGACCCAGCAACGATGGAGGTGTTGACGGACGAGGATGTGGTGCGGCGCTACATTTCCCGGGACCAGCTCAAGCATCACGTCCGGCGAGTGACGACAAGGAGGGACGGGACCTGAGGGGCGGCCTGCTGGTGCCAACCCCTAGGGGTTATCGCTTCTCGGCCTTTTGGCTAAGATCAAGTGTAGTATCTGTTCTTATCAGTTTAATATCTGATACGTCCTCTATACGGGGACAATATATTAAACGGATTTTTGGAAGTAGGAGTTGAAAAAGGGGCTTGCTCCGTTCTCTCCACGCATTGACCCGGTATTGCAGTGCTGCTGGGAACAGTGCACCCTTCTTGCATTCTGTAGAAATGAAAACCATTGCGGTAGGGGCCTTGGCTTTAAAGTGGCTCTAGATCAGTCTTAAGTAAGCTGGGCCGTGCAGTGCAGTGGTTAAGCTGTCAGGTTTGTAAGCAGAGGACCACTGGTTAGGGAGAGATAAGTTTGGTTCCCGGGGGAGGGGGCTCGTCGCGGCCGGAGGAAGTTTTTTATCTAAAGTGGGCGTGGCTTAACCCGGGGGTGGGCGTGGCTTGGGAGCGGGGCGGGTCATGATTCTTCTGTGGAACAATTCGGGACAAGCTTGGGGGGCTAAATCTCTGGCGTGTAAATGCTACGAAGGCAACTTTAATAGTCTCAGCATGACATCACCACTCTGACGTTCCGTTAACTTCAACAAAAGATCAGGGGAGAGCGCGAACGCAGTCCCCCACTACCAGAAATTATGCAGTCGAGATTCCCACATTTGGGGAATTCGCAGGGGTCAGCACAACCGGAGGTGCAATGGCTGAGCCTCACCCTGGGTGAACCACCTTCGTGACCATGGTGTCTCCCCTGCCAGGTAAGTATGAGTTGGGCACGTCAGGGATGGGGGAGGCATTCACAGAGAAACCACTCTGGCTCAGGGTGTGCACAATGAATCGTCACAGAGTCCATGCAGATTAAGCTGCCGAGAAGGCGTGGCCTGTACTTTGCTATGCTAAATGAGCAGCACCATGAAGCCGGTGGCCCAGACCAAATAGGGTCTTTGGTTGCTCTTGTGGCGAAAGGCTGAATTTACTCTGGTTTCTCTTCATAACGAACAAGTCTTTCGCCTTTTACTAAAGACTTCCGTGGAGAGTAACACCAAAGAGTTGGATATATTTTTGGCAGGCTTAGCCGTTTGACTGAGCCCTGTACGGTTTGTGCAAAGAAACATAGTTGGTTGCATTACTCATTGGTCTTTGTGTTTTCGTTCTGACTTTGCTTTAAATTTCAGAGTAGCTTTTAACCGAGTTGGCTACTTCAGCTTAGTCTTACTTTTTTGATTGCGTTTGTGTCATTATCCACCCTTAAGACTAGGCTTGGGATAAAGACGGAAACAAAATACATGTCCTCTTGTCATTTTAGTTTATTTTGGTGACCACATGCCAGTGTTCTCTGTATCGTTCCAATTTAGTAGGCTATACTAAAATTGGAACGATACATGACCGCATGTATTGGGAAAATTCAGGATCTCCAGCTCCGGCCGACCTGGCAGGAGACTGGGCTCAGCCCCTCTCCGATCAGAATGAATTGTACAGATGGTTATACACTTTTTCTCCCTTCATTCAATCAGATTTCAACTTGTATCAAATAACCAGAGATGACAATGAATTTCTTATAATAGGATATTTTTATATAATATTAAGTGCAGTTAACACAGAGCAATTTCAAAGTAAAATATGCATACCATTAAATCGGAAGCCTTCCGGTTCAGTTCTTATCTCATTTCTCAACAACACTTAATCAGCTGTCCGTCGAGAACACCAAGATTCAGAAATGACCCCGTTTATTGGTCTCTTTTCGCTTTTATCATTCAGTCAGGCATGGAGATGTGGGTGTGTTTCAGTAGCTCTTCCTCTCTTGAGTGGCGTTGTTCTCCTTCCTGAAGCATGCACCACGTGACATGGCACTTCAGCATCTAGACTAATGCTCTTGATACATTTAAATTCCTATTTTAACTTCTATAATTTGGGTCAGCTAATTTAGCTATTTTCTTCTATTTTAAAAGCTACACACGTTACATATGGTTACTTTAGACTAATTAATTTAATCTACATCCTAGATTGAATCAAATTTCAACTATATTCTGTCTGTAGCTGAACCAGTTTTCAAACAGCTCAGAGTCACTATCCCTGGGTCGAAAACCACTTCTTCTAAGACGTGTAAAAAGAGCAGGGATAGGTTCATTTTTTATCACAACAGAGAAAGCAGCTCCATGCTTATTCAGTCTGGATGAAGCCACTTATTAATTAGCACTTACCATTTATCAACTAATTTGACTATACATTTATTTCTCAGCCTAAAGTTGCTGTAGTAACTATAATAAGCTAATATTTATCTAACTATTATATAGCCCTCTTTGTGTAACCAGTAAGGCAATTTGAAGTTATTCAACACCCAAAACTGCAACTTCAGCAAACATCAGGGGTCATGGCCTCATATTGGTTCCTTAGTAGTCCTGAAAAGAGAAATGTTATCTTCCATCTGCCTCAAGCCATTTTTTGTGGGGGCGTACCGTAAGAGTTATTTCAATATACATTTGTATCAAAAAGCATTTGATTATTCATGTGTATTTTTGAATAAACAGAAAAGATGAATTTATATGATACATGTTAAAAAAGGCAAAAATAGCCCTCTTCTTTTGCTCCACGCAGTCAGACAACAAGCATTTGGCTGGAAACCTCACTCCTCTAAACATATGGGGGGCTCTATTCTCCCACAGGCCATCGGCGCTATTATGGGCCTTAACCGCAAAAAAACGTGCCTTGCGCCTGTTTCGGCAAGATAGCAATAGGCTTTAGGCTGCCAAATGCGCTTTAGGCCGAATGGGCGTGGCGCAGTCCCAAAGTGGGCGTGTCGGCGCTAAATACCAGCCTAGTTATATCTTGGGAGCTGGCCTACATTTAGCGCTTTGCGCTTTTGAAAAGCAGGCCTATTCTCTGCCTTCACTGCTTCTTCTCTGTCACCCTTCTCTCTCTCTCTCTCTGAGTTCCCAGCATGCATTGTGTTTCTTCATTTCGCTACTAAATAACCACCAAATGAGCCAAAATAGATATAAAAGGTAGTTCTAAATTAATGTGTAATGGTAACACAGCCTGCCATTGTCAACATTTCAATATTGGACCAAATAAAACTTGGAAATGAAAACACCACCCTATGTGAAACATATATGTCCTCTTGAGCCTATATATACCCCTTGTGGAGTTAACGTGATTTAGAGAAGTAACAGCGGAACGCGCTTCGGAACGCGCTTCTAATGGCATCTGCTATACTCTGATGTCCCTCCAATAACTTGGCCCTATTTCACATTTAGTTTTACAATAAAAACACATTTATGCAATGACTTGACATAATGTAGGGTATATTTATGTGCATCATCCTTCCTGCAGCAGGCGAGAGAAAATGATATCTTTCTGGACAAACTTTCACCAATCTAATAGGCTATATTTTTCTAGCTGATGCATAGAACATTATTTTCACTTTGATCTTGCTATAGTGTAGCGTATTTACATGCTTGCAGTATTGAAACTGCAGTTAGATTGCTTTGAGAAGCATAATAATATGGAATAATAGCCTATAATGCAGACAGACAGGCTGGATGAAGGGAGGGGGGGGGGGGGGGGGGCAGAGCGTTTGGCTTTCGTCTGGTTTTGCGGGATCACTGGAATTGGAGCTAAAAAGGCAAGCGTGCGATTCGTTTATTGCACTTATCCAATGAGCATGACGGTGCATAATTTTACGCCTAAAAGGCGTGATTGTAATGCTTTGGGCTGCATCTAGCGCCAGCACGACGATATCAAGTGCGCCTTTCCACGCCCACTGCTTTGATCTGCGCCTGCCGCTCGGCCTAGAAACTGCGCCGATGCAACGATAGGGGCCATGGGGCTCTATTCTCCCACAGGCCATCGGCGCTATTACGGGCCTTAACCGCAAAAAAACGTGCCTTGCGCCTGTTTCGGCAAGATAGCAATAGGCTTTAGGCTGCCAAATGCGCTTTAGGCCGAATGGGCGTGGCGCAGTCCCAAAGTGGGCGTGTCGGCGCTAAATACCAGCCTAGTGATATCTTGGGAGCTGGCCTACATTTAGCGCTTTGCGCTTTTGAAAAGCAGGCCTATTCTCTGCCTTCACTGCTTCTTCTCTGTCACCCTTCTCTCTCTCTCTCTCTGAGTTCCCAGCATGCATTGTGTTTCTTCATTTCGCTACTAAATAGCCACCAAATGAGCCAAAATAGATATAAAAGGTAGTTCTAAATTAATGTGTAATGGTAACACAGCCTGCCATTGTCAACATTTCAATATTGGACCAAATAAAACTTCGAAATGAAAACACCACCCTATCTGAAACATATATGTCCTCTTGAGGCTATATATACCCCTTGTCGAGTTAACGTGATTTAGAGAAGTAACAGCGGAACGCGCTTCTAATGGCATCTGCTATACTGTGATGTTCCTCCAATAACTTGGCCCTATTTCACATTTAGTTTTACAATAAAAACACATTTATGCAATGACTTGACATAATGTAGGGTATATTTATGTGCATCATCCTTCCTGCAGCAGGCGAGAGAAAATGATATCTTTCTGGACAAACTTTCACCAATCTAATAGGCTATATTCTTCTAGCTGATGCATAGAACATTATTTTCACTTTGATCTTGCTATAGTGTAGCGTATTTACATGCTTGCAGTATTGAAACTGCAGTTAGATTGGTTTGAGAAGCATAATAATATGGAATAATAGCCTATAATGCAGACAGACAGGCTGGATGAAGGGAGGGGGGGGGGGCAGAGCGTTTGGCTTTCCTCTGGTTTTGCGGGATCACTGGAATTGGAGCTAAAAAGGCAAGTGTGCGATTCGTTTATTGCACTTATCCAATGAGCATGACGGTGCATAATTTTACGCCTAAAAGGCGTGGTTGTAATGCTTTGGGCTGCATCTAGCGCCAGCACGACGATATCAAGTGCGCCTTTCCACGCCCACTGCTTTGATCTGCGCCTGCCGCTCGGCCTAGAAACTGCGCCGATGCAACGATAGGGGCCATGTTGTTTGTTAAATCAATAGACCTATGGAAGAAAAGATTAATACACACATGCTATCTATTATTTTATCATATCAATTTTAACTTAATTATGTGTCCCTGAAATGTTAATGAACTGTTAAAAATGATCTTTCGGTGACCCTAGACACAAGTAGCTGCAGATGCGTTATTGTGGGCAGGATGTGTAAAACTCCCCCACGCCTATCTTCCACGCTTTCAACCACTTGGTGGGTAGACGGGTCTGTAAGATGTGTTCTTTCCCTGCCGTTAAAAAACCACATCAAATACATACAAACATGTTAGTTTCGATATGGGGACTGATATACGGCCTGAATGAACTTTTGGCTCCGGTGTGCTTCTCCATAGCTTGCAGGAGACCATGCAACAGAACTTTGCAGAAAACTCCACCCGTGGTGACAGTGGAGCAGAGGTCACTTGAATCAATACGATCATCAAGATGTGTATTTCAAAAATAACATATTTAAAACATAATGAAATATATAATTGAATTAGCATAATGTATTTCAATAGGAAAATACATATTACATAAGAAGATATCAGAAAACTGAGGAACATACTATTGCAGCGATTTAATTTTGACTTTCGACATCCATAATTTTTCACATGAGCATAACTAAGCTTAAAAACATTCAAAATAACATTTTCTCTTCCTGAGATTGGCATCTGTGTCTTATAGTATCACTTTCACTTATGACTGACTTCAACGCTCACACCGAGCAAAGTCTCATCTGTGCCTATGGGGAAAAGAGGAGGCGTGAGTCAGGCTCCCATTCGAAGCCGGATACCTGAATGAGGAAAAGGAACGTGAGAAATTCCATCAACCCCTCTTTATACATCTTCAATAAAGATGTATAACTACTTACTCAAATTCGCAGCAAAACTGATCTTTCCTTTCATTCTGTAACATAGCCTGTACTCCATTAGCAGTGCAATTTGAATCATTTTTAAACGTACCCTTCACTTATTATCGCAACTGTTATACTGACTATCCTGGCCGGCTCGAGGCACCGCCCTCTTTGTGCATATATGATTGACATAGGCTATCTCCAAACTCCTACTCAGGCATCAAAGCCCATGCCACTTTACTAAACGAACCATGTCTACCAAAAACGTCTCTTCCCACTACCGTGAAACCGGCCGTAAACCCTGGCCTGCAACGGGCAGCCACCACATTCATCGGAAGCTGAAAACACTTTACCACTCCCCTAGACTTCCAATTACGGAAGATACCGTTTCCTTTTCCCGTTTCCCAAGTCATGTAAACAGTGTAATCTTCAATCGGGGGCTCTAAATTGTACTCATCCTCCACGTTCCAGCTTACGACGATACCGGGGGGCAATCGGACCAGCGCCACTTCAACAGTAACCCTCGAGGGTCTATTAAAATCGGCCGCTTTAACGCTCGAGCCGTCTGAAAGATAGTGGACAGTGCTGTCTGGACCATTGTGAACAGGAAAAGGAGGACATGACTCCATCTTTTCGGGGCGTCTGTTGGTCCACCAATCTAACAGTCTTAGGTAATCTTTCAGTCTCCTGGTTCCCCGATGTCTCCACTTCCTGTGTACAAAAATAGACACAGTCAAATCTCAGCACCAACACAATCCGACTCCATTAGTGTATTTACTCATTTTCCTAAATTGTCATACTATGGTATGCCTCCCCCCTGTCCCATGTAACTAATGTGTGCATGAAAATTTGCTTGGATTATTGAGTTTGCTTATATTTCACCATGAACATTATTACCCAAAACCTATTTAAAATGACATGATAGCTCACTAAATCATAATGTCGCCTATATGTACCCTGCAAATGTTTTGCTCCTAATGCAGTACAGTTCAGTCAGTATATCATGTGTACATGAGGTGCGGTGGACTTTCAAAGTATTATCTCTCCAATTTTCTCCCCACATACAAGTGATCATTCATCACGTTATCCTTTTTCTTTTTCCCCTTTTTTCACCACCCAACAATGCGGGTTTGACCGAACCACGTTCACCAGTTTACAACAAACCTAATCAGCAGTTAACCCTTTGTACATTTTCTCCCTTGGTGCATTTTTGCTGGGTGCCCAAGCCAGCCTGGAGGGGGAAAGAACCAATTTTTAAACATTCAAAACCAGCTTAGAGGAGAACGTCTAGAGCTAGTATATTGTAGCATTTGTATCATCATAACACGCTTTCTGCTGAAGGCACACTTTCGAACGTGGCTTGGAGTAACCTAGGCATGTGTAATTGGCGGTATTGACTTCCAAAGCCAATTTAGGCCGAATATTTACCATCCACCGCTCCTATGCAATGTTAATGTGATCTAAACATTATGTGTTTGTTTACAGGTGTCCATGTGGAGAGCAATTGGGGACAACCGGTGTCACATTTGATTTTATATTATCAGTGTATATTATTATGCAATGTGTATTTGCCACATCTCTAAATTACAGGTTCACTCCATTTTATTTTTCATAACTTATTATATTTAACCTGTCGGTGTGTTCCTGTTGAGATTCAACCGAGCCACACAGGAAATGCCCACAGGGGACCCACGAAGCACTGACGAGCCCCCAAACATTCACCGATTGATACAACACTCAACTCCATTCAGCCAATAAGATAAACTGTGCCCCCAGCTTGCAGCATATGGTCCCCAGATGAGGACCACCAATGCTGGAGGCAAGGACGACCGGCCTGATCAGTTAATAGCAGCTGATGTTCCCACATGGTGTGGGAACTTCGATCACTGAAAGCCGCGGTCCCCCTTTTTGATCTAGACTAATCAAACCACTATCTATACTCAACAGATCAATAGACACAACAATGCAAGTAATCATTAATAAAACATCACTCATGCAGTATCACTCCTATCTATCTCAAACATCACACTCAAATCAACTCAAATTTACTGGAATTTATAGCCTACATATTCAGCCACTTACAGCAGCGCTGTCCTGGTTTTTACTGTAATGCCTTGCTCAAGGAGCCCCCCCCCCCCTTTTTTACCCTCTCAACAGATCCAGGAAGCAAGGACAAAGCAGCACTGCCGAGCTGCGGCAAAACAGACAGTTTGGTGTTACAAGTTCCTCTGATAGGGTTTGTTCCCTCTTGGATCAAACTGTACATTACCAAAGTAATGCGAGACACACTCAATCACAAACATACATACGGTACATACATGCTCATTTATAGCTCTGCAACACATCCAATCCTTTGCTGGAATTAAACATCAGTGTATTGCAGTAATTATATATATTTTTAGCTAAAACCTTCTTACTGGGATAAAATACTTTCTCGGTACCAAAACATCATAACATGGTTTTGGGAGTTTTTTACCTTCAACTCCACAGTATCTTTCATAATAGCAAAAGCTTTTAAGATTATCTTCCTGTGCCTAGTGGCTGTGGGTGTCCTACTTCAAAACAGCCTGCCTCCTTTCCAACCAATCCTGCCGTGCTGCAAAATCCCTCTGGGTATTAGAGTTGCATTCTCCACCAGCAAGCTACACGTCATTTTGTAGGCTGTTCACATCGCACATCCCCTTTCAGCACGCTCCATACACCCAGTCTCTCCACCTTTCAAGTCGGCTGCACACACACACACAACCACTCCATTCTCCCTTCAGCACAGGCATACAGGCACGCACATTCATTTCACACAACACAATAACAACCACACATGCTCCTTCACACGCTGCAATCCGCAGCAACCCACTCTCAAACAGTCCGTTTCCTTCTCAACCACGCTGCTGCCTCTCCAGTGCCTGCACAACCCCTCTAGGTCTCTTCCTCTACCCGCAAAACTACACCACGTCATTCTGTAGGCGCTTCCGCCATCAGAAACTCCACCGCTTGCTACTCTCCCTCTACCCCCTTCACATGCACAAACATACATAGGCTCTCTCTCTTGCTCGGCCCCATACCCTCTTGTACAGACACACACGCACACACAGGCTCTCCTTCTCGCTCGCCCACTCACCCTCTTGTACGCACACACATCCTGTGCCTAGTTGACCCCGCTTATAATCAACATCCGGGTTACGCCAGCCGGAGAATCTAACACCGTTCCTCGATTATATTTAGCGCTTGCTCTTTGATCAACTATCCCAACACGTTAACCCTTATCTACTAATTACATACTATATTTTAACCAATATCTATTCGCTTCGTAAACCCTTGACGCGCTTGTTCACTCAGGCGGAACAAAACTTTACCCAAAACATATTTCCACCCGGACTCCGTCACAATGCTGCTCCCATAGCTCTCACCGTTTCCATTCTTCTAACCGATAGTGCAAAATTTTCACTCCGCTTAAAATGTGCTAATCTCGCTATCTTAACTCTCCCCTTTGATGTGATTATCGCGCTTTTCGCTACTTTACCCGACGGACTTAAAATATAATTTAGTTCGTTATTATTTAACTTGTTGCATAGTTCATGCTAAATGGCTAACTGCTTTAGCATCACACGAGCTGTCTGTTTGCAGGGATATTCGCCATCCTCACAGGTCTCATTATTGCGTATATGGACTGTTCGATATGTCTACGCTTAAACCATCTTTTCAGTATGACCCAAATAGTTACTAATAATGCAATTAGGATAGGGTTTATCACCCCCATCGCCACCAAAAATCTCCAGGACTGGAGCAGAACAACATCTGTTGTAAGGACCGGTTCAATAACCACTACCCACGTTCCGTTGCTAATCGCTTCTTTTAAAAGGGGAATCTCTATTATGATATGGCAAAAATACTGTCCACTGTGATTGTAACCGACATTTGATAATGTATAATTAGAAGTAATTACACCCGCGTTGTTATACACTTCAGTGGAAAGTCTGTGTTGGCAGTATGGTGAAGTTCCTGCTAGGTTACGACACCAATTCACCCTAACTTTACTCTCGGCTTTAAAACTACATGCCAGAGCCAAGGACGACCCAAAAGGAATTTTCACCTCACCCGATGGATTATCCAGAATAAGCAGATTTGAATCTGACATATATATAATGGTTGCTATCAGCAACAGTCGAATTGAGCATTTCTTCAACATCATTTCCATTTTAGCATATCAGAGTTTTAAACTCGCTCCGGTCTCTGTCAATATCTCAAAGCTCACTGCCAATATTACAGTAGTACTCAATGAACCTGTTCGACTATTTTTTCAGTAAAACCCTCTATTGAATGTGTTTCAAAATAGCCGATTACCGTGGCATTCTCACAATGAATAATACTCCACACATGCCACCCTGTTATTGTGGTTTCTAAAACTCCCCCTATTTTAATAAAAATTATCAAGGCAGGCATATAAAATCACTTCCCCCCCCCGTCAATTGTCAGTTTTACTCTGACAAGGCGTCCCTTGTCAGAATCAAACTGTCACCTTGAGCCCAACTGCTCTCCCTCTCCAAATCCAGGAGTGTGGCTAATTACACAATTTATTTATCCCTCTATGTTATACAGAAAATATTCTCCTATTAACTAAGGATCATTTATTCATCTTTTCCAAATAATTTTTTTTTTTTTTTTTTTTTTTTAACCAGTTTTTTACACAGATCACAGTATTTAAAACTTTCAGAGATACTTTACAATCAGACACAAACACCTGGGCATTACTGCCCTCTATTCCAAACGGACACGCCGGTCCTTCTATCTTTGGCAATGGTCTTGGAACTCTCTCTGGGAGTAGAATCCTCTCACACGCGCTCAGGCTACTGGTCTTAGGAAAAGGATTCCCTCACACGCGCTCAGGATGTGCCGATCCTGTATTTTCAGGCTACTGGTCTTAGGAAAAGGATCCCCTCACACGCGCTCTGCCGGGGCTGGGGACTCTAACCCCCCCCGGGCTTAACCGTGTTTTGAAAAAGCTCTGTGTTGTAAATTTGGTTTGTTTTATAAATTTGGAACAAGCATTTGGATGGAGTTCAGTCAAATAACATTTTTTAGAGTAGCCAATTTTGCAGAAATTTTATTAAAACGGAATCTGCCTCACCTTCAAATCTCATTCGTGCCCGGGCGTTATTTGACCGTCCCCTGAAAATGCTGTGTCTGGTCTCGTGTTGAAATCACGTCTAGGAGGATCACCTTTGCAGTGTCTCTGGAATCACGTCGGATATGTCACCATTTATTGGGAAAATTCAGGATCTCCAGCTCCGGCCGACCTGGCAGGAGACTGGGCTCAGCCCCTCTCCGATCAGAATGAATTGTACAGATGGTTATACACTTTTTCTCCCTTCATTCAATCAGATTTCAACTTGTATCAAATAACCAGAGATGACAATGAATTTCTTATAATAGGATATTTTTATATAATATTAAGTGCAGTTAACACAGAGCAATTTCAAAGTAAAATATGCATACCATTAAATCGGAAGCCTTCCGGTTCAGTTCTTATCTCATTTCTCAACAACACTTAATCAGCTGTCCGTCGAGAACACCAAGATTCAGAAATGACCCCGTTTATTGGTCTCTTTTCGCTTTTATCATTCAGTCAGGCATGGAGATGTGGGTGTGTTTCAGTAGCTCTTCCTCTCTTGAGTGGCGTTGTTCTCCTTCCTGAAGCATGCACCACGTGACATGGCACTTCAGCATCTAGACTAATGCTCTTGATACATTTAAATTCCTATTTTAACTTCTATAATTTGGGTCAGCTAATTTAGCTATTTTCTTCTATTTTAAAAGCTACACACGTTACATATGGTTACTTTAGACTAATTAATTTAATCTACATCCTAGATTGAATCAAATTTCAACTATATTCTGTCTGTAGCTGAACCAGTTTTCAAACAGCTCAGAGTCACTATCCCTGGGTCGAAAACCACTTCTTCTAAGACGTGTAAAAAGAGCAGGGATAGGTTCATTTTTTATCACAACAGAGAAAGCAGCTCCATCCTTATTCAGTCTGGATTAAGCCACTTATTAATTAGCACTTACCATTTATCAACTAATTTGACTATACATTTATTTCTCAGCCTAAAGTTGCTGTAGTAACTATAATAAGCTAATATTTATCTAACTATTATATAGCCCTCTTTGTGTAACCAGTAAGGCAATTTGAAGTTATTCAACACCCAAAACTGCAACTTCAGCAAACATCAGGGGTCATGGCCTCATATTGGTTCCTTAGTAGTCCTGAAAAGAGAAATGTTATCTTCCATCTGCCTCAAGCCATTTTTTGTGGGGGCGTACCGTAAGAGTTATTTCAATATACATTTGTATCAAAAAGCATTTGATTATTCATGTGTATTTTTGAATAAACAGAAAAGATGAATTTATATGATACATGTTAAAAAAGGCAAAAATAGCCCTCTTCTTTTGCTCCACGCAGTCAGACAACAAGCATTTGGCTGGAAACCTCACTCCTCTAAACATATGTTGTTTGTTAAATCAATAGACCTATGGAAGAAAAGATTAATACACACATGCTATCTATTATTTTATCATATCAATTTTAACTTAATTATGTGTCCCTGAAATGTTAATGAACTGTTAAAAATGATCTTTCGGTGACCCTAGACACAAGTAGCTGCAGATGCGTTATTGTGGGCAGGATGTGTAAAACTCCCCCACGCCTATCTTCCACGCTTTCAACCACTTGGTGGGTAGACGGGTCTGTAAGATGTGTTCTTTCCCTGCCGTTAAAAAACCACATCAAATACATACAAACATGTTAGTTTCGATATGGGGACTGATATACGGCCTGAATGAACTTTTGGCTCCGGTGTGCTTCTCCATAGCTTGCAGGAGACCATGCAACAGAACTTTGCAGAAAACTCCACCCGTGGTGACAGTGGAGCAGAGGTCACTTGAATCAATACGATCATCAAGATGTGTATTTCAAAAATAACATATTTAAAACATAATGAAATATATAATTGAATTAGCATAATGTATTTCAATAGGAAAATACATATTACATAAGAAGATATCAGAAAACTGAGGAACATACTATTGCAGCGATTTAATTTTGACTTTCAACATCCATAATTTTTCACATGAGCATAACTAAGCTTAAAAACATTCAAAATAACATTTTTTCTTCCTGAGATTGGCATCTGTGTCTTATAGTATCACTTTCACTTATGACTGACTTCAACGCTCACACCGAGCAAAGTCTCATCTGTGCCTATGGGGAAAAGAGGAGGCGTGAGTCAGGCTCCCATTCGAAGCCGGATACCTGAATGAGGAAAAGGAACGTGAGAAATTCCATCACATGCCAGTCTTCTCTGTGGAAACACACAATGCAGATTCAGTTTGCAGTGGCTTTTTGCAAAGCCTGCTTTTCATTTTTATTTCAGTTAACGGACATCTCTTTACACACCTAGCTTTCATTATTCCATTAGTTTTTGTTCATGGTAAGAACCTTGCAAGGAAATAGAAAGCTACAAATCGACCACTCTGTGGGCGGAGTCCTAAGCACCAGCCATTGTAAAATAGTGTAACACCCCGACAAGGAGGGACGGGACCTGAGGGGCGGCCTGCTGGTGCCAACCCCTAGGGGTTATCGCTTCTCGGCCTTTTGGCTAAGATCAAGTGTAGTATCTGTTCTTATCAGTTTAATATCTGATACGTCCTCTATACGGGGACAATATATTAAACGGATTTTTGGAAGTAGGAGTTGAAAAAGGGGCTTGCTCCGTTCTCTCCACGCATTGACCCGGTATTGCAGTGCCGCTGGGAACAGTGCACCCTTCTTGCATTCTGTAGAAATGAAAACCATTGCGGTAGGGGCCTTGGCTTTAAAGTGGCTCTAGATCAGTCTTAAGTAAGCTGGGCCGTGCAGTGCAGTGGTTAAGCTGTCAGGTTTGTAAGCAGAGGACCACTGGTTAGGGAGAGATAAGTTTGGTTCCCGGGGGAGGGGGCTCGTTGCGGCCGGAGGAAGTTTTTTATCTAAAGTGGGCGTGGCTTAACCCGGGGGTGGGCGTGGCTTGGGAGCGGGGCGGGTCATGATTCTTCTGTGGAACAATTCGGGACAAGCTTGGGGGGCTAAATCTCTGGCATGTAAATGCTACGAAGGCAACTTTAATAGTCTCAGCATGACATCACCACTCTGACGTTCCGTTAACTTCAACAAAAGATCAGGGGAGAGCGCGAACGCAGTCCCCCACTACCAGAAATTATGCAGTCGAGATTCCCACATTTGGGGAATTCGCAGGGGTCAGCACAACCGGAGGTGCAATGGCTGAGCCTCACCCTGGGTGAACCACCTTCGTGATCATGGTGTCTCCCCTGCCAGGTAAGTATGAGTTGGGCACGTCAGGGATGGGGGAGGCATTCACAGAGAAACCACTCTGGCTCAGGGTGTGCACAATGAATCGTCACAGAGTCCATGCAGATTAAGCTGCCGAGAAGGCGTGGCCTGTACTTTGCTATGCTAAATGAGCAGCACCATGAAGCCGGTGGCCCAGACCAAATAGGGTCTTTGGTTGCTCTTGTGGCGAAAGGCTGAATTTACTCTGGTTTCTCTTCATAACGAACAAGTCTTTCGCCTTTTACTAAAGACTTCCGTGGAGAGTAACACCAAAGAGTTGGATATATTTTTGGCAGGCTTAGCCGTTTGACTGAGCCCTGTACGGTTTGTGCAAAGAAACATAGTTGGTTGCATTACTCATTGGTCTTTGTGTTTTCGTTCTGACTTTGCTTTAAATTTCAGAGTAGCTTTTAACCGAGTTGGCTACTTCAGCTTAGTCTTACTTTTTTGATTGCGTTTGTGTCATTATCCACCCTTAAGACTAGGCTTGGGATAAAGACGGAAACAAAATACATGTCCTCTTGTCATTTTAGTTTATTTTGGTGACCACATGCCAGTGTTCTCTGTATCGTTCCAATTTAGTAGGCTATACTAAAATTGGAACGATACATGACCGCATGCCAGTCTTCTCTGTGGAAACACACAATGCAGATTCAGTTCGCAGTGGCTTTTTGCAAAGCCTGCTTTTCATTTTTATTTCAGTTAACGGACATCTCTTTACACACCTAGCTTTCATTATTCCATTAGTTTTTGTTCATGGTAAGAACCTTGCAAGGAAATAGAAAGCTACAAATCGACCACTCTGTGGGCGGAGTCCTAAGCACCAGCCATTGTAAAATAGTGTAACACCCCGACAAGGAGGGACGGGACCTGAGGGGCGGCCTGCTGGTGCCAACCCCTAGGGGTTATCGCTTCTCGGCCTTTTGGCTAAGATCAAGTGTAGTATCTGTTCTTATCAGTTTAATATCTGATACGTCCTCTATACGGGGACAATATATTAAACGGATTTTTGGAAGTAGGAGTTGAAAAAGGGGCTTGCTCCGTTCTCTCCACGCATTGACCCGGTATTGCAGTGCCGCTGGGAACAGTGCACCCTTCTTGCATTCTGTAGAAATGAAAACCATTGCGGTAGGGGCCTTGGCTTTAAAGTGGCTCTAGATCAGTCTTAAGTAAGCTGGGCCGTGCAGTGCAGTGGTTAAGCTGTCAGGTTTGTAAGCAGAGGACCACTGGTTAGGGAGAGATAAGTTTGGTTCCCGGGGGAGGGGGCTCGTCGCGGCCGGAGGAAGTTTTTTATCTAAAGTGGGCGTGGCTTAACCCGGGGGTGGGCGTGGCTTGGGAGCGGGGCGGGTCATGATTCTTCTGTGGAACAATTCGGGACAAGCTTGGGGGGCTAAATCTCTGGCGTGTAAATGCTACGAAGGCAACTTTAATAGTCTCAGCATGACATCACCACTCTGACGTTCCGTTAACTTCAACAAAAGATCAGGGGAGAGCGCGAACGCAGTCCCCCACTACCAGAAATTATGCAGTCGAGATTCCCACATTTGGGGAATTCGCAGGGGTCAGCACAACCGGAGGTGCAATGGCTGAGCCTCACCCTGGGTGAACCACCTTCGTGATCATGGTGTCTCCCCTGCCAGGTAAGTATGAGTTGGGCACGTCAGGGATGGGGGAGGCATTCACAGAGAAACCACTCTGGCTCAGGGTGTGCACAATGAATCGTCACAGAGTCCATGCAGATTAAGCTGCCGAGAAGGCGTGGCCTGTACTTTGCTATGCTAAATGAGCAGCACCATGAAGCCGGTGGCCCAGACCAAATAGGGTCTTTGGTTGCTCTTGTGGCGAAAGGCTGAATTTACTCTGGTTTCTCTTCATAACGAACAAGTCTTTCGCCTTTTACTAAAGACTTCCGTGGAGAGTAACACCAAAGAGTTGGATATATTTTTGGCAGGCTTAGCCGTTTGACTGAGCCCTGTACGGTTTGTGCAAAGAAACATAGTTGGTTGCATTACTCATTGGTCTTTGTGTTTTCGTTCTGACTTTGCTTTAAATTTCAGAGTAGCTTTTAACCGAGTTGGCTACTTCAGCTTAGTCTTACTTTTTTGATTGCGTTTGTGTCATTATCCACCCTTAAGACTAGGCTTGGGATAAAGACGGAAACAAAATACATGTCCTCTTGTCATTTTAGTTTATTTTGGTGACCACATGCCAGTGTTCTCTGTATCGTTCCAATTTAGTAGGCTATACTAAAATTGGAACGATACATGACCGCATGCCAGTCTTCTCTGTGGAAACACACAATGCAGATTCAGTTCGCAGTGGCTTTTTGCAAAGCCTGCTTTTCATTTTTATTTCAGTTAACGGACATCTCTTTACACACCTAGCTTTCATTATTCCATTAGTTTTTGTTCATGGTAAGAACCTTGCAAGGAAATAGAAAGCTACAAATCGACCACTCTGTGGGCGGAGTCCTAAGCACCAGCCATTGTAAAATAGTGTAACACCCCGACAAGGAGGGACGGGACCTGAGGGGCGGCCTGCTGGTGCCAACCCCTAGGGGTTATCGCTTCTCGGCCTTTTGGCTAAGATCAAGTGTAGTATCTGTTCTTATCAGTTTAATATCTGATACGTCCTCTATACGGGGACAATATATTAAACGGATTTTTGGAAGTAGGAGTTGAAAAAGGGGCTTGCTCCGTTCTCTCCACGCATTGACCCGGTATTGCAGTGCCGCTGGGAACAGTGCACCCTTCTTGCATTCTGTAGAAATGAAAACCATTGCGGTAGGGGCCTTGGCTTTAAAGTGGCTCTAGATCAGTCTTAAGTAAGCTGGGCCGTGCAGTGCAGTGGTTAAGCTGTCAGGTTTGTAAGCAGAGGACCACTGGTTAGGGAGAGATAAGTTTGGTTCCCGGGGGAGGGGGCTCGTCGCGGCCGGAGGAAGTTTTTTTATCTAAAGTGGGCGTGGCTTAACCCGGGGGTGGGCGTGGCTTGGGAGCGGGGCGGGTCATGATTCTTCTGTGGAACAATTCGGGACAAGCTTGGGGGGCTAAATCTCTGGTGTGTAAATGCTACGAAGGCAACTTTAATAGTCTCAGCATGACATCACCACTCTGACGTTCCGTTAACTTCAACAAAAGATCAGGGGAGAGCGCGAACGGAGTGCCCCACTACCAGAAATTATGCAGTCGAGATTCCCACATTTGGGGAATTCGCAGGGGTCAGCACAACCGGAGGTGCAATGGCTGAGCCTCACCCTGGGTGAACCACCTTCGTGATCATGGTGTCTCCCCTGCCAGGTAAGTATGAGTTGGGCACGTCAGGGATGGGGGAGGCATTCACAGAGAAACCACTCTGGCTCAGGGTGTGCACAATGAATCGTCACAGAGTCCATGCAGATTAAGCTGCCGAGAAGGCGTGGCCTGTACTTTGCTATGCTAAATGAGCAGCACCATGAAGCCGGTGGCCCAGACCAAATAGGGTCTTTGGTTGCTCTTGTGGCGAAAGGCTGAATTTACTCTGGTTTCTCTTCATAACGAACAAGTCTTTCGCCTTTTACTAAAGACTTCCGTGGAGAGTAACACCAAAGAGTTGGATATATTTTTGGCAGGCTTAGCCGTTTGACTGAGCCCTGTACGGTTTGTGCAAAGAAACATAGTTGGTTGCATTACTCATTGGTCTTTGTGTTTTCGTTCTGACTTTGCTTTAAATTTCAGAGTAGCTTTTAACCGAGTTGGCTACTTCAGCTTAGTCTTACTTTTTTGATTGCGTTTGTGTCATTATCCACCCTTAAGACTAGGCTTGGGATAAAGACGGAAACAAAATACATGTCCTCTTGTCATTTTAGTTTATTTTGGTGACCACATGCCAGTGTTCTCTGTATCGTTCCAATTTAGTAGGCTATACTAAAATTGGAACGATACATGACCGCATGCCAGTCTTCTCTGTGGAAACACACAATGCAGATTCAGTTCGCAGTGGCTTTTTGCAAAGCCTGCTTTTCATTTTTATTTCAGTTAACGGACATCTCTTTACACACCTAGCTTTCATTATTCCATTAGTTTTTGTTCATGGTAAGAACCTTGCAAGGAAATAGAAAGCTACAAATCGACCACTCTGTGGGCGGAGTCCTAAGCACCAGCCATTGTAAAATAGTGTAACACCCCGACAAGGAGGGACGGGACCTGAGGGGCGGCCTGCTGGTGCCAACCCCTAGGGGTTATCGCTTCTCGGCCTTTTGGCTAAGATCAAGTGTAGTATCTGTTCTTATCAGTTTAATATCTGATACGTCCTCTATACGGGGACAATATATTAAACGGATTTTTGGAAGTAGGAGTTGAAAAAGGGGCTTGCTCCGTTCTCTCCACGCATTGACCCGGTATTGCAGTGCCGCTGGGAACAGTGCACCCTTCTTGCATTCTCTAGAAATGAAAACCATTGCGGTAGGGGCCTTGGCTTTAAAGTGGCTCTAGATCAGTCTTAAGTAAGCTGGGCCATGCAGTGCAGTGGTTAAGCTGTCAGGTTTGTAAGCAGAGGACCACTGGTTAGGGAGAGATAAGTTTGGTTCCCGGGGGAGGGGGCTCGTCGCGGCCGGAGGAAGTTTTTTATCTAAAGTGGGCGTGGCTTAACCCGGGGGTGGGCGTGGCTTGGGAGCGGGGCGGGTCATGATTCTTCTGTGGAACAATTCGGGACAAGCTTGGGGGGCTAAATCTCTGGCGTGTAAATGCTACGAAGGCAACTTTAATAGTCTCAGCATGACATCACCACTCTGACGTTCCGTTAACTTCAACAAAAGATCAGGGGAGAGCGCGAACGCAGTCCCCCACTACCAGAAATTATGCAGTCGAGATTCCCACATTTGGGGAATTCGCAGGGGTCAGCACAACCGGAGGTGCAATGGCTGAGCCTCACCCTGGGTGAACCACCTTCGTGATCATGGTGTCTCCCCTGCCAGGTAAGTATGAGTTGGGCACGTCAGGGATGGGGGAGGCATTCACAGAGAAACCACTCTGGCTCAGGGTGTGCACAATGAATCGTCACAGAGTCCATGCAGATTAAGCTGCCGAGAAGGCGTGGCCTGTACTTTGCTATGCTAAATGAGCAGCACCATGAAGCCGGTGGCCCAGACCAAATAGGGTCTTTGGTTGCTCTTGTGGCGAAAGGCTGAATTTACTCTGGTTTCTCTTCATAACGAACAAGTCTTTCGCCTTTTACTAAAGACTTCCGTGGAGAGTAACACCAAAGAGTTGGATATATTTTTGGCAGGCTTAGCCGTTTGACTGAGCCCTGTACGGTTTGTGCAAAGAAACATAGTTGGTTGCATTACTCATTGGTCTTTGTGTTTTCGTTCTGACTTTGCTTTAAATTTCAGAGTAGCTTTTAACCGAGTTGGCTACTTCAGCTTAGTCTTACTTTTTTGATTGCGTTTGTGTCATTATCCACCCTTAAGACTAGGCTTGGGATAAAGACGGAAACAAAATACATGTCCTCTTGTCATTTTAGTTTATTTTGGTGACCACATGCCAGTGTTCTCTGTATCGTTCCAATTTAGTAGGCTATACTAAAATTGGAATGATACATGACCGCATGCCAGTCTTCTCTGTGGAAACACACAATGCAGATTCAGTTCGCAGTGGCTTTTTGCAAAGCCTGCTTTTCATTTTTATTTCAGTTAACGGACATCTCTTTACACACCTAGCTTTCATTATTCCATTAGTTTTTGTTCATGGTAAGAACCTTGCAAGGAAATAGAAAGCTACAAATCGACCACTCTGTGGGCGGAGTCCTAAGCACCAGCCATTGTAAAATAGTGTAACACCCCGACAAGGAGGGACGGGACCTGAGGGGCGGCCTGCTGGTGCCAACCCCTAGGGGTTATCGCTTCTCGGCCTTTTGGCTAAGATCAAGTGTAGTATCTGTTCTTATCTTGAGAAGGTGATGGCAGCTTTTTCAGCTGGACAGCAGGCCTCGGCTGTGCTGAAGAATACTCTTCGTTTTGTTTGGAAGAAAAAGGAGGACGAAGTAATGAGCAGAACCATTTTCGGGATGGAGATTTTGTTCGGCGCCTTGAGCCTGAAAGCGGATGATCTACTCTGCCTCCAGTACAACGCCAAGGACAAGTACTTCGATGTGACCTTCAACTCAGTGATGAAGGTGGATGAGGCCCGGGGACTAGCATCTCGGCTAGCAGACACCAAGCTAAAAGACTTTCAGGTAGAGAACATGGGCCGTACCAACATGCGTGTGATCACTGTTCACATATACAACCCCTGGGTCTCACAAGAGGCAACAGCGCTTTTTCTGGCCAAGTATGCCACAGTGTTGCCAGGAGTGAGGGAAATTAAGGACGCTTTGGGGATTTGGACGGGAAAACGCCAGTACCGTGTGTTGCTGAGGGCCGACCTCGAGGGCTACGATGGCTACCGACATCCACCAGGGGTCTTCACTATTGGGGCAGACAGAGGCTTTCTGATCTACGCAGGACAGCCTAGGTTCTGCAGGAAGTGCTCCACATTTGGTCACATTGCAGAGACATGTGTACAGCTGCGCTGCAGAAACTGTGAGGAATTGGGACATATGATGAAGGACTGTGTTCAGCCAAAGAGGTGCAGCCTTTGTGGCTCGGAGGCACACCTCTTCCGGCAGTGTACAGAGGTCCACTCATCGTATGCAGCCGCTGTACGGAACGATGTGGTGGCGGCTCCTGCAATGGGTCAGAGGGCGCAGCAGCAGAGGGACTTTCCTGAGGAAGACACCCTGCGGGACCTGGATCTGGTGGTGGCAGAGATTCAGAGGGAGACGGCGGAGAGAGTGAGAGTGGAGAAGATGGCGCAGGAGGTAAAGAGAGTGGAGATGGAGCCACAGGAGAACGAGAGAGTGGAGAGGGAGCCTGGAGAGGGGACCCAGGACCCAGGACAGGATCCGGGCCCGTCCGCGAGCGGGGGCGGTGTGAGTTGGAGTGAGCGGATGGAGGAGGAGGCCACTGAAGACAGGGTCGGGACCACACCAGTGTGGGCTAAGGTTCCGGACATAGGAGGAGCTCAGAGGAGGAAGAGGAAGCCGCATGGGCCCCCGTCCCCTTTGGAGACGGCGAACAAGTACAAGGCTCTTGCGGGAAATGAGGAGGAGGAGATGGGATACATTGTGGGAGAGGGAAACCAAGAGGAGGGAGTGGACATAGGGTTGGGGGCAGCGGTTGGCACTCCTGATCCTACTGGAACTGTGGGTCAGACGGACAGTGTTACTGTTGTCCCGGAATCCTCTCAGGACTCGCTCATTACTGACCCGCCCCTGCTTGGAGCACGTTCAAAGGAAGGTGTGACCATGGAGGACGATGTGGCCGCTGAGCCCCCCATTACCCCTGTCCCCCACGTGGAGCAGATGTTCGTGCCGCCAGAGGACGAGGAGGACCTGTATGGCTGAGAGTGGGCTCGTACTTGTATGAGTGAGTGTGAACATTTCTCCTCTACCTGACTCCTGGCTAATTTTACAATAAGCAGCATTAATGTAAGGGGTTTGAGAGATCGGACTAAACGGGCCACTGTGTTTGCTCACCTGGCTTCGGTTCGGTTTTCTTTATGTTTACTACAAGAAGTACATTTGAAGGATGAAAATGATTTATCTTTGTTTTCTAGGGAATGGGTTAAGGGAGACTCCAGGTGGAGCATTGGGGGGGTTCACTCGACAGGGGTGGGTGTACTATGTGGCGATGGGGAAACAAAAATTGTTGGGAGTTTCTCGATGGTACAAGGGAGGGTCTTAGTTTTGGACATTGAATGGAGGGAAAAGAGGCTGAGAGTAGTTAATGTATATGCAAATGCAGAGCCAAAAGGGAGAAAGGAACTGTTTGAAAGTTTGGACACAGTGTTCATGACCAACAGTCAAGTTATTCTGGGAGGGGATTTTAATACATCTCGGGATGGGAATACTGCAAGCACTGCCCTTGCAAATTTGATAACAAGGTACCAGCTGGTGGATGCCTATAGGAAGGTCCACCCAGGAGGCGCAGGGTTTACATGGGCTAATAGTAGGGGGGCTACAAGCCGCATTGATTATGTTTTCTGCCCAGCTGAATTAAGGGTGGCTTCGGCTCATGTTTCCCCTGTGTTTTACTCAGATCATAATATGCTGACTGTGGATGTGAATTTTGTGGTGGTACCTTTTGGCAAGGGATACTGGAAGCTGAATAACCAAATATTGGCAGACATGCAGTTCAGGACAGATTTCCGTTTTTTTTTTAAGGGATGTTTAGAATTGGCATCCTTTTACGCTGAGGTGATTGAGTGGTGGGAAGGCACAAAAGTGCGAATTAAACACTTTATACAGAATTATGCAAGAGAGAAGAAGAGACTTGAATTTAAAGAATACTACTCGGTGCAGAGGGAAGTGGAAAACATATTTGTACGAGCAAACATAAATGACACAGTAGATTATGAGGCATTGAATCACTTGCAACATAAACAGCAACTGTTTTTTCAAAAAAGGGCTGAAGCGTTTAAGTTTAGGAGCTTAAAAGAGAAATGGGAGAAAGATGAAAGGTGCTCCGCTTATTTTTTTAAGCACACTAAAAATAAAGCAATGAGGAGATGCATTTCCTCCCTCCTGAATGGTAGGGGAGAGGAGGTGAGGGACACAAATGGGATGTTGGGGGTAGCAACAGCCCATTACACTGAGTTCTTTAGGGAGGTGGAGGTGGATAGAGAAGGGGGGGTGAACATGTTGACTAATATTGACCATGTTGTGCCTACAGACATAAAAGAGCAGTTGGAAAGGGATGTGGGGATGGATGAGGTATACAGAGCACTTATATCAATGAAAGATGGGAAGGTTCCAGGAATTGACGGCATCACAAAGGAATTTTATTTGGTGTTTTGGGATGTTCTTGGTCCTGTGTTGTTAGAACTGTTCAGGTTTATATGTGAAAATGGCCAGATGGGAAAAACTATGTGTGAGGGAGTAATTTCCCTTTTGCATAAAAAGGGTGACAAAAGAGTACTTTCAAATTACAGGCCCTTGACAATGTTATGTGTTGATTATAAGATCTTTAGCAAGGTGATAACAACCCGTTTGGGATCTGCTCTGCCCCACATTATTGGAGCAGACCAGACTTGTGCTGTTGCAGGTAGGCAAATTGTTTTTAACACACAGTTACACAGGGATGTACAAGCGTATGCCCACGATAGGAATTTATCATTTATAATATTAAGCTTAGATCAGGAAAAAGCCTTCGACAGAGTTAATCATAGGTTTTTGTTTAACATTTTGAAGAAGTTTGGCTATGGTAAACGGTTTTTGAGTTGGCTTAACATACTTTATAACACTGTGGGAAGCAGAGTGAATATAAATGGCCATTTGGGGGAGCTGTTTAAACAGGCTAGAGGGGTCCGCCAGGGGTGCCCATGCTCAGCTTTGCTGTATGTGGTTTTCATAGAGGTGTTGGCATGTGCAGTAAGAAAAAATAAAAACATCAGGGGTGTAATACTGCCGGGGGGTGAGTCGTTGACCATGTCGCTGTATGCAGACGACACGATATTGTATCTTGAAAACGATTTGTGTTTGAAGGAAGCCATGACTGTCATTGAAGCCTTTTCATGTGCATCAGGGGCTAAGGTCAACAAGGGTAAGTCACAAGTGAAGTATGTGGGAAAATGGAGAGATAGAAGGGAGGCCCCTTGTGACTTAGCTCTTTGTACTGGCCCCATAACCATACTAGGAATCTCCTATGGTAATGAAGATGATGCAATGACAAACTGGGAGACACGACTCACAAAGATTACAACAAAGCTTAATATGTGGGGACTGAGGAGATTGTCAATCAGTGGTAAGATCTTGGCCATAAAAGCAGACATACTTCCATCTCTGTTGCATTTAGCATTGGTTTTTCCAATGCCCGCATTAATTGCCCTAAAATTGCACAAAGCCATATTTAAGTTTGTGTGGGGAGGGTATGAGTACGTGAAAAGGGACCAAATGTACCAGCCCATTGAAAGGGGAGGGAGGGATTTACCCAATTTAGCCCTGAAGTTGAAAGTAATGTTGTATACAGGCATGTGTAGACTTTTGGTTTCATCAGTTATGCACAAGTGTCAATACTTGCTTAGATTCTGGCTTACTCTTCCCCTAATGTCAGTGGTGGGTGTTTGGGACAATCGGTGGCCAAAGGCAGAGCAAACACCAGCACACCTCATGACAATCGTAAGATGGGCCAAAAAGCATAGCGAATGTATGGACAAACAGCTTGCACTGGATCACAGGAGGCTCTATACTGCATTGTTGGAGAAGCTGGATCCCAGGGATTCAGGCCATGTACCTAGGGAGGTGTGGAGGAGAGTTCAGGGTAAGGGTTTGGACAACAGACTGAAAGATTTTAATTGGTTAGCCCTACACAAACGTTTTGCTGTACGAAACACACTCTACAACCATGGTTTGACGGCCAATAAGGGGTGTCCAAGGGCAAACTGCAATGGTGTGGAAACAATTGAACATGTACTGTGGGAATGCTCTTTTGCCCAGCAAATTTGGAGGGAGTTTGTTAAAAGGTTTTCTGTTTTAAAGGGCATATGTTGGATGAAGACCCAGGAGATGGGATTTAACCTGGAGAAGGGGCAATTGAGTAAAGTTATTTTCCTGCTATCACTCATAAGAGCCAAACTGTGGGAGGTGAGGTGCAGTGAACTGAGAAGTGGCACCAAGTGGACAGTGGCGGGGGTGGTCAAGAATGTGGAAGGGACTCTGCAAAGACAGCTTCGGCTGGAAGTTGAGAAGTGGGGCATAGACTCCATTAAAAGTAGATGGAAAGTACTTTACTCAAACATGGGTGATTGAAAGGGGTGTATATATATATGTATGTCAATTGAAAATGATGTTTATAAGTTGTAAACTGTTGGCCCTCAGAGTTTCGATAGGGGAGCGTTAGTGCTCTTCATTTAGCAGCCTGGGCACAGGGTTTATGATTTAACATGGTTTCTTATTATTATCCTTATGTTGAGGTGGAATGTGAGTTGATATGATAAGCAATTTGTGCTAATACACTAGGCCGCACTCTAGTCAGTGTGTTTCCTTTTTGTGGGAGAAAGCAGTTACAATTGTATGTAGGAGTGTGGTGTGTGTAATAGTGATGGAATTGCTGTATTATGGAAGGCATTGTGTAGTATTGTCATGTGTGAAGAAGTAAATAAATAATTTTTCCAAAAAAAAAAAAAAAAAAAAAAAAATCTGTTCTTATCAGTTTAATATCTGATACGTCCTCTATACGGGGACAATATATTAAACGGATTTTTGGAAGTAGGAGTTGAAAAAGGGGCTTGCTCCGTTCTCTCCACGCATTGACCCGGTATTGCAGTGCCGCTGGGAACAGTGCACCCTTCTTGCATTCTGTAGAAATGAAAACCATTGCGGTAGGGGCCTTGGCTTTAAAGTGGCTCTAGATCAGTCTTAAGTAAGCTGGGCCGTGCAGTGCAGTGGTTAAGCTGTCAGGTTTGTAAGCAGAGGACCACTGGTTAGGGAGAGATAAGTTTGGTTCCCGGGGGAGGGGGCTCGTCGCGGCCGGAGGAAGTTTTTTATCTAAAGTGGGCGTGGCTTAACCCGGGGGTGGGCGTGGCTTGGGAGCGGGGCGGGTCATGATTCTTCTGTGGAACAATTCGGGACAAGCTTGGGGGGCTAAATCTCTGGCGTGTAAATGCTACGAAGGCAACTTTAATAGTCTCAGCATGACATCACCACTCTGACGTTCCGTTAACTTCAACAAAAGATCAGGGGAGAGCGCGAACGCAGTCCCCCACTACCAGAAATTATGCAGTCGAGATTCCCACATTTGGGGAATTCGCAGGGGTCAGCACAACCGGAGGTGCAATGGCTGAGCCTCACCCTGGGTGAACCACCTTCGTGATCATGGTGTCTCCCCTGCCAGGTAAGTATGAGTTGGGCACGTCAGGGATGGGGGAGGCATTCACAGAGAAACCACTCTGGCTCAGGGTGTGCACAATGAATCGTCACAGAGTCCATGCAGATTAAGCTGCCGAGAAGGCGTGGCCTGTACTTTGCTATGCTAAATGAGCAGCACCATGAAGCCGGTGGCCCAGACCAAATAGGGTCTTTGGTTGCTCTTGTGGCGAAAGGCTGAATTTACTCTGGTTTCTCTTCATAACGAACAAGTCTTTCGCCTTTTACTAAAGACTTCCGTGGAGAGTAACACCAAAGAGTTGGATATATTTTTGGCAGGCTTAGCCGTTTGACTGAGCCCTGTACGGTTTGTGCAAAGAAACATAGTTGGTTGCATTACTCATTGGTCTTTGTGTTTTCGTTCTGACTTTGCTTTAAATTTCAGAGTAGCTTTTAACCGAGTTGGCTACTTCAGCTTAGTCTTACTTTTTTGATTGCGTTTGTGTCATTATCCACCCTTAAGACTAGGCTTGGGATAAAGACGGAAACAAAATACATGTCCTCTTGTCATTTTAGTTTATTTTGGTGACCACATGCCAGTGTTCTCTGTATCGTTCCAATTTAGTAGGCTATACTAAAATTGGAACGATACATGACCGCATGCCAGTCTTCTCTGTGGAAACACACAATGCAGATTCAGTTCGCAGTGGCTTTTTGCAAAGCCTGCTTTTCATTTTTATTTCAGTTAACGGACATCTCTTTACACACCTAGCTTTCATTATTCCATTAGTTTTTGTTCATGGTAAGAACCTTGCAAGGAAATAGAAAGCTACAAATCGACCACTCTGTGGGCGGAGTCCTAAGCACCAGCCATTGTAAAATAGTGTAACACCCCGACAAGGAGGGACGGGACCTGAGGGGCGGCCTGCTGGTGCCAACCCCTAGGGGTTATCGCTTCTCGGCCTTTTGGCTAAGATCAAGTGTAGTATCTGTTCTTATCAGTTTAATATCTTGAGAAAGTGATGGCAGCTTTTTCAGCTGGACAGCAGGCCTCGGCTGTGCTGAAGAATACTCTTCGTTTTGTTTGGAAGAAGAAGGAGGATGAAGTAATGAGCAGAACCATTTTCGGGATGGAGATTTTGTTCGGCGCCTTGAGCCTGAAAGCGGATGATCTGCTCTGCCTCCAGTACAACGCCAAGGACAAGTACTTCGATGTGACCTTCAACTCAGTGATGAAGATGGATGAGGCCCGGGGACTAGCATCTCGGCTAGCAGACACCAAGCTAAAAGACTTTCAGGTAGAGAACATGGGCCGTACCAACATGCGTGTGATCACTGTTCACATATACAACCCCTGGGTCTCACAAGAGGCAACAGCGTTTTTTCTGGCCAAGTATGCCACAGTGTTGCCAGGAGTGAGAGAGATTAAGGACGCTTTGGGGATTTGGACTGGAAAACGCCAGTACCGGGTGTTGCTGAGGGCCGACCTCGAGGGCTACGATGGCTACCACCATCCACCAGCAGTCTTCACTATTGGGGCAGACAGAGGCTTTCTGATCTACGCAGGACAGCCTAGGTACTGCAGGAAGTGCTCCACATTTGGTCACATTGCAGAGACATGTGTACAGCTGCGCTGCAGAAACTGTGAGGAATTGGGACATGTGATGAAGGACTGTGTTCAGCCAAAGAGGTGCAGCCTTTGTGGCTCGGAGGCACACCTCTTCCGGCAGTGTACAGAGGTCCACTCATCGTATGCAGCCGCTGTACGGAACGATGTGGTGGCGGCTCCTGCAATGGGTCAGAGGGCGCAGCAGCAGATGGACTTTCCGGAGGAAGACACCCTGCGGGACCTGGATCTGGTGGTGGCAGAGATTCAGAGGGAGACGGCGGAAAGAGTGAGAGTGGAGAAGATGGCGCAGGAGGTAAAGAGAGTGGAGATGGAGCCAGAGGAGAACGAGAGAGTGGAGAGGGAGGCCGGAGAGGGGACCCAGGACCCGGGACAGGATCCGGGCCCGTCCGCGAGCGGTGGGGGTGTGAGTTGGAGTGAGCGGATGGAGGAGGAGGCCGCTGAAGACAGGGTCGGGACCACACCAGTGTGGGCTAAGGTTCCGGACATAGGAGGAGCTCAGAGGAGGAAGAGGAAGCCGCATGGGCCCCCGTCCCCTTTGGAGACGGCAAACAAGTACAAGGCTCTTGCGGGAAATGAGGAGGAGGAGATGGGATACATTGCGGGAGAGGGAAACCAAGAGGAGGGAGTGGACATAGGGTTGGGGGCAGCGGTTGGCACTCCTGATCCTACTGGAACTGTGGGTCAGACGGACAGTGTTACTGTTGTCCCGGAATCCTCTCAGGACTCGGTCATTACTGACCCGCCCCTGCCTGGAGCACGTTCAAAGGAAGGTGTGACCATGGAGGACGAAGTGGCCGCTGAGGCCCCCATTACCCCTGTCCCCCACGTGGAGCAGTTTCCCCAGCAGTCAGAGGACGAGGAGGACCTGTATGGCTGAGAGTGGGCTCGTACTTGTATGAGTGAGTGTGAACATTTCTCCTCTACCTGACCCATGGCTAATTTTACAATAAGCAGCATTAATGTAAGGGGTTTGAGAGATCGGACTAAACGGGCCACTGTGTTTGCTCATCTGGCTTCGGTTCAGTTTTCTTTATGTTTACTACAAGAAGTACATTTGAAGGATGAAAATGATTTATCTTTGTTTTCTAGGGAATGGGTTAAGGGAGACTCCAGGTGGAGCATTGGGGGGGTTCACTCGACAGGGGTGGGTGTACTATGTGGCGATGGGGAAACAAAAATTGTTGGGAGTTTCTCGATGGTACAAGGGAGGGTCTTAGTTTTGGACATTGAATGGAGGGAAAAGAGGCTGAGAGTAGTTAATGTATATGCAAATGCAGAGCCAAAAGGGAGAAAGGAACTGTTTGAAAGTTTGGACACAGTGTTCATGACCAACAGTCAAGTTATTCTGGGAGGGGATTTTAATACATCTCGGGATGGGAATACAGCAAGCACTGCCCTTGCAAATTTAATAACAAGGTACCAGCTGGTGGATGCCTATAGGAAGGTCCACCCAGGAGACGCAGGGTTTACATGGGCTAATAGTAGGGGGGCTACAAGCCGCATTGATTACGTTTTCTGCCCAGCTGAATTAAGGGTGGCTTCGGCTCATGTTTCCCCTGTGTTTTACTCAGATCATAATATGCTGACTGTGGATGTGAATTTTGTGGTGGTACCTTTTGGCAAGGGATACTGGAAGCTGAATAACCAAATATTGGCAGACATGCAGTTCAGGACAGATTTCCGTTTTTTTTTTAAGGGATGTATAGAATTGGCATCCTTTTACGCTGAGGTGATTGAGTGGTGGGAAGGCACAAAAGTGCGAATTAAACACTTTATACAGAAGTATGTAAGAGAGAAGAAGAGACTTGAATTTAAAGAATACTACTTGGTGCAGAGGGAAGTGGAAAACATATTTGTACGAGCAAACATAAATGACACAGTAGATTATGAGGCATTGAATCACTTGCAACATAAACAGCAACTGTTTTTTCAAAAAAGGGCTGAAGCGTTTAAGTTTAGGAGCTTAAAAGAGAAATGGGAGAAAGATGAAAGGTGCTCCGCTTATTTTTTTAAGCACACTAAAAATAAAGCAATGAGGAGATGCATTTCCTCCCTCCTGAATGGTAGGGGAGAGGAGGTGAGGGACACAAATGGGATGTTGGGGGTAGCAACAGCCCATTACACTGAGTTCTTTAGGGAGGTGGAGGTGGATAGAGAAGGGGGGGTGAACATGTTGACTAATATTGACCATGTTGTGCCTACAGACATAAAAGAGCAGTTGGAAAGGGATGTGGGGATGGATGAGGTATACAGAGCACTTATATCAATGAAAGATGGGAAGGTTCCAGGAATTGACGGCATCACAAAGGAATTTTATTTGGTGTTTTGGGATGTTCTTGGTCCTGTGTTGTTAGAACTGTTCAGGTTTATATGTGAAAATGGCCAGATGGGAAAAACTATGTGTGAGGGAGTAATTTCCCTTTTGCATAAAAAGGGTGACAAAAGAGTACTTTCAAATTACAGGCCCTTGACAATGTTATGTGTTGATTATAAGATCTTTAGCAAGGTGCTAACAACCCGTTTGGGATCTGCTCTGCCCCACATTATTGGAGCAGACCAGACTTGTGCTGTTGCAGGTAGGCAAATTGTTTTTAACACACAGTTACACAGGGATGTACAAGCGTATGCCCACGATAGGAATTTATCATTTATAATATTAAGCTTAGATCAGGAAAAAGCCTTCGACAGAGTTAATCATAGGTTTTTGTTTAACATTTTGAAGAAGTTTGGCTATGGTAAACGGTTTTTGAGTTGGCTTAACATACTTTATAACACTGTGGGAAGCAGAGTGAATATAAACGGCCACTTGGGGGAGCTGTTTAAACAGGCTAGAGGGGTCCGCCAGGGGTGCCCATGCTCAGCTTTGCTGTATGTGGTTTTCATAGAGGTGTTGGCATGTGCAGTAAGAAAAAATAAAAACATCAGGGGTGTAATACTGCCGGGGGGTGAGTCGTTGACCATGTCGCTGTATGCAGACGACACGATATTGTATCTTGAAAACGATTTGTGTTTGAAGGAAGCCATGACTGTCATTGAAGCCTTTTCATGTGCATCAGGGGCTAAGGTCAACAAGGGTAAGTCACAAGTGAAGTATGTGGGAAAATGGAGAGATAGAAGGGAGGCCCCTTGTGACTTAGCTCTTTGTACTGGCCCCATAACCATACTAGGAATCTCCTATGGTAATGAAGATGATGCAATAACAAACTGGGAGACACGACTCACAAAGATTACAACAAAGCTTAATATGTGGGGACTGAGGAGATTGTCAATCAGTGGTAAGATCTTGGCCATAAAAGCAGACATACTTCCATCTCTGTTGCATTTAGCACTGGTTTTTCCAATGCCCGCATTAATTGCCCTAAAATTGCACAAAGCCATATTTAAGTTTGTGTGGGGAGGGTATGAGTACGTGAAAAGGGACCAAATGTACCAGCCCATTGAAAGGGGAGGGAGGGATTTACCCAATTTAGCCCTGAAGTTGAAAGTAATGTTGTATACAGGCATGTGTAGACTTTTGGTTTCATCAGTTATGCACAAGTGTCAATACTTGCTTAGATTCTGGCTTACTCTTCCCCTAATGTCAGTGGTGGGTGTTTGGGACAATCGGTGGCCAAAGGCAGAGCAAACACCAGCACACCTCATGACAATCGTAAGATGGGCCAAAAAGCATAGCGAATGTATGGACAAACAGCTTGCACTGGATCACAGGAGGCTCTATACTGCATTGTTGGAGAAGCTGGATCCCAGGGATTCAGGCCATGTACCTAGGGAGGTGTGGAGGAGAGTTCAGGGTAAGGGTTTGGACAACAGACTGAAAGATTTTAATTGGTTAGCCCTACACAAACGTTTTGCTGTACGAAACACACTCTACAACCATGGTTTGACGGCCAATAAGGGGTGTCCAAGGGCAAACTGCAATGGTGTGGAAACAATTGAACATGTACTGTGGGAATGCTCTTTTGCCCAGCAAGTTTGGAGGGAGTTTGTTAAAAGGTTTTCTGTTTTAAAGGGCATATGTTGGATGAAGACCCAGGAGATGGGATTTAACCTGGAGAAGGGGCAATTGAGTAAAGTTATTTTCCTGCTATCACTCATAAGAGCCAAACTGTGGGAGGTGAGGTGCAGTGAACTGAGAAGTGGCACCAAGTGGACAGTGGCGGGGGTGGTCAAGAATGTGGAAGGGACTCTGCAAAGACAGCTTCGGCTGGAAGTTGAGAAGTGGGGCATAGACTCCATTAAAAGTAGATGGAAAGTACTTTACTCAAACATGGGTGATTGAAAGGGGTGTATATATATATGTATGTCAATTGAAAATGATGTTTATAAGTTGTAAACTGTTGGCCCTCAGAGTTTTGATAGGGGAGCGTTAGTGCTCTTCATTTAGCAGCCTGGGCACAGGGTTTATGATTTAACATGGTTTCTTATTATTATCCTTATGTTGTGGTGGAATGTGAGTTGATATGATAAGCAATTGGTGGTAATACATTAGGCCACACTCTAGGCAGTGTGTTTTCCTTTTTGTGGGAGAAAGCAGTTACAATTGTATGAAGGAGTGTGGTGTGTGTAATAGTGATGGAATTGCTGTATTATGGAAGGCATTGTGTAGTATTGTCATGTGTGAAGAAGTAAATAAATAATTTTTCAAAAAAAAAAAAAAAAAAAAAAAAAAAAAAATCTGTTCTTATCAGTTTAATATCTGATACGTCCTCTATACGGGGACAATATATTAAACGGATTTTTGGAAGTAGGAGTTGAAAAAGGGGCTTGCTCCGTTCTCTCCACGCATTGACCCGGTATTGCAGTGCCGCTGGGAACAGTGCACCCTTCTTGCATTCTGTAGAAATGAAAACCATTGCGGTAGGGGCCTTGGCTTTAAAGTGGCTCTAGATCAGTCTTAAGTAAGCTGGGCCGTGCAGTGCAGTGGTTAAGCTGTCAGGTTTGTAAGCAGAGGACCACTGGTTAGGGAGAGATAAGTTTGGTTCCCGGGGGAGGGGGCTCGTCGCGGCCGGAGGAAGTTTTTTATCTAAAGTGGGCGTGGCTTAACCCGGGGGTGGGCGTGGCTTGGGAGCGGGGCGGGTCATGATTCTTCTGTGGAACAATTCGGGACAAGCTTGGGGGGCTAAATCTCTGGCGTGTAAATGCTACGAAGGCAACTTTAATAGTCTCAGCATGACATCACCACTCTGACGTTCCGTTAACTTCAACAAAAGATCAGGGGAGAGCGCGAACGCAGTCCCCCACTACCAGAAATTATGCAGTCGAGATTCCCACATTTGGGGAATTCGCAGGGGTCAGCACAACCGGAGGTGCAATGGCTGAGCCTCACCCTGGGTGAACCACCTTCGTGATCATGGTGTCTCCCCTGCCAGGTAAGTATGAGTTGGGCACGTCAGGGATGGGGGAGGCATTCACAGAGAAACCACTCTGGCTCAGGGTGTGCACAATGAATCGTCACAGAGTCCATGCAGATTAAGCTGCCGAGAAGGCGTGGCCTGTACTTTGCTATGCTAAATGAGCAGCACCATGAAGCCGGTGGCCCAGACCAAATAGGGTCTTTGGTTGCTCTTGTGGCGAAAGGCTGAATTTACTCTGGTTTCTCTTCATAACGAACAAGTCTTTCGCCTTTTACTAAAGACTTCCGTGGAGAGTAACACCAAAGAGTTGGATATATTTTTGGCAGGCTTAGCCGTTTGACTGAGCCCTGTACGGTTTGTGCAAAGAAACATAGTTGGTTGCATTACTCATTGGTCTTTGTGTTTTCGTTCTGACTTTGCTTTAAATTTCAGAGTAGCTTTTAACCGAGTTGGCTACTTCAGCTTAGTCTTACTTTTTTGATTGCGTTTGTGTCATTATCCACCCTTAAGACTAGGCTTGGGATAAAGACGGAAACAAAATACATGTCCTCTTGTCATTTTAGTTTATTTTGGTGACCACATGCCAGTGTTCTCTGTATCGTTCCAATTTAGTAGGCTATACTAAAATTGGAACGATACATGACCGCATGCCAGTCTTCTCTGTGGAAACACACAATGCAGATTCAGTTCGCAGTGGCTTTTTGCAAAGCCTGCTTTTCATTTTTATTTCAGTTAACGGACATCTCTTTACACACCTAGCTTTCATTATTCCATTAGTTTTTGTTCATGGTAAGAACCTTGCAAGGAAATAGAAAGCTACAAATCGACCACTCTGTGGGCGGAGTCCTAAGCACCAGCCATTGTAAAATAGTGTAACACCCCGACAAGGAGGGACGGGACCTGAGGGGCGGCCTGCTGGTGCCAACCCCTAGGGGTTATCGCTTCTCGGCCTTTTGGCTAAGATCAAGTGTAGTATCTGTTCTTATCTTGAGAAGGTGATGGCAGCTTTTTCAGCTGGACAGCAGGCCTCGGCTGTGCTGAAGAATACTCTTCGTTTTGTTTGGAAGAAAAAGGAGGACGAAGTAATGAGCAGAACCATTTTCGGGATGGAGATTTTGTTCGGCGCCTTGAGCCTGAAAGCGGATGATCTACTCTGCCTCCAGTACAACGCCAAGGACAAGTACTTCGATGTGACCTTCAACTCAGTGATGAAGGTGGATGAGGCCCGGGGACTAGCATCTCGGCTAGCAGACACCAAGCTAAAAGACTTTCAGGTAGAGAACATGGGCCGTACCAACATGCGTGTGATCACTGTTCACATATACAACCCCTGGGTCTCACAAGAGGCAACAGCGCTTTTTCTGGCCAAGTATGCCACAGTGTTGCCAGGAGTGAGGGAAATTAAGGACGCTTTGGGGATTTGGACGGGAAAACGCCAGTACCGTGTGTTGCTGAGGGCCGACCTCGAGGGCTACGATGGCTACCGACATCCACCAGGGGTCTTCACTATTGGGGCAGACAGAGGCTTTCTGATCTACGCAGGACAGCCTAGGTTCTGCAGGAAGTGCTCCACATTTGGTCACATTGCAGAGACATGTGTACAGCTGCGCTGCAGAAACTGTGAGGAATTGGGACATATGATGAAGGACTGTGTTCAGCCAAAGAGGTGCAGCCTTTGTGGCTCGGAGGCACACCTCTTCCGGCAGTGTACAGAGGTCCACTCATCGTATGCAGCCGCTGTACGGAACGATGTGGTGGCGGCTCCTGCAATGGGTCAGAGGGCGCAGCAGCAGAGGGACTTTCCTGAGGAAGACACCCTGCGGGACCTGGATCTGGTGGTGGCAGAGATTCAGAGGGAGACGGCGGAGAGAGTGAGAGTGGAGAAGATGGCGCAGGAGGTAAAGAGAGTGGAGATGGAGCCACAGGAGAACGAGAGAGTGGAGAGGGAGCCTGGAGAGGGGACCCAGGACCCAGGACAGGATCCGGGCCCGTCCGCGAGCGGGGGCGGTGTGAGTTGGAGTGAGCGGATGGAGGAGGAGGCCACTGAAGACAGGGTCGGGACCACACCAGTGTGGGCTAAGGTTCCGGACATAGGAGGAGCTCAGAGGAGGAAGAGGAAGCCGCATGGGCCCCCGTCCCCTTTGGAGACGGCGAACAAGTACAAGGCTCTTGCGGGAAATGAGGAGGAGGAGATGGGATACATTGTGGGAGAGGGAAACCAAGAGGAGGGAGTGGACATAGGGTTGGGGGCAGCGGTTGGCACTCCTGATCCTACTGGAACTGTGGGTCAGACGGACAGTGTTACTGTTGTCCCGGAATCCTCTCAGGACTCGCTCATTACTGACCCGCCCCTGCTTGGAGCACGTTCAAAGGAAGGTGTGACCATGGAGGACGATGTGGCCGCTGAGCCCCCCATTACCCCTGTCCCCCACGTGGAGCAGATGTTCGTGCCGCCAGAGGACGAGGAGGACCTGTATGGCTGAGAGTGGGCTCGTACTTGTATGAGTGAGTGTGAACATTTCTCCTCTACCTGACTCCTGGCTAATTTTACAATAAGCAGCATTAATGTAAGGGGTTTGAGAGATCGGACTAAACGGGCCACTGTGTTTGCTCACCTGGCTTCGGTTCGGTTTTCTTTATGTTTACTACAAGAAGTACATTTGAAGGATGAAAATGATTTATCTTTGTTTTCTAGGGAATGGGTTAAGGGAGACTCCAGGTGGAGCATTGGGGGGGTTCACTCGACAGGGGTGGGTGTACTATGTGGCGATGGGGAAACAAAAATTGTTGGGAGTTTCTCGATGGTACAAGGGAGGGTCTTAGTTTTGGACATTGAATGGAGGGAAAAGAGGCTGAGAGTAGTTAATGTATATGCAAATGCAGAGCCAAAAGGGAGAAAGGAACTGTTTGAAAGTTTGGACACAGTGTTCATGACCAACAGTCAAGTTATTCTGGGAGGGGATTTTAATACATCTCGGGATGGGAATACTGCAAGCACTGCCCTTGCAAATTTGATAACAAGGTACCAGCTGGTGGATGCCTATAGGAAGGTCCACCCAGGAGGCGCAGGGTTTACATGGGCTAATAGTAGGGGGGCTACAAGCCGCATTGATTATGTTTTCTGCCCAGCTGAATTAAGGGTGGCTTCGGCTCATGTTTCCCCTGTGTTTTACTCAGATCATAATATGCTGACTGTGGATGTGAATTTTGTGGTGGTACCTTTTGGCAAGGGATACTGGAAGCTGAATAACCAAATATTGGCAGACATGCAGTTCAGGACAGATTTCCGTTTTTTTTTTAAGGGATGTTTAGAATTGGCATCCTTTTACGCTGAGGTGATTGAGTGGTGGGAAGGCACAAAAGTGCGAATTAAACACTTTATACAGAATTATGCAAGAGAGAAGAAGAGACTTGAATTTAAAGAATACTACTCGGTGCAGAGGGAAGTGGAAAACATATTTGTACGAGCAAACATAAATGACACAGTAGATTATGAGGCATTGAATCACTTGCAACATAAACAGCAACTGTTTTTTCAAAAAAGGGCTGAAGCGTTTAAGTTTAGGAGCTTAAAAGAGAAATGGGAGAAAGATGAAAGGTGCTCCGCTTATTTTTTTAAGCACACTAAAAATAAAGCAATGAGGAGATGCATTTCCTCCCTCCTGAATGGTAGGGGAGAGGAGGTGAGGGACACAAATGGGATGTTGGGGGTAGCAACAGCCCATTACACTGAGTTCTTTAGGGAGGTGGAGGTGGATAGAGAAGGGGGGGTGAACATGTTGACTAATATTGACCATGTTGTGCCTACAGACATAAAAGAGCAGTTGGAAAGGGATGTGGGGATGGATGAGGTATACAGAGCACTTATATCAATGAAAGATGGGAAGGTTCCAGGAATTGACGGCATCACAAAGGAATTTTATTTGGTGTTTTGGGATGTTCTTGGTCCTGTGTTGTTAGAACTGTTCAGGTTTATATGTGAAAATGGCCAGATGGGAAAAACTATGTGTGAGGGAGTAATTTCCCTTTTGCATAAAAAGGGTGACAAAAGAGTACTTTCAAATTACAGGCCCTTGACAATGTTATGTGTTGATTATAAGATCTTTAGCAAGGTGATAACAACCCGTTTGGGATCTGCTCTGCCCCACATTATTGGAGCAGACCAGACTTGTGCTGTTGCAGGTAGGCAAATTGTTTTTAACACACAGTTACACAGGGATGTACAAGCGTATGCCCACGATAGGAATTTATCATTTATAATATTAAGCTTAGATCAGGAAAAAGCCTTCGACAGAGTTAATCATAGGTTTTTGTTTAACATTTTGAAGAAGTTTGGCTATGGTAAACGGTTTTTGAGTTGGCTTAACATACTTTATAACACTGTGGGAAGCAGAGTGAATATAAATGGCCATTTGGGGGAGCTGTTTAAACAGGCTAGAGGGGTCCGCCAGGGGTGCCCATGCTCAGCTTTGCTGTATGTGGTTTTCATAGAGGTGTTGGCATGTGCAGTAAGAAAAAATAAAAACATCAGGGGTGTAATACTGCCGGGGGGTGAGTCGTTGACCATGTCGCTGTATGCAGACGACACGATATTGTATCTTGAAAACGATTTGTGTTTGAAGGAAGCCATGACTGTCATTGAAGCCTTTTCATGTGCATCAGGGGCTAAGGTCAACAAGGGTAAGTCACAAGTGAAGTATGTGGGAAAATGGAGAGATAGAAGGGAGGCCCCTTGTGACTTAGCTCTTTGTACTGGCCCCATAACCATACTAGGAATCTCCTATGGTAATGAAGATGATGCAATGACAAACTGGGAGACACGACTCACAAAGATTACAACAAAGCTTAATATGTGGGGACTGAGGAGATTGTCAATCAGTGGTAAGATCTTGGCCATAAAAGCAGACATACTTCCATCTCTGTTGCATTTAGCATTGGTTTTTCCAATGCCCGCATTAATTGCCCTAAAATTGCACAAAGCCATATTTAAGTTTGTGTGGGGAGGGTATGAGTACGTGAAAAGGGACCAAATGTACCAGCCCATTGAAAGGGGAGGGAGGGATTTACCCAATTTAGCCCTGAAGTTGAAAGTAATGTTGTATACAGGCATGTGTAGACTTTTGGTTTCATCAGTTATGCACAAGTGTCAATACTTGCTTAGATTCTGGCTTACTCTTCCCCTAATGTCAGTGGTGGGTGTTTGGGACAATCGGTGGCCAAAGGCAGAGCAAACACCAGCACACCTCATGACAATCGTAAGATGGGCCAAAAAGCATAGCGAATGTATGGACAAACAGCTTGCACTGGATCACAGGAGGCTCTATACTGCATTGTTGGAGAAGCTGGATCCCAGGGATTCAGGCCATGTACCTAGGGAGGTGTGGAGGAGAGTTCAGGGTAAGGGTTTGGACAACAGACTGAAAGATTTTAATTGGTTAGCCCTACACAAACGTTTTGCTGTACGAAACACACTCTACAACCATGGTTTGACGGCCAATAAGGGGTGTCCAAGGGCAAACTGCAATGGTGTGGAAACAATTGAACATGTACTGTGGGAATGCTCTTTTGCCCAGCAAATTTGGAGGGAGTTTGTTAAAAGGTTTTCTGTTTTAAAGGGCATATGTTGGATGAAGACCCAGGAGATGGGATTTAACCTGGAGAAGGGGCAATTGAGTAAAGTTATTTTCCTGCTATCACTCATAAGAGCCAAACTGTGGGAGGTGAGGTGCAGTGAACTGAGAAGTGGCACCAAGTGGACAGTGGCGGGGGTGGTCAAGAATGTGGAAGGGACTCTGCAAAGACAGCTTCGGCTGGAAGTTGAGAAGTGGGGCATAGACTCCATTAAAAGTAGATGGAAAGTACTTTACTCAAACATGGGTGATTGAAAGGGGTGTATATATATATGTATGTCAATTGAAAATGATGTTTATAAGTTGTAAACTGTTGGCCCTCAGAGTTTCGATAGGGGAGCGTTAGTGCTCTTCATTTAGCAGCCTGGGCACAGGGTTTATGATTTAACATGGTTTCTTATTATTATCCTTATGTTGAGGTGGAATGTGAGTTGATATGATAAGCAATTTGTGCTAATACACTAGGCCGCACTCTAGTCAGTGTGTTTCCTTTTTGTGGGAGAAAGCAGTTACAATTGTATGTAGGAGTGTGGTGTGTGTAATAGTGATGGAATTGCTGTATTATGGAAGGCATTGTGTAGTATTGTCATGTGTGAAGAAGTAAATAAATAATTTTTCCAAAAAAAAAAAAAAAAAAAAAAAAATCTGTTCTTATCAGTTTAATATCTGATACGTCCTCTATACGGGGACAATATATTAAACGGATTTTTGGAAGTAGGAGTTGAAAAAGGGGCTTGCTCCGTTCTCTCCACGCATTGACCCGGTATTGCAGTGCCGCTGGGAACAGTGCACCCTTCTTGCATTCTGTAGAAATGAAAACCATTGCGGTAGGGGCCTTGGCTTTAAAGTGGCTCTAGATCAGTCTTAAGTAAGCTGGGCCGTGCAGTGCAGTGGTTAAGCTGTCAGGTTTGTAAGCAGAGGACCACTGGTTAGGGAGAGATAAGTTTGGTTCCCGGGGGAGGGGGCTCGTCGCGGCCGGAGGAAGTTTTTTATCTAAAGTGGGCGTGGCTTAACCCGGGGGTGGGCGTGGCTTGGGAGCGGGGCGGGTCATGATTCTTCTGTGGAACAATTCGGGACAAGCTTGGGGGGCTAAATCTCTGGCGTGTAAATGCTACGAAGGCAACTTTAATAGTCTCAGCATGACATCACCACTCTGACGTTCCGTTAACTTCAACAAAAGATCAGGGGAGAGCGCGAACGCAGTCCCCCACTACCAGAAATTATGCAGTCGAGATTCCCACATTTGGGGAATTCGCAGGGGTCAGCACAACCGGAGGTGCAATGGCTGAGCCTCACCCTGGGTGAACCACCTTCGTGATCATGGTGTCTCCCCTGCCAGGTAAGTATGAGTTGGGCACGTCAGGGATGGGGGAGGCATTCACAGAGAAACCACTCTGGCTCAGGGTGTGCACAATGAATCGTCACAGAGTCCATGCAGATTAAGCTGCCGAGAAGGCGTGGCCTGTACTTTGCTATGCTAAATGAGCAGCACCATGAAGCCGGTGGCCCAGACCAAATAGGGTCTTTGGTTGCTCTTGTGGCGAAAGGCTGAATTTACTCTGGTTTCTCTTCATAACGAACAAGTCTTTCGCCTTTTACTAAAGACTTCCGTGGAGAGTAACACCAAAGAGTTGGATATATTTTTGGCAGGCTTAGCCGTTTGACTGAGCCCTGTACGGTTTGTGCAAAGAAACATAGTTGGTTGCATTACTCATTGGTCTTTGTGTTTTCGTTCTGACTTTGCTTTAAATTTCAGAGTAGCTTTTAACCGAGTTGGCTACTTCAGCTTAGTCTTACTTTTTTGATTGCGTTTGTGTCATTATCCACCCTTAAGACTAGGCTTGGGATAAAGACGGAAACAAAATACATGTCCTCTTGTCATTTTAGTTTATTTTGGTGACCACATGCCAGTGTTCTCTGTATCGTTCCAATTTAGTAGGCTATACTAAAATTGGAACGATACATGACCGCATGCCAGTCTTCTCTGTGGAAACACACAATGCAGATTCAGTTCGCAGTGGCTTTTTGCAAAGCCTGCTTTTCATTTTTATTTCAGTTAACGGACATCTCTTTACACACCTAGCTTTCATTATTCCATTAGTTTTTGTTCATGGTAAGAACCTTGCAAGGAAATAGAAAGCTACAAATCGACCACTCTGTGGGCGGAGTCCTAAGCACCAGCCATTGTAAAATAGTGTAACACCCCGACAAGGAGGGACGGGACCTGAGGGGCGGCCTGCTGGTGCCAACCCCTAGGGGTTATCGCTTCTCGGCCTTTTGGCTAAGATCAAGTGTAGTATCTGTTCTTATCAGTTTAATATCTTGAGAAAGTGATGGCAGCTTTTTCAGCTGGACAGCAGGCCTCGGCTGTGCTGAAGAATACTCTTCGTTTTGTTTGGAAGAAGAAGGAGGATGAAGTAATGAGCAGAACCATTTTCGGGATGGAGATTTTGTTCGGCGCCTTGAGCCTGAAAGCGGATGATCTGCTCTGCCTCCAGTACAACGCCAAGGACAAGTACTTCGATGTGACCTTCAACTCAGTGATGAAGATGGATGAGGCCCGGGGACTAGCATCTCGGCTAGCAGACACCAAGCTAAAAGACTTTCAGGTAGAGAACATGGGCCGTACCAACATGCGTGTGATCACTGTTCACATATACAACCCCTGGGTCTCACAAGAGGCAACAGCGTTTTTTCTGGCCAAGTATGCCACAGTGTTGCCAGGAGTGAGAGAGATTAAGGACGCTTTGGGGATTTGGACTGGAAAACGCCAGTACCGGGTGTTGCTGAGGGCCGACCTCGAGGGCTACGATGGCTACCACCATCCACCAGCAGTCTTCACTATTGGGGCAGACAGAGGCTTTCTGATCTACGCAGGACAGCCTAGGTACTGCAGGAAGTGCTCCACATTTGGTCACATTGCAGAGACATGTGTACAGCTGCGCTGCAGAAACTGTGAGGAATTGGGACATGTGATGAAGGACTGTGTTCAGCCAAAGAGGTGCAGCCTTTGTGGCTCGGAGGCACACCTCTTCCGGCAGTGTACAGAGGTCCACTCATCGTATGCAGCCGCTGTACGGAACGATGTGGTGGCGGCTCCTGCAATGGGTCAGAGGGCGCAGCAGCAGATGGACTTTCCGGAGGAAGACACCCTGCGGGACCTGGATCTGGTGGTGGCAGAGATTCAGAGGGAGACGGCGGAAAGAGTGAGAGTGGAGAAGATGGCGCAGGAGGTAAAGAGAGTGGAGATGGAGCCAGAGGAGAACGAGAGAGTGGAGAGGGAGGCCGGAGAGGGGACCCAGGACCCGGGACAGGATCCGGGCCCGTCCGCGAGCGGTGGGGGTGTGAGTTGGAGTGAGCGGATGGAGGAGGAGGCCGCTGAAGACAGGGTCGGGACCACACCAGTGTGGGCTAAGGTTCCGGACATAGGAGGAGCTCAGAGGAGGAAGAGGAAGCCGCATGGGCCCCCGTCCCCTTTGGAGACGGCAAACAAGTACAAGGCTCTTGCGGGAAATGAGGAGGAGGAGATGGGATACATTGCGGGAGAGGGAAACCAAGAGGAGGGAGTGGACATAGGGTTGGGGGCAGCGGTTGGCACTCCTGATCCTACTGGAACTGTGGGTCAGACGGACAGTGTTACTGTTGTCCCGGAATCCTCTCAGGACTCGGTCATTACTGACCCGCCCCTGCCTGGAGCACGTTCAAAGGAAGGTGTGACCATGGAGGACGAAGTGGCCGCTGAGGCCCCCATTACCCCTGTCCCCCACGTGGAGCAGTTTCCCCAGCAGTCAGAGGACGAGGAGGACCTGTATGGCTGAGAGTGGGCTCGTACTTGTATGAGTGAGTGTGAACATTTCTCCTCTACCTGACCCATGGCTAATTTTACAATAAGCAGCATTAATGTAAGGGGTTTGAGAGATCGGACTAAACGGGCCACTGTGTTTGCTCATCTGGCTTCGGTTCAGTTTTCTTTATGTTTACTACAAGAAGTACATTTGAAGGATGAAAATGATTTATCTTTGTTTTCTAGGGAATGGGTTAAGGGAGACTCCAGGTGGAGCATTGGGGGGGTTCACTCGACAGGGGTGGGTGTACTATGTGGCGATGGGGAAACAAAAATTGTTGGGAGTTTCTCGATGGTACAAGGGAGGGTCTTAGTTTTGGACATTGAATGGAGGGAAAAGAGGCTGAGAGTAGTTAATGTATATGCAAATGCAGAGCCAAAAGGGAGAAAGGAACTGTTTGAAAGTTTGGACACAGTGTTCATGACCAACAGTCAAGTTATTCTGGGAGGGGATTTTAATACATCTCGGGATGGGAATACAGCAAGCACTGCCCTTGCAAATTTAATAACAAGGTACCAGCTGGTGGATGCCTATAGGAAGGTCCACCCAGGAGACGCAGGGTTTACATGGGCTAATAGTAGGGGGGCTACAAGCCGCATTGATTACGTTTTCTGCCCAGCTGAATTAAGGGTGGCTTCGGCTCATGTTTCCCCTGTGTTTTACTCAGATCATAATATGCTGACTGTGGATGTGAATTTTGTGGTGGTACCTTTTGGCAAGGGATACTGGAAGCTGAATAACCAAATATTGGCAGACATGCAGTTCAGGACAGATTTCCGTTTTTTTTTTAAGGGATGTATAGAATTGGCATCCTTTTACGCTGAGGTGATTGAGTGGTGGGAAGGCACAAAAGTGCGAATTAAACACTTTATACAGAAGTATGTAAGAGAGAAGAAGAGACTTGAATTTAAAGAATACTACTTGGTGCAGAGGGAAGTGGAAAACATATTTGTACGAGCAAACATAAATGACACAGTAGATTATGAGGCATTGAATCACTTGCAACATAAACAGCAACTGTTTTTTCAAAAAAGGGCTGAAGCGTTTAAGTTTAGGAGCTTAAAAGAGAAATGGGAGAAAGATGAAAGGTGCTCCGCTTATTTTTTTAAGCACACTAAAAATAAAGCAATGAGGAGATGCATTTCCTCCCTCCTGAATGGTAGGGGAGAGGAGGTGAGGGACACAAATGGGATGTTGGGGGTAGCAACAGCCCATTACACTGAGTTCTTTAGGGAGGTGGAGGTGGATAGAGAAGGGGGGGTGAACATGTTGACTAATATTGACCATGTTGTGCCTACAGACATAAAAGAGCAGTTGGAAAGGGATGTGGGGATGGATGAGGTATACAGAGCACTTATATCAATGAAAGATGGGAAGGTTCCAGGAATTGACGGCATCACAAAGGAATTTTATTTGGTGTTTTGGGATGTTCTTGGTCCTGTGTTGTTAGAACTGTTCAGGTTTATATGTGAAAATGGCCAGATGGGAAAAACTATGTGTGAGGGAGTAATTTCCCTTTTGCATAAAAAGGGTGACAAAAGAGTACTTTCAAATTACAGGCCCTTGACAATGTTATGTGTTGATTATAAGATCTTTAGCAAGGTGCTAACAACCCGTTTGGGATCTGCTCTGCCCCACATTATTGGAGCAGACCAGACTTGTGCTGTTGCAGGTAGGCAAATTGTTTTTAACACACAGTTACACAGGGATGTACAAGCGTATGCCCACGATAGGAATTTATCATTTATAATATTAAGCTTAGATCAGGAAAAAGCCTTCGACAGAGTTAATCATAGGTTTTTGTTTAACATTTTGAAGAAGTTTGGCTATGGTAAACGGTTTTTGAGTTGGCTTAACATACTTTATAACACTGTGGGAAGCAGAGTGAATATAAACGGCCACTTGGGGGAGCTGTTTAAACAGGCTAGAGGGGTCCGCCAGGGGTGCCCATGCTCAGCTTTGCTGTATGTGGTTTTCATAGAGGTGTTGGCATGTGCAGTAAGAAAAAATAAAAACATCAGGGGTGTAATACTGCCGGGGGGTGAGTCGTTGACCATGTCGCTGTATGCAGACGACACGATATTGTATCTTGAAAACGATTTGTGTTTGAAGGAAGCCATGACTGTCATTGAAGCCTTTTCATGTGCATCAGGGGCTAAGGTCAACAAGGGTAAGTCACAAGTGAAGTATGTGGGAAAATGGAGAGATAGAAGGGAGGCCCCTTGTGACTTAGCTCTTTGTACTGGCCCCATAACCATACTAGGAATCTCCTATGGTAATGAAGATGATGCAATAACAAACTGGGAGACACGACTCACAAAGATTACAACAAAGCTTAATATGTGGGGACTGAGGAGATTGTCAATCAGTGGTAAGATCTTGGCCATAAAAGCAGACATACTTCCATCTCTGTTGCATTTAGCACTGGTTTTTCCAATGCCCGCATTAATTGCCCTAAAATTGCACAAAGCCATATTTAAGTTTGTGTGGGGAGGGTATGAGTACGTGAAAAGGGACCAAATGTACCAGCCCATTGAAAGGGGAGGGAGGGATTTACCCAATTTAGCCCTGAAGTTGAAAGTAATGTTGTATACAGGCATGTGTAGACTTTTGGTTTCATCAGTTATGCACAAGTGTCAATACTTGCTTAGATTCTGGCTTACTCTTCCCCTAATGTCAGTGGTGGGTGTTTGGGACAATCGGTGGCCAAAGGCAGAGCAAACACCAGCACACCTCATGACAATCGTAAGATGGGCCAAAAAGCATAGCGAATGTATGGACAAACAGCTTGCACTGGATCACAGGAGGCTCTATACTGCATTGTTGGAGAAGCTGGATCCCAGGGATTCAGGCCATGTACCTAGGGAGGTGTGGAGGAGAGTTCAGGGTAAGGGTTTGGACAACAGACTGAAAGATTTTAATTGGTTAGCCCTACACAAACGTTTTGCTGTACGAAACACACTCTACAACCATGGTTTGACGGCCAATAAGGGGTGTCCAAGGGCAAACTGCAATGGTGTGGAAACAATTGAACATGTACTGTGGGAATGCTCTTTTGCCCAGCAAGTTTGGAGGGAGTTTGTTAAAAGGTTTTCTGTTTTAAAGGGCATATGTTGGATGAAGACCCAGGAGATGGGATTTAACCTGGAGAAGGGGCAATTGAGTAAAGTTATTTTCCTGCTATCACTCATAAGAGCCAAACTGTGGGAGGTGAGGTGCAGTGAACTGAGAAGTGGCACCAAGTGGACAGTGGCGGGGGTGGTCAAGAATGTGGAAGGGACTCTGCAAAGACAGCTTCGGCTGGAAGTTGAGAAGTGGGGCATAGACTCCATTAAAAGTAGATGGAAAGTACTTTACTCAAACATGGGTGATTGAAAGGGGTGTATATATATATGTATGTCAATTGAAAATGATGTTTATAAGTTGTAAACTGTTGGCCCTCAGAGTTTTGATAGGGGAGCGTTAGTGCTCTTCATTTAGCAGCCTGGGCACAGGGTTTATGATTTAACATGGTTTCTTATTATTATCCTTATGTTGTGGTGGAATGTGAGTTGATATGATAAGCAATTGGTGGTAATACATTAGGCCACACTCTAGGCAGTGTGTTTTCCTTTTTGTGGGAGAAAGCAGTTACAATTGTATGAAGGAGTGTGGTGTGTGTAATAGTGATGGAATTGCTGTATTATGGAAGGCATTGTGTAGTATTGTCATGTGTGAAGAAGTAAATAAATAATTTTTCAAAAAAAAAAAAAAAAAAAAAAAAAAAAAAATCTGTTCTTATCAGTTTAATATCTGATACGTCCTCTATACGGGGACAATATATTAAACGGATTTTTGGAAGTAGGAGTTGAAAAAGGGGCTTGCTCCGTTCTCTCCACGCATTGACCCGGTATTGCAGTGCCGCTGGGAACAGTGCACCCTTCTTGCATTCTGTAGAAATGAAAACCATTGCGGTAGGGGCCTTGGCTTTAAAGTGGCTCTAGATCAGTCTTAAGTAAGCTGGGCCGTGCAGTGCAGTGGTTAAGCTGTCAGGTTTGTAAGCAGAGGACCACTGGTTAGGGAGAGATAAGTTTGGTTCCCGGGGGAGGGGGCTCGTCGCGGCCGGAGGAAGTTTTTTATCTAAAGTGGGCGTGGCTTAACCCGGGGGTGGGCGTGGCTTGGGAGCGGGGCGGGTCATGATTCTTCTGTGGAACAATTCGGGACAAGCTTGGGGGGCTAAATCTCTGGCGTGTAAATGCTACGAAGGCAACTTTAATAGTCTCAGCATGACATCACCACTCTGACGTTCCGTTAACTTCAACAAAAGATCAGGGGAGAGCGCGAACGCAGTCCCCCACTACCAGAAATTATGCAGTCGAGATTCCCACATTTGGGGAATTCGCAGGGGTCAGCACAACCGGAGGTGCAATGGCTGAGCCTCACCCTGGGTGAACCACCTTCGTGATCATGGTGTCTCCCCTGCCAGGTAAGTATGAGTTGGGCACGTCAGGGATGGGGGAGGCATTCACAGAGAAACCACTCTGGCTCAGGGTGTGCACAATGAATCGTCACAGAGTCCATGCAGATTAAGCTGCCGAGAAGGCGTGGCCTGTACTTTGCTATGCTAAATGAGCAGCACCATGAAGCCGGTGGCCCAGACCAAATAGGGTCTTTGGTTGCTCTTGTGGCGAAAGGCTGAATTTACTCTGGTTTCTCTTCATAACGAACAAGTCTTTCGCCTTTTACTAAAGACTTCCGTGGAGAGTAACACCAAAGAGTTGGATATATTTTTGGCAGGCTTAGCCGTTTGACTGAGCCCTGTACGGTTTGTGCAAAGAAACATAGTTGGTTGCATTACTCATTGGTCTTTGTGTTTTCGTTCTGACTTTGCTTTAAATTTCAGAGTAGCTTTTAACCGAGTTGGCTACTTCAGCTTAGTCTTACTTTTTTGATTGCGTTTGTGTCATTATCCACCCTTAAGACTAGGCTTGGGATAAAGACGGAAACAAAATACATGTCCTCTTGTCATTTTAGTTTATTTTGGTGACCACATGCCAGTGTTCTCTGTATCGTTCCAATTTAGTAGGCTATACTAAAATTGGAACGATACATGACCGCATGCCAGTCTTCTCTGTGGAAACACACAATGCAGATTCAGTTCGCAGTGGCTTTTTGCAAAGCCTGCTTTTCATTTTTATTTCAGTTAACGGACATCTCTTTACACACCTAGCTTTCATTATTCCATTAGTTTTTGTTCATGGTAAGAACCTTGCAAGGAAATAGAAAGCTACAAATCGACCACTCTGTGGGCGGAGTCCTAAGCACCAGCCATTGTAAAATAGTGTAACACCCCGACAAGGAGGGACGGGACCTGAGGGGCGGCCTGCTGGTGCCAACCCCTAGGGGTTATCGCTTCTCGGCCTTTTGGCTAAGATCAAGTGTAGTATCTGTTCTTATCTTGAGAAGGTGATGGCAGCTTTTTCAGCTGGACAGCAGGCCTCGGCTGTGCTGAAGAATACTCTTCGTTTTGTTTGGAAGAAAAAGGAGGACGAAGTAATGAGCAGAACCATTTTCGGGATGGAGATTTTGTTCGGCGCCTTGAGCCTGAAAGCGGATGATCTACTCTGCCTCCAGTACAACGCCAAGGACAAGTACTTCGATGTGACCTTCAACTCAGTGATGAAGGTGGATGAGGCCCGGGGACTAGCATCTCGGCTAGCAGACACCAAGCTAAAAGACTTTCAGGTAGAGAACATGGGCCGTACCAACATGCGTGTGATCACTGTTCACATATACAACCCCTGGGTCTCACAAGAGGCAACAGCGCTTTTTCTGGCCAAGTATGCCACAGTGTTGCCAGGAGTGAGGGAAATTAAGGACGCTTTGGGGATTTGGACGGGAAAACGCCAGTACCGTGTGTTGCTGAGGGCCGACCTCGAGGGCTACGATGGCTACCGACATCCACCAGGGGTCTTCACTATTGGGGCAGACAGAGGCTTTCTGATCTACGCAGGACAGCCTAGGTTCTGCAGGAAGTGCTCCACATTTGGTCACATTGCAGAGACATGTGTACAGCTGCGCTGCAGAAACTGTGAGGAATTGGGACATATGATGAAGGACTGTGTTCAGCCAAAGAGGTGCAGCCTTTGTGGCTCGGAGGCACACCTCTTCCGGCAGTGTACAGAGGTCCACTCATCGTATGCAGCCGCTGTACGGAACGATGTGGTGGCGGCTCCTGCAATGGGTCAGAGGGCGCAGCAGCAGAGGGACTTTCCTGAGGAAGACACCCTGCGGGACCTGGATCTGGTGGTGGCAGAGATTCAGAGGGAGACGGCGGAGAGAGTGAGAGTGGAGAAGATGGCGCAGGAGGTAAAGAGAGTGGAGATGGAGCCACAGGAGAACGAGAGAGTGGAGAGGGAGCCTGGAGAGGGGACCCAGGACCCAGGACAGGATCCGGGCCCGTCCGCGAGCGGGGGCGGTGTGAGTTGGAGTGAGCGGATGGAGGAGGAGGCCACTGAAGACAGGGTCGGGACCACACCAGTGTGGGCTAAGGTTCCGGACATAGGAGGAGCTCAGAGGAGGAAGAGGAAGCCGCATGGGCCCCCGTCCCCTTTGGAGACGGCGAACAAGTACAAGGCTCTTGCGGGAAATGAGGAGGAGGAGATGGGATACATTGTGGGAGAGGGAAACCAAGAGGAGGGAGTGGACATAGGGTTGGGGGCAGCGGTTGGCACTCCTGATCCTACTGGAACTGTGGGTCAGACGGACAGTGTTACTGTTGTCCCGGAATCCTCTCAGGACTCGCTCATTACTGACCCGCCCCTGCTTGGAGCACGTTCAAAGGAAGGTGTGACCATGGAGGACGATGTGGCCGCTGAGCCCCCCATTACCCCTGTCCCCCACGTGGAGCAGATGTTCGTGCCGCCAGAGGACGAGGAGGACCTGTATGGCTGAGAGTGGGCTCGTACTTGTATGAGTGAGTGTGAACATTTCTCCTCTACCTGACTCCTGGCTAATTTTACAATAAGCAGCATTAATGTAAGGGGTTTGAGAGATCGGACTAAACGGGCCACTGTGTTTGCTCACCTGGCTTCGGTTCGGTTTTCTTTATGTTTACTACAAGAAGTACATTTGAAGGATGAAAATGATTTATCTTTGTTTTCTAGGGAATGGGTTAAGGGAGACTCCAGGTGGAGCATTGGGGGGGTTCACTCGACAGGGGTGGGTGTACTATGTGGCGATGGGGAAACAAAAATTGTTGGGAGTTTCTCGATGGTACAAGGGAGGGTCTTAGTTTTGGACATTGAATGGAGGGAAAAGAGGCTGAGAGTAGTTAATGTATATGCAAATGCAGAGCCAAAAGGGAGAAAGGAACTGTTTGAAAGTTTGGACACAGTGTTCATGACCAACAGTCAAGTTATTCTGGGAGGGGATTTTAATACATCTCGGGATGGGAATACTGCAAGCACTGCCCTTGCAAATTTGATAACAAGGTACCAGCTGGTGGATGCCTATAGGAAGGTCCACCCAGGAGGCGCAGGGTTTACATGGGCTAATAGTAGGGGGGCTACAAGCCGCATTGATTATGTTTTCTGCCCAGCTGAATTAAGGGTGGCTTCGGCTCATGTTTCCCCTGTGTTTTACTCAGATCATAATATGCTGACTGTGGATGTGAATTTTGTGGTGGTACCTTTTGGCAAGGGATACTGGAAGCTGAATAACCAAATATTGGCAGACATGCAGTTCAGGACAGATTTCCGTTTTTTTTTTAAGGGATGTTTAGAATTGGCATCCTTTTACGCTGAGGTGATTGAGTGGTGGGAAGGCACAAAAGTGCGAATTAAACACTTTATACAGAATTATGCAAGAGAGAAGAAGAGACTTGAATTTAAAGAATACTACTCGGTGCAGAGGGAAGTGGAAAACATATTTGTACGAGCAAACATAAATGACACAGTAGATTATGAGGCATTGAATCACTTGCAACATAAACAGCAACTGTTTTTTCAAAAAAGGGCTGAAGCGTTTAAGTTTAGGAGCTTAAAAGAGAAATGGGAGAAAGATGAAAGGTGCTCCGCTTATTTTTTTAAGCACACTAAAAATAAAGCAATGAGGAGATGCATTTCCTCCCTCCTGAATGGTAGGGGAGAGGAGGTGAGGGACACAAATGGGATGTTGGGGGTAGCAACAGCCCATTACACTGAGTTCTTTAGGGAGGTGGAGGTGGATAGAGAAGGGGGGGTGAACATGTTGACTAATATTGACCATGTTGTGCCTACAGACATAAAAGAGCAGTTGGAAAGGGATGTGGGGATGGATGAGGTATACAGAGCACTTATATCAATGAAAGATGGGAAGGTTCCAGGAATTGACGGCATCACAAAGGAATTTTATTTGGTGTTTTGGGATGTTCTTGGTCCTGTGTTGTTAGAACTGTTCAGGTTTATATGTGAAAATGGCCAGATGGGAAAAACTATGTGTGAGGGAGTAATTTCCCTTTTGCATAAAAAGGGTGACAAAAGAGTACTTTCAAATTACAGGCCCTTGACAATGTTATGTGTTGATTATAAGATCTTTAGCAAGGTGATAACAACCCGTTTGGGATCTGCTCTGCCCCACATTATTGGAGCAGACCAGACTTGTGCTGTTGCAGGTAGGCAAATTGTTTTTAACACACAGTTACACAGGGATGTACAAGCGTATGCCCACGATAGGAATTTATCATTTATAATATTAAGCTTAGATCAGGAAAAAGCCTTCGACAGAGTTAATCATAGGTTTTTGTTTAACATTTTGAAGAAGTTTGGCTATGGTAAACGGTTTTTGAGTTGGCTTAACATACTTTATAACACTGTGGGAAGCAGAGTGAATATAAATGGCCATTTGGGGGAGCTGTTTAAACAGGCTAGAGGGGTCCGCCAGGGGTGCCCATGCTCAGCTTTGCTGTATGTGGTTTTCATAGAGGTGTTGGCATGTGCAGTAAGAAAAAATAAAAACATCAGGGGTGTAATACTGCCGGGGGGTGAGTCGTTGACCATGTCGCTGTATGCAGACGACACGATATTGTATCTTGAAAACGATTTGTGTTTGAAGGAAGCCATGACTGTCATTGAAGCCTTTTCATGTGCATCAGGGGCTAAGGTCAACAAGGGTAAGTCACAAGTGAAGTATGTGGGAAAATGGAGAGATAGAAGGGAGGCCCCTTGTGACTTAGCTCTTTGTACTGGCCCCATAACCATACTAGGAATCTCCTATGGTAATGAAGATGATGCAATGACAAACTGGGAGACACGACTCACAAAGATTACAACAAAGCTTAATATGTGGGGACTGAGGAGATTGTCAATCAGTGGTAAGATCTTGGCCATAAAAGCAGACATACTTCCATCTCTGTTGCATTTAGCATTGGTTTTTCCAATGCCCGCATTAATTGCCCTAAAATTGCACAAAGCCATATTTAAGTTTGTGTGGGGAGGGTATGAGTACGTGAAAAGGGACCAAATGTACCAGCCCATTGAAAGGGGAGGGAGGGATTTACCCAATTTAGCCCTGAAGTTGAAAGTAATGTTGTATACAGGCATGTGTAGACTTTTGGTTTCATCAGTTATGCACAAGTGTCAATACTTGCTTAGATTCTGGCTTACTCTTCCCCTAATGTCAGTGGTGGGTGTTTGGGACAATCGGTGGCCAAAGGCAGAGCAAACACCAGCACACCTCATGACAATCGTAAGATGGGCCAAAAAGCATAGCGAATGTATGGACAAACAGCTTGCACTGGATCACAGGAGGCTCTATACTGCATTGTTGGAGAAGCTGGATCCCAGGGATTCAGGCCATGTACCTAGGGAGGTGTGGAGGAGAGTTCAGGGTAAGGGTTTGGACAACAGACTGAAAGATTTTAATTGGTTAGCCCTACACAAACGTTTTGCTGTACGAAACACACTCTACAACCATGGTTTGACGGCCAATAAGGGGTGTCCAAGGGCAAACTGCAATGGTGTGGAAACAATTGAACATGTACTGTGGGAATGCTCTTTTGCCCAGCAAATTTGGAGGGAGTTTGTTAAAAGGTTTTCTGTTTTAAAGGGCATATGTTGGATGAAGACCCAGGAGATGGGATTTAACCTGGAGAAGGGGCAATTGAGTAAAGTTATTTTCCTGCTATCACTCATAAGAGCCAAACTGTGGGAGGTGAGGTGCAGTGAACTGAGAAGTGGCACCAAGTGGACAGTGGCGGGGGTGGTCAAGAATGTGGAAGGGACTCTGCAAAGACAGCTTCGGCTGGAAGTTGAGAAGTGGGGCATAGACTCCATTAAAAGTAGATGGAAAGTACTTTACTCAAACATGGGTGATTGAAAGGGGTGTATATATATATGTATGTCAATTGAAAATGATGTTTATAAGTTGTAAACTGTTGGCCCTCAGAGTTTCGATAGGGGAGCGTTAGTGCTCTTCATTTAGCAGCCTGGGCACAGGGTTTATGATTTAACATGGTTTCTTATTATTATCCTTATGTTGAGGTGGAATGTGAGTTGATATGATAAGCAATTTGTGCTAATACACTAGGCCGCACTCTAGTCAGTGTGTTTCCTTTTTGTGGGAGAAAGCAGTTACAATTGTATGTAGGAGTGTGGTGTGTGTAATAGTGATGGAATTGCTGTATTATGGAAGGCATTGTGTAGTATTGTCATGTGTGAAGAAGTAAATAAATAATTTTTCCAAAAAAAAAAAAAAAAAAAAAAAAAAAAATCTGTTCTTATCAGTTTAATATCTGATACGTCCTCTATACGGGGACAATATATTAAACAGATTTTTGGAAGTAGGAGTTGAAAAAGGGGCTTGCTCCGTTCTCTCCACGCATTGACCCGGTATTGCAGTGCCGCTGGGAACAGTGCACCCTTCTTGCATTCTGTAGAAATGAAAACCATTGCGGTAGGGGCCTTGGCTTTAAAGTGGCTCTAGATCAGTCTTAAGTAAGCTGGGCCGTGCAGTGCAGTGGTTAAGCTGTCAGGTTTGTAAGCAGAGGACCACTGGTTAGGGAGAGATAAGTTTGGTTCCCGGGGGAGGGGGCTCGTCGCGGCCGGAGGAAGTTTTTTATCTAAAGTGGGCGTGGCTTAACCCGGGGGTGGGCGTGGCTTGGGAGCGGGGCGGGTCATGATTCTTCTGTGGAACAATTCGGGACAAGCTTGGGGGGCTAAATCTCTGGCGTGTAAATGCTACGAAGGCAACTTTAATAGTCTCAGCATGACATCACCACTCTGACGTTCCGTTAACTTCAACAAAAGATCAGGGGAGAGCGCGAACGCAGTCCCCCACTACCAGAAATTATGCAGTCGAGATTCCCACATTTGGGGAATTCGCAGGGGTCAGCACAACCGGAGGTGCAATGGCTGAGCCTCACCCTGGGTGAACCACCTTCGTGATCATGGTGTCTCCCCTGCCAGGTAAGTATGAGTTGGGCACGTCAGGGATGGGGGAGGCATTCACAGAGAAACCACTCTGGCTCAGGGTGTGCACAATGAATCGTCACAGAGTCCATGCAGATTAAGCTGCCGAGAAGGCGTGGCCTGTACTTTGCTATGCTAAATGAGCAGCACCATGAAGCCGGTGGCCCAGACCAAATAGGGTCTTTGGTTGCTCTTGTGGCGAAAGGCTGAATTTACTCTGGTTTCTCTTCATAACGAACAAGTCTTTCGCCTTTTACTAAAGACTTCCGTGGAGAGTAACACCAAAGAGTTGGATATATTTTTGGCAGGCTTAGCCGTTTGACTGAGCCCTGTACGGTTTGTGCAAAGAAACATAGTTGGTTGCATTACTCATTGGTCTTTGTGTTTTCGTTCTGACTTTGCTTTAAATTTCAGAGTAGCTTTTAACCGAGTTGGCTACTTCAGCTTAGTCTTACTTTTTTGATTGCGTTTGTGTCATTATCCACCCTTAAGACTAGGCTTGGGATAAAGACGGAAACAAAATACATGTCCTCTTGTCATTTTAGTTTATTTTGGTGACCACATGCCAGTGTTCTCTGTATCGTTCCAATTTAGTAGGCTATACTAAAATTGGAACGATACATGACCGCATGCCAGTCTTCTCTGTGGAAACACACAATGCAGATTCAGTTCGCAGTGGCTTTTTGCAAAGCCTGCTTTTCATTTTTATTTCAGTTAACGGACATCTCTTTACACACCTAGCTTTCATTATTCCATTAGTTTTTGTTCATGGTAAGAACCTTGCAAGGAAATAGAAAGCTACAAATCGACCACTCTGTGGGCGGAGTCCTAAGCACCAGCCATTGTAAAATAGTGTAACACCCCGACAAGGAGGGACGGGACCTGAGGGGCGGCCTGCTGGTGCCAACCCCTAGGGGTTATCGCTTCTCGGCCTTTTGGCTAAGATCAAGTGTAGTATCTGTTCTTATCAGTTTAATATCTGATACGTCCTCTATACGGGGACAATATATTAAACGGATTTTTGGAAGTAGGAGTTGAAAAAGGGGCTTGCTCCGTTCTCTCCACGCATTGACCCGGTATTGCAGTGCCGCTGGGAACAGTGCACCCTTCTTGCATTCTGTAGAAATGAAAACCATTGCGGTAGGGGCCTTGGCTTTAAAGTGGCTCTAGATCAGTCTTAAGTAAGCTGGGCCGTGCAGTGCAGTGGTTAAGCTGTCAGGTTTGTAAGCAGAGGACCACTGGTTAGGGAGAGATAAGTTTGGTTCCCGGGGGAGGGGGCTCGTCGCGGCCGGAGGAAGTTTTTTATCTAAAGTGGGCGTGGCTTAACCCGGGGGTGGGCGTGGCTTGGGAGCGGGGCGGGTCATGATTCTTCTGTGGAACAATTCGGGACAAGCTTGGGGGGCTAAATCTCTGGCGTGTAAATGCTACGAAGGCAACTTTAATAGTCTCAGCATGACATCACCACTCTGACGTTCCGTTAACTTCAACAAAAGATCAGGGGAGAGCGCGAACGCAGTCCCCCACTACCAGAAATTATGCAGTCGAGATTCCCACATTTGGGGAATTCGCAGGGGTCAGCACAACCGGAGGTGCAATGGCTGAGCCTCACCCTGGGTGAACCACCTTCGTGATCATGGTGTCTCCCCTGCCAGGTAAGTATGAGTTGGGCACGTCAGGGATGGGGGAGGCATTCACAGAGAAACCACTCTGGCTCAGGGTGTGCACAATGAATCGTCACAGAGTCCATGCAGATTAAGCTGCCGAGAAGGCGTGGCCTGTACTTTGCTATGCTAAATGAGCAGCACCATGAAGCCGGTGGCCCAGACCAAATAGGGTCTTTGGTTGCTCTTGTGGCGAAAGGCTGAATTTACTCTGGTTTCTCTTCATAACGAACAAGTCTTTCGCCTTTTACTAAAGACTTCCGTGGAGAGTAACACCAAAGAGTTGGATATATTTTTGGCAGGCTTAGCCGTTTGACTGAGCCCTGTACGGTTTGTGCAAAGAAACATAGTTGGTTGCATTACTCATTGGTCTTTGTGTTTTCGTTCTGACTTTGCTTTAAATTTCAGAGTAGCTTTTAACCGAGTTGGCTACTTCAGCTTAGTCTTACTTTTTTGATTGCGTTTGTGTCATTATCCACCCTTAAGACTAGGCTTGGGATAAAGACGGAAACAAAATACATGTCCTCTTGTCATTTTAGTTTATTTTGGTGACCACATGCCAGTGTTCTCTGTATCGTTCCAATTTAGTAGGCTATACTAAAATTGGAACGATACATGACCGCATGCCAGTCTTCTCTGTGGAAACACACAATGCAGATTCAGTTCGCAGTGGCTTTTTGCAAAGCCTGCTTTTCATTTTTATTTCAGTTAACGGACATCTCTTTACACACCTAGCTTTCATTATTCCATTAGTTTTTGTTCATGGTAAGAACCTTGCAAGGAAATAGAAAGCTACAAATCGACCACTCTGTGGGCGGAGTCCTAAGCACCAGCCATTGTAAAATAGTGTAACACCCCGACAAGGAGGGACGGGACCTGAGGGGCGGCCTGCTGGTGCCAACCCCTAGGGGTTATCGCTTCTCGGCCTTTTGGCTAAGATCAAGTGTAGTATCTGTTCTTATCAGTTTAATATCTGATACGTCCTCTATACGGGGACAATATATTAAACGGATTTTTGGAAGTAGGAGTTGAAAAAGGGGCTTGCTCCGTTCTCTCCACGCATTGACCCGGTATTGCAGTGCCGCTGGGAACAGTGCACCCTTCTTGCATTCTGTAGAAATGAAAACCATTGCGGTAGGGGCCTTGGCTTTAAAGTGGCTCTAGATCAGTCTTAAGTAAGCTGGGCCGTGCAGTGCAGTGGTTAAGCTGTCAGGTTTGTAAGCAGAGGACCACTGGTTAGGGAGAGATAAGTTTGGTTCCCGGGGGAGGGGGCTCGTCGCGGCCGGAGGAAGTTTTTTATCTAAAGTGGGCGTGGCTTAACCCGGGGGTGGGCGTGGCTTGGGAGCGGGGCGGGTCATGATTCTTCTGTGGAACAATTCGGGACAAGCTTGGGGGGCTAAATCTCTGGCGTGTAAATGCTACGAAGGCAACTTTAATAGTCTCAGCATGACATCACCACTCTGACGTTCCGTTAACTTCAACAAAAGATCAGGGGAGAGCGCGAACGCAGTCCCCCACTACCAGAAATTATGCAGTCGAGATTCCCACATTTGGGGAATTCGCAGGGGTCAGCACAACCGGAGGTGCAATGGCTGAGCCTCACCCTGGGTGAACCACCTTCGTGATCATGGTGTCTCCCCTGCCAGGTAAGTATGAGTTGGGCACGTCAGGGATGGGGGAGGCATTCACAGAGAAACCACTCTGGCTCAGGGTGTGCACAATGAATCGTCACAGAGTCCATGCAGATTAAGCTGCCGAGAAGGCGTGGCCTGTACTTTGCTATGCTAAATGAGCAGCACCATGAAGCCGGTGGCCCAGACCAAATAGGGTCTTTGGTTGCTCTTGTGGCGAAAGGCTGAATTTACTCTGGTTTCTCTTCATAACGAACAAGTCTTTCGCCTTTTACTAAAGACTTCCGTGGAGAGTAACACCAAAGAGTTGGATATATTTTTGGCAGGCTTAGCCGTTTGACTGAGCCCTGTACGGTTTGTGCAAAGAAACATAGTTGGTTGCATTACTCATTGGTCTTTGTGTTTTCGTTCTGACTTTGCTTTAAATTTCAGAGTAGCTTTTAACCGAGTTGGCTACTTCAGCTTAGTCTTACTTTTTTGATTGCGTTTGTGTCATTATCCACCCTTAAGACTAGGCTTGGGATAAAGACGGAAACAAAATACATGTCCTCTTGTCATTTTAGTTTATTTTGGTGACCACATGCCAGTGTTCTCTGTATCGTTCCAATTTAGTAGGCTATACTAAAATTGGAACGATACATGACCGCATGCCAGTCTTCTCTGTGGAAACACACAATGCAGATTCAGTTCGCAGTGGCTTTTTGCAAAGCCTGCTTTTCATTTTTATTTCAGTTAACGGACATCTCTTTACACACCTAGCTTTCATTATTCCATTAGTTTTTGTTCATGGTAAGAACCTTGCAAGGAAATAGAAAGCTACAAATCGACCACTCTGTGGGCGGAGTCCTAAGCACCAGCCATTGTAAAATAGTGTAACACCCCGACAAGGAGGGACGGGACCTGAGGGGCGGCCTGCTGGTGCCAACCCCTAGGGGTTATCGCTTCTCGGCCTTTTGGCTAAGATCAAGTGTAGTATCTGTTCTTATCAGTTTAATATCTGATACGTCCTCTATACGGGGACAATATATTAAACGGATTTTTGGAAGTAGGAGTTGAAAAAGGGGCTTGCTCCGTTCTCTCCACGCATTGACCCGGTATTGCAGTGCCGCTGGGAACAGTGCACCCTTCTTGCATTCTGTAGAAATGAAAACCATTGCGGTAGGGGCCTTGGCTTTAAAGTGGCTCTAGATCAGTCTTAAGTAAGCTGGGCCGTGCAGTGCAGTGGTTAAGCTGTCAGGTTTGTAAGCAGAGGACCACTGGTTAGGGAGAGATAAGTTTGGTTCCCGGGGGAGGGGGCTCGTCGCGGCCGGAGGAAGTTTTTTTATCTAAAGTGGGCGTGGCTTAACCCGGGGGTGGGCGTGGCTTGGGAGCGGGGCGGGTCATGATTCTTCTGTGGAACAATTCGGGACAAGCTTGGGGGGCTAAATCTCTGGCGTGTAAATGCTACGAAGGCAACTTTAATAGTCTCAGCATGACATCACCACTCTGACGTTCCGTTAACTTCAACAAAAGATCAGGGGAGAGCGCGAACGCAGTCCCCCACTACCAGAAATTATGCAGTCGAGATTCCCACATTTGGGGAATTCGCAGGGGTCAGCACAACCGGAGGTGCAATGGCTGAGCCTCACCCTGGGTGAACCACCTTCGTGATCATGGTGTCTCCCCTGCCAGGTAAGTATGAGTTGGGCACGTCAGGGATGGGGGAGGCATTCACAGAGAAACCACTCTGGCTCAGGGTGTGCACAATGAATCGTCACAGAGTCCATGCAGATTAAGCTGCCGAGAAGGCGTGGCCTGTACTTTGCTATGCTAAATGAGCAGCACCATGAAGCCGGTGGCCCAGACCAAATAGGGTCTTTGGTTGCTCTTGTGGCGAAAGGCTGAATTTACTCTGGTTTCTCTTCATAACGAACAAGTCTTTCGCCTTTTACTAAAGACTTCCGTGGAGAGTAACACCAAAGAGTTGGATATATTTTTGGCAGGCTTAGCCGTTTGACTGAGCCCTGTACGGTTTGTGCAAAGAAACATAGTTGGTTGCATTACTCATTGGTCTTTGTGTTTTCGTTCTGACTTTGCTTTAAATTTCAGAGTAGCTTTTAACCGAGTTGGCTACTTCAGCTTAGTCTTACTTTTTTGATTGCGTTTGTGTCATTATCCACCCTTAAGACTAGGCTTGGGATAAAGACGGAAACAAAATACATGTCCTCTTGTCATTTTAGTTTATTTTGGTGACCACATGCCAGTGTTCTCTGTATCGTTCCAATTTAGTAGGCTATACTAAAATTGGAACGATACATGACCGCATGCCAGTCTTCTCTGTGGAAACACACAATGCAGATTCAGTTCGCAGTGGCTTTTTGCAAAGCCTGCTTTTCATTTTTATTTCAGTTAACGGACATCTCTTTACACACCTAGCTTTCATTATTCCATTAGTTTTTGTTCATGGTAAGAACCTTGCAAGGAAATAGAAAGCTACAAATCGACCACTCTGTGGGCGGAGTCCTAAGCACCAGCCATTGTAAAATAGTGTAACACCCCGACAAGGAGGGACGGGACCTGAGGGGCGGCCTGCTGGTGCCAACCCCTAGGGGTTATCGCTTCTCGGCCTTTTGGCTAAGATCAAGTGTAGTATCTGTTCTTATCAGTTTAATATCTGATACGTCCTCTATACGGGGACAATATATTAAACGGATTTTTGGAAGTAGGAGTTGAAAAAGGGGCTTGCTCCGTTCTCTCCACGCATTGACCCGGTATTGCAGTGCCGCTGGGAACAGTGCACCCTTCTTGCATTCTGTAGAAATGAAAACCATTGCGGTAGGGGCCTTGGCTTTAAAGTGGCTCTAGATCAGTCTTAAGTAAGCTGGGCCGTGCAGTGCAGTGGTTAAGCTGTCAGGTTTGTAAGCAGAGGACCACTGGTTAGGGAGAGATAAGTTTGGTTCCCGGGGGAGGGGGCTCGTCGCGGCCGGAGGAAGTTTTTTATCTAAAGTGGGCGTGGCTTAACCCGGGGGTGGGCGTGGCTTGGGAGCGGGGCGGGTCATGATTCTTCTGTGGAACAATTCGGGACAAGCTTGGGGGGCTAAATCTCTGGCGTGTAAATGCTACGAAGGCAACTTTAATAGTCTCAGCATGACATCACCACTCTGACGTTCCGTTAACTTCAACAAAAGATCAGGGGAGAGCGCGAACGCAGTCCCCCACTACCAGAAATTATGCAGTCGAGATTCCCACATTTGGGGAATTCGCAGGGGTCAGCACAACCGGAGGTGCAATGGCTGAGCCTCACCCTGGGTGAACCACCTTCGTGATCATGGTGTCTCCCCTGCCAGGTAAGTATGAGTTGGGCACGTCAGGGATGGGGGAGGCATTCACAGAGAAACCACTCTGGCTCAGGGTGTGCACAATGAATCGTCACAGAGTCCATGCAGATTAAGCTGCCGAGAAGGCGTGGCCTGTACTTTGCTATGCTAAATGAGCAGCACCATGAAGCCGGTGGCCCAGACCAAATAGGGTCTTTGGTTGCTCTTGTGGCGAAAGGCTGAATTTACTCTGGTTTCTCTTCATAACGAACAAGTCTTTCGCCTTTTACTAAAGACTTCCGTGGAGAGTAACACCAAAGAGTTGGATATATTTTTGGCAGGCTTAGCCGTTTGACTGAGCCCTGTACGGTTTGTGCAAAGAAACATAGTTGGTTGCATTACTCATTGGTCTTTGTGTTTTCGTTCTGACTTTGCTTTAAATTTCAGAGTAGCTTTTAACCGAGTTGGCTACTTCAGCTTAGTCTTACTTTTTTGATTGCGTTTGTGTCATTATCCACCCTTAAGACTAGGCTTGGGATAAAGACGGAAACAAAATACATGTCCTCTTGTCATTTTAGTTTATTTTGGTGACCACATGCCAGTGTTCTCTGTATCGTTCCAATTTAGTAGGCTATACTAAAATTGGAACGATACATGACCGCATGCCAGTCTTCTCTGTGGAAACACACAATGCAGATTCAGTTCGCAGTGGCTTTTTGCAAAGCCTGCTTTTCATTTTTATTTCAGTTAACGGACATCTCTTTACACACCTAGCTTTCATTATTCCATTAGTTTTTGTTCATGGTAAGAACCTTGCAAGGAAATAGAAAGCTACAAATCGACCACTCTGTGGGCGGAGTCCTAAGCACCAGCCATTGTAAAATAGTGTAACACCCCGACAAGGAGGGACGGGACCTGAGGGGCGGCCTGCTGGTGCCAACCCCTAGGGGTTATCGCTTCTCGGCCTTTTGGCTAAGATCAAGTGTAGTATCTGTTCTTATCAGTTTAATATCTGATACGTCCTCTATACGGGGACAATATATTAAACGGATTTTTGGAAGTAGGAGTTGAAAAAGGGGCTTGCTCCGTTCTCTCCACGCATTGACCCGGTATTGCAGTGCCGCTGGGAACAGTGCACCCTTCTTGCATTCTGTAGAAATGAAAACCATTGTGGTAGGGGCCTTGGCTTTAAAGTGGCTCTAGATCAGTCTTAAGTAAGCTGGGCCGTGCAGTGCAGTGGTTAAGCTGTCAGGTTTGTAAGCAGAGGACCACTGGTTAGGGAGAGATAAGTTTGGTTCCCGGGGGAGGGGGCTCGTCGCGGCCGGAGGAAGTTTTTTATCTAAAGTGGGCGTGGCTTAACCCGGGGGTGGGCGTGGCTTGGGAGCGGGGCGGGTCATGATTCTTCTGTGGAACAATTCGGGACAAGCTTGGGGGGCTAAATCTCTGGCGTGTAAATGCTACGAAGGCAACTTTAATAGTCTCAGCATGACATCACCACTCTGACGTTCCGTTAACTTCAACAAAAGATCAGGGGAGAGCGCGAACGCAGTCCCCCACTACCAGAAATTATGCAGTCGAGATTCCCACATTTGGGGAATTCGCAGGGGTCAGCACAACCGGAGGTGCAATGGCTGAGCCTCACCCTGGGTGAACCACCTTCGTGATCATGGTGTCTCCCCTGCCAGGTAAGTATGAGTTGGGCACGTCAGGGATGGGGGAGGCATTCACAGAGAAACCACTCTGGCTCAGGGTGTGCACAATGAATCGTCACAGAGTCCATGCAGATTAAGCTGCCGAGAAGGCGTGGCCTGTACTTTGCTATGCTAAATGAGCAGCACCATGAAGCCGGTGGCCCAGACCAAATAGGGTCTTTGGTTGCTCTTGTGGCGAAAGGCTGAATTTACTCTGGTTTCTCTTCATAACGAACAAGTCTTTCGCCTTTTACTAAAGACTTCCGTGGAGAGTAACACCAAAGAGTTGGATATATTTTTGGCAGGCTTAGCCGTTTGACTGAGCCCTGTACGGTTTGTGCAAAGAAACATAGTTGGTTGCATTACTCATTGGTCTTTGTGTTTTCGTTCTGACTTTGCTTTAAATTTCAGAGTAGCTTTTAACCGAGTTGGCTACTTCAGCTTAGTCTTACTTTTTTGATTGCGTTTGTGTCATTATCCACCCTTAAGACTAGGCTTGGGATAAAGACGGAAACAAAATACATGTCCTCTTGTCATTTTAGTTTATTTTGGTGACCACATGCCAGTGTTCTCTGTATCGTTCCAATTTAGTAGGCTATACTAAAATTGGAACGATACATGACCGCATGCCAGTCTTCTCTGTGGAAACACACAATGCAGATTCAGTTCGCAGTGGCTTTTTGCAAAGCCTGCTTTTCATTTTTATTTCAGTTAACGGACATCTCTTTACACACCTAGCTTTCATTATTCCATTAGTTTTTGTTCATGGTAAGAACCTTGCAAGGAAATAGAAAGCTACAAATCGACCACTCTGTGGGCGGAGTCCTAAGCACCAGCCATTGTAAAATAGTGTAACACCCCGACAAGGAGGGACGGGACCTGAGGGGCGGCCTGCTGGTGCCAACCCCTAGGGGTTATCGCTTCTCGGCCTTTTGGCTAAGATCAAGTGTAGTATCTGTTCTTATCAGTTTAATATCTGATACGTCCTCTATACGGGGACAATATATTAAACGGATTTTTGGAAGTAGGAGTTGAAAAAGGGGCTTGCTCCGTTCTCTCCACGCATTGACCCGGTATTGCAGTGCCGCTGGGAACAGTGCACCCTTCTTGCATTCTGTAGAAATGAAAACCATTGCGGTAGGGGCCTTGGCTTTAAAGTGGCTCTAGATCAGTCTTAAGTAAGCTGGGCCGTGCAGTGCAGTGGTTAAGCTGTCAGGTTTGTAAGCAGAGGACCACTGGTTAGGGAGAGATAAGTTTGGTTCCCGGGGGAGGGGGCTCGTCGCGGCCGGAGGAAGTTTTTTATCTAAAGTGGGCGTGGCTTAACCCGGGGGTGGGCGTGGCTTGGGAGCGGGGCGGGTCATGATTCTTCTGTGGAACAATTCGGGACAAGCTTGGGGGGCTAAATCTCTGGCGTGTAAATGCTACGAAGGCAACTTTAATAGTCTCAGCATGACATCACCACTCTGACGTTCCGTTAACTTCAACAAAAGATCAGGGGAGAGCGCGAACGCAGTCCCCCACTACCAGAAATTATGCAGTCGAGATTCCCACATTTGGGGAATTCGCAGGGGTCAGCACAACCGGAGGTGCAATGGCTGAGCCTCACCCTGGGTGAACCAATTTCAATTTTCAATTTTAAAGTTTTTATTAATCCATTTCAAAGGGAAACATGGCAAATTCACATTTGACAATGACACTGTCCATTTTTTTTTTTCTTTTTTCAAATTGCAGAAACGTACAATGAATTGCAAAACCATTAAAATAACCATGCTGTGTTACTCAGATAAAAACGTACAGTGTGAAAGTGTTTACATACAATTCATTAATTTGTAAAAAATTTAAAGGTCTAACAAAAGGTGATTAGGGACCTTCCACATTTTCAACTTTTGTTTGATTTCTTTGCCTGATTTGTCCTTTAGGACGTAGTCCCTGAAGATATTCAACATACTCTTTATGACAATTTCTTTTGGGGCACAAAACTTTTTAAACACCCACATGTTTCTGGCTTTCCACAAACTTTCTTTTACACAATTTATAACTACCCACCATTTGTTCACATTTGCTGGAGCTATGCCTTGTACAAAACCATATGCTATGTCCTCATAGCTGACCGGGGGCCTATACAGGTCCTGTAACCAAGGAAGTACTATTGACCATACTTCCTTGGCATAGGGGCAAGCCCAAAAAAGGTGTATGACCGATTCATCGTCGCCACAAGTCTGTCTGGGGCACCTGGGACTGCGAGCACAGTGTCTCCTCTCAAGAAAGGCTCTCGTAGGCAGACACTGATGGGCAATTTGCCAGGCTAAGTCTTTGTGTGTATTTGTCAGTATGATGTTATTGACATTAGCCCAAACCCGTTTGCAGTGGTCCTCTATCAGTGTGCCCACAGGAGCCAGTCTTGACAGCTGGGGGCACAGTGCCCTCTCAATCCCCACTCTTGAAATCCTGTCTGGTGGGATTACTGTAAGGCCTAGTTTTAAGCTTTGTATTACTATGCCATACACTGATGGACAGCTTTCTGCATATGGCACATTTAAAGGTGGTCTTTTGCCCCAGGCAGCCAGCACTTTACGTCCCACCCACAGGTTTGCAAAATGTGTCCAAATGGGGCCTTTTTCATTGCTCAGGCAGGCCTTCAAGATAGGGGTTAAGAACATGGCCTTTAATTTCCCCTCTATTTCTGGGACTGCTTTTCCTCCCTTGGCCACAGGTCTGTACATGATGTCCCTTTTCAATTTCTCATGTTGGCTTCCCCAAATGAAATGAAACATGGTCTTTCTAAGTGACACCATGACCTTGTGGGGGATGGGGAAAGTGGCTGCTAAGTATGTCAAAGAAGCCAGGACCTCTGCTTTTACAACCAAGACTTTGCCAGTGAGTGAGAGCTCTCTATCTTGCCACTGTATCAATTTGCCTTTTAATTTTGGCAGTTTGGAAACCCAGTTAATGGAATCCATGTGTTCCCCCATCTGGACTCCCAGCACCTTGATAGTGTTCTCTTTTTCTAATAGACCCAGGTCTTCAATGGGTTCCTGCCAGTTAATGTGGAGTGTCTCGCTTTTGAGCTTATTTACTTTTGTGCCTGAGGCTGAAGTAAAATTCTCACATAGGGTCAAGGTTTCCCTGACAGACTTGTTGTCCGACAGAAGCAGGGTTAAGTCGTCCATGTAGAGGGACAGTTTTGCCTGCTTGCCTGTGCTACCTGGCACGGGTATCCCTTTGATATCCCTGTTGTTTCTTAGAGCACAGGCTAGTGGTTCAATAGCCAGGATGAACAGGATGGGAGAGAAGGGGCATCCTTGCCGAACACCTGATCGTATGTCTAAGGGGTCTGTGCTTTCACCGTTCACCATCACCACACTGTTACAGCCTGTATATAACAAGTCTACCCACTTTCTAAAGACTTCACCAAAATTCAGATGGGCAAGGACAGCCTTAAGATAGTGATGGCTGACACTATCGAAGGCCTTCTCCAAATCCAAAGACAAAACACATAATGGGAGGTTACGGTCCTGGCAATAGAGGTAGGTGTCTCTAACCAGGGCTAGACTGTCAGACATGGACCGCCCTGGGACACCGCAGGTCTGGTCCATGGCCACTACTTTGTCTATTATGGGTTGCATTCTAAAGAACAAAGCCTTTGACAGAATCTTGCCATCTACCCCCAGCAGTGTTAGGGGTCTCCAATTCCTTAGGTCCTCTTTTTGTCCCTTTTTGAACAGGAGGGAGATGGAGCCCTTTTTTAGTGATGGGGGTAGTGTGCCTCTAGAAAAACCCTCATTAAACATATCCAAGAGGGGGTCTTTTAGTTGGTCCCAAAAAGTATCATAGAACTCCTTAGGTAATCCATCTAAACCTGGGGTCTTGTTGTTCTCCATGCTTTGCATGGCCTTGGTTAGCTCAGCTGTTGTCAAGTCCATATCTAGCCCATCTCTCGTTATATTGTCAAGTTTTGTCGTTAGTTGGGAGAGAAAGAAACTGGTTGTGGCCTTGGATGTCTGTCTTTCTTGGTAGAGCTTGGAATAGAAGGACTTGACAACAGCAGGTATATGTTTTCTGTCACGCACCTCTTTTCCCTCTTCATCCAGCACCCTTTGCATACAGTGTTTTGACTTTGCCAGTTTTTTGAAAAAATATCGTGTGCATTTTTCATTCTCCTCTAGGTGTTGTATTCGACTTCTTGTAATAATGCCTCTGCTTTTTTCATTAGCTAGTCTCATCATTTCTTTTTTTAGTTTAGAAATATCCTCCACCACATCAAAACCTAAGGGGGCAAGAAGGTAGCAGCGTTGAAGCCTCCCTTGAAGCCTACTCTGGAAAGCATGCTTCTTGGCAGCTGCCTTCTTACCCTCTAACATAAAAAAGTTCTTTGACCTCTGCTTCATATCTTCCCACCATTCCCCCACAGAGTCATACATAAACCGCAGGGATTTCCACTGTTCTAATTTTAAATTGAATTTTGACACTACCTGGTCATTTTCTAGAAGGCTTGTATTCAATTTCCATGGGCCTGGACAATGGCGGATTAACCCTGGGATGTCAAGGGAACAAACAAGTTTTGAGTGGTCTGAGAAAGGGACTGGTGTTACAAAACAGTCTAATGAGCTCACACCCCCTGAGGAGAAAAGAAAATCGATACGGGAGAAAGTTCTCCCGTTTGACCATGTGAAGCCTTGTGTTTGGGTATTTTTAAATCTAAAGATGTCTGTCAAGTTGCAATCCTTGATTAGATTACCCAGTAAGTAAGAACTAGCATCTAGCCTCACAGTGGTGGCCAATGTCGACAGCCGGTCCTTAATATTTACAATACAATTGAAATCGCCTCCAATAACAATCTCCCGTCCACAGAAAACCAAAGTTTGTAAGGTCTGTATGGTCTCTAAACGTTCTTGAAGTTCACAGGGGCAGTAAACATTGATGATTCTGAGTTTGGCTCCATTAAACTCAATGTCTACACAAAGGAGTCTGCCGTCAATCACTCTTTGAACCCTCTGAATGCAGTAGTTTTGCCCTCTAAAGAGAATCGCCACTCCAGTGGATTTATTTTTATTATCGCCCGACCAAAGGGAGTCACCATGTGTCCATCTCTTTTTAAAGGAGTTATAATTGTCCTGATAGGGTATATTGCACTCTTGTAGGAGAAATATATCACCAGTACCACTGTACAAATGGTCAAAAACAGTCTGGCACTTAACAGGGTCGTTAAGGCCTCTAGTGTTGAGGGTAACAATTGATAAGGGGCCCATAATATATAAAGGGTAGGCAAAGACAGACGTGTTTTTACAAATGAGCTTTTGCTTCTTTTTTCGTTTTCTTTTTTTCTTGTTTTTTCTGAGTTTTGCTCATTTTCCCCATTATTTGAGTAATGGACGAGAAGGAGCTCAGGGACTCTGGGTCAATGAAGGGCACAGAGGTGGCCTGGGCGAGGGGAGGCCATACCTCTTCGCTCGAAGCTGCGATGAGGGAGTCATCTCCTGACGACTCATGGTTGCGCTTCTGGGCTGATGTCATGCTCTTTGGTGGGGTGTCCGGGAGCAGGGGGAGGGATGAAGGGAAATATTCACTCACCTCTGAAGACTCCCTCAATGCTGGGTTGTCCGGTTGGTCTCCTGGGGGGGATGGAAGGGCAGACATCAGGGTGTCTAGGAGCTCAGCCGTTGATCTGTCGACCAATGAGATGTTGTTCGCTTGGGCCGCTGGCTGGGCTGCTGGTAGTTCGTCCGGGGTCTCTGAAGAGGACTCTGAGATGGAAACCCAATCCGGGACTCCTTTGCTGGATGCCTGGTTGTCTGGTGTTAAAGGGACACTTGTCGTGACGGTTGAAGGGGTTACCTGGTCGTCCAGAGTTGGCTCAGCTTGCAGGG